>NW_028292586.1:10009363-10731899 GCF_029948245.1 Actinia tenebrosa | reverse complement strand
CTTTGTCCAAAGCGAATTATTGGACGTGCAATAGCGCATCTGCACACAAAAATGGCAAAAAAAAGTAACCCGCTACACCAAAGTGATTCAACCCATTACAATTGGTTATTACCAAACCGCACGACTGCATCGGCGAACCCGTTTACTTACAACGGTCAATTCCCGCACGAAGAGCCTTGGCGCCAGAGTTTAGTACTGAATATACCAAGAAACGAAGTACGAGAGTATATTCTTTGGCAATGAACCGTACACGGGTTGACTAAAAACCGTTGACAGTAGAAACCCGCTTAAGGGGTTCACCTTAACCAGTTAAAGCGGGGCTCGAATATACCAAAAGTACAAGTATGATTACCTGCTACCAACGGTTCAGCTTCAACCCGTCAGAGCTCTTCAAAATAAAATAAAAAGTACAAAGTGTTTGTACAGGAATTTGAAAATAAATATGCAGAAGATATGCGGCCAGAGCTACTTACGTGACACTCGCGCGTATGGTAAATATAGCAAAACGAGTGAAAACCGTTATTAATAGTTTTCAATTCAATTCTGTTTTGTGTGTCATAGAGATTTAGTTGATTGGAAATGTCAAAGCGTTAAAAAAGAGTTGCGAAATGGTATCTTTTTTATATCTTTCCTTGTAAAAAAAATCTTTTTCAACTGATAAATAATACAGGGTTCTGAAGTACAACTCAACAATGTAATGTATATTGTATAATGTATACTCGAAGTCTGAGGAAAATCCCTGTTGATCTGAAAAGCCTTTAATGAGTTTAGTGTAGTTCTCTTGTCTTTAGTGTTTATAAGTGTTTATAGCTTTGTTCGCTCGTGCAGTCTAAGTATTTCGTCATTGTGTCGTCATTTAGTTTGTCCCTTAGGAGCTTTCGTAAGCCCCTTATATACGCCCTCTATGTAAAACTTCGTGGTGCTCGGCCGTTCGTCACTTCGTACAACAAATGTTAAGTTATTCGTTTCAATAGTTCTTATCGTTTTGCAGTTTAATGTTTCTTAGTTTACTATTGTCATACGTACTAAGTTATTTACTATATTAAGGTATTTATTCAGTCTTTACCGTACGTTTTACGTATGTGTAAGAAATAAAATCACGAGTATGGGGACAAGCAGTGAGAACACTCCCAAGATGGCTTTAAGTGGAGTTGGGGGAAAACCCAGTGATGCGCTGGGGATGGGCGAAAACATCCGAGAAGAGTGGCGACGTTTCAAACAACACGCTGAATTAATGTTTACAGGCCCGCTCAAACCAGGAGTGAAGCAGAGAAATGTAGCTATCTTCTAATTTGGGCAGGCCAAAAGGGCAGGGACATCTTCAAAACATGGTTCAGACATCACAGAGGAAGATAAAGGTAAACTCCAGATATATTATGATCGATTCGAACAGCATGTCAGTCCCCAAATCAACCCAGTATTTGCAAGATATACCAATTCCATAAACAGGTCCAAAACCAGGCGAGCCACTAGAAGAATTTTATTACTGACATTCAAAAGTTAAGCAAAAGATTGCGAATTTAAAGAAGAAAGCGAAATGCTCTGTGATAGGATCGTCATCGGCACACGAGTAGAAAAAATCAGAGAAATCCTCAAGGAAAAGAGTTGGAAACGATGGCAAGCAACAATTCAAGAAGATATTCCTGTACAATGCACGTCGTACGCCAACAAACAAGGAATTCATCAGTCAAAATCCACAATATCCAAGATGGCCTCCGAAAACACAGGAACCCCAAGCAAAGCAAGGCGCGAAAATCACAGGGATCCCAGGAAAACTACAGACACGGACCACAGGTATACCGAAGCACAAAAATGCTACAATTGTGGAGGCGCCCAAACAGATCAGAAAGATGCCCGGCAAAAGGACAGTTTTGCCATACTGTAACAAACTGAACCACTTCACACAGGTCTGCAAGCAGAAAAATCAAGTAAGTCAAATTGAGAGCACGATGAAGACCAGGACCAGTTCGACTCCCTGACATTCCTGTCCATTACATTAGCATAGATCACATTACTGAGGATGAGCCAAGCAAGTCGATATTCGTGACAGTTGACGTGGAACTACCCCAACAGAAGCAGCTTCAGACGAAACTCAAAGTCAAAGTCGCCACGGGGGCTCAAGGGAACCTCTTGCTATTTGACTATACCGTCAAATGTTTCCTGAGAACATCGATCACGCCGGTCAGTAGCATTGGTACATCAGTAGCTCTCCACTGCTGTATCCCTCCTGCTCTCGAAGCCATATTAGCTTGACAAACTCATGCCTAAAGATTTTTTTCCAGCGGTTTTGATAGGTGGTATTTTGGCTCAGCCTCATCAACATGATATGCTTGGCTTCTCGTCCGTCCATTGTATTGGTTAGCAATCGTTGGGAGTATTCTTCATAAAAAATTTAGTGTGAGCTGGAATGATGTGTCCCATTGACCAAACTTTCATTTGTAATATATGCGATATGACCGGGAGATCTTGATGAAGATTTAAAACAGGGAGCTGCAAGCGAGGTGTTTCAAACCTCATTCAGATCGAACACAAATATTTCATGTTACTTATCAAATGTCTACATTACTGCTTTTATTTCGGATTAAAAATTTTAAAATTAAATGTAATTTGGCCGAGATATTTCAAGGCGAATCTTGTGCAAATCAGGACAAATTCTGTATTAGGATTTAAAGAGGCCTTCATAGTATTGATTTGTATTATTTTAGGGTCGTGGAATATTAATTAATTCGATAAGTTTGATATATTTTTTTTAAAGTTTTGATAGTTTTTTTATTTTAGTGTTATCTTGCCTTCCGTCACCTATAGTCTGGTTATGAGCTCGCTGCAGTAACTCTGAGTTATTTGTGTCAATTGAAAAACTCCACTGCCGTGCAGCAAAGTTAATTTATGATTTAAAGGATACATCCCATGAAGACTCCCTCAATACAGCCTAATGGCATTCTTTGGCTTATATTTACAAGACTAAATTTTTTAAATTAATTCATAGTGGTTAAAATAATTTATTAACGAAACAAATGAGCATAATTGACAGGAGGAAGTCGAAATATTTGCTAAGGGGGTCTCACATCTAGGTACCTAGGATTTCATCTCGTTACTTAGAACAATCTATTAGTTATAGAGGAGCTGTTCTGTGAAACACAATTACATCAAAAACCTCTGATACTGCTCTTGCTTTTCGTAAGACTAAAGATTTTAGATTAAGTAAGATTAAAGAATTTCATAATTTTCATTTTAGGGTATTATCTGTTTCTACAGTTAATTTTAGTAAGCAGGACTATAAATATTCTTAAGCATTTTTAGGAATTTTTAGATGATTAATTTTAGGTCAATATTTATTTGGTTTCCTTTCTATTTTTATTGTATTTGATTTGAGATGCACGACCCCATAAGCGCATACTTTAATTAAATATCGTGTGAAAATAAAGTTTATGTATGTATGTATGTATGTACGTACGTACGTACGTACATACATAGATAAACTTTATTTTCACATATTAATTCACGTACCTACGTATTCTGTTTTGTGCTATTTTAAAATAGATTGCAAGTGCAGTTGATGTAAATAACAAAGATGAGGTTGATCCTGAACTGACAATTGGGATTTTAACTGAGTGTGGATTGAATACTGCTTTAACTGTAACTATGCAAATTGTATTTTTGTTTGAAAAGATATTAAGGTTTGTAATTACATGTCTTAGATACCCTGTAATTCAAAGTATTATATCTGTCTAATTTTTTCTGTTTGCTGATTGTTCAGTTTTATTCAAGTGACCCCAGTTAAAGTAGCATCACTGTAATAATTACAATTACCACGTTAATGCATGACTTCATTCTCATTGAGCAGTCGTCTAAGGTGAGTTTCCCAACAGTGGAGTCAAGATCTCCAGTTGTAAGATAATTATACATTCCAGGAGAGAAGACAGGTAGACCAGGGCCCTCCTGTAAAACACTTTGTACGATGATCATTCCTCGTAATTTTAACATGCCTGTTGCCATGATGTTAGAATTATAGACTGGATGCCTATAATCTTCTCCCTGAAAAAATTCATTTGATATCAGAGCAAGCAACTGAGTGATGAAATTCTGTGTCACACCACCAGAGCCTGCTGCTGGCTGATCTTTAAATACAATGAGGATTTGTTTTCTTGGGTCAAAATCCGGATCTTTGTAGTATACAACTGCATCATTGAAAATATCTTCTTGGTCAATTGTCAGTTTAATCTTTTCGTTACTCATTTGCCCCATAACTCTGCCAAGATTGACTGTAAAGATGTTGCTTTATTGGATTTATTTTTGGTGATTCTTTTGAAGAGAGGGGAAGGCTGCATTAAGTCATCATTACTGTCATATTCTGCTTCATCATGGCTAGATAGTGATAGGACAACTTGTGATACAGAGCCATGGGATGACAGAAGGGCTCGCAAATTTGCTTCACTTTGATTAGGGAACATTTCCTTTAGGTGGTCTACTTCTTCTTCTGGTGTTGAAATTGTTGATGAACCAGGCTGAGGATTCGAACTTGACTGGAAATAAATAAAAGAAAATAGGGAAATTCCGAAAGAGTTAAATGTACATTGAGTTTAGAGACAAAAAACTAACTTTTGGGAATGCTATTTTTTGACACACAGCAACACTCTTCTTGATGATGTGTGCTTTTCTGCTGTTGTTAAGCTCAGAAAATGGCTTCCTAGCCTGCATGAAAGGTCTGGTTTCCTTAAGCAAATTTTGACGTAAGACGCTTTTTTAAGAAGTTGAAAGGGCCAAAGCTTTATCAATCCTTACGATCCTGGCCTGTAGTTTAGAAATGTTTTCTTGTTGATTTTCAGTCATATGGCAAAATGACTGAGTAGCCGTAGGGACATTCAAATTAACACTTGTCTCTTCATTGAAGATAAATTGAGGTATTCTTGGTCTCTTTTCGGATGGGGGAGCATAAAAATGAGTGAAAAAAGCTTGAGACATGTTGTTTTCAATACTCGAAGTGTACACGTCGGGGGGCTTGCTGCACTGGTTGGACCGTTGGGTCGAGCCGTATCCTGTATTCTCCATCCAGTTTTCCAACACCTTCACTAAACACATTTGGGAATTTGGCGAAAAGCTCTTCCTTTGATATGGGTGTACTTTGGGTCTCTACCGAGTATATTGGCGCTCCGTTAACATCGGGCTTATTCAGGAGGTCGTTGTCAGTGTACTGGATAATATTCATGCGAATACAGCCCCTGCGGCCCAGGATGGGGCGAATGTCCTTGTTATCTACTACTTTGCAGTCAAGTAGACACGACGTTTCGTTTCTCCAAACACGGAGGCACACTTCACCGACCACTGCGATCTTTGCTCCTCCATAGGCCACCAGTGATGTTTGTACGGGCTTCGTCTGTACTGATTCGCAATCCTTTGTTGCTTTCTTGTATATGTGTAGAGGTATCACATTGCACTGGGCTCCCGTATCCGGTTGGAATCGTATGAAACAGCCTGTCTCTAATTTCAAAGTGACCAGCTGCGAATCATCTAATTTGACAGCAAGTATCTCATCAGTCTGATACATTTCCGATTCAGGGTCTTCCTCCTCCTCGGTGACATTTATTTCTTGTCTACACTTGGATGCAAAATGATTCATTTCTTGTCTACACTTGGGTGCAAAATGATTCTTTTTCCCACATCTTCGGCATTCTTTCCCGAATGCTGAACAGGATTCCCGATTTGCAGCGTGACGGTATCCACAGTTATCGCATTCTTTGCTCTGTTCTGTGCTTTGTCTTTCATTTGACGACTTCCGACGTGAGGCATTCCTTGGCTTCCTGTGTGTCGTTACCCGTTCGTTGTAGAATTTATTTACTTCCGAGCCGGTATTGTTGCTATCTTGGACGACTTTCATCTGTTGTATCATGCTTTCTGAAGCGCGACATATTTCGTCGGTCTTGGATAGTGTCAGCCATGTTTCCCTCAGCAACCTTTCGCGAACTTTGGCGTCTTTGATTCCAAAGATAAGGCGGTCGCGTAGTATTTCATCAGGAGTTATTGTGTCAAAATCGCATCCTTCTGCTAGTTTGCGTAACGCTGTCTTGTATTGGTCGTATGACTCTCCTGCTTCTTGTATTCTTGTATTAAAACGATAGCTTTCGAATGGTACATTCTTGCGTGGCTGACAGTACTCCCCAAACTTCCTCAGAACTCGTTCGATTTCAGTCTCTTCATCCTCATCCTCGTTTTCTGAATCACTGAATGTCGAGTAAACATCACGGGCTTCTTCTCCAATTACCGTGATCAGTGTTGCGACCTGAACGGCTTGAGGCTTCCCATTCAGCTCTGTTGCTACGGAATAGTTTTTCCAAGCTAATAAGAATTTCTTCCATTTCTCTGCGGCTTTAGCATCATGAATATCCAGCGGCGGTGGGGGCGGTAGTCTAAATCCTGAGGCCATTTCTGTCTTTGTTTCCTTTTTTTTTTCTTGTACTAACGTGGAGTCGACTCACCGGCTGCCACCATGTATAATGTATACAGTGTGTATACAGTAAATGCTTTATTACGAACTCTTACATACAGTTAAACACAAGATCACGAGACACTGATAAGCACGAGCGCTATATATATATCAAGTACGTGTTGCTCAACTGTGTAAACGTCATAGTCACACAACAACTTGTCACAGCATCGGAGTGCACTAATTACCCCGTGTTTCCTGCATTTTGCGGAAGTATGACCAGTAGTTGATGTTTCCTTTTTTTAGCTCCGACAAACAATGTGCAGGTTTTCAAAAGTCGAATCAGCAAAAATTAGTCATCCAAATTTGGCTCTCGCTTGCGATAATTATGGATTTGCATAACAAAGCAATCTTGTCGAACGCTGGCAAAGTCCATGAATATGCATATTTTTGCAAGTTGCAAACCATGTTTGGCTAGGAAGACTAATTTTGGATTAGCTCTATTTGACTTTTAAAAATGTCTTGGCGATTAAATGAGTTTCAAGGTGTCTACCGATATGGAGCTGCATATCCATTACAGAAACAAATACAGTGGTTTCGCGATAAACCTTGAGATCAATTTTTCCCTTTACAATTTATTTTCTTAGCACTTGTGTCGAACGAACAATTCACGATGAACTCTGAACTCACACACACTACTGCAACTCCTTATATAGTCTTTTACAATCTTTCTAGAATGTTCTAACATTACATCATAGAGTTTTCCAGAAATTACGATAAACAAGTCAAGCTTAATCTATAAATAGACATTTTATAATCCTAACTTACTAGAACTTTCTATAACAAGGACTAATCAAGAATGTCCTGGAAATCTAGAATATTCTATAAAACGTGCTTATAATCATTTCTTCTGTCCATACAGATTATAGTCACCTATATTAACCTTCAAAGTGTCACTGCTACAGCAAGGATTCGTTAGGTGAGCTACAATTGTGTAAGAAATACAGTAAACCTATTTGGTACAAAAGCTACGTTTATGCCACAAGTTCATGAAAATTCGCGACCGAAGGTCTTCCCCCGGTGGCTTGAAACATATATCGTTGTGAAGCCATTGTCGTAATGTATCCAAAAATGTACATAAGGGAAATGCAACAAATGGTTGTACACAATATTAACCTTTTGCCAGCGCAAGCTCCATCATTGTCAGCCATCCGGGGTCTACTCTACTAGTCAAATATAACCAGAAAAAAAATGCATCGAGGTTGAAAATGAACGGTTTTCGCCATACATACAACAGAGGCGCCAGGAGTTTATTCGCTGGAGTAGATCCTAGGGCATTGTATTTTTTCGACGAAACTGGATTTGCTTCTGATACTTACTTACGTGTATATGATCGCTGCGAGAGTGGTTACGCCCTGCCCTCCTACCAAGCTAAAAGTACAACAACCTATCATTCAGTCGTGCGGGTAATAGGCTTTAAAGAAGGAACTCTAACCGCTATACCTATAGAAGGCAACTACAACATAGTGCTTCTCAACGAAGTCATACAGAATCAGGTATTGCCGTTACTTATTGCTACTTATTGGCCGATAACGAAAGCATACTTAACGATGTGCAATTAGTCAATATCTTAGCAGTCAAAAACATCACGCTAGTTAAGTTACCTGCATCTGTTGTTGATTCATTTGTTCAAATTTCGCGGGTAGCAGTGAGGAAATATTACAAAAGGTCTTGGAAAATTGTAAGTTAACTAGGAAACAAAGCTGATCACGAAAATATATGCTAAAAGCGGACGGCAAAAGTGGCAATAAAGTATACAAAAAATTCAAAGGCATTTCTTGTCGTTGAGGTGTCCTGCGTCTATTGATTTTCGTCACTTGGGAAAAACAATTGGATAACAGCAAAAGCGGATCCAGCCAAAATTTTAGGGGGGGGGGCAATTCGAGTTTAGGGGGGGGGCTAATTGAGTTTCTTCCGTCAACACAACGGAAAACAATAAAAACTAGACCCTGTCAGCAGGGTATGCTGGGATACCTGGAAGGGTTGAGTGTAGGACCTGGTTTCAATATGCATTAAGTGTTTTATAGTTGGTTGAGTTTGCAAAAATACTGACAAGGTAATGATAAACCAGACCCTGGTTGGGACGGTTTAATAGTATCAGACTCTCTGAGAATCTAAAGGAGAAGAAAAAATAAGTTGCAAAATTTCGAACGACAGTGTTGAAAGCCGTTTAACCTGGTTTGAGGCAGAGCGTTTATGCCATACTCATCAAAGTCATGGAATAACTCAATCTGCAACTGCAAATCCAATTCCAGTCCAGATCTTGGCGAACGTAACTAGGTTGATGTGTGACCATGTTTCAAAAACATGTACATTCGAACGGCTTACTTTAAAATCAAAATGCTTCATTTAAAAAGTATATACAGGCTAATATTTGCTCAATACCTTTCTCATAATTGGTCTACATTTATAATTTGTCTATATTTTTCAACTGGACCCTGTTAGCGCAGTTTACTCATGCCCATGGGTTTTGTAGGTTTTGGTTGGAATGTAATTTGTGCGAGGTTTTGAAAATTTGTATAGGAACCAATGTGCCAATGCTGTTTGGTTAACAGTTCGGGAAAGATGTCTGGAATGCATTTAAAGATGGTGCTGTGAATATATTTTTTTTTTATTGAATAGGAATTGAAAAACAAGGTAAATTGTTATGATTTTCTGGCCTGCACATGATTGTAAGTTTTTTGAGACGTTTTTATCGTTATTTGTTTGGGTTTTTTTTGTAAATTTCTGTAGCATTGTGTATGTGACGGCACTATATTTCAAATGCCGCGACAGCGCGAGTTCGTTGAGTTAACGCAAAGGAATGAGAACGGAGAGTAACTTTACAAAACAATTTATTGAATCGCACGACTGAATAATTTTAACTAATACAACTTGAAATCGTAAATATCACACGCTAGGGAAATAAATATCACTAAGTAACTAATACCAATCACACATACTAAGCGATTAAATATAGGATATCACACTTCTAAATTAACTCACTATTTTGGTTACACTCCACACTCGGTAACAAGAGAAGAGGTGCACTCATACCTTATAAAGTTGTTGGAAGCGTACCAAGTTGTTGTAGCATTCGGGTTCCCGACTAACACACCAAACTAGCGTGGTAACTCTCCTTTTATAGTCCAAGGATCTTGAAGGACAGCTGCCAGTCTAGCTCAGTTTTATCTTAACAACCAGTATGTCGTGCACCCCCCTTACTTAGCCTAGTTGGTAACTATGCAGTGAGAAATCTTAGTTTTCTTACCACTTCGTAATGAAGCACATAAAAACGTACATACTCCTAAAAAGACTAACTCTTTGTTTACCATCTTATGAAAAGAAATCAAACTTTAACTCAATTTGGTACGGGAATAACTTAGTTAGAATTTCCGAAATGGTAAACAGAAAATATCGTAAACAAGTCATAACCTAAGCTAAAATATTAAAATGATATTTAAGGACAACCCAGATTTAAGCGTCTGTGGCAACCGCGTATCCAACAAAACTAACTAATTTCTAAAGAGATCGTAGGTTAATGAAGATTTAGCGCTAATGAGCACATGGCTAAACAATACGCGAACTAACCCGAATATTCCCGTGAGATCGTTATAATCGGAACCGATTTGTTAGCGCATTGTTTCAGCCATGCACAATCTATTGCTGCGGATTAACTCGTTATTCTTTGTAGTAAGAAAAGACTTCCTAAAGTTACTATAACTTTTATCCTGCTATTATGACCAACTGGGCTTGAATTTGACTTATTGACTAAATTGAATTAAATATTGAACGGTTGAGCTAATCATTAACTCGGCTAAAATTCTCTGTCGTCACATACCCCTCTCCTTACATTAACATTTCTCCTGAAATGTGTTGAAAGAATTAACCAATATTGAGGAGGTTAAATAGAAAGGTAACGACAAAACGTGAAAACATGGCCACACTATAGCAAATGAAACGTTGAGTAAATACGATTGTTTTGAAATTGGATTAAATATGCGAACACACTGAAATCTGCAGACGGAGCTGCTAACCCGTGGCAGCTATTGTGTAAAACGTGTACACTACTGTACAACATTACCATTAAGTTTAACTAAGAGTTCAGTTCAATTGTACCATTGTCAGGGTCTTCATGATCTGTTAATTGTAAGAGGTGGTTACAGCCTGTACAGCGTGGATCTTCCGTAGTAACTTGTTCCTTGTGGCGGAGGTGTATTTCTTCCGGCTTGCGAATGCGGTGACTGTGATATAAGTGTCGTCCCGAAACGAAGATAAGGCAAGGTAGCAGAAGGTTTAAAACACCAAGCGAAAATGCAATGTACGTCAGGATATCGTTAACGGGAACGGTGTCGTAGCCAGGTTCTTTCATGCACAGAGTTCCTTTACACGTTTCCAAAGCCCATGCTTTACATGCTGTCAGGGATTTCTTGTACATTCGTGGGCATCGCATATATGAACTAAAGCCAGTTGCATAATGGTAGTATCTTCGTAGATAGGAATCGCATTCCACAAGGTTGGTCAGGAAGCGTGACCAGGCGACGAGTGATTCGCTGCACAGAGTGGACAGATGCTAGTATTTGGTCAAGAAATGGTTTCGCCTATCCGGAACATGTATTATTGATGACTGGAGCAGGGCGGCAGCGCCTGGTAGGGAATTTTGTTACGATATTTATCAGCTTCGTTTCCTTGAAAAACACCAAAGTACGTGGATTCGTTGTCGGCATCATGGATTGAGGGTAGTAGGTCACCTTTCTTCCAATTGCCTCAAAGCCATGAGAGTGCGGGTCTTGGGCGGTATTCTTTGGGAAAGTGCTGCTTTGCTCAGTCAACCTTGCCAATCGTACTGTTTCTTTTGCAAAGTCAATTTGGGCTTCGTGTTCCTTTAAGAAATCTCGGCCAAGTACAACATTGTAGTGTAAGTCCTTGATAATGTGGGCTTGTAACTCGTAGCTTTGCCCTCCGATTCCTACTTCAACGGTAATCTGTCCAAGTATCTTGAGTGGTTGACCGTTCACGGACTGGACTTGTACATTGTGAATTTGGTTTAGTTCGCTGCTTCGGAGAAGCGGTATTTCTTCGAACAGTTTTTCACTAACTGCCGATATGGCGGCACCAGAGTCTATCAATATCCTTACTTTGGTATCTGCTATTTCCCCATAAACTGTGGATTCTCCGTCTGTCGGCATCTCGTTGGCCGTAACTGATACCTGGTAGTAATTGTCCCTTGTTTCTTTGGCTATTCTGTTGTTAATTTCCGCGGTCTCGTAGTTGCTGCTTGCTGCCAGACTTGCCATGTCTTTTCCTGTACTGGTATTCTCGGATTCTTGTGGCGCCACTTTTAACATCTTATTTCCTTTAATTTCATCATCGTTAATTTCGTCAGTTGCATCGTTATCAATACTAATTGTCAGTTCGTCTCTTTTCGAACTTTCTGGTACTACACCTTCCTCGTGGTTGTAGTTCTGTCTTGGACAGCGCTTTTGAAGCTCAGCCTTGGGCTCATTGGTCAGGACCTCCACTGTTTCAGGTTCCTGTTGATTAACGACGTCTTTATCTTTGGTATTCTTAGTCTTCTCGTATTCTGCAACTGGTTCCATATTAATTTGTTCGGCACTTCCTTTGCCGTGGTCTGCAACTTCTTGATTTACGTTTGTCTCTTCAATTTTCCTTGTAAATTCATGTCTTTCTGTCTCTTGCGTAACTTCTTGATTAAAACTTGATTGTTGTACAGGAAACGATCTGGCGAGTTCTCTGCCGGAATAGTTTCCGATTGGCCGGTCGGAAACGGTTCCGCGTTCAGCAACAGGTTGTTCGTTCGCACGATGAGTCTTCATTTGGCAGGGACTTTGAGGTTGTTTATCTGTCTCGGCTCCATGGTTCTGTTTCTTACCACTTGGTTGACTTGGATGAACGGTCGCGTGTAGGTAGGCTTGATTGTCTGTTTCTTGATAATCATTCTGGTGGCTGGTGGTTAATATCGTCCCAATCATTCCTTTATTGGGCATTTTTCTGCCTTCCTTCCTTGTTTGGCTACTTTTTCCGGGGACTATTGGGCTTTCATGCTGCAGGTTAATTGGTGTTGTACTTTTTCGTGCGTATTGTTCCGTGCTTCTTGTGGGCTGGTTACACGGTCCATTAATTTGTGTACTCCTTCGTGCATAATAATTAGTGTTACTTGTGGGGTTATACGGTTCGTTAAACTTCTTTGACGTGGGTATATACGGTGCATTTGTATTTCAAATGGCTTGAAGGTGTTGTTATTTACATTTCCTCGGGCTCCTATCCTTTGGCTAACACGAACTCCTCGAATAGAAGCCCTGTTTAGTTTGACGGCGGGCGCTGGTAATTTTGGTGTGGGTCGGACATGGCTTCTATCGGTCTTGGTGGGAAGGCTTGGCTTTGTTGCTGGTATCTCGACTGCCTTGAATACTCTTGGAGATCAGGACAGCTTCGTCTGTAGTGTCCAACCCGTCTACAATGGTAGCAAATAACATCCCCTTCCGTGGTCCGTTGACCTCTACCTCCACGTTGGTTATAACCATGGTTACTTCGCTGTCCCCCCGTGTCGTACTGATGATTAGGCGGCATTCTGCTTGGTTGGTTCCTTCCCTGTGGTATCGCTGCCAAGGTCGGTTGGTTCAATTTAGTCGAGAGCGTCTTTATGGCATTAGCCATGGCAGCCATCTGTCGTGGCAGGTCGTCATTTTCGCTTCTCTGTTGTGGCTTTCCCAGGTACCGCAGTTCTTCCTTCAAGTCGTTCAGTTGAGCCTGCAGTACTTGGATTTCTGCTGATGACTGGACAGCAACTCCGCAGACTGGTTTCGGTTGGAGGAAACTTGCCTTGATAGTGGCGAGTTCCACTGCGTCTTTGTATGTAGTGGGTCGGGCCATAACTACGTGTTCTTGTAGTTGGGGCAGTAGGCCTTGAACAAACTTGTGGATCTTGTCGTGTTCGGACAGACCAAGACTGCGTGCACGCCGAGAGATATCCTGGGCATAGTCATTCACTGATTCCTCGGGCCTTTGCTTTCTATTATTCAACTCTTGGCGGCGTAGGTATGTCTGCCCATCGTAGTGAGCTTTCAGTCCGTCGATCAGCTGGGCATAGTTGGCCTTCACGTCAGCTGGGAGCGAAGAATACCATTCCCTGGCATGGCCAGCCAGGTAAAAGCCGATGATATGGCTTCTCTGGTCAGCAGGCCATTTTCGTAGTCCAGCCATGCTTTCGAACTGTACGATAAAATCTCTGACATCCTCGTCTGGATGGCCCGTGAAGGTTCGGAGCTGTGGTAGACCATTCAGGGATTTGTCCTGCTGCTGTTGTTGCTGCATGTCGGCCAAAGACTGGGCAATTTGGGCGGCTAGCTCGGGGACCATCCCTGGCTCTTGGGCTCCGGCTTCTTCCATGTTAACTTGGTTCACTTGGTCTGGCGGTGCTTCAACCTGTTCCGTTTGATAACTGTCTTCTGGCGGATTCTCGTGTTCTGGTGGGTGACTGTCTTCTGGTGGATTCTCGTGTTCTGGTGGGTGACTGTCTTCTGGTGGATTCTCGTGTTCTGGTGGTAGGCTTTTACTAGTTTCTGTTCCTTTTCTGTTAGTGGGTTTCTGTTTGGCCTTCGGCTGGTCCGCGGACTTTATGGTTTTCGCTTTACTCCGGGACCTCAAGTTCAATGTAAGGCTGCAGGTCCCGTCGCAGTACTGCTGCTGGTCCTTGGAATTCTCGTTCTTAGAAGTCGTTTCAGTGACCTTACTCATTCAATTTTCACAAAATATACACTACCTAGTTGGGTCCCCAGCAATACTTCTAGATTATTGTAGCTTCTAGCGTTGTCATACAATAACTTGCCGAACAAAACCAATTAACCCGTGATATGGAATAAATTTTGTTAAAATGGTTGGTTGTAATGGTACTTTGTTTGTTGCCGTACAACACAAATAAAAGAGCAAGACCCACTAGAAATTACACCGTTTCCCTAGATTATCAGTCGAGACCCAACTGTTAATAACACAATACTACTTAAACGATAGCACTCAAAGTCTCTCGAAAAAAAAAAATTTGTAACGATCCGTGCTTTCATTACGCATAACCGAATTACCAGGACAAGTAAAACGCAACAAATACATTTAGAGAGGAAATGACTAATACTCTCCCCTCGCGAAATTTAAAACTAAAAACTCATTTCCTCACACGGGGCACCAATTTGTGACGGCACTATATTTCAAATGCCGCGACAGCGCGAGTTCGTTGAGTTAACGCAAAGGAATGAGAACGGAGAGTAACTTTACAAAACAATTTATTGAATTGCACGACTGAATAATTTTAACTAATACAACTTGAAATCGTAAATATCACACGCTAGGGAAATAAATATCACTAAGTAACCAATACCAATCACACATACTAAGCGATTAAATATAGGATATCACACTTCTAAATTAACTCACTATTTTGGTTACACTCCACACTCGGTAACAAGAGAAGAGGTGCACTCATACCTTATAAAGTTGTTGGAAGCGTACCAAGTTGTTGTAGCATTCGGGTTCCCGACTAACACACCAAACTAGCGTGGTAACTCTCCTTTTATAGTCCAAGGATCTTGAAGGACAGCTGCCAGTCTAGCTCAGTTTTATCTTAACAACCAGTATGTCGTGCACCCCCCTTACTTAGCCTAGTTGGTAACTATGCAGTGAGAAATCTTAGTTTTCTTACCACTTCGTAATGAAGCACATAAAAACGTACATACTCCTAAAAAGACTAACTCTTTGTTTACCATCTTATGAAAAGAAATCAAACTTTAACTCAATTTGGTACGGGAATAACTTAGTTAGAATTTCCGAAATGGTAAACAGAAAATATCGTAAACAAGTCATAACCTAAGCTAAAATATTAAAATGATATTTAAGGACAACCCAGATTTAAGCGTCTGTGGCAACCGCGTATCCAACAAAACTAACTAATTTCTAAAGAGATCGTAGGTTAATGAAGATTTAGCGCTAATGAGCGCATGGCTAAACAATACGCGAACTAACCCGAATATTCCCGTGAGATCGTTATAATCGGAACCGATTTGTTAGCGCATTGTTTCAGCCATGCACAATCTATTGCTGCGGATTAACTCGTTATTCTTTGTAGTAAGAAAAGACTTCCTAAAGTTACTATAACTTTTATCCTGCTATTATGACCAACTGGGCTTGAATTTGACTTATTGACTAAATTGAATTAAATATTGAACGGTTGAGCTAATCATTAACTCGGCTAAAATTCTCTGTCGTCACATGTATTTCTAAAAAGTTGTAATTAGAAATGTTGAGAAAATTAAACATAAAATTCAAGACGAAACCATTTCTAGAAAGATGAAGTGTGATGACATTTTTGACCTTTGAATGCTGTTGTAATTGACATTGGTGCATGTTTTACTTGCAGTGGGGTGTTACAGCAGAACTGCATTCCTCTTAATCAAACGATATAAATGATTATTTTTTTGTTTGTTTGTTACTGAAGCTCATGTTTGTTGTGTAGTATAACAAAGTGCAATATATACCACAATGGAAGAAATGGTACTTGTTTAATACTGGAATCTGTTGCATTTACATTAGCTTGTAAACTTTTAACAAGAAAAGAAACGTGAATATACAACAAAATGTAAACTGCATTGACACTTGTTCTTTGGTATTGTTTAAGAAGATAATAAACGTGCTTGAAACGAATGTTTCTTGAGAAAATGCTACAAAGCAGACTACAACTGTTAGGTTGCTTGATTGTATGGTGTTGAGAAATAGTTGTCATTGAAAATGATCTTATGTATTGTGTATGACAATTTTTACTGGATGATAAACCAATTATAATGGTTTTATTTAGCAAGCTTCAAACTTCGTTTAAAGTGTGGTTGAGAGTTGCAGCTATTTTAGCGTGTAGCATTTTGGATTAGCTTTGAAGTAAGCTGTCTACAGTGTCTTCCTGGTTACAAAACTAAACACAAAACTAGGAACGAAAAAAAAAATAACTCAACAAAATATATAGTATATAGTATAGCAGTTTTTAGTATAAAATGTTTCTGAGCTAGTCATCCTATTTGTTTTCTTACTAATAACTCAACAAAACATATAGTATATACCTTATAACTGTTGTTAGTGTAAAATGTTTCTGAGCTAGTCATCCTATTTGTTTTCTTACTAATAACTCAACAAAACATATAGTATATACCTTATAACTGTTGTTAGTGTAAAATGTTTCTGAGCTAGTCATCCTTTTTGGTTTCTGTGATTTGATAGGATACTGTGTCTTGGTTTATATGAGGCAATCTCGTACCCAGAGCCCTTATTTCTTACTGCGCATGCTCGACGAAATAATTGGGCTCTGGAAAACTCCTATATTTCCTGTGCTGTGATTGGTTCTCGCGAACAAAGGAAGATACCGGAAGTAAAAATTACAGTACTAGGGAAAATAAACAAGATGGCGTCTCGAATTAAGTACACCAAATAAGCCTGTAGGGCCGGATTTTTCAAAGTTTTGCCGGTTTTGTAATGGAAATTGTATTGATGTCCATCCAATAGATTATTTTCGGAGTTAATTTAACTGAAAACCATCTTCAAAACCTAATTTTCCAAGGGCAAATTCACATGCTCGTTGAACATCGTCCGCCATTTTGAATTTACCTAGTCTGTCATAATGCGCATGTGCGAGAAACCCAGAATCTGGGTCTTCCGGTTTGGAGTTTTTCAGAGCCCAATTATTTCGTCGAGCATGCGCAGTAAGAAATAAGGGCTCTGGGTACGAGATTGTATATGTGGTTGCATCATTTCCTGATCATGATTTGTTGCTTTGCATCAGGTGGCATTAAGTTTGAAAGTTGCTGATCATCAGCCTCTAATATCTCAGCGTGCTCTATAATCCTTTTATGAACATCAATTCTCATGGTGAAATTTAACTTTAGCACGTTCATGATGTCTTTTGTAGATGGTTGGGTTGTCTTTGGCTCCATCCATTTGCAGATGTTCGGTTGGTCTCCGGTGTAATAGCCACAGCTGACCTCACGATCGACATAGAATGGAATTCAATTCAATTCCTGATAAATAGTAATGATATAACATTTGTATAGCGCAGATTAGCGTTTTTTTATTATGTAATATCCTCTATATATTATTAATAGATTGCATTTGGTCAAACTGTTTAAGTTGACGTTCAAAGCAAATGTTTTTAATGTTTTAAAAATCCCATATTCATCAAAGTTAAATTGCAATTGAATAAATATTTTGACCTACACATAATGAATAAAACTAATTGTAACAATATAGATATTTCCTTAATAAAAAAAATTTACAAACATAAAATATATATTTCATAATATAATAATATATATCTATATAATAATTTCAACATTTTAATTAAATATTGTAAATTTATTAAATTTAAATTTTATATACACAGCATACTATAATAACATTGGACCCAGGGCCCGGTTGTTAAAGTCCCAATCATAGGATTACTTCTATTAAATCATCAGAGTTAACCCTGAATCAGCACTAATCAGGCTTTTAACAACGGGGCCCAGATGATAACTGGGGAGTTGCAACGATTTGGTGAAAAACCCAAATGTTTCTCGCCTGGCCTCAATTCATACACCAATAATTCGGCTACTGACACCACTTAATAAGGTAAATACTCCACACTTGATAATGCATAATAATCAATTATAACCACAACCCTAGCTTATTGGCTGAATATCTCTCTCTAAATAACTTTCAAGTTCTTGTCCATTTGGATGACCTGTTAAAATTGTAGCTACATTGCTTGCAGTGAGCCGGTCATCCTCTTCCAGAAAAGTTGACATGTAATCTTCTTTGGTAATACTGTATTTGGCAAGCTTTGCCTGGAGATTATCATCAGGCAAGTGCTTGTAGAAAATCTTCAATTTGTTTATCACCTTATGTATCCCCAAACCCTCAGCTTCTAACTGTTGCTTGGGGACGACAACAGGATGAGAAACGTATGGACACACGCCTGGCTGTAGTGTATGGCCCTTTCATCATGATTACCTGTCTTGTGACTTCTTCTGTCTCAATTCCGACTTTAACACTAGTACTCTTGGAAGGGTTAGGATTAAGCTCGCAGGCCTGTGGTTAATAAAAACAAATATAATGAAAACTAACAGCATGAATATGAACTGCAAGTGCAGTATGTGAGATAATATTGTAGGCATAAATATGTCCTTCCTTTTAATCTATTATGCAATTTGTTTTTTTATATATTGTAATTTTAAGAGCCATTCCCTTTTCAGTGATAACAGGCAAGTGGCACAAGATTAGTGAAGTTGATTGGTGTAGAAATGTTGGCAGTTGACAAGGCTCACAATCCAACACATTTTCTCTCTCATACGAATTATAATTATATATTAATAATTCAGGATAATTTGTAATCTTGAGTGAGTTCCCCACCCCCTTTCCAGAAATAGTTGCTAGCATGCTTTTAAATAGGGCTGTAAGAAAATCAAAATAAGCAAACAGACAAAAAAGGCTGAAAAGTCCATCTGTTTTCAATCAAAATAATTTAATTTTAATAGGCCAATTTTTGCTTTATGCAGACATAAGAGTTGCCAATACTGACATAAAAAAAAGAACTTTCAAGTTTCAACTTTCAAGTTTGTCACTGCAAAGTAAGAAAGTGGCGCCTTTCATGTCTCGAAGAATCTTCAACATTTCACAGGGCTAGCACCGTATTGTGTATCAGGAAAGATAACCAAAGTAGTAAATATTCAAGAAAAACGTTTTATCAGTGAGGAATTGCAGTATTTTCAAAAGCGATGAATAAAAAGCTATTTTGCACAAGGCGGCTGGATGTGTGAAACGTTGTTGGACAATCTACGAGCCAAGACACAAGTGTGGCGAGAGTATATTTTCATCATAATAGCTATATTCATGAACAACATCATATGCAAGGTTGAATCGATCTGTATTGGTTTGCTGTTTTTCCATGACTTGCTTTAGGTGACATATTGTATCGTTTCTTTCTCTTTGGTGTCTTCTTTCCACCGAAGGACTTTGAAGCCAGTTCCCAGTTTAGACTGCATTCGAATGCAAGAAGAACGGGAAATGCTGAGACCCAGAGAACACCTCTCCAAAGCAAGTGCTTTCAGACCACCATGTAATAACAACAATCCATTTCTGTAGTGACTGCATTGATAACACATTGAGAAGTGATATTATCCCAATTATTAAATCGTGCTGCATGGGCAGTTGAGGAATAAGCAATTCATTTTCGGCATACTGATAAAGAATTCTGATAAAAAAAAAAAAAACGATTGCTGTAGAAATTACATTTATGAATTCTGGAAATGGAAGGTAGTCCATGTTGAAGGTCACTGAACACTACCTTCATATTGTTGCGTGTGACATATTTCGTTGTGATTGTGATTGTATGTCCTTAATAACCAATCAGAAAATCAAAAAATACATGCTTTCTTCTCTTGTGATTTTTTTTTTTGTCTTCTATGACAAGCAGAAATAATTAAACAGTGTATGATTTTACACATCTAGCAAATGGAATGTGAAAGTTATCAATACTGCCAACTGGACTTGCTAAATTCACGTGCTCTAATTTAGTATAAATAATTTCACAATTCGTATTTTGTATCGTTGATTCAACTCTTGGACTCATGGACTCAACTCAGCAAAGCAATCTGGAAGGTAGGTTTTATGGGAGAAAAAATGGGCGTACTGGTGACCTTTTTTCACAACAGAAACTAATACTAGGAACACTACTAGAGCTCGAAAGGATGCAATTGGAGAAGATGAACTGTATCTATGTAGAAAAGCTGTGGAAAAACATGGTAATAATTGGAAAGAGATACTGAATTTCATGTACCGAAATGGGCAATTTCTTCCGCCAGCTGTATTCTCTAAATATAAAGCAGGGATAGAAGATGAGAAGAAAACGAAGCCAATTCGTAGTCGTATTGCTAACCTCGGCAGAAGAGTAAAGTTTTTTGCATGAAATAATAAATGTATAGGAAATAGTACGAAGGGCATGATAATCGACAATATTTCTTACCACTGGCAACCCAGTAATAAAGATTTGTTTTCCATAGGAAATCTCCAGAAGTTGTCACTAGAGAGACAACTAATATATATGCGACATCAGATTGCAGTCCTGAGGAGATGGCAGTTCAAATGCAACATGCAAAGAACCAAGAAGCGGCTGATCCTTTAGTGGACAGTTTTGATGGCATGTCTGACATGTCTAGCGACAGTGATAATGCACAGCCCACCAATGAGGATACCAATGAGGGTCATGAGGTGTGTATATTATCAGACTGGCTTAGGTTTCTGTGTAAAGAGCATTTAAATATGCCGCTTTTGTTGTGTTATTAGGAACCAAAGAAGCAATCCCAACCCGCTCTAACAAAACCAAAACCATCAAAGAAGAGGTAATCTTTGTCCTAAACATTTACATAAGTCACCTTATTTTTACTGGGAAATAACTGTCACATGTTGTCATGTTTTGCTGTGAATCAGTGATGCACTGATCCGTATGTCTGGTTTTGGATAAAAGCTTCTAGTTCGAGTTGCATGTAAATCATGATTATCTAAGATAATATACCCTGCTCAAGACATATCACCTCCAGCGCCATCTCCCCGTATAGTATAGTACGCATATGTGTTTTATTTAAGCTAAATGTTGCTCTTATCTTGCTTTTGCCGGCTTTTAATATTTATTCAGGAAGTCGGGAAAAAAGACAAAACTAGATCAGCTTATGGAACAGGCAACAAAGATGATGGACGAAGCAGGGAAAGCGTCGAGGACACACAGAAAATACCTAAAGAATATGGCTGCTGACAAAGGTTTTGACATCAGTAGTGACAGTGGCTAGTGTAACACTGAAACACTATTTATCTTGATACCAGTTTCTATTTGTTCATTGCATTTAATTGAATTTAATTAATTATCCGTATTGAAATATACTAATTAGATATTGAAATAAAAATTGCCAAGAAAAACTGCTTATTTCATTATTCAGTAGTGGACTCGATAATTTTCATGCAAATTACCCTATCAAGCAAATATTCATAGAAAACAAAGCATTTAGCACATCTATTTACTACCAAATAATTTTTACGGGCTTTAGTGATGCAAGCACTGTATGATTAAACGTTTGAGTTCGTTGAACTAACATAAGTTACAAGCTTTAAAGGCAGGGATTGATGTGAATTTAATTTCACATATTTCCTCACCTTAACTTTAGTTCTTGTAGGTGAAAAATTCATCTGGGCTTTCATGCTTTCGTCTTTATTCAAAGTACGTTCGTTTGGCTCCTCCTCTTCATGAATGATTTGCTCGAAGTTAATAGACTTTCTTGCACGGGAACGCGGCTGTGTGGGAATATCTTCTCCATTAAATGTCTCCATTTACTTTAGCACGCTTCACCAATGGAGAAATTCCACTGGGAGATCCTGCCACAATTCTTTTTGCTGATCTATCAGGAGACGTAGCAATCTGATGGTTTTCGTATTTTGTTTCGTATTTTGTCAAAGTGTTTAAAGTATACAGACAACGGACAGCCTGCCTTGCACAAGACATACAAGACAAATCAGAAACATTGTCTTGTATTAGTAATATATTCCCTACTGAAGACATTATCACGTCGCAGTATGATTAAGTTATGGGGCGAGATCCGCTCCTTGTCCACGACAATACGAGACGGTATATAGCCAAACTCCAGTCGTAATAGTGCATAATAACTAATCCAATAGTAATATGCCAACCTTTATTGTTACCATCCTCAACCCCATATGCCCAATACTCAAAAACCCACATCCAATACTCAAAACCCACATCCAATACTCAAAACCCACATCCAATACTCAAAACCCACATCCAATACTCAAAACCCACATCCAATACTCAAAACCCACATCCAATACTCAAAAACCCACATCCAATACTCAAAAAACCTACATCCAATGCTCAAAACCCACATCCAATACTCAAAAACCCACATCCAATACTCAAAACGTAAAGCATAATACCGGCTAATAATTCGACTATCCACTACTCAAATATCCTGTATAATCGGTGTGAAATCGGCGCTGGGACGTGTGACCAAAGGAATAAAGCCCAACGAAGAGGTGGGACCCTCCAAATCCATTACACGGTAAATGAAAACCTAGGAGACCCCAGGCAGGGACCCACCCCTTTGTTGACTCAGGCTCAGAACTTAGTCCAGAATTGAGGCATTGAGCAGACCCCCCTAAGTCAACGAAGAAAGTGGAAGGGAACCGCGAACAAATAACCAAAAGGGGCGCGAAAACACGTGGAAGTATTGGCGGTCCCAGAGTACAACATCTGAAAAGTCCTCATGAACTTCTTAATCCCCTAGTCACGACAATTCCCTCGTGGTTTACACAGTTTTGGAATGAAATGTTTACAAAAACGCATCAACTCATGGCCGGTAAATTAAATGCTCTGGGATGGACTCCAGAATTCAAGCCCATTTGAACCCGAAAATTCTGTATTTCGAGTATGAATATCGAAGTCTTGCTGAGTTCCTTAAGCTCCAGGCACACAAATATTCCCAAGTTTTCTCGCAAGCTAGCCGAGTTCCTTGAACTCCAGGCCTACACAAATATTCTCAACTTTTCTCGTGAGCTAGCCGAGTTCCCTCGTGAACTCCAGGCCTACACAAACATTCTTAAGTCTTTTGAGCTTGTTCGAGCTGGACGAGTTCCCTGGACTCCAAACCCACACAAATATAGATTCTCGAGTCTTCTCGTGCATGAGCTAGCCGAGTTCCCTAGCTCTCCGAGCCCTTTAACTTACTACAGTACAACACAAGTATTGGAAACAAAACACTCTGCTCGTGGCTCTCCAGGCAGCATTGGCTCTCCAGGCCAACCTAACTCAAATTATTACGCGACATACTCGCGGCTCTCTAGGCCGTTAGCTCTACTCATATTAGCTCCCAAGGCCAATCTAACCCAAATTATTACGCAACATACTCGTGGCTCTCCAGGCCGCTAGCCCTACTCATATTGGATCCCCAGGCCAATCTAATTCAAATTATTACGCCTTCTCTTCTCCCTCTCCCCCCTCACCGAGAGCCTTGTTCACAGGCTATCATTCATTCGAAGAACGCCATTTTTGTTCTGTGGCTTTCCGCAAAATATCGACCAATCAGCATGAACCTTCTCGTTTTTAGTAGGCTCATGCTGATTGGTCAATTTTGAGAATGGGATGTTCGGCTCAAGTAAGCAGACCATTGTAGGGAGGGAAACGTTTCGTGACGACCCTAAGAAGGGCTGCGAAGGAGGCTAGTGATCACGCAGAGCGGCCTTAAATTTCATATTATCCTCTATATTAACAATAACTCCTGGAAGTATATATTCCATTGATTGATCGCCCAAGGAAAGAAACTATTTGCATGCTGATTACAGTTTGAATGTTGTCGTAAAAAGGTCATAGAGTTACCTTCCTTTGAGATGCGAGGTAGAGGAGTAAGATACATGTCTCTCTCGATATCAATAGTCCGATACACTTATTTCAATAAAGTTAGTCACCAAAATACTAGAAAGCTGAGATCACTGAGCATCATGGGAAACTTCATATCAAAAAAGCATGTACTGTACATACAAAGCTTTTTTAATACAAACTGCAGCTCAATGATGCTCAGAAGAGGTGAGACTGTAACCGGTAAAAAATTCGCAAGTCCATTAACAGTTATCGAGCGGTTGAACGTGTAAAATGAATCTACCCATAATCCTTGTCGGCCTCAGCTTTATAGTTTTTCAGGCGACTAACTTTATTGAAATAAGTGTATACAATCCGATCAAACATAGCCAATCGAGAGAGTACTCTTGTACCTTCAAGGGATGGCCACTCCAATTTATTAAGCATATCAGTTACTACCCCTGGTTCCCTAGAATAATTAATAAGGCACAATCCATCTGCTGTACGTTGAATCATATCAAGACGACATATGTCTTTTTGAAGATAGGAATGCCAAGCAGAATCTGCATATTCTATCTTAGGTCTTATTACACTACTACTACAATAAAGCTTAGATTTACAGGTGGCAGAGGCATTTCTAAAATTCCTTCTGATGACACCATAAAATGATTCGAAGAAATCACGAATCTCCCATTCCCTTCGCGCGTTTTAGCCGCAAGAACCTCTTCCATGCGTCCAATTTTGTTGTGATTCTTGGCATGCCGAGATGTATTGAAATTTCCGAACAATGAGCGTCAGTATAATTGAAACTGAATATTTTCGGCTCCTAAGCATTGTTTGGTCATATAGTAGTTAAGGAATCGAAAGAAACATATGTTTTGTAAATAAACCAAATAAACAGAGTTTTACGATTTTAGCACATTAGCCACTAATGTTTTGTTTTGGGTTGAATGTATGACGTCATACGTTACTAGTGCCATTCTTCTTGAGCCGAATTCTTGTAACGAGAAATTAATGTCGGACGAAAATAAATCGTAAAATTTTGGCCTTTTCCTTTCGAATATCAGAAAGATATTTCAGTGAGTGGTTAGTAATGTATTCAAGATTATTTCATCAAAGTTCCAGCTCGAAAGAAAGATTTTTAATTTTGGAGCGATTTTCGTCCAAGTGCGATTCCCAGCGAGGTAGGAAATTAATTTTTCCGAATTTATTTCCAAGGGTCTTTCGCCCGGAATAACCTCTTTCCCAAGCACTATAACTTATCTATATTTCTACACCTTGTATTTCATAAGTGCTACGCGGTCCACATATTCTCATCTTTGCATCTAAAACAGTGAACAGGCAAGATTTCGAACTTATGAAAAAAGGTGAACACTCTTTAATTTTGATTTCCTTGCTTCAATGCATCAATCAGCAGCTCCCCCCAGGGTGCGACAAACCTCATCAAATAATACAACCGTCATCAAATCCCCCTGGGTGTGGGACAGAAATTTTTGGCATATCCCCCCACCCACAGGGGCTAAAGATAATAACTCCAGACCATTGATATAACTGACAACAAAGGGAACACTTCAAATTCTTGCAATTATAGAGTGAGTCAAAAGACACTATTTTGGACAGTAATTATTTAGTCATAAATCTATATTTTTAATTAGGAATGCCTCGTGTACACATAGGAATGTAATTCTTTAGTTAACTGTTTGCGTGGAAAATGCGTAAGCAAGAAATAATTTCCGTACGTAATTACATTACAGTGAGTCATGCCTAGGTTTGGCGCTTGTTTACGTAAGTTCGTGTTTGGGACATCCTGTTTGCGCCTAGGGCGTGCAACATTGCGTAGGATGTGTAAGGTCTTAAGAATGCAGGTTTTTCCATAAAAATAGGCCCAAACTAAGCTTAAATCAGTGTAGTAAAAGTTCTTGAAGACGTTGCACATATCAAGACAAGGAATTCTCTACGATGTAAAGGTATGAATCTTTGAAGCCTTTTACACTTTTACCTAGGATAGATTTAGGACAAATCTATGTTAATATCGTTAACTAGTCGTTATATTTTATAGCTTAGATTTTCTACATATTTGTTAAGCATTCGTTTCATGTTGTAGTAATTCTAGTCGCATTAGCGCGTAATTTAGTACAAAGTTATTCACGCAGTAGTAATTTAGTAATCACGCTGAGTGTATCTTGTCTTTTAAACTCTTTAAAACGTTTACTATAGGATCGCTACCGCCTTACTCGCTTGTTTAACCTTTTTACTACGATAAATAGCCTTAACTGCGGGATAAAAGACCTTTTCTTTCCAACCTTTAATTTGTTCGCTACTTAAACTCTACACTCAAGGTCATTGTCGCGACCGCGTGTTCAGTAAACCGTGTAATTCTTAGTTTGTCATAAACAAAGGTTAAAATACTTACCTAAAGCCATAGTTAACCTCTAGTCAATTTTTCCTATTGCTTTTTTCCATTGGTTTAGTTCATTTTAAACGGTTTACCGACTTGTACATTAAACTTTGCAACCTAGTAATTTTCACTCGCGTATTGTAAACACTGCTAATCAGTATGCAATATTCAAATTACCTGTGACGTAATTTACGTATTTCCGTTTCTATTTATATCTAGCAAAACTGTATTTTATTCATAACTTTTAGCTATTTAGATAAGCTACAAATTTATTCTATCTCATTGTAAATATTTTTCTTGTTTTCATTAGAGATATCCTGTAATCTCGTTCCCGTTTTTTTTTCATGTATTGTAAAGTTGTGTGAATTTTTCAATAAATTCTTTTGTCAAAACCACTTGCAATCTGATTCATAGCTGAGCGCCTTGCCGCCGGTTACATCAAGCAATTAATCCGTGAAACACTAATTACTAAATAGTACAAAATAGTGCAAAATAAACAATAGAAAACAATGGAAATTGCCTGAAATTGCTATTTAGCATTACTAAAGTTTCACGGATATATTGTTTGCACTCTAGCATATAAATTTGTCCAATTTTGCTGCCTTCTTTTGATTTAGAATTATCTTTGGATTTTTAGGCGGTGTGGCATGACGTATCGAATATATGTTTCACGAATCACTACAAATTCCTGTTCTACGGAAATTCCAGAGACTACTCTCGAAGGATTCAAGAAGCAGTTCTGCACAATTTCATTTTGATTTTAAACAGTTTAAGTTACCAGGTGCAATCATTTTTGAAAAATCGGATAGCATTTACACAGTGTAAACATAACATTCAACAACAAACAATGGATTTTTCAAGTCCAAGAGTAAAATTTCACAGACATTAATTCCTCATAACGTTTTGTTTTTTAATTAACATTTTATTTTCACTGAGGTCGGGGGGGGGGGGGGGTTAACAGGTAAAGCATCTGTAAAATTACTAATTATCATTTCGTTTTAGAGAATGCAGCTAAACGAAAATCGAGAACAAAAATACTTGTGCATCTATCAATGTAAATCTCGTTAGGGAGTGAGGTATGGGGATTTGATAGAAAACATGCCCTTCTAGGTATAATTTCACGGGCTTATCAACTAGTAACAAAATAACAAAATACGAATTAATAAATTCATTTTTGTAAATTCGTATGCCCCCTAGATTAAAAGAAATAACTGTTTTAGTATATACCAACACGGTAAAATCAAAAATGTTCGTCTTTACCAGTGAAGTAACTACACCTGTTTTGCTAAGAAATAGCTAATATCTATTTGTTATTTTGTAATTTATTAATTTTAAATGACAACGTTCTTGCAATTTTGTGTATTTTTCCTCAAAAGTTTTACGTATAGTGCTCACTTATTTTGTATCCAAAACCCTTATTTCCTCGTAGTCTTTTGTAATCTTGTCGATAGGTGGCGTCCCTTTAACATTGTATTTCCCAGGGTAGATATTAGGTCCTTTCTTTACGATCTCGTAGAAGGTCCAGTACATAGCATCAAATCTAAAAGGAACAGAGTCAAGTGGAATTAGAATTTAGATATAGCTATTAAGATTAATAAGGTTTTTGTAACACGAGTAATTTTTCACAGAAAACGAAAGACAAATGTACGACAGAACGATTAGGTTTTATCATGTCAAAACCAAAACGACGTTGGGGTTAAGATATTTTTTAAGGGAAGGCAGGCAAGGTCGGCAGTTGCTTCGATAAAATATCACAAAGCTCTGGAAATCGAATTCACTTAATTTATTGCGAATTAATTTAATGCGGATGTAAGCTTGGATGTGGTGGACGGTGCAAATGTTCAAAGGCTAATTTTGCATGCACAGGTCTGTGTAATTGTGGTGGTGACTGCGGCTAAGACGTCATTTTTGATAATGTACATTATTATTTTCAATCTTATTCTGATTGTTATTAAGTTATACTTAAGTCGCGCTGTTTACTTGGAGGTACGAAATATTCGAGTATAGAAACGCGAAAAACCGGTGAATTCATTATGACTCACCACAGGGATTTCACTCATTTAGCCGATATTTGCTTCAAAACAGTCACTTGACATAAATTGCAAACAAGAGTGAACCAAATGTATGTCTATTATCATCATGTAGTTATCTGGTCAGAAAGTGATAAACGAAGAGCTTTAAGATTGCAGCCTCGCTTTCATGTTGTACATTTAAGGCATGCGCAGAACTCAACAATATTCGCAAATTTGGGTTTGCTCCATATCCAAAATTGTTTCTCTTAGGGATATTAGTAATCTGGCCAAGTTTCATGCTTTTATCATTAAAGTGAACAATAGGCCATTTCACGGATCCCGTCACTCAACCTCAACCTCGTCAGCGTGTAATTATTCTTTAGAATTTGACTACAGTCCGCAGTAATGAAAGGAATTTACACATCAACGAACAATTGAAACACTTAAAAATAGCGCAGCGCACTGATCCTAAAAATAGCTTAAAGATTCGGACAAACGTTGCATTCTGTTTAACCGCTACGAGGATTATACGAACCGATTTTATTATTTTTACTTAAAGTTAAAATAATAACCCATGTAAACTAAGATCAACTGCGATCGGCTGTGAAAATTATCTGCTGAAAGTAAACTTGTAAGTTTGTTTGTCCGAATTTCGCCTTTGTCTTCGTTTTTATGACGTCACGGTTGCGCTGCGCTATTACACAGGTTGTAGGCAATTTCTAAAGAATATATTACACGCTGACAAGGCTGAGGTTGAGTAACGGGATCTGTGAAATGGCCTATTCAGCATTTTTTTTGGGTCGATAACAGCTGGACTATAGCAGCTGGTGAAGTTGTACACATTTGGGACTACTTAAGTGGTTTTTCCGAGACCTACTTGCGGAGGCATTCAGATAGTACGCCTGTACTCTTTCTAATGTTCACATTTTCGCTTGAATTTTTTAGTTTTCTTGTGGTTTCTTCGTCTGCCAATGCAAAACATGAAGCCATTTTTGCTTGCAAAAAAGAAAAGTTTACAGTTTGCAAGCGTTGCTATGCAACTGAACTACCAATTATAATCTAATAATTTGGCCCCACGAATTACGGTAAAAAGCTCTCCTTCGTTAGCCAATCAGCATCGAGTACTTTTGCCCTGTATGTAATAATATGCCAGAAACACGATTTATATCCTTGAGAAACTAGATGAACCGCATTTTAGACTTTTGGTGAAAGGTAGGAGGCAGTGTACGAGTAAATCCCAAACTGGTAATGCCTGCATGAGTGTTAGATGGTGACCATCTTAATCAAGTAAATTTATGTTTTATACACGATCACGTTCGTACGCGTTCAAAGAAAAGAACCCCTTCACGATAGAACGCGGTTATCATAACAGAAGGATGAGGACCAACAGTCGAATATTTCAAACAATTATTCGCCGCAGGTGAAATGAAAATACAATATATATATCACCACAACCACTGGGCCCGAGGGTATTAATGATTTTAGTATAATTTCAGACTTAAATACTAGAGAAAAGTCGAAATTCAGGATGAAAAATCCTTTTAGTATTACTTCCGATCTGGAAAACTCCACCGCTCCAGCGGTGATTATCGTCTCAGAATCACCGGTCGTCGAACAATCACATCTCGAGAAAAAATATATATATTCGAGTCTAAAATGACACTAAACCGACAAAGTCGATTTTGTGTTGCGTTACTTAGACATTATAGAGATAGGTAGGTTTAGGTAATCGTATGGGCCAAGTAAAATCAGTTAAGGATTAATTTCACTTGTGTTTTCAAAGTTTTGAAATTGCTTCTTTGAAATTTCAAAACTTTGAAAACACAAGTGAAATTAATCCTTAATTTTATGAGGAACCACGCGATTACCCTTGTATCATATATAGCGCAATTGATCAAAAACTCAATTGATCCTGAACTATCAAATCAAATGTAGTTATGGTTCAAACGAATTTATTCAGAAAATAAGCATAAAAGATCGAGTCAAAAACAATAAAAACATGCATAAAACTAGATTCCTACCAACAAAGTTCTTAATCTGAATCTGAAGCGTTTTGACTGATTAAGTCCAGACCAAGATGATCGTGCTGAATTATTTAATCCCAGCGATGCCGTTCAAAGTCACAGTGAAGTTGTACACATTTAGGATTACTCGAGTGATCTTTTCGAGACCCATTTACGGAAAGCATTAACCCAGACACCTGTACTCTTTCTAGTGTTCTCATTTTCGCTTAAACTTTCGATTTTCATGGTTTCTTCGCCTGCCAAATTATGCAAAACATGAAGCCATTTTGGTTTGCCAAAGAAAAAGGTTTACGGTTGCAAGCGTTGGTAGGCAACTGAACTACCAATCATACTCTAGTAAGTCGCCCCCCCCCCCCCCCCCCGAATTACGGAAAAAAGCCCTCCTTCATTAGCCAGTCAGCATTCAGTAATTTTGCCCTGTTTGTGATAAATCATGAAATCCTCTTACAAGGCAAAACTGATTTAATGTCCAGCTTCACTTTCTTGTAACTCTTTCGTATTAAATTTTAAATTCAACGATAAATAGTAAAACCTTTAGCATTAAACAATATGACTTTTTTAACAAAAACAATTTTTCAAACCTGTTCATTACATCTTTAACTACATCCGGAAGGATTTGTGCTGTCTTTGGTGACAAAGAATTGTCAGATATGGAAAGAGAGGGCGCATCATCTCCGCTAAACCATGATGTCACTGTATGGTGTTGTTCAAGGTTTACGTGGGCGTCCCCAAAGTACTGAAGCTCAGGAATTCCTGTTTATTGGCATATAAACATAAAGTTATTAGCAACGTACAGAAATGTGAAAATGCTAGGAGTAATGATGTAGCGCATGCCTGAGTATCATCATACAAAACTATCTAATTTCCCGAGAGATCAGACACTTAAACGTCTTTCCTATATAGCAATCAACAAATTATTAGGATTGCAAAATAAGAATTTTATTTCATTAAGCTATTATAAGTTTAAATGCAAAACAAAGCTGCCCTCCCACCCCCCACCCTTCCTGAGCCTAATCAATGCCTCCCTCCCCAGATCACACTGCTCCCACTGTAGATATGAAATGGCGGTTCTGCGCCCGGTGCCACAGCGCATCGTAACTAAAATATTGTCAAACATTTCTCACAAATACGAGATCGAAATAAATATAATATAATTTCTCATGATGCATGACGTTTATTCATTATTTGAATATCGCAGCGACAGTTGCACGAGAATGAAATAAATCAAAATTTAATTTCTTGAGGCGTGAAGTCGAATTACATGATATACTCTTCGTGGTTTTCTTCGTTTTGTGGAGTTCGGTTAATCAATTAAGGCTAAGCAGACCAGACTCTGACACCTCACTTTAAAATCGGTGGACTGAAACCTCAAAAGGCACTCGAACTTCAAAACTATAGGTGACGTCATCCTGATTGCGTTGGTATGGTGCAATCCAGCAAATTAAAGATAGATATGGATGACCACCCCTCCCCCTACTTCACTGGAACCTCACTTTAGAATACGTCAACGTTATTGCTTACTATCAATCACGTGACTTTTTGGAGTTGACTGGGGGACAAACAAGCGGTTGACTGGGGGCAACTAGCGGATGCTATGTCAAAACATATCAAAATAGGTCCTCAAACTATTGTATTTGACTATTTTCACGACATGATCCAGAAAACAAGAGATCAAAACAACCTCCAGGATTCTACAAGCCATCAAAAAAGAGCTATTACCGGAAGTGACGTCTATTGATAGCAACCTATTACGGGCCCGGAGTAGGGTCTGGAGGAGAGCACCGGCACCGGATGCAGAACCGTTATTTCATATCTACTTACCACCTCCCAGGTCATGAATAAACGGTTTTTGGGAAATATAGTTATTATTTTTTTTAATGCATTATACTCACTATCTGAATCCTCATTAGTCCAGAATCTACAGATAATTCTTGCTATCAAAATGCGCCAGCGATTTTTCAGCGGTTATCCGTAGATTGATTTTTTTACGAGTTATTTTGAAACTTCTTTTAAAATAAATTTTATCATAAAGTTTCTATCTTTATATAATCAGTTAATCTATTTGAACAAATAGTATAGTAAAACAATTATTAAATTCGGTTTTGATGATATCCTAAATTATCAATGTCTCGGCAAATGTTATTGGCCTCATCCTACGGCTTTGGCCAATATCACTTACCTCGACATTGATAATTCCGGATATCATCAAAACCTCATCCAATAATTGTTTATTACGCTGACTATTCTTTCACAAGCAAAGGAAAATCACACTATCTTCGTGACCTGGGACGAGATAGTTTTATAATATAATGTAAAGGTCACTCTGACGAGACAACTATTGAGAGGTTGTTGACAGGCGTTTCGCAGCAGCAGATTATTTAGAAGGTCTAAAGCGATATCGATCTAAGAGGTATGTACGATGGGGTTGAGATAGTTAGAAATGAATTAGATATATAGAAAATTGATGAAACAGATAAAGGAGAATCATAAATGTATTGTTTTAAATAATATTTCAAAAGGGATGTGACATGACGGAGATGATATCTACCGGCTGGATATTAGTTTTAGATATAGCACATTTACAAAGGAAAACTACATGAAATAAAACGTTTTGTCTTACCATTTGGTGCTTTGGCAATGTGCTTGTAGATTATTGTGAACAGATCGTACAAGCCAGCTTCCAGCAGTTCTACCACAGTGAGAGCGACAAGAGGATCTTTTGATCGACGAAGACTGCTAACTACTTCGTACATCAGCAGGCGTACACTTGAACTCTCTGAGGCCCATACGTGACGCAATAACCCACCAGTTGAGCCGAACTTATCTAACGACCAGCCTAAAGTCTCCAAATCTCTAAGGTAGAAATTGTAATGGAAGTTGTCTTCATTTACAAATGTATTTACGCGTTTTTCGATGTCGCTGAGTTCATGTTCTGGCTTATCAATCCTCATCCAGTAAGTTAGAATATCAGGACAGCCAATCGAGAAGTATAGCATATATGGTGCGAAAGCAAGTCGCTGTTTAGGTGGAATAGATTCGTCACGTAAGAGTGGAAATAATGGGTTGGTTTCACTCATACGAGCACGTTCTTTTTCTATCAGTGCAAGAACGTCAGCAAAACTACAGCATGATTGCTGGTTGTCATTTGGTGGAAGAGACGACAAGGAACGAGTTGCTAGCAATGTTGCTTGCCTGTATCCAGATTCACGGACATATTTAGAAAACATCACGGGAACCAGACAGAGATGGCGAAATTTGGAAAGTTGTTTAAACATTGCTATTGTCTATTAGGTTTGACGTTCTAGAATTTTGAGCTTCAATTTGAAAAAGGCGAAACTCCTCGCGGTCTTGCGGAAGAATTTATTCGAAAGCGAATCGAATTAATTATATACCTTAATATGAAATGTGTTATGTGAGAAATGGGTCACCTGATCGTGAATTAATCTAAAACACGTGATTTTCATTTCCTTAAAGGAATATGTAAGATTTCGTAATCGGTTCGTAGGAATATTCGGCTTGAATTACAGCTTTGAATACAAAAAAATGTTTAAAGCCAAAGATAATTTGTAGACTAAAATGTGAATTACATTGTGTAGAACCTGAATTGACAACGGAAAACACATGATTGGACACTTTCATATCCTTGCAGAAACATGTAACAAACGTTCATTTTTTACCTGAACAATTTTTTGCTTCAAATTGATTGACTGGAAAATAATCATTTTTATCACCCTTCTTACACAGGTACAGAGGTTTCATCAGATGATTTCTTTGCCAACCGTCCTCAATTCTAGGTTAGTATAATTTTATTTTTGCCAGAGTAAACAATGAAAGGTCATCTCTCTGGCCATGAAGTATCGTTTCCGTGGGTATAAATGTTCGTAGGAAATACAAAACCAAAAAGCCAAAACACGTCCAAAGCCACATATTTTTAAAGACACTATTATTTTAATTGTTTGTAGGAGATACAGATTTGTACTCCAAGACATGTTTAAAGCCACATTTGGACGATTGGTATTTTTTCGTATTTTTCTAACTCCAACTCTAAATAGTGTGTTTGCTACCATCTCAGCGGGGATCAATACCTACCATACCGATTTATTATGTTGGCGTGCTATGAAAGACTAAATAGTTTTACCCAACTCATGTTATCGTTCATCGGGTTCTCTGTTTTACAATTATATCTACGATCTCAGCTATAGGACTGGGAAAAACTATGCAAAATTATAAACGAAATAAGTTATTATATCAAATCTCAAATCTACTGTGTAGCCGTGAGGTTTCATTATACCGATAACGAATCGAAATATGGCGACCAATTCTTGAATATAAGGAAGCACAGGTAGCGTAGCGGAGAGAGCGCACGCCTCTCACCAATGCGACCCGGTTCGATTCCCGCTAAGCTCTGTGTCGAAATTACCCGTTTTTGATATACGGGGGTCCTGTGCAATTTAAAGTGTGAAAGGGAGATTTCGGCTGGCGGGGTAAGCTAGCAAATATGAATAGAATCCATTCGATGCAATTGGAATTTTAAATTTAAGTAATTCCATTGGGCTCACACTTTTATTTATTAAATTATATATTTTTTGTGTATATAGGTAGAATACATCAGACTCTACAGAATGACGCGCAACCAGACAGAGTTAGAAACGCCAAGCTTCAGAAACAACATCACTTTTTTTGTGTTTGGATTTTGTACATACATTCTTGTCTCTGTAAAATTTGTTATTGCTGAAGATGTGCTAGCTGATTCGGTATATCCAACAACAGTAGTCTTTACTTGTGGCATGGGCCCTTGGTTTCTGACAACGCTGATTTTCCCATACTTCATCAACAAAGTCTCGTATTCAATACGTGTCCTGTTTATTGCCATATTTGGTACTGGTGGCTTGCTGTTAATTTCCCTGTGTGGAGTATTGGCGGTAAAGCTGCTTGGAGTTTGCTTCACCTCCTTGTCATGTGGAATGTCAGCGGTTACATTTATTCCCCTAACAGCTTTTTACAGAGAATCAACTGTGAAAGCTTACACTGCCGGCACTGGATGTGGGTTGTGTTTTGGTACATTTTACTATGCAGGTATTTTCCTTAATAATAAGCCTGAAGCGAGATGACGTTTTACCCCCGTCTCTAGACCATAATTCTTTTCACACTGCTTTTGTTCTTTAATTGTGAGTATTGTTCCTGTATTCGCTAAGGAATCAAAAATTTTAATATGAAAGAATTTTTAAAACTATTATGGTATGGAGTCGGGGGTAAAACGTCATCTCGCTTCAGGCTTATTATAATATGATAAAATATATGCCATAGAAAGACATACAGGCAGGTAGACAGAGAGACAGACAGATTTTATTTTTTTGTAGTTTTGCACTATTATACATCAACTTTCCTCCAAATAGACTTATTAAGTTATTATATCAAATCTCAAATCTACTGTGTAGCCGTGAGGTTTCATTATACCGATAACGAATCGAAATATGGCGACCAATTCTTGAATATAAGGAAGCACAGGTAGCGTAGCGGAGAGAGCGCACGCCTCTCACCAATGTGACCCGGTTCGAGTCCCGCTAAGCTCGGTGTCGAAATTACCCGTTTTTGATATGCGGGGGTCCTGTGCAATTTAAAGCATGAAAGGGAGACTTCGGCTGGCGGGGTTTGTTTATGAGAAGAATAAAGCTGCCGATACACGCTGCAACTTTTTGTCGCGCTAGCAACGCAATTTCACCTTTTTGTCTACCATTTAAAAGGTTTGAAATTAACTTCTGGGTAAAAATCAGTATTAAATCCTGATTGTCTACTCTGAATAGGATTATTGCATTGTGAGTAAACATGGGTGATAGACACTGCAATTTTCAATTTTCGCTAGTTTTAGGCGTGCAATTCCGAAAATGTTGGGAATGTTTACCCCGTCTTCTGCACTATACATTTTCACAAAATCGCATAAGTCGCCGATTACCTTCAAAATGTTCCTTTTAAAACTAGATACAGAGTAAAACTTAATGAACAATGACTTTTGTGAATATATAGCTCTGAAATATTAATTTCGGCCGTATCAAATCCATTGTTTAGTTTTGAAGTAGATTATGCATTATATTTAAATAATTTCAAATATCTCATAATTAGCTAGATAGATTTTTTCAAAAATCCCCACAAATGGAGGCATCCAGTATATGATTATGTGGTACGAAGCATTTTATAGTTGAACGCTCTGCAAGGCTAAAATTATTTTCTAAACGAAATCAAATATTTCATCATAATCACGTGTTATGACGTCCGATCTCACTAATAATTGCATCAAACATTAATTCAATCTTTATGTGACTTATGTGCTAAAAAGATTTGCAATCGGATAAAACACATTTATGCACCAGCGTTCCAAAAGTGGAAGGTAGCGGTCAAGCGTGAGGGGGTGCAGCCACACAACTTTCTTTTATCAGAAAAAATATCTAACAGATCCGAATATGTAACAGAAATTTGATTTAAACAAATAGTACAGAAGAATAGCAATCCCTCAACGTAAGAAGATCCGCTATTTTAAACTCCATTCCTTCTACCCATAATTCATTATATAGCGCACACCCCATACTATATTATCTTTACCAATTACATGTACCTTTTTGTTTTGAATTTTTTCCGATTTTCTTATACAGTGTTGACAAGCTGGGCCTGTGTTTCCTCAGAAACCACACTCTTAACCGAAGTTTGTGCACCAGTATTACTGCTTACTTTCTACGCGTTCTTTCTGCGGAAGAAACAGCCTAAACCAACAGCAGGGGAAGCAGTAACTAGCCCACTTTTACCTGTGGCTCAAGACAAGACTCATCCCCCACTCCTGTGCAATGACAAACTGATGGCTATAAGACAGACTCTCAGATACGTCCTACCGTTCTACATAGGCGTATTAAGCCAATTTGTAATCTTGCAATCAGTGGTGACAACGATGGCATTTCCAAACGATTTGTTTCATCCACGTGATCTATACCAGTTCTACGTATTCGCTTTTGTCCTTGGAAACTTTATCAGCCGATCGTATCGTGTAATCCTCAGTCTCTTTCGAAACGGCTCTACCCTTCTTATCCGACCTACGTGGATTCTAAGCATGTGTCTCGTTGCCGTCTTGATTTTCTTGTCTGTTTGTTCATGGTACCGTTCACCTCAATCTGCTTGGATGGTGGGGGGCGTTCTGCTTGGTGTTGGGCTGTTAGCAGGTTTACTTTACACCAGTACCTTTACCGTGGTGGGAGAGGACGAACCTCCTTCCGTCAAGGAGTTTTGTCGTGCGTTCACAACAGTTGCTTCAGTAAGTGGTGCGCTGACCGCGGGTTTTCTCGGGTTATTTTTAGAGCACGTTTTCTTACATCACTGTACCAGTGTTGAAAAACACAACCAATACTGTTATACACGTATCGTAGGGAAGTTCAATACCACAGTTAAATGTGATTGGGGGAAATAAACTTAGCTCGGCTAAACATTCATACAGATAGCAGATGAAACCTTATCTTTATTTAAATATTTTTGATAGTCAAGCGAAAATCTACCAAAAGTATTAATTAAAGATTATGGTAAATGTGTTGTATGTTACAATCCCTTGATACCTATAGATGGACTTGATATCTTGTTTTAGAATTTAACAGTTTTTACTTCTGTGAGCATCTCCCAGATGCAGTTGGTATCAAAATACTTGTTTGACTTAAAATGTTTCCCATCATCCTTAGCAGTCTCAGCTTTCAAAATTTTAGTGAATAACTTTATAATATACTCTATAATATCCTTGTACCGTACCCTGGGGTCCAGGGGTTATTTATTCTTGATCCGGCCTTTGCTGTTTTGACGGGAAATGAATCCCTGCCCTGTCCTGCCCTGCCCTATATAGCCTACCCTACTCGAAGTGAGCCTCTGGACCCGGGGTACTGGTACGCAAGCACTAAGTTAAAAAAGATAATGTATCATCTGATCTGCGTTTCTGTTTTGTCTGTTTTGAGCTATTTAACCCTGAATATTAACCTAATTTATGGAAGAAGTCCCGGATGGGACATGGTTAAGCCGTTTAATAAAACAAAAAGGCAAGTGAAATGCTATTTTTATATATATTGTATACCATATACTAGATTCTTTTCCGCATTACTGTAATAGACCGTTACCCTAATGATGATTCAAACCTAAACTACCACAATCCTTTTCAAAATCTCTTTATATTCAAATATTTAAACTCCTTTAAAGTGAATACTAGAATAACAAAAAAACTACCAAAAATGATTCTGGAAGTGTAGATATAACACGTCATCATGCTTTAGGTCTTTTGGTCCTGTATACACCATTAGATCTAGCAGTTTGCTTGTAAAAGTTATAGTTTAACTTCATTAATTCTTCTGACACCACTCATTTTATTTTACCCAATTACCCGCTTATTGTTTAAGGGTGGCAGAGATTTATTGTCTGATCAGCATTCTTGTATATCAGTCTTTAGCTTGAATAAACTTCTCTTTTGTGTCAAAACGTTGTGTGTCTAGATCTGTGTTACTTGGTTTCTGGTTGTGGAATTACACTAATCTAAAGCGCTTGCTTTAAGGTGGCTGCCTACTATTAAAAAAATCCATAAAAAGGCTTTTGAATCACGATTTTTTTATACCAAATTTATTGTTCATTTCAAATCTAGAAAGAAAAACTAAAAGGGGTGTTCCGAGATCGTTTTTGAAATATGACTCTACAGAATGACGCGCAACCAGACAGAGTTAGAAACGCCAAGCTTCAGAAACAACATCACTTTTTTTGTGTTTGGATTTTGTACATACATTCTTGTCTCTGTAAAATTTGTTATTGCTGAAGATGTGCTAGCTGATTCGGTATATCCAACAACAGTAGTCTTTACTTGTGGCATGGGCCCTTGGTTTCTGACAACGCTGATTTTCCCATACTTCATCAACAAAGTCTCGTATTCAATACGTGTCCTGTTTATTGCCATATTTGGTACTGGTGGCTTGCTGTTAATTTCCCTGTGTGGAGTATTGGCGGTAAAGCTGCTTGGAGTTTGCTTCACCTCCTTGTCATGTGGAATGTCAGCGGTTACATTTATTCCCCTAACAGCTTTTTACAGAGAATCAACTGTGAAAGCTTACACTGCCGGCACTGGATGTGGGTTGTGTTTTGGTACATTTTACTATGCAGGTATTTTCCTTAATAATAAGCCTGAAGCGAGATGACGTTTTACCCCCGTCTCTAGACCATAATTCTTTTCACACTGCTTTTGTTCTTTAATTGTGAGTATTGTTCCTGTATTCGCTAAGGAATCAAAAATTTTAATATGAAAGAATTTTTAAAACTATTATGGTATGGAGTCGGGGGTAAAACGTCATCTCGCTTCAGGCTTATTATAATATGATAAAATATATGCCATAGAAAGACATACAGGCAGGTAGACAGAGAGACAGACAGATTTTATTTTTTTGTAGTTTTGCACTATTATACATCAACTTTCCTCCAAATAGACTTATTAAGTTATTATATCAAATCTCAAATCTACTGTGTAGCCGTGAGGTTTCATTATACCGATAACGAATCGAAATATGGCGACCAATTCTTGAATATAAGGAAGCACAGGTAGCGTAGCGGAGAGAGCGCACGCCTCTCACCAATGTGACCCGGTTCGAGTCCCGCTAAGCTCGGTGTCGAAATTACCCGTTTTTGATATGCGGGGGTCCTGTGCAATTTAAAGCATGAAAGGGAGACTTCGGCTGGCGGGGTTTGTTTATGAGAAGAATAAAGCTGCCGATACACGCTGCAACTTTTTGTCGCGCTAGCAACGCAATTTCACCTTTTTGTCTACCATTTAAAAGGTTTGAAATTAACTTCTGGGTAAAAATCAGTATTAAATCCTGATTGTCTACTCTGAATAGGATTATTGCATTGTGAGTAAACATGGGTGATAGACACTGCAATTTTCAATTTTCGCTAGTTTTAGGCGTGCAATTCCGAAAATGTTGGGAATGTTTACCCCGTCTTCTGCACTATACATTTTCACAAAATCGCATAAGTCGCCGATTACCTTCAAAATGTTCCTTTTAAAACTAGATACAGAGTAAAACTTAATGAACAATGACTTTTGTGAATATATAGCTCTGAAATATTAATTTCGGCCGTATCAAATCCATTGTTTAGTTTTGAAGTAGATTATGCATTATATTTAAATAATTTCAAATATCTCATAATTAGCTAGATAGATTTTTTCAAAAATCCCCACAAATGGAGGCATCCAGTATATGATTATGTGGTACGAAGCATTTTATAGTTGAACGCTCTGCAAGGCTAAAATTATTTTCTAAACGAAATCAAATATTTCATCATAATCACGTGTTATGACGTCCGATCTCACTAATAATTGCATCAAACATTAATTCAATCTTTATGTGACTTATGTGCTAAAAAGATTTGCAATCGGATAAAACACATTTATGCACCAGCGTTCCAAAAGTGGAAGGTAGCGGTCAAGCGTGAGGGGGTGCAGCCACACAACTTTCTTTTATCAGAAAAAATATCTAACAGATCCGAATATGTAACAGAAATTTGATTTAAACAAATAGTACAGAAGAATAGCAATCCCTCAACGTAAGAAGATCCGCTATTTTAAACTCCATTCCTTCTACCCATAATTCATTATATAGCGCACACCCCATACTATATTATCTTTACCAATTACATGTACCTTTTTGTTTTGAATTTTTTCCGATTTTCTTATACAGTGTTGACAAGCTGGGCCTGTGTTTCCTCAGAAACCACACTCTTAACCGAAGTTTGTGCACCAGTATTACTGCTTACTTTCTACGCGTTCTTTCTGCGGAAGAAACAGCCTAAACCAACAGCAGGGGAAGCAGTAACTAGCCCACTTTTACCTGTGGCTCAAGACAAGACTCATCCCCCACTCCTGTGCAATGACAAACTGATGGCTATAAGACAGACTCTCAGATACGTCCTACCGTTCTACATAGGCGTATTAAGCCAATTTGTAATCTTGCAATCAGTGGTGACAACGATGGCATTTCCAAACGATTTGTTTCATCCACGTGATCTATACCAGTTCTACGTATTCGCTTTTGTCCTTGGAAACTTTATCAGCCGATCGTATCGTGTAATCCTCAGTCTCTTTCGAAACGGCTCTACCCTTCTTATCCGACCTACGTGGATTCTAAGCATGTGTCTCGTTGCCGTCTTGATTTTCTTGTCTGTTTGTTCATGGTACCGTTCACCTCAATCTGCTTGGATGGTGGGGGGCGTTCTGCTTGGTGTTGGGCTGTTAGCAGGTTTACTTTACACCAGTACCTTTACCGTGGTGGGAGAGGACGAACCTCCTTCCGTCAAGGAGTTTTGTCGTGCGTTCACAACAGTTGCTTCAGTAAGTGGTGCGCTGACCGCGGGTTTTCTCGGGTTATTTTTAGAGCACGTTTTCTTACATCACTGTACCAGTGTTGAAAAACACAACCAATACTGTTATACACGTATCGTAGGGAAGTTCAATACCACAGTTAAATGTGATTGGGGGAAATAAACTTAGCTCGGCTAAACATTCATACAGATAGCAGATGAAACCTTATCTTTATTTAAATATTTTTGATAGTCAAGCGAAAATCTACCAAAAGTATTAATTAAAGATTATGGTAAATGTGTTGTATGTTACAATCCCTTGATACCTATAGATGGACTTGATATCTTGTTTTAGAATTTAACAGTTTTTACTTCTGTGAGCATCTCCCAGATGCAGTTGGTATCAAAATACTTGTTTGACTTAAAATGTTTCCCATCATCCTTAGCAGTCTCAGCTTTCAAAATTTTAGTGAATAACTTTATAATATACTCTATAATATCCTTGTACCGTACCCTGGGGTCCAGGGGTTATTTATTCTTGATCCGGCCTTTGCTGTTTTGACGGGAAATGAATCCCTGCCCTGTCCTGCCCTGCCCTATATAGCCTACCCTACTCGAAGTGAGCCTCTGGACCCGGGGTACTGGTACGCAAGCACTAAGTTAAAAAAGATAATGTATCATCTGATCTGCGTTTCTGTTTTGTCTGTTTTGAGCTATTTAACCCTGAATATTAACCTAATTTATGGAAGAAGTCCCGGATGGGACATGGTTAAGCCGTTTAATAAAACAAAAAGGCAAGTGAAATGCTATTTTTATATATATTGTATACCATATACTAGATTCTTTTCCGCATTACTGTAATAGACCGTTACCCTAATGATGATTCAAACCTAAACTACCACAATCCTTTTCAAAATCTCTTTATATTCAAATATTTAAACTCCTTTAAAGTGAATACTAGAATAACAAAAAAACTACCAAAAATGATTCTGGAAGTGTAGATATAACACGTCATCATGCTTTAGGTCTTTTGGTCCTGTATACACCATTAGATCTAGCAGTTTGCTTGTAAAAGTTATAGTTTAACTTCATTAATTCTTCTGACACCACTCATTTTATTTTACCCAATTACCCGCTTATTGTTTAAGGGTGGCAGAGATTTATTGTCTGATCAGCATTCTTGTATATCAGTCTTTAGCTTGAATAAACTTCTCTTTTGTGTCAAAACGTTGTGTGTCTAGATCTGTGTTACTTGGTTTCTGGTTGTGGAATTACACTAATCTAAAGCGCTTGCTTTAAGGTGGCTGCCTACTATTAAAAAAATCCATAAAAAGGCTTTTGAATCACGATTTTTTTATACCAAATTTATTGTTCATTTCAAATCTAGAAAGAAAAACTAAAAGGGGTGTTCCGAGATCGTTTTTGAAATATGACTCTACAGAATGACGCGCAACCAGACAGAGTTAGAAACGCCAAGCTTCAGAAACAACATCACTTTTTTTGTGTTTGGATTTTGTACATACATTCTTGTCTCTGTAAAATTTGTTATTGCTGAAGATGTGCTAGCTGATTCGGTATATCCAACAACAGTAGTCTTTACTTGTGGCATGGGCCCTTGGTTTCTGACAACGCTGATTTTCCCATACTTCATCAACAAAGTCTCGTATTCAATACGTGTCCTGTTTATTGCCATATTTGGTACTGGTGGCTTGCTGTTAATTTCCCTGTGTGGAGTATTGGCGGTAAAGCTGCTTGGAGTTTGCTTCACCTCCTTGTCATGTGGAATGTCAGCGGTTACATTTATTCCCCTAACAGCTTTTTACAGAGAATCAACTGTGAAAGCTTACACTGCCGGCACTGGATGTGGGTTGTGTTTTGGTACATTTTACTATGCAGGTATTTTCCTTAATAATAAGCCTGAAGCGAGATGACGTTTTACCCCCGTCTCTAGACCATAATTCTTTTCACACTGCTTTTGTTCTTTAATTGTGAGTATTGTTCCTGTATTCGCTAAGGAATCAAAAATTTTAATATGAAAGAATTTTTAAAACTATTATGGTATGGAGTCGGGGGTAAAACGTCATCTCGCTTCAGGCTTATTATAATATGATAAAATATATGCCATAGAAAGACATACAGGCAGGTAGACAGAGAGACAGACAGATTTTATTTTTTTGTAGTTTTGCACTATTATACATCAACTTTCCTCCAAATAGACTTATTAAGTTATTATATCAAATCTCAAATCTACTGTGTAGCCGTGAGGTTTCATTATACCGATAACGAATCGAAATATGGCGACCAATTCTTGAATATAAGGAAGCACAGGTAGCGTAGCGGAGAGAGCGCACGCCTCTCACCAATGTGACCCGGTTCGAGTCCCGCTAAGCTCGGTGTCGAAATTACCCGTTTTTGATATGCGGGGGTCCTGTGCAATTTAAAGCATGAAAGGGAGACTTCGGCTGGCGGGGTTTGTTTATGAGAAGAATAAAGCTGCCGATACACGCTGCAACTTTTTGTCGCGCTAGCAACGCAATTTCACCTTTTTGTCTACCATTTAAAAGGTTTGAAATTAACTTCTGGGTAAAAATCAGTATTAAATCCTGATTGTCTACTCTGAATAGGATTATTGCATTGTGAGTAAACATGGGTGATAGACACTGCAATTTTCAATTTTCGCTAGTTTTAGGCGTGCAATTCCGAAAATGTTGGGAATGTTTACCCCGTCTTCTGCACTATACATTTTCACAAAATCGCATAAGTCGCCGATTACCTTCAAAATGTTCCTTTTAAAACTAGATACAGAGTAAAACTTAATGAACAATGACTTTTGTGAATATATAGCTCTGAAATATTAATTTCGGCCGTATCAAATCCATTGTTTAGTTTTGAAGTAGATTATGCATTATATTTAAATAATTTCAAATATCTCATAATTAGCTAGATAGATTTTTTCAAAAATCCCCACAAATGGAGGCATCCAGTATATGATTATGTGGTACGAAGCATTTTATAGTTGAACGCTCTGCAAGGCTAAAATTATTTTCTAAACGAAATCAAATATTTCATCATAATCACGTGTTATGACGTCCGATCTCACTAATAATTGCATCAAACATTAATTCAATCTTTATGTGACTTATGTGCTAAAAAGATTTGCAATCGGATAAAACACATTTATGCACCAGCGTTCCAAAAGTGGAAGGTAGCGGTCAAGCGTGAGGGGGTGCAGCCACACAACTTTCTTTTATCAGAAAAAATATCTAACAGATCCGAATATGTAACAGAAATTTGATTTAAACAAATAGTACAGAAGAATAGCAATCCCTCAACGTAAGAAGATCCGCTATTTTAAACTCCATTCCTTCTACCCATAATTCATTATATAGCGCACACCCCATACTATATTATCTTTACCAATTACATGTACCTTTTTGTTTTGAATTTTTTCCGATTTTCTTATACAGTGTTGACAAGCTGGGCCTGTGTTTCCTCAGAAACCACACTCTTAACCGAAGTTTGTGCACCAGTATTACTGCTTACTTTCTACGCGTTCTTTCTGCGGAAGAAACAGCCTAAACCAACAGCAGGGGAAGCAGTAACTAGCCCACTTTTACCTGTGGCTCAAGACAAGACTCATCCCCCACTCCTGTGCAATGACAAACTGATGGCTATAAGACAGACTCTCAGATACGTCCTACCGTTCTACATAGGCGTATTAAGCCAATTTGTAATCTTGCAATCAGTGGTGACAACGATGGCATTTCCAAACGATTTGTTTCATCCACGTGATCTATACCAGTTCTACGTATTCGCTTTTGTCCTTGGAAACTTTATCAGCCGATCGTATCGTGTAATCCTCAGTCTCTTTCGAAACGGCTCTACCCTTCTTATCCGACCTACGTGGATTCTAAGCATGTGTCTCGTTGCCGTCTTGATTTTCTTGTCTGTTTGTTCATGGTACCGTTCACCTCAATCTGCTTGGATGGTGGGGGGCGTTCTGCTTGGTGTTGGGCTGTTAGCAGGTTTACTTTACACCAGTACCTTTACCGTGGTGGGAGAGGACGAACCTCCTTCCGTCAAGGAGTTTTGTCGTGCGTTCACAACAGTTGCTTCAGTAAGTGGTGCGCTGACCGCGGGTTTTCTCGGGTTATTTTTAGAGCACGTTTTCTTACATCACTGTACCAGTGTTGAAAAACACAACCAATACTGTTATACACGTATCGTAGGGAAGTTCAATACCACAGTTAAATGTGATTGGGGGAAATAAACTTAGCTCGGCTAAACATTCATACAGATAGCAGATGAAACCTTATCTTTATTTAAATATTTTTGATAGTCAAGCGAAAATCTACCAAAAGTATTAATTAAAGATTATGGTAAATGTGTTGTATGTTACAATCCCTTGATACCTATAGATGGACTTGATATCTTGTTTTAGAATTTAACAGTTTTTACTTCTGTGAGCATCTCCCAGATGCAGTTGGTATCAAAATACTTGTTTGACTTAAAATGTTTCCCATCATCCTTAGCAGTCTCAGCTTTCAAAATTTTAGTGAATAACTTTATAATATACTCTATAATATCCTTGTACCGTACCCTGGGGTCCAGGGGTTATTTATTCTTGATCCGGCCTTTGCTGTTTTGACGGGAAATGAATCCCTGCCCTGTCCTGCCCTGCCCTATATAGCCTACCCTACTCGAAGTGAGCCTCTGGACCCGGGGTACTGGTACGCAAGCACTAAGTTAAAAAAGATAATGTATCATCTGATCTGCGTTTCTGTTTTGTCTGTTTTGAGCTATTTAACCCTGAATATTAACCTAATTTATGGAAGAAGTCCCGGATGGGACATGGTTAAGCCGTTTAATAAAACAAAAAGGCAAGTGAAATGCTATTTTTATATATATTGTATACCATATACTAGATTCTTTTCCGCATTACTGTAATAGACCGTTACCCTAATGATGATTCAAACCTAAACTACCACAATCCTTTTCAAAATCTCTTTATATTCAAATATTTAAACTCCTTTAAAGTGAATACTAGAATAACAAAAAAACTACCAAAAATGATTCTGGAAGTGTAGATATAACACGTCATCATGCTTTAGGTCTTTTGGTCCTGTATACACCATTAGATCTAGCAGTTTGCTTGTAAAAGTTATAGTTTAACTTCATTAATTCTTCTGACACCACTCATTTTATTTTACCCAATTACCCGCTTATTGTTTAAGGGTGGCAGAGATTTATTGTCTGATCAGCATTCTTGTATATCAGTCTTTAGCTTGAATAAACTTCTCTTTTGTGTCAAAACGTTGTGTGTCTAGATCTGTGTTACTTGGTTTCTGGTTGTGGAATTACACTAATCTAAAGCGCTTGCTTTAAGGTGGCTGCCTACTATTAAAAAAATCCATAAAAAGGCTTTTGAATCACGATTTTTTTATACCAAATTTATTGTTCATTTCAAATCTAGAAAGAAAAACTAAAAGGGGTGTTCCGAGATCGTTTTTGAAATATTCACGATGAAACATTAGCGTAGCAACAACTTTTGAAGAAAAAGAAGCGATAAGAAAACGTCCTACCAAAAAATTCGAAACGTCACTGACATTCAAGCTTTTTACCTTTTTCTCCGAAAATCATAATTCATACATCTTTACAAATATGAAAGGATTTGGAGAATGTTGAGAATTATAGAGAAAATCTTTTTGTTTGTCTTGTGTTAAAAATTTTTTGCTAAAACGAGTGCAAAAAATGTACACTTACTGCGTTTTCTATATACACATTCCGTTTCCTTCAAACTTTGTTAGAAGCTTCTGTTTTTATGTACCCTTTCAATAATTCGAAAAAACAATTATAGAGTCCCGTGCAAAATTTGAGTGTTTTGCCGTGTCGAAGTTCAAAATGTCTAATAATGATGGAAAAAAAAAAAAAAAAAATGAAGGTCAAAATAATAATAACAATAAAAATTTGAAGGTTATTGGCAGTTTTGAGTGGTTTTAGTGTGCGTACACATCGTGGCCTCTAATAATGCAGTCATCTTCGCTGCGTAGGAGCGTTCGTAGTAGCCTCATTTCCCTATAGTGGCTAGGCAGCCACCTTAACTTGGCAATAGACCTATCCCGAACTCGCTTGACTGACCACGAAACAATGGTTTGAAGTCGAGACTGAACTTGATTCTTTATTCGTCAAGTTCAACCCTCGACTTGAAACCATTGTTTCGTGATAGGTCGGGATAGATCTATTCCTGGAATGTTTTCTAAGGCCCCGTCCACACGTATCCGGAAATGTTTGCATCCGCAAATTATTTTTTGCGGATACGAAAATGTTTGCGTCCACACGCAGCGTATTCGAATCGTTTTCGCCGTCCACACGTGTCCGTTTTTAGGCCCCGTCCACACGTATCCGCAAATTTTTTTTTTGCGGATACGGGTTGCGTCCACACGTATCTGGAAATTTTTGTATCCGTATCCGGAAATTTTCGAAAACGGCCTCCAGAGTGGAAATTTTCGAATACACTCCGAATACGGATACGTGTGGACGGTCGTATCCTCAAATTTTCGAATACGCTGACGTAAACACGATTTTGCGCATGCTCAATAAGAAAAACTATCTGTCAAAGGGACTAGGCACTAGCGTGCATCAGTGCGTATCAAGAAATTTCCAGATACATGTGGACAGCTGCGTGTGGACGCGAACATTTTCTTATCCGCAAAAATAAATTTGCGGATACGAAAATTTCCGGATACGTGTGGACGGGGCCTAAATGATTTCTTACGTACAAAACAAAATAACTTGGTCTTTTCAGTTCTAACTTATGGTTTATGTGTAGATGCTTTTTTAAACCCTTTCAGCTTAAACTTCATGTATTCCCTTTGATCTAGAAACAACCCGTTCAAAAAACGTTGTAGGTCGGAGATCTGAAATCTGAGATCGAAAGAAATTGTGGGTTGTAAGCTGTAAATTGTTTGCGGTTTTAATTCGTAGTTCGCAAAAAGTTAATATCCTGATATACTAAGTTTGAGCGATGACCTGCGCTGGCAAACTATCTGGGTAAGTGTATATTGAATTTTTAACGAGAAAACGCCCAGTCCCCCACAATTCCAATCCGTATCAGATTTCTGATTTCAGATATCCAACCGACAACATTTTTTTAAATAGGTCTACAGTCAATTCAGAAAACGTTCTCGTCAACAAACTTTATGAAATAACTGTTATGAATGTTGCGTTCTGATTGGTTTGGAGCGCGTGCTTTATGAGAGTACATTGCACGCGCGCGAAATTTTCGTTGCGCCATTCCTATCCATTTTTGTAATTTGTATTTTTTTTAAAGAAATAAAAAACTTGCTTGCTGTGCTGTGTGCAGTTATAAAGCACTTGGGGATTGGCAGAACACTCGAGAAGTGTCCAGAAGCACTCCGCTACGCGTGGTGCTTCTCCTACACTTCTCTAGAATAGAATAGAATAGAATAGAATAGAATACCTTTATTTAAACACGATAAAATTTAAAGCTAAAAGCTTGTGGGGTCGTGCATAAAATAAATTAAATAAATAAAATATAATATAAGTATGAATCTGTAAAAATAGCTAATTAACTTAGATAACTTTAAATATCTTATATATAATTCTCACACACATTCACATACACAAACTGCGCAAGCTATTAGACCCGCCAGGGGCAGAAAACACAGACAAATGCGGTGAACACTCTCTGTTCTGCCAAACCCCGCGTGCTTTATGACAGCACACTGCACGCGCGCGCGTTTTCTATTTCTTCATTTTAGCATATGCGACTGTACCAAAAGGGACTCTGGGTAGAAATCATTCACTTTCATCTAAATTGGCTTCCTGTGGTATGGCTTTACACACTTCTCTTATCTACACAAAGTTAAAAAGCTCCGACTCTATTTGTAATTACAAATAATTGTATTAATAATAACTTTCTATAAATATTAAATTATTTATATAAAATAATAAAAATAATAAAAAAAAAAAAGATATTGTTTGACTTGGCGGGCTCCCTGTGGTACGTTTAGGCCAGCGGTTTTACCGTCCAATATGGCCGCAATGTTTTCTTTAGCAAGTTTATTGAATCCTTTGGCAAAGATAAGCAGGAATGAGCTTATGACCCCGATTTGATTTGTTATTTTTCACTGGCCAAAGACGCTATATGGTCCAAAGGTAAGTTATAAGTTTTTAAATTTTGTCTTGGACTTTTATTGATTGGTCAAAATGAAAGTCTGATATTAAAAAATGATCGTGTTGTTTTGATTAACTGGACCATCGTAGTCATAGAAACTCAAAACGACTAGTTGAATATACTTTGTCTTTGGCAATTATTACACATTTTCTTTTACTTTTCATAGCACATTTATATTAACTGATTGAGACTTGAGACTCTGATTGATATTTAGTTGTGTCATAACTCCCTATAAATCATACAGCCTGTTCGTAACTGCGTAATTGCTTTCTAAATATGCTGGGGGCAATTCTTATTCAGGAAAAATGCATTTTTCATTTTTTTCTCTCATTTTTTTTTTTGTTTTATTAAAAAAAATTGAAATGCTAGTTTGGTGTTTGCAGTTAAACTAGCACTTGCGAATACTCCCATTTCGTGTTGGCCCTTTTTGCTCAGTCATAGCCTCGACTGTGTACAAATTTTTTCTTTTCTTTCATGAAGGTCCATTAGTAAGAAATGTACATATTACGGAACAATATGTGTTGATAAAAATGCAATGGATTTTGGTTAATAGGTTGAATATTCTAACGTACAACTAAGGCTGTGAATGCTGAGCAAAGAGAACTTGAAACTGAAGTACTGTCAGAACACTTAAAGCATATTCCATTCCTACCCCAACTCTTCCCTATTGTTCTGCTAACAGCAATAATTCACACACATTTTCTATTTCTTCATTATTTGCATAAATGTAGTTGTAAATGCATATTGATTCTCAGAGTAAGCTACAATAATCCATATTAATGTATACAGTACAATTTTGCTTTTGTGCTGTGATTATTTGTTGTGGATCATGACTTAAGAACCCATTTATGGATCCTTGAAACAAATCTTATTTACCCTTCAATTTATTTAACCAATAAAACAGTACTCATTTTGACTATTCCAAGTCAAGGCTTACAAGGGTACTGTAGCTATAGTAAACAAATATATTTGGAATTCCCTATTGGCCTATTCTCAATAAATAGTGGATGGTTTCTAATGTTTATTTTATTTTGCTATTATTATTTTTTGTTCAGCCAAAAAACACAAAGGGACAATAATTAAATAATTTTTGTAGTTGAGTGTGGAATCTGTCTTTTTAATCAATGAAATAATCATTTTCCACAGACTATGAGCCATGCCAGATGCCAGTGATCCTTTGTACTTTGATGTTGATATATACAAAGCACTCTTTAATAACACTGGCCAATATTTCTTGAAGATTGCAATCCAGGGATCTCCTGAAAAACAAAATGAAGTCAAGCTTTACATCAACCAGTCAAAGAATGGTCTACACCAGTCACAGTATGTTACTGATGCCTGTTTTCAAGGTGACACAGGCGAACCAATCATGTTTCCTGATTCAAAGATAACCTTTTACATACCACAAGGTAATTCGTCAGGGCACAAAATCAACTTTTAAACAAGCAAAACCTTGCTAGTAAGTTGTTTTCTCACTAGCAAAAATGTCAGTTGATATTGAATTTGTCAATAGAAATCTAGAGCTCATAGAGGAGGACATGTCAGGTTCATGGGAGGTGTTATATAACGATGAGTAAATATGTAGGCATTATTTCTCAATTGACACGGTTTTCTTTGTTATTCACAAGGCTTTATTTTTGTTATGGCCCTCATTATAAATGTGAGGTCAATATATAGTTATTGGAGAGTTTTAGATTTACGTTCACGACAAACGTGAAACGTCAGTTGACCTGTAAAAAATTCTTTTAAATTACTGAAAAAGAATCGCAAAAAAGTCCAAGTAGTAGAAAAACAAAAGAGTATTTGCGCTTGGTGAGAAGGTTTGTAAAAGGTAAAGTAAAATACACAAAAACTATGAAAACGTGGTCACATTTGCCGTTTGCGGGGAGGAAAAAAAGTTAATCTAAAACTCTCTATTAACCCGGTTAATAACTATATATAGACCGTTCGCATTTATAATGAGCAACATTTCATAGAAAACCTTCTCAATTGATAAATAAAATACTTAATTACCTCGAACGTTGGCAATAAGCCTATACGTCTCTCGGGCCTGCGGCCCTCGGGATGTATATGGCTTATTGCCTCCATTCTCAGTAATTAACTCTAACTTTCTGGTCAGCTTATCTAACTAGTTTGTACATTAGTACACTAGGACAAATGTTGCATCAGCTAGGCACTCATTCCAACTTTTATAGCAGTAGCTACACCGTATTGAGCTTGCCTAGCCTTTTAGTATTTATAGCACCGGCAATTATATACCCACCCACCCACTCCATTAGCTTTCCTATAACCAGGGCAGTATTGATATTTGTAACATATATGTACACACATATAGAGATTTGAATTATTATTCATAAAGACTGCCTGTTAACCCAACGTGGTGCGTTGTCGTGACTGGTTTAGGAATCACTAGCAGTTGATTGCAGCAAAAATAACAAACATTACTTTATGTGGCTTCAAGACTTTTCAGTCCCTCAATTTCTAGACTATGGTCATACTCGCAAAAATTAGCTAGTTAAATTTTTTCTAATTATACTTGATAAATATAAAATTTCACTCACATTTTGTCTAAGATTATACTAAGGCAATAATTCACCTCAGGCTGACAGTGATTTTTCTGAATATTTACCTCACCATACCACTTGAATACTCACGGCTCAGTAAATATTCCAGAACAATTACGTTTGGTGAAGGCAAGGGGCTCTTAAATGGGCTCTTCATTGCACATGCATAACCACTGCATTTCCTTTTTACAACACACAACACACAACATTCAACTCACATGTTCATTTTTACAGAGGGAGAAAAAAACAGAGAACCAATAGAAAAACCCTTTACAAGGGAGAGAACGAAATACCAAAATAATAAACTCTGTGTGGTTAACATGTGTGATTCAGTTAATAATCAATTGAAACCTGTGACCCTTAGCCATGAAGTGCACAGCATATGGAGAAACAGGGTCATAGCTTAGCTTATGCCACTTACAATAATACTACTCAAGGGTTGGATTTTATCCTCAGACCTGCCAATTTAGCCTATGTCCCTACTTTAAGAAGTTTTCTGCTTTTCCTTTAGTATAGTAGTTCCAAAATATACACTTTAACTTATTGCAACCTATCTTTCCAACATAAACAACATTTGATGTCCAATCTTTATGTGCAGGATGGATCTAGGGTGTTTGTATTAAGGCACTAAACCACAATTGAACCCCCTAAACCATGATCAAACCCTGTAAATGACAACTACAAGCCCCCTAAAGGACTATGAATTCCCTAATTAGAATTTAAAAGCAGAGTTTTTTTTGGTTTACCAAACTACAGCCCACTTGTTGGCTTGGTTTGGCAGATGAAATCTGTCCCAGTGAAAATTATGGATTCTTCCCTCAGTGATGGGCATATGTTACAATATAGTAAATTGGAGGCGAGCCTAGGAAATCCACTGAAGGTGGATGGTTCTGTATCTGATTTACAGATCTCTGCTATGTTGTGATTTCTATTGCATAGTCAGATTTTTGCATTGTTTCAATCTTGTTTTTGAAACAAAATTTTTTAATATTAGATATACAGTACAAATGATAATGAGTAAATGAATAGCAAGAAAGAGAATATTCAGAAAGAATCTGAGTTTAAGAGGGGATTTAAGCCATAGCCCTTCTGTATCCTATTTGGACACCCTGACCACTGATCTTGCCTAATCTAACTTGTTTTTGTTTTACCTTTTATTTAGGATTTGTGGAACAGGAAGTATTTCTTATTGCAGAGGCTTATGAACTCTCAGAAACTCAACAAAAATGTGGAGAAGCTGCATTCTTAGTATATCCTCACAGAAGCTCCCTTTTCCCAACCAAAGTGGCACCAGAAAACAGAGCAGATGAAAAGCATGTTTTGTATAATACTGAAAAGCAATTAACTTTAACAACAGCAGAAAGTGGTCTTGGTGGGATGTCAGTAAGTGTTGGTGTACTTTGGATGAAAGCAGTCCTTAGAAAGGCAGATCAGGAGGACTCACAGGAACAGAATATAGTTCCTACTTCTGCAGGCAAGTGTAAGCCTACACCTTATTATTTAGTCAACTAAGATCTATTTTTAATTATGATAACTTGTCTTATCAACCATTGATTTAATACATATGTTACGAGCTTTTGGCCTACTCACAGCCATCCTCAGGGAAATGAAAAACGTTACATATTGACAAAGAAAAACGCGATCAAACCATGGCATATGTGCGTGCGCATTAAATTAAACAAATTCACGCTCGCTTAGGAAAAAATAAATAAAACAAATTAATTAATTAATTAAAAATAAATAAATAAATAAATGTATAAAAAAAAAAAAAAAAAAAATAAATGAATAATAAGAAAAATAATAAAAATAAAAATAATAACATAAGATAAAATAAAAAATATAATAAAACAAGCGAACAAACAAGCAAACAAACAAGCAATCAAACGAACGAACGATTGAACAAACGAACAAACAAATAAACAAACAATAATGATAATGACAATATATATATTGTCCATTGGCACTCTTCTTCAGTTGTTTCATGCAAGGCTTGTAATTTACCTATTATGCATGTTCTTATATGACGTTAAGATGGCTTAGTTTCTTTGACATCCCAATCCTCAACTATTTCCATCAGGGTTAAAGTGGTGACCACAGTGGGTAGTAGGAAGTGGTGTATTAGTAATGCACACCAAACCATGCACATCACCTGTGCTCATATAACTGTTTGTAGTATATCTTATTCCAGTGCACAGTGCTGTATTTTAAATTCCTTCATTATTTAAAGTAAAGTAATATTTCTTTCAATAAATGGTGAGATATGTCAAATGATCAATCAGAACAATAACTTTTTCATTTATTTGATATTTCAGATAGTGTTCCTGGGCCAAGTACATTAAAGAAATCAGTAGAAAGTATTAACTTAATGGTATGTATAGTGTTGGAGGGAGGGGGGGGGATTTTTTTTAGGGTGGTGGTGGTGGAGGGGGGGGGGGGGGGGGGTTGGTGTTGGGATTCATTTAGTAACCCACTCAGGAAATCTGACCCCCTCTCAATTTTTGCTCAATGAATGTTTTCAATTATGTTATTGTAAAAGTGTTGTTGAACTCAGATTTTTTGTGCCACCCCCCTCTTGATCCTGATGTTTTTAACAGCCTATTACATGGCTACATACAAAGGCTATTGAATATTCATGATCTTTTGGAGTCCAGAGTAAACTATTCCCATGCTTCACATAATGTCATTGTTTTTATTTTACTTAACTCTCATTGCTGGCTGTACATTTGCTTGTTGGTTCTTTCTTGGTTTCCTGGTTTCCTTTCCCAGCACATGGAGGTCACCACTCCTAGCTCCTGCTAGCAGCTGACCATTGAGAAATGATACCCTTATAAAATAAGAATTATTTATTTTATTGTTTTTTTTTTTTTTGGTTTTTACCTGATATTTTCTCCTTTTATAATCTACTTTTGATTTAAAGAAACTAAGAATTTTGAAGTTGTTTGCCATTCCCAGTGGCAGATCCAGGGGTGGTTTCGTGGACTCCAGGAAACCCCCTGTGCAAACCAATCAGGCCAGAATTTTTGTGTGACAGCATAGACTGAAAGTGAGGGTTTTTGCCAACAATCCCATAAGGGAGCGAATGCCATGACTTATGGAATCAGTCTACATGATAGCCATTTTGGAAGGACCCATTTAGACCGAGTTCCGTTTTCAAGACCGAGGGCACATGTTTTCCCTCTCCGGACCAAATTTAGACCGAATTAAATTACTTAATAAATTTCTCCATTTATTTTTCGACTGGTTTAGCAATCCATTATTCCATGTGGAAGTGCGAATAATGTCAGGATACCAGACTGTGAGCAGATACTAAGAAAACACCTGCCCACTCAAACAGCCAATCAGGACTGGAAAAAATTTAATTCTTATTTTTTTATGTACAGGAATCTCCGTTGGGACCACTCAGCTCAATTGTACACCCTCGTCATCTGTGTGGCAGCTATGTCGCCCGTGAGGGATACTGTGAAGTTGCTGTACTTGTTCACGCTGCCATTGGACTTCCAAGTAAATCAGATGGTCGCCCACCTCAACCCTATGTCATTGGGTAAGGGATAGCATAGAGGTTTCTTGTGCTTATGGTTGTGTTTAAAGTGTTTAAGTGTGGGGATAAAGCGGGAGACAAATAGAATAAATGAAAGTAACCAAAAGAAAATGAATATTCTCTTGAAGTAACGTTTTCTCTTGTAGCATACCTGTATATGTGATAATTATCAAGAAAAAGAATTTGATAAGCACAAATTTTCCAATAATCTGTCAAAGAATTTAGCTTGCAAATGAAATATTTCTTTCCAGACTTTACGAATACAGGATTTTCGAGATGAGCGAGCGCTTTCATAAATATAAGTATAGCAGGTGCAGACATGAAAGTCGTATTCGGGCAGTACCAATAAGTAACGTTTGGAAACCATAGAGTTATAGGCTGTTTCTACAACCCTTGAAGAAAATATTTCGTCTGAAGTGAGCTATAGTTTATAATTTTTCAAAAAATCATAATACGGCTCCTGAACTATGTTATGTTTTAAAATGTTCCAGGAAATCAAAGAGGGATCGTAGCAGAGGTCTTCCTTCACGTTCAATTACACATACCTCCATTCAACCAACTCATTTTCCAACCTGGGATGAAGTATTGCTGGTAGAATTTCCACAAGAAGATTTCAAGCAAGAAGGTTCGATAGCTTTTACAGCTTAAGTTATAAGTTTATCTTATAGTTGTAACACGGGTTTTAGGTCGAAAGCTCGGTAAAATAAAGAAATTATTTAAACTTTGATGAAACAAATGTAACCAAATGATGGTTTTGTTGGTTCTTGTTTTTCAGAGGTACATCTTTGTATTGCTGACAGCCCTAGTAAAGAGCTATTAGCTGAGTACAGAATACCGGTATCACAATTGAAACCATTTTATCCTTACAACTTGGAATTAGTTAAGGTAACTGAGTTATTAGTATTATTTTTATTTCCTCAAACTTGTGTCAATCACTTTTCAATCCAACCACCCATTCACGTATGCTTTCATTTTTCCCTTCATTCCCCTTCGCTCTCCGTTCGTTGGCCCCTCCCTCTCTCTTTTATTGCTTTCTTCCTTCTCGAATAGTAGGTAAACTAAATGTTTTCTTTTCTGTTGGATTTTCAGTCAAACAATAATCTTGGCAATAGCTCAAGATTATACGTGTCATTTATCCTGAAGTTCGACAGACTATCTAAACCAGATAATAATAGTGCGAAAATCTATGGAATGGAGGTATCGTGGTGAAGAAATAAAAAAACACGCGCGTGATCGTGCAGTTATAAAGCACGCGGGGGTTGGCGGAACACGAGAGAAGTGTTAGGAGAAGCACGACGCGTCGCGGAATGCTTCTCGACATTTCTGGAGTGTTCTTCCATTCCCCAAGTGTTTTATGACTCCACACAGCACAGCAAGCAAGCTTCTTTTATAAAATACAAATTACAATAACTGTTATTTTAAAAAGAATGACGCAACTAAAGTGCGCGCGCGTGCTGAGTGCTCTCATAAAGCACGCTCTCCTAACCATTATTATTATTATTATTTTGTAATAGTTATCAACCTGGTTTTCTAAATTTAGTGTTTAGATAATTTTTGAATAATACAATTTATCAAATTAAATGTCCGAGAACGGGAAAAGGATTTGTCTATAAGGTCAAAATAAATGTGAAAGGATTGTTTTAATTACCCCCTATTGTTCTCTTGACCTCTTTTGATTTCGTATTCTTTGAATATAAACTACGTAGACTTTACTGGAACCTCGGGAAAGCAATGTATTTTGTGGTCTTTCATTGATACCAGTTAATAAGCGAAATTTTTCTTGTTTTCGATTCAGGTTTTGTTACGTGGTTTTGAGAGTCCCATTTCCAATCAAGTGGGACCGCTCATTGCAGTGTCCAGAATAGTACCTGACTGGGACGAATACAGGTAGGTTTAGTTGGTAGTAAATATTGCAAGATTTTTGTACCTTTTATTTAATCACGTGTAAAGTTTATGACGTTTCATTGTTTTTTCAAGAGAAAAGATGCTCACTAGTCACCCTTGTACAGCCAGTGTTACCATGACGACAATAGGTTTTCCATCACCACACCCTACTTCATTTTCAGTCGCCAGCTCTTCGCTTCTTTACGGTTCACCACAGGTAAGTTAAGTACAACCTACAATAAATTCACTCAAACATATGAATACAGTTTGTTTGATGTACTTTTCTCTCCATTGGAGAAGGTTTTTTCAACGATTCTCAGTTTTTCTTACCCCCAAAAGAGTAAATGTTCAGAGTTGAGTAGAGGTTGACTGTAGTAGCAGCGAGTGCGACCCAACGAGCATGCGCACTAAAAAACCGCTAAATTAACATGGCAACCGTCAAACTTTTAATAAGCAACCGTACAAGATTGGACTTCAAAAAGGCAAAATCCTAAACATTTTTGCGCGGGACTCGAAGTATGCAAAGAAAGTCGACTTAGACATGTGTTAATAATGCTCGTTTTAGGCGGTTTAATTTTTTCGTCTTATGTGAATTGTAAGGAAAACTTGTACTTACGTTTTGTTTTTAGCGATCTTTATTCATTTTTTATCTAAGTCCGTCAATATTTATGCAGCCACATCTAGTTTAGCAAGCCTAGTTTAATCATAAGTTGGATCATAATGCTTAGAAGAAAAGAAAAAAAAGAAAAAAAAAGTCAGCTAAAAACACAAAATCCTGTCTCCTTTGTTTCGGATATTCTATAGTTTGAATTGTCCATATTGTTTCTCAATTCCTTTATTTTTAACACTATATTATTATTATCTTTTTTAAAACGCGTCGTTGCCTAGGTTACAGTCTGTGGGGAACCTTTTCACCAGCCGTACTGGAACCAAATGTTTTATTTTCCTGGAGACAAAGAATCGCTGTTTTCAAAAAAAGCTTCAATGGTGATTGAGTTTTATACAGCTTCACAAGGTACCGTTTTTGTTTGAAAAAATATTCAAGATTAACAACGAAAACATGAGAATTTGAAGGACTTTTGAAAAGAATGAAGTAGAACTTTTTGCGACACTTAAGCAAAAGACTTGGTTTCTTTTCAGTCATATCCTTAAATGACATGTTTTTTGACGAGTACCCTGATTCGTCTATTAACAGCATTCAGTGATTCTGGTTGGCAACTCACCAATCCAGTGGGATATTGTAATCGAATACTTAATCAGCCCTTGGCCTTCGCTCTTCAACAGCAAAATGCGTCTATGGGATTAAGATTAAACAATCTTCCAATACAGGTACTGATTCATAGTTGCAACGCATAACATCAATTATGTGTTTAACTTTCGGTCAATTTTTATGTTATCGTACTCAGGGCTTCATGAAGACGCCAACAGGAAGGAAAGCGTCGGCGGGTATTGTTTTACGACTCCTGTCACAAGAGGTAAATAAAGACACAATGAGTAAGAGAACATCATCAAGAATAACTGATATGATCTCACCATGACTAAAGAGGCACTATCTTTAACGTGATACCCCTTACTGGTGGCTGCTACTCTTTTATGTTTGTGTTATCTCTCCCTAAATCCTACGACGACCCCTGCCCCACCTGGGATGACCGTTCAGTTTAACGAGGTGATATAAAAGTAAAACTCACCTTGCTTATTGGACTCAAGCAATTGTAAAAATGAAAGTTAATGAACGTGACTGACATTACAAGAATGCGTTAAACGTGAGTCGATATGAAATTTAAATATCTAATTTGTGCCAGAATTTTCAATTAACATGACGTGAAAAATATCTGACTAAAATATAGTTCAATTCAAATCAACGTACTCCCATCATATAGTATTTAGCATTATGTATATTTACTCTTGAATTATTTTGAATAAGAACTTTAATATACTGGACATGGCCCATGACTTCAAAGCAGGTGATAACATTGTTTTTCTTTTCTCTTATTTTTTAAAGCGCCCAGACGGTCTGGCATCGGCATCACAATTTTCTTCCCTTCCGGTTTTTAATGAAAACCCAGAAATGTTGGATCCTGAAGAGCATCTTGCAGAACAACCAAACATGACAACAGAAAAGGTCAGATGGATGGATCAATTATTTTTATTTCATAATAATGGAAATAGCCTGGTTTTGTAATTTCTATTTTTATTCCTTAATTTAGAATCCATACGGTCTTCCCCCTTTTGATGCTGTGCAACGCATTCTGCCATTAAGTAAGCCAAAAGATTCATCCGACCTACTGATGTCACAGTCTTTCCAACAACCGTACGTAAAAAAGACATTAATGAAGGATGAGGTTAACAATTTAGTAACTTGCTTCCTTTTTCTTTCAGCCTTAAAAATGACAGAGCCAATTCCAATGGAGATCCTGTAGCAATTCCTTTAGAGGTAAATTGACTATCGTTTTGACTTCACTAATGATTGTCAGTGTCTGTCGTAACTAGTTATTTTATTCTCCTCTTAGTTAAGAAGCACAATGGATTTAAGAACATTGGCCTTACTAGATTATCAAATGAAGGTAAGTACATGTTGCCTGCCTAAACACTAACCAGCTAAGTGTGAACTTAGGTGAATATCAAATTGTCAAATTCGCAAATGTGCACAGTTCTGAGTGATCTGTCCTGGTTCATATAGTTTTATCCACGACGCCAATTCATGACTCCGCTCCACTCTCAAACACATCTTGCAAAGTGATGTTATTTAAAAACATTGCATTCATTATCGTTCTTATTTGGGGCTCTAGAACAACATACTCGACTTAGGAAAAGTGTAAGGTCTGGAGTTCACAAAATCTTTCCTTCACTCCCAGTAAATAGTTATTATGTCATATCATCTGTTAAAACGTATGCTATTGCAGCCTTTTAGTCGTCGTTAACTTGTGAAGCCCTGGACCTCAGTCCTGGATTCTCTCGAAGTTCTAAATTGTTTTCTGTTTATCAGGAAGTGGATCGCTATCGAACTGCAATGAGGAAACTAGCAGCTGATCTTCTACACTTAAAGCAAGAAAACGCTCGACTTGAGGTAATGGTTGTTATTGCAGGAATGTTTTCGAGTCACCTAAGTAAGGCTTACCGCTGATTAATATATACCATTATATGGGTAATATTTCCCTATTTTGTCACATGAAATCAATATTTTGTCTTGCCGCTTAGCATCATGGTCGTAGGAAGGGAACATGTCCACAAATTAAACACAAAATCCGGAATTCAAGATGCGACCAAATCTGGAGCTCAGCCCCTGAAAGCCGGAAGTCAGATTTGCGAATCCAGAAATTATCATAATTTAAGATTCCGTCGTAGAAAGTGAATGGGATGAGATAAGAAGAGAGATTATGGTCATTAAGGCAATGCAGTTATAGTGTCATGGTGGAAAATTGCCCTATTTCACTATTACACGGCACAATAAAAAATGCGAAAAGCTCTATTTTATGAGAAGTTACAAAAGCAACACTAGCCACCAATTAACGTATATATTGTAGGATAAACACAGGTTTATAAAGTAGTTGAAAACCAGACATATCAGAGCTATTTATTCAGCTGCGAAGTATATTAGTCCAATTATTAAAATTGTTATTCACTATTCTGCCCTCCTTATAAACAAGCTCTGGCGTGATAGTGAAGTAAGGCAATTTGAGACTGATGACAAAGTCTATGACTGTACTTTTGTTTCTATGAAAATGACTGAATAATGCATCTTGGATGTAATTCAAAAGGACCACTAATGAATACCGATACCTATTTTTAATAATAATAATAATAATAATAATAAATATTTCTTATATAGCGCCTCTTCCATAAATGTCCAGAGGCGCTTTACAATAAATTCAAAACTAAATTATCCTAAAAAATACTAGACCTATAAAAGAAAAATTAAATCAAGAGCTAAAGTACCTTAAAATTACTTAATAAAATATTAATAAAATTGCAATAATATCCCTAAATAATTCCTAAAAATATACAAATAATCAAAAAGTGCTCTAGTTTTTGACGTGGCTTAAAATAAAATCGCTATATACCGATTTAAACAGATGCGTTTTCAATTTAGACTTAAAGCATTCTAAAGATTGGCATAGTCTTATATTCTGTGGCAGGTCATTCCATAATATAGGCGCAGAGATAGAAAATGAGCGTTTGCCATACGATTCTAAGTTATAAATTGGAACTACTAATTTCTTATCTGATGCTGATCTTAGAGTACGCCTAGGTGTGTAAACTTCTAAAAGATCAGTAATATACTGTGGTGCTAATCCAGCTAAAGCCTTATAAGTAATTAGCAGTATCTTATACTTAATTCTTTCCTTGATCGGCAACCAATGTAGCTTGAACATTATAGGTGTTATATGGTCTCTTTTCTTTGTTAGGGTAACTACTCGTGCTGCTGCATTTTGAACCTTCTGAATTCGCTCTAGCAGAGTGTTTGGTAGTCCATGTAACAGTGCATTTCCAAAATCCAATCGAGACGTAACCAGAGCGTGTACTAATATCTCTGCAGATTTAAAGCTGAGATATTTCCTTATCTTGCTGATTTTCCTTAAATAATAGAAGCCAGATTTACAGATGGTTGTTACATGCGCCTCCATAGTTAAGTTAGAGTCCATGATAGCCCCAATGTTCCTCGCCTTTAAGGATGGAATGATAACATCATCGCATACAGCAGTAGAGGTTAGAGTTGGAGGGGGGCGATGTCGAGCAGATAGCACCAATATCTCCGTCTTTTCGCTGTTTAACTTTAGCTTATTCGCAGTCATCCACTTATCCAATGTGCGAACACAAGTTTCAATCTTTGACTTTGCTGTAATCAGTTCACCTGGGTCAGACGTTTTAAAAGAAATATATAGCTGCGTATCATCGGCATAAAGATGAAAGTCAATGCCTAATGATCTCATGAGATCTCCAAGTGGTGCTATATACAGCGAGAAAAGCACTGGCCCTAAAATACTTCCTTGTGGAATACCAGATTGTAAGATACGTTCAGTAGACTGACCACCCAGAACATGAACTGTGATGCAATTCGTTCTTTCTTTTTTTTTCTAAAACAGGAAGCAAACAGTCAGTATCGGCGTGATTTGAATCAACATGATGAGATCTCAAGAATAATGGTTGGATCTAATGACCTTGATAACGTTACTCATAGCGAGCTAATACAAAAATTTGGTAATATTTTATTTAGAGCCATGATTGCATTGCTTCCCTATCAATGCTGTTGTGACAACATAGGGTTTCACTTTTTAAACTTTAAAAAGGGCACGTGCTTATGAATGACATAGAAATGTCTTGTGCTTCTGATTGGGAAGGAGTGTTATCAGAGTGCATTCTTGTAAATATCATTTATTCAAATCCAACTGTGTTCTGATTGGATGAGCTGCTACTAGGCTATCAGTTATATCATACTAGTAGCGAAAAGTGCGGGCTTTGAAAACCAAAAAATTAAATTTAACTTTAATTCAAAACTTGTTTTCATCTTTATATTTGACGAACTAGTTGGATTTGACTAAAACAATTAGTCCTCTTGCCCTCATGACCTATGAGTCAATAGCCCATTCGGGCTTGAGGAGTAATTGCTAACAATTATTGCGATGCCAACTTTTCTCATTATAGTTATGTTAAAGAAAAAACTGTCTGATGAATCAACGAAAAGACAAGAACTTCAAAAACGGACTCAAAAACTACAAAATGACCTTATAAAGGTATTGCATTTTTATTTAGAAAGCTGGCTATTAACCTTTTTCTTTGAGCGTGATGTTTTGATTTGTCATTGCTGCTGGAAATTTAGCTTGAAACATACTTGATGAAGCACTGAAAAGCTTAGACCTGTCTATTTTATAATCCATGATTTCCAATGAATTCCTTGGTCGTTCGATCGATTCAACAAAAGGATTAATCTAATCATCGATTGATCAATTATTTGAGTACCCGAAGGCCAACTATTATTATCGCGGGAGGCCAGCTCGCGTTCTAGTCAAGCTTGCAGGGGCAAGTGCAATTTTAGCCAGTTAGAAACGGAAAATGGCTGACGAATATTCATGTGTAAGGAATTGTGGCAGATGTTTGCTTAAGAAAAGAAAAAATCGCTAGTCCCAGATAGCGCAGTTTGATATTTACCATTTTCACATCCCCAAGATACGTTACGGCTCTGGAGGCAACCAGGGGAAAATATATGCTGAACACTGATTAGAATATGTTACAAATGCGTGTTTTTATGACGTCTAAAGATGTATAAGAAACAACTAGAAAGAAATGTTCAAAGGCTTTAAAGTAAATTTTTAGCACTTCTTCATGAGTCAGTACATTTTCTGTAACACTAAACTTCTTTTTGTTCTGAAGGTGAAAAATTCACTCAAAATAAACTGATAATACGAGTATTTCTTTCGATAAAAGCAGTTATATTGTAGTTTATATTGGATTAAAGAAAGATTTGATTTTATGACACGAAGTTTTTTTACCGTTTACCCGTAAAACATTATGGGGAATGTGAAAATGGCGAAAAAGAACAGTGTGCAATTTCAAATTGATGAACATTTGTTTTTCTTATTTTTAGAAAAATGAAAAAGAGAAGGAGCTACTGAAACTACAAGCCGCTCATGAAAGCCAGCAGGCGTTGTTACAAAAGATTCAGGTACCAGTGTAGACCGTAGGTAAAATGATGAACAAGCAATGATTTTTCCCACTTTGCTAAAGTAATGAGCCCGTAAAACTGGAATGGAATGATAAAATTAGTTAGTAAGCGCAAGCCGCAATGACAGAAGTTCATAACTAGTTATGGGACAAAGGTTATAACGATTTGAAAATAAAACAGTTGACATGTGGAATACAACCAAGCCTATGCACCATTCTCATAATGGCTGACGAGCGCACGAAAATGAGGCTACCCTCTCATCTTGCGACAAGGCTGAGCAAGGCTACTCATTCAAAATAAAGGTGGAAAGGGTCAATTTCTATACTTCTTTTCTATACACGCATTTCATTTGCTTTTATATCTTTATTTATTGTGAAGTAATGACCCTGTGACTTCGTTTTCGTGCATTTGTCGGCCTTTACATACGAGAGTGGTAGGTGTGCAGATTTAGCCAAGAGAACATAAATATTTATCCTCTCTTAATTTGAAACTCCTTGATTCCTTACATCACTTAATCAACTGTCAACTAAATAGGAATTTAATTTACTTTCTTACTTTCTTCTTAAATTTTGCAGAGTAAAGCTCAAAAATATAAAGCAACTCAAGACGCTTGCAAGAAACAAGAGAAGGTCAGGAAACTTTGTTTTTTTAAAATTAATTTGTTAATGAATTGTAAGTTATATCCACTTTATCGAATAGAGAAATTGTGTTGTTAGACATTTGGTTAATTACCTTTTTTTCCCTTTTAGGTCATTGTTGAATTAGAGAAGTTACTGGCTAATGGAAAAAACGAGATGAACCTTTCAGGTAATGCTGTTGTTATTAACATTGGACTAAAATATTATTGATAACTGTTCACTTTTATTTTATTTTTATTTCAATCTTTATTTTACGAAGGTAACATAAATAACTGTTCACTTTTATTTTATTTTTTATTTCAATCTTTATTTTACAAAGGTAACATCAACCTCTCAGTTATCTAACTTATGGCCCTCGAAAACGAAAAAAACAAAAACTACAAGACTTGAAAAAATATATAAGCAACTATACGATGTAACAATTCTGATACAAACAAAAAATAACTAGGCGGAAAATGGACATCATAGATATTACAGTGTACAAAGCATTGAGAGAATCGCACCATCGAACCACTGAAATGATCTGACATGTCTCAAATTATCTACAATAATTTTAACTGTTGTTTTCACTACATGGACATATTTTATAATGTTTTAACAATATAGAGGGAAAAGTATTATTCATTATAGAATACTTATAACTGAAACTTATTAATTTGTCTCAAGATTGAGGGTATGTAACAGACACACCATGTAACGCCAACGCCTTATAAAGACTAGCAGTTCGCTGTAGAAACGTCATGGTTCTTCTGACCCGCAATGGTGAGAGCAATGAATGAGTATCATTTACATTTCAACCTGTTTTCATTGTCAGATAACAGAGAAATAAATGGAGTATACATTGAAGAGAATGCACGACTTCATCTTGAACTGGAGCAATACAAAGTAAGTAGTCCAAGGTAGTTATAGACAGTTAAACGATAGGGTTTTTTCTTTTGAAAAGTTTTGATCATTACAATATGATACTGTTTGAAAGTCTAAAAAGAAATTGAAAAAAATGGTTGATTTTGCTTTATGATACTTTTGTTTTTTTTAGATTTTACCTTATCATGCATTAGGTTATTTTTGATTATTGGTAGATGAGCTATTTTGTTTTACTATTTCGAGCTTTAAATGACAATTCAAAACTCTAATATTATAAAAATAATTTAAAGCATTACGACGATAAACTTTTGAAACAGCAATTTATTTAGCTTTCGCGACTCTTGACCACAAATACTGCTTTCAAAAATTTCACTGTCCTTCAGAAGTTTATGGTATAATTCTTGTAATATTTCACTGGCCACGATAAATATATGATTGATTTTGAAGCATGTTTTGAAAAATCTTTCTGTTTAGGAACGACAAAGTGCACAAAACACAAAGCAGCAGTTACTCAGGTACTTTAGTACTTGGATTGAAGTTAACATCAGGCTAAAAACGTTTTAGCATCGGTCCGTTGTGCTGGAGGTTGTGGGATTTTAAGCCTTCTTCAACTTGGACCTTCAACTGGGGTGTTCTTTGTAGCTGCCCGACACAACGCTCTGGTGAATTTCTGTTTTGGTCGAGAGTCGAGAGTCGAGAGTCGAGAGTACCAGGTCGAGAGTCGAGACTACCCTTTATCTGAGTATTCAATTATAGTTTCTATAATTTCTGAGCATAATTAATTTCCTCAAATATAAATCAATAAATATAAATGAGAGCGTACATATATAATAACACTGTTGATCATGGGATAATTAAGGCGGTCTTCTCCGATGTCATTAGGCTAATTATGATTCATTGCACCATTTAAAAATGATTACTGTACCCTACTTACAAGGTGCATTGGTTTGTTCTTTTTCTGTGTTCTCGAGCTCCACTGAATTTCTTTAGCCGTCGCCTTACCAGCTTATCTGCGCAGATACACAACTATATATATATATATATAATTATTTTCTGAATAACACATGTGAAATGACACATGTTTGAATATTTAGGTGAGTGTAGAGAGACAAGATCACGTAACGCAATGACGCGATGTCAGTGTTATTATATATGTACGCTCTCATTTATATTTATTGATTTATATTTGAGAAAATTAATCATGCTCAGAAATCATAGAAACTATAATTGGATACTCAGATAAAGGGTAGTCTCGACCGGCTCTCGACCTGGTACTCTCGACTCTCGACTCTCGACCAAAACATAAACTCCGCTCTGGTCTCGGTGGCGTGGCAATATGCGCCGCGATAACAATGTGTAAATGTCCTCCACACCTATATCATGTAAGCTGACACCTATATGTTGTGTCACTCTTAGTTTTTCCTTAGCGATGTTTTAAAAACAAGTATATTTAAGGGAAAAAGATAAAATATATGCTCGTCATAATCAATAGTTACAACTGAGATCCGCAATGATTGTATATTTCTGTTTTGATTTTTCAGAACTGCTTCTCCAGATATGGTAAGATTTCAACAGGCTCAGATTATCGCGCGAAGTTTTCATTACGAATAATTTGTGCTCTTTAATTGTGAAAAGTAGGAAACTGCATCTTGACGGATTAGTTAATTTTTAATCGTGTATATGATGATAACATAAACTTTTCATGTTTGAAAAAACGCAGTGAAATATGTCCTATCCTCGTCGTACTTTTTATTGAATTTTTCTTTCTCCTTTTTTAAGGAAACCATGCCAAGTTCTGAGAAATTAGAACTATATCAAAAGCTAGAACGATCTGAAGGAAGAATACTGGGACTAGAGAAACAGGTTATATTTCTAATTATTTATCATTGCTTTAGTTTATTTGCTGCTGATTGTACAAATCCATATCATCTGTTGTTGTCGTATTTGATTCTCATACGACCGTTTGAAATCAGGGGAAAATTAATTTCCCCCTGTTTGAAATTCATATCGATTATATTTCATTTTCCTCATCTTTAAAAGAATACATCAGTAGGCATGATGGATGTTGTTTGTTTCGAACACGATAACTGAATACGTTATTTAGTCCTGATTTATAGTCTTCGATTTAAATGTTTCTTTATCTTTGAGACTGATTACCCGTGCGAATCTTCAATGTCTGAGTTACATAGAAGTAGTATAGGGAATGGGGGTTCCAGCGCAATCTCAACACGGGCAAGACCCGTGTCAAAAATCCACATACGGACAATCCCCACTCCAAGTGTGGTTGGGGGCAACAGCGCAAATATGTTAGTCTATATATGGAGTGCGAAGAATGTAAGAGAACTTTTAAGAAAGAAGCGGATTTGAAAAAGCATTTGAAAATGAAGACGAAGTGTATGAGCAGTTATGATTGTGGATGTGGTAAGAAGTTTGAGACTAAGGTTAAATTGTTTTGGCATTGTCAGGACTGTGAGTACGACTACGACGATCTAAAAAGTGCTTGGTATTAGGTATAAAATATTTCCTATTATATAGATGGAATCCCAAAGCAACTTCAGCACGGTGTCAATACCCGGTAACGGTGAGATTGACGTTAGACAGTTTTGGCGTCAGTCAGAAAGGAAGGTTAAAAGGACTCTCCGAAAAGGTATAGAAGAATTAGGAGCCTTGAAAGCGAGCATAATGGTAGAAGTAAGTTTGTCAAAAGACGAGGTAATGACGACAGCAATGTTGCGATCAAAGTCGTTAGTGATATTAGAATCCACGAATCTGGATAGGTCACTCAGTGAAGCCTTAGAAGCAATAATGGAGTCGCTGTCTAACTACACGAAAGAAGGATCGGGTTGGACAGTAGAGGAGGTTGAAGGAATAGAGATAAGTATAGCCAGGTACGTACCCATACGAGGGGGGAGTTACGTACCGCTACCAACGTGGGTAGAAAGGAAGAAGGCTATTGTAAACGTGAAGAATGAAGACAATCGATGCTTTATGTGGGCAATCAGGTCTGCACTGTATCCAGCAGAGAAGGATCCCTGTAGGACAAGTAAGTATCCCACAGATGATTTAGAGTGGGATGGTGTGGAATTTCCCATGCAGTTGATAGACATCCCCATATTTGAGGAAATAAACGATCTAGCAATTAACGTTTACGGAGTCAGAGAGCAGACGATAGTACCGTTAGTTCTGTCAAAAAGTAAAGGAGAGCGCGTACATTTATTCTACCACGGCGGACACTACTCATGGGTTAAACACATTAGCAGACTATTCTACAGACATACTAAGCACAAAGGCAAAAAGTACTTCTGCGACTGCTGCTTGCTGTCATTTACATCCTTAAATGCCCTAAAGAAACACGATGAGATCTGCCGCGGAGTCGAAGAAGTGGCGCAACGGATCCAGATGCCCACCAACAAAGAGCTTTCATATGCAGACCATCAAAAGCAGATGCAAGTGCCTTACGTGATATATGCAGACTTCGAAGCGTTGATAACTAAGGAAGAGCAGAAACGTGGCGCCACGAATAAGGTAGGATTACACGAGATCTGCTCCTTTGGTTACATAGTAGTCAGATCAGACGGTAAAGCAAACCCTCCTGTGATTTACCGAGGTAAGAACGCAGCTAATGAGTTTCTAGAAGCATTGCGAGAAGAGGAGGGAGAGATTAGAGAACAATTAAGATGTCCAAAGAAGATGGAATTTACCAAAGAGAACCAGGAGGCTTTTAACAAGGCAAAAAAATGCCACATTTGTCAACATACGCTTCTTCAGTTTGGAAGACGAGCCAAGAAAGCGTGGGATGAAGATGGAAAGTATCTAGGAGAAGCTCATTTTAAATGCGGGAAGTATGCTAAGAAAGGTGAGAAGCCGGGAAAGCCCTCCACGCACTGCATTCACTGCCACAAAGCATTTGTTGAGGATTTCTATGTGGATAAGGTTAGGGATCACTGCCACATCACGGGTAAATACAGAGGAGCGGCTCATTGGAAATGCAATATAAACTTCAAAGTAAATCCAGACATGGAGATTCCGGTGTTCTTTCACAACCTCCGCGGTTACGACTCCCATTTGCTACTACAAGGAACAGACGGCTCCGACGTCAAATGCATACCCAACAACAAAGAGCGCTACATGTCCGTAACTGTGGGTAAGCTAAAGTTCTTAGATTCGCAGCAGTTTATGGCGGACTCCTTGGCAAACCTCGTAAAGTATAACACCAACTTTTCCATTTCCAGTCAATATGACGCGGAAAGGAAAGGAGTGTACCCATACGAATACATGGACTCCTGGGATCGATTCAAAGAACCCCTACCACCCAAAGATCGCTTCTACAGCACCCTAAACGAGTCTGGTATAAAGGATGAGGAGTACCAGCATGCGTTAGACGTGTGGGAAAAGTACTCCTGTGAGAACATGGGTGACTACCACGACATCTACCTAAGGTCTGACGTAGTGCTGCTTGCAGATGTTTTCCAAAGCTTCAGAAAGATGGCTATGGAATATTACGGATTGGATCCCGCTAATTTCTACACGGCTCCTGGGCTCAGCTGGAGTGCTTTGTTAAAGAAGACAAATGCGCAGTTGGATCTCCTAACGGAGTACGACATGTATCGGTTTATGGAAGACGGTATTCGCGGCGGCGTATGCGGACCCAGCCGACGTTACGCCCGCGCAAACAACCCCTTAGTAGAGCACGACCCAGAGAAACCAACCACATACATTTACTACCTGGATGCGAATAACCTTTATGGTTGGGCAATGTCACAGTACCTACCTGTGAGAGACTTCGAATGGGATCCAGTGAAGCCGATAGACTTCTACATGCAGGTAGGAAAGGAGGAAGACAAGGGTTACGTCTTAGAAGTGGATCTGGAGTACCCAGAGCGCCTGCACGACGAACACAATGAGTTCCCCTTAGCACCAGAAGCGATAGAGATACCATTTAAGCAGCTAAGTCCGCTGCAAAAGCAAATGTGCCCTGGTTACAAACCGTACAGGAAACTAACTATGAACCTGATGGATAAGAAGAAGTATGTGGTACATTACCGCAACCTGCAGTTCTACGTGCGACACGGAATGCGCGTAGAGAAGATCCACAGAGTCCTAAAATTCACGCAGGAACCCTGGATGCGCCCCTACATTGACTTTAACACGCAAAAGCGTACCGCAGCGAAAAATGACTTCGAGAAAAACCTCTTCAAACTGATGAACAACAGCGTGTTCGGAAAGACAATGGAGAACATCCGCAAGCGCGTAAGCGTAAAAATAGTCAGCACCAAAGAGGAAGCAGAAGCATACGTGTCACAGCCAGGCTTCGTTAGATACGTAGAAATGCTGAACTTCTACGTGATTCACATGAAAAAGGCAAACCTCTTACTAAACAAGCCCGTTTACACAGGCTTTACGGTGCTGGATCTATCGAAGCTGCTTATGTACGAGTTCTACTACGATAAGCTTAAGCCAAAGTACGGAGACCGCTGTCGCCTCCTGTACACAGACACCGACTCCCTAATTCTAGAAGTGCAAACGGAAGACGTTTACGAAGACTGCCTCCCCGACATAGACGAGTACGACACCAGCGGTTACCCGAAGGAGCACTTCCTTTACTCTGCGAAGAATAAGAAGGTAATTGGGAAGATGAAAGACGAAATGTTAGGAAAACCCATCGTGGAATACGTGGGTCTGAAACCAAAGATGTACAGCGTGCTAAAGTTAGACGGCGTAGAAAAGAAAGCTAAAGGCGTAAAAAAGTATGTGGTTAAGAAGGACATTACGCACGAGTCCTACCTCAACGTATTACGAACACGCAAGGAACAGCGGCATAAGATGAACAGCCTGCGCAGCTATGGTCATCAGATACATAACGTCACGCAGGAGAAGGTGTCACTGTCTGCATTTGACGGTAAGCGATGGATGTGTGATGACGGAGTGCATACGATAGCATTCGGACATCACACGATAAGCAGTTCTTCTTTGACGAACCCACGCGTGGGACCATCATGAAGATAATACAAGATGGGCTGACCCTTCTTAGCTATCGCACTTCGGATCTGGTAAGTTTCCAAAGACCAATTAGGATCCGTAGCTCTTTTGGATCCTCCTTCTAATTCACCCGGCTCATAGAGATATCGAACCGTGACATTACCTAATTTCTTTTCATGGGGGAAGACCGCCCTCGAACTTCTGACGAAGGATTTGCGTTCCACGTGCTTCTTTTTTATGGCATCCTTGGGTTTCATTCCCGTAGCCCTGGCCGCCTCGTTGTTCAAAGCCGCGACGACCTGGGGGAGCCTCTGAGTCCATTCCCTGTTGCGTTTGGAGGGATCTTCCAGCTCTTTCCAATACTGGTACCCAAAGAGACGCTCGGCCAGGGTCTTATTGAATCTTTCAACGATGCTCTGACCCCTGTGGTACTCAGCTTCAGCTCTCCTAATCTTAGTGTCGTGGTCTTTCAGGGTCTTAGTAACCACGCCCATGAACTCCGTCCCCGCATCCACTTGCAGCAGCTTAGGCCATTTCAAGACGCGCTTATAAACCCTACCTAGGGCTTCTGCGACTTCCCCAGAATCCTTGCTGGTTATAGGTTCGGCGTCCTTGTATCTGCTTGCGATATCGACTACGGTCAAAGCGTACCTATAGGTCTTCTTTCTCACCTTATCGTGCGGTAAGAAAAGCAAATCCGCCTGATGAACTTCATTGGGGGTATTTACGGTGAAGCTGGGCCTGGGAATGTACTTAGGCACGGGAAGATAAACCTGCCAGAGGGTTTGTTTTTTCAACCAGTTCTTAGCCGTTTCGTCTGATACCCTGGCCGCGGTCGCGAGTTTCTTGATAGCTGACGCTCCTCTCCAATAGCCTTCCGGCCCATAGTAAATCCTTTTAAGTTTGTCCTCTACGCGGCCCATTATATGAATTCCAAAACAAGATTGATCTTACGTCCGTTAAAATCCACCGTCTTTCCGTCCACTTTAATGGTGATGTTTATGCTTTCTACCAAATTAGATAAGTCATAGCTCAAAGAAATGGGGGTGTATTCTACTGGGTCAAATGGATTACCTTTGGGCAGAAACTTGGACATAAGAGAAGACTTTTCTCCATTGTTGTAACTATGAACCAAGTCGCAATAGACTTCGTAAGAGGATGCGACTTTCCATTTTACGTCAAGTTGACCATTGATCGTGGTACTAGTAAGGCCCAGGAGTTCTACCAATGAACTGTCCTTTAGATTGGCGCTCCCATTATTTTTCTTGAATGTCATTTCATGGGGCAATCCTGTGGTAAGAGTATATCCATGCTTTGCTAGCTCCTTAGCCAGTGTTATGGGGGTGTAATGGGAATCTGGTATTTTTGGTTTGGTGGAAGTCACGACGACAAAGCCATTAATTAAATTATACCAAGAATTGTACAAAGAGCAACTAACCAGCCGAACCCTTTCCGCGCGGATGGGAGGATTCAGATAAGTAGTAAAGTTATTCTTGTCGCTTTCCAAAAAGACGATCATTATATTAGATACGCCAAGGCCACGCCTCCCGCCAGCCCTGCGACTCCTACGAAGACCAATTCATTGTCTTTTTGTTTCTTAGAAGGCTGGTAGTAATTCTTGAACTGAGGCTTTTTCATTCTAAAGTCGGGGTGTGCTTGCGCATAAAGTTTGAAGGCGTAGTCTGTGTTTTCGAAGTTCTTATCCGCCTGCATCTTGTCTTGGTAGTTCTTGTCCAACCAATCCCTGTAAGCCTGTCTTTTTTCATTCCAAGTTGCCACGTCCCGCTGATATTTTTCCAGCGCTAAGTCGTGTCTCTTTCTTTCGGCGGCACCGCTTTTGTCGCCTCTAACTAATCTATCCAAATATTGACCACCATAATTAGCTCCAGTGAATGCTAAAGCTGCAATGACTCCACCTGCGACTAAGCTAACCATTATATATTACACCGTAGGTAGGTACTTTTCCTTCCGTAGGTAATCCTTTACCATGATAGCCCCGCCAACGGCAGCGGTCATCTTAGCAAAGTTAGCGAAGCTCTTGCTTGGGTCTTCAGTAAAGTCTTCTTTGAGCACTTTCTTACCTACCCAACCAATACCCGCAACGATGGAAGTAATGATAGCTGCTTCTTCAACAGTTTTCAACAACGCGGTTGACATTATATTACAGAGCGAGAAGGAAAATCTAGGCCGCCACGGGTGATAAATCTACTCCATTTCAGGGATCTTACTCTTTTTCGTCTCTACAGGTGCGTGATATGTTGGCGACACATGCACAGCCTCCCACTTTACTTCTGGCTTCGTAGCCCGCCATTGTAAGTAAAGGCTGCCTGCTGCTATAGCAATTCCTATCGCGCCAATGACGTACCCAGGATTAATAGAGGATTCGCTTTCGTCCTCCACCTTTTCCTCCTTCTTTGCTTTGTTCTTTTTATTCATCTCCGCGAGCTTCTTTCCGGCAGCGACTCTGCCCGGAGATTTAGCCTTGGTAATCTTGGTATCTTCTACGGGTGGTTGTTCTTCGGTGTCACTCATCTTATATTAAGGGACTTGAAGGACTTGACAAGTAACTTGACAACGACTTGACAACGACTTGACAGTGACTTGACAACGACTTGACAATGACTTGGCAATGACTTGACAACGACTTGACTAAGTACTTGAGAACGACTTAAGGACGACTTGACTAAGTACTTGAGGTGACTTGACAACGACTTGACTAAGTACTTGAGGCGACTTGACAACGACTTGACTAAGTACTTGAGGTGACTTGACTAGGTACCTCAGCAAGTGCTGCCTGGAAGACCTTTTCGACTTCTCTGTCCTTCTTGAAGTCCTTCCAAGATGTTCCTAAGGAACCTAGTACCTCCTTCAAGTCGACGTGCTGAGCTACGTGAAGTGCCGCAGAGGCAACTGCCATTAACTTACCGCACTTCAAAGACAACCACCCACAGGTTATCTTAAGTTCTTGGGATATGACATAGTCCTCGCTGATGTCCTTCCGCAGCTGCTCCACGTCGTCTATGGGCAGTGCAAGTCCAAGCAATTTAGTTGCAAGTCGGATAGCGGAGTCTGCTACGGCGTCCGTGGTCTTACTTGCGAAGGGCAGCCTCGTACCTCTTATGGAACTTCTTAACTTCCTCTTCTGACAACTTATCAACCTGTTCATGGGTAAGTTCCTTGCCTATCATTTCTTTACACTTCCCCGAAGACACAAGGATGTTAAGTTGTTCACTTAACTGCGTGGGGACTTCATCTATGAGCTGCTCAATGTCCATATATGTTAACGTCATACGGAAACCTCAAAGAGAAGATCATCTTGGAATGTTGGTGCGTTTTTAAATGCCGCATGTATTCGTGCAACTGTTCCTTGGATATCTCGCCGCCGTAGTCGCTTAAGATGGTTTCCAGGTCAGACTTACTGGGTGTATAAAATACTACGAGAGAGCCTATGTTTTCCCTGAAGGGCTTAGAGACGCTGGTAAGCTGCTGCGAGAGCAACCAAACGCTGATATTGTCGTGTCTGCCGCTGAAAGCGAGCTTCACTAATTCGGAGGTACGCTTTTTTACGTCGTCCCCGCAGGCAATGTCATCCAATATGAGGAGCGTCTGTGTATCTTTAGGGAATTGCTTGTGCCAGAACTTCAAATGGTTGGATAACTCGTTAGGGTCTAAAATATCTACGAAGAAGTCGTCATCTTTCACTCCTATGCCTTCCCAGGTGCGGTTATTTACGTAGGTGGGGCAAAGCAGCACTATGTAGTCGAAGCGGTATCTAAAGGGTCCTAATAGCTGCTCTACCACGAACTGGGTCTTTCCGCAGCCGGTGGGCCCTACTATCAGAGCATTGCAGGGAATATGATTCGGGTCCATTATATATACAATGGACCCAGTGGAAGCAGTAAGAAGGATTACCGCCGACGCAAAGGATAAAAGAGACACCATAGAAATGCAAAGGGAAGAGATAGACAGGTTAAAAGAGCGCGTGCAGGAATTGTACGATGAAATGTGTGGTCTGAAGCGTGCAGAACGGTTTGGCGCGCTTTTGACAATGGCGGGCTGGGCTAAGGAGTCCATTAAGGACTTCATTCGATATCCCCCATAGATATATGGACTGCATTACGTGTGAACTACCTGCTGACTGCATAATCCCTCCCAAAACACCGATAACCAAACCGTGTAAAAAATACACCTGCCGTCACTGTAATAAGGTATTATCTGAAGAAGACTTCGTTGGACATTGGTGTCCCGCGGATACTAAAGCACAAAGGACTTTAAACGACGCTCGAGAAGAGTAAGAGGCTGCAAAGAAGATCTTACTAAACCCCGGCAAGAGGAATTAGCATAGGTCTTTCTTTTTATTGTTATTTTGTTAAATGCTGCAAAGAGGCCTCAAGCAAGGACCTATTTCTTATTGTTAAATTGTTAAATCGAAGAATGGTTAATATGATTATCTTTTTGCTGGTTTCAACAATGAGAAAGAATAATACCTCGTCTTTAAATGGGAGCTTAACAAAATAACAAGAAATAATAGACCTATCCTAAAACCCTCTTACAGGGTTTAACAATTTAACAATAAAAAATAAGGTATATATAATGAAGTGCATGCAATGTGATAGAACTTTTAGTAGCAAGCAGCGACTGCAATACCATCTTTCCAAGAAAGTCTGCCAAAAGACCATCAGCACTGTTTGCGGTGACTGCGGTAAGGAACTGTCTACTGTACAGGCCCTACGATATCACCGCGAGCATAGGGTCTGCCTTAAAGGTCATTGCCGTCGATGCGATGAACCCCTCTTCGAAGAAAACTGGCATAAGTACCGCTGCCGTCGCTATGACCTCACAGATGTGGTCTGCGAGACCCACGGCGATTTAGCAGGGCGATGTTGCCCCCTTGAAACCAGCCGGGTGCTTACGCGATGTAAGAAGGAAATAGACCAAGATTTCGTATGCTTTGACGACTACGAAGGAGTAAAATGGGAGAATCGAGAGCACTGGGACGGCATCTGCGATAAATGTGGTTGTCAGCGCAGCGGTCAACATATTTGGTGTTGCCTGTATGACGGTCCCAAGCCTTTAGACCATTACCTGGCGATACGAAAGGCTTGGAAAAATGAGAAAGATATATGATTCCTCAAATCGCAGCGTTCATAGGAGGAGCCTTGATTACCGTATCCGCTTACCAAATAACAAAAAAAATGAGGTCCGCCGTAGCAGACCAATACTTAACCGCCCACGAGGATGACTTCTAATCACACAGAGGATTAGCTTCCGGGCGACGTTCGATGTCAAACTTCCATCGGCCGTTAACCTTACCATAGGTACGCAGGTGTGTATATTCTTCACCTTGCAGTACGTACCTTACACAGTCAGGTGCCCAAAGACTGTACTCTTGGCCGCCGTCTTCGAGGACCAACCTTAAACGGTTAATGTCCTCGAAGACGACGTAATTTTTTATTTCGTATGAAATGCCATGTAGCAAGTCGCGCCAGTGAGTTTGTTCAAGAATCATTATATCTATGAAATATCTTTTTGTGCGTTCGTAAGGTCTCATGCGATTTGAAAGCCTTAACACACCAAGGACAAGGTATGCGAATGCCGTCGACGTAACGGTCGATTTCCCTGCAGATCAGATCGTAATCGTTGCTTACCATCGTTAAGTATCCATTCATTTCATATTGCGCCAATACCGCTTTTTGTTTGTCGGACAATACGCCGTTACCCTTTGGCGTCTTCAGCTCCAGACATAACCCATCGTATTTTTTATGGGAGTTAAGAATTAGGATGTCGGGTTGACCTGCCTGGTAGCCCTTTTGCCAGCACGTTATCCTTTTACTGGTGGTATCTTGCAATTCCCCTAGTCCAGGTGCTAATAACAGCGTAGGGTGAAACCGGCGTATGTAATCGATGACCTTCTTATGTAAGTCAAACTCGTTCTCGATTTTGAAGACCAACTTATTTGGGCCATCCAACGAGTACTTCCCCGTCTTCCTTAACGTAGGTAGGACATCCTCGAAGACCCAATCTTGAAATGCCTCTGCTGTCGGTAGCTTGGAGCTAAATATTAACTGATACAAGCCAGATTCCGTCACGTACAGGGATTGTGGGTGTGAACCAGAAGGGAGGCGATTCACCTCTATTCTAAATTCACTAAGCCTCTTCTTATGCTTATCCCGCACGTGGACTTTAATAGCATCTTTGGTGTCTGCGTAACCTAATGCCTTTGCTACCTCTTTCGCCTTAAAGTACAGCTTGTCGCTTTGCACTAGGCATTGCAGTTTAGTTTCGTTGTTTTCGAATACGCGGAGCATATTATACGTAAGGGATATTTTTATCCTTTCTTGGATGAGGGAGCGCAGCGCATTAATATACAACACTCTTTAGCTGATTCATTTCTACACTCAACTGGGCGTCAGACACCACAAAGATGTATGCGTTGATCTTATCTGAGTCGCTCGCACTGGCGTTTAAGTCACGCTTGATTTCCAGGGTAATGCCGTCCTGGGTATTTACCAAACGCAATCCCTGCCCATGTAAATCCTCGTCGTTGGTGGTTCGCATGTCAATCCACAGTGCATACTTATCGGTAAAGAACTCGCCGGGTGCAACTTGATCCCCAAACTTTCTTTTTATTTCCCTGTAGATGTCTGAGGGCTTCATTCCCTGCGAATACACCTTATTTGGAACTCCATTGATGCTAATCCCGACGTTGGTGATGTTGGGGTTATGAAAGGCTTCAGAGTCGCGCTTACCGGCTTCATAAGGTTTGATAAATACCAACATCAGCCCTGTAAGACTACGACGTGGTAAATTAATGCTCTGAGTAATTACCGCATCTGTCTTATCCAGGAAACTAAAGGTTTTGTACATTACCGCGTGGTCGTACAAGAAAGCCTTTCCAGCACTGTATTCCATGCCAGCGCTACGTGCTAGATCTTCGGAGTGTATGGTTTCATACTGCAATTCCAGGTTGGTAATGGCGTATGGATGAATACTTCCCGACAACGCAGTGCTTAACCCGCCAATGATGTTAGTCATGTTGGCTAAGGTCACTTCAAACTGCAACTCACTCAACTGTCTAGGATAATAAACCCCGTGGCTGGTAATAGCCTCAAAGTCCAATGGTATTACGTATTTAGTACCATAGGCTGTCTTGATGGCCTTTGCATCTGCCACGTCAGTTGCGTCGCCAGAATCGGTAGGTTGTGTCTTGGTGGGAGTCCTAACCTTACGTAATATTGCGCTACCGATACCCTGCTCTATTTTTTGTGCCCTTTCGAATGCAGTCAGCCACAGATCTTTGTAGGTGGTGTACAGGTCATAGTTGTTTAAGTCTAAGAGGGATTCCCCGGCGAACTTTACGCGCATCTTAGAAACAATGTTGCGACCAAGGTTGTTAACGATAATCCTTTCATCTGTGGTGGTAGGTTGCACCGCTAGGTCGAACCTTAAAGCCAGGGTACCAGGAACCAATACTAGGTTATCCGTTAGGCGGGGTACGCCTACGTACAGCGTCTCCCCCGGCTTTGCGCTAGAAGGCGTGAATGTAACCCGGTGAAAGGTGCGTTCTGCTTTCAGTCCGCCGACCTGCTTAGGTAATATGTTGGGGTTTAACTTTGAGCTTATCATATATAATGGAAGTAGAAGGACCGGATTTCGATCCCCTTACCGAAGAAGGTCAAGTCGACATTAACGACGAAGAATACGACGCATGGACTAATGGCGCGGAAACCGACCCCCTAATCTACGACATGGCCCTAGAAAACACGTACGGCAGTAGGTGGAAAAGCTTCAAGACCTCCTTGAATCGCATGTGGCACGAAAAAAACCCGGGTAAGTCCACCCCCGAGTACATAGAACTTCGAAACATGGGTGAGCAGGGAGCAACCGCGCGGGAAACCGTAGAGTGGGCAGCGCAAGAGCTAACGCAGCGCTATTCCCACTTCGAGGCCGACGACGTAAGGCTCACAGAACGCGGAAACAAAGTCCTCATAAGCGTCAGAGACCTAAGATATCCCGACAAAAACCGTTGGACCAAACCACAAGTCCTCTTTGACGAAAATGGCTCGGTCAAGGTTAACGTGGCAAGATTAAGAGGCTTTCAACTAGCTACCAGGAGTGCGTTAGAAAGGTTGGGAGCCCTGAATGAAAGGGTCGCACTAGAAAAACGCGTCGAGGGGCTACAAGAAACGTTGGAAGAAATGGAAGCAGATTTCATGAGACAAAACCAACTACTTCTCGATGCTCAAAAGAGAGAACTTAACGACAAGAATCAACGCATACTCGAATTGAGGGAGGAAAGAGACAATGCCCTACGCGATAGAGACCAAGCCCAAAGGGCCTTCGATCTTGCCCTGCAAGAGTTGGATATGAGCAAGGAAGAAGCTAGGAACTTACATATCACCATAACCGGCTCTTTGGAGGAACGGCGGCAGTTGGTTGCACAAATCAACACCATGGAAGAACAAATCCGGCAAATGCGTCAGGCTATTGAAGACCTGGAAAAAAACGTATCCGAAAAGCAGGAAATAATCAATGACCAAACTCGTACCGAGGAAGAAAGGGAAGCAGCTCAAAAGGAAGTGGAGGCCCTCGAAATACGCCTTGCGGAATTGCGGGCTCAAAATGAAAACCTGGAAAAAAAGTTGGGGCTTACCACCAAGGAAAAAGTAAAAAGAGCCCTTTTGAAGTATGGCGTTCCGCTGGCATTCGCGGTCGCTATTTCGAGCGTAGTAGGGGTAATCCTTAACGCGCTTAAGGCTACGGGCGCGGGCGTAAAGAAATTAGGTAAGGGACTGACGGACTTGGGAAAAAAGATGGCAGCCGGTCTTCCTGGGCTGCTGGGTTCGGTTGTTTCCTTGGCACTTAGGGCCGGCGGAGAACTGCTGAAGTTCGTGGGGAATAACATTTGGATATTAGTCGTCGCTATTGGGGTGGTACTCCTGAAGAAGATGAAGGCTTGATCTTCTCATCGGACGGTGTCCTGCTTTGAGGATAATGAAAGACGGTATTAGCACCGCCCTGGTAATTTGGAGCCAGCGGCAACACACTCATGGTAGAAATGGGCTTATGACTCCAGGCTGCATTAGCAGGCCTGCGACCTATGCGATTTATCCCAAACTTGCCGTCATCAGAAGTGACTTGCAACTTAGCATATTTACAATTGGCTAGCATATGAAAAGTCACTGGCGTTAGGTCTTCAGTGGATCCAGTGTAGGGCTCCATCGAAAAATGGGTAACTTTCCTGGTGTTCGTTGAAGTTCGATAAGGAAGCAGGGGCTTATCATTCTCATCGATAAGCCTAAACCCCACATTCGCATGCGTATTTGCATTAATGCTAATAGTGCAAATGACCAATGCAGTGCCCCCAACCTCAACCCACAGTCCAACGTCATGCCAAGCGCCGTTGTCATATCCCTCTTCATCTAAGCGGTGGGTATAACGCGTTTCCCTCACGTATGGATTCATATATTTAAAGGCTCATTACCGTCAAAGTGCTGATGGTCATGTGGTTATAGACAGTATTCCTTTGATTTTCTATGCTATTTATGCAAACACTCCCGGTGTCATCTACGCGTATTTGCAGCTTTACTTTCCCATGGCAGTCAGCAACCATGTGGAAAGTCCAAACGGAAAGATTCTCAGAGCTATTCGTTGGCGGCTCTACTGAGAAATGCGTAGGCTCCCTGTTGTTTGTCTTCGCGCGCATGGGCTGTAATACTCCATTGTCGTCACAGAAACGAAATCCTACATTCGCACTGCTAACGGCCCCCAAAGAAATGCTACATAATATCAATTTCTTTCCGGAGTAGTTCAAATCCGCGGACATCCCCGTGACATCAACCCAAGCTGCCTGGGTGTATTTTTTCTCGCCTGTGTAAGTCGTATAAACACAATCTACTCCAGCTACGTAGGGGTTGTTCATCGCCATATATAATAACTCAGACCAACGCCCGCGGCGGCTAAGCCGGCCTTTAGTAAGTTATGATCATATTCCTCGGGTATCGTAGGCAGGACCTTCTTTGATGGTTTCTTTGGTTCGGGTTTTTCTGCGTGTTCCTTTTTTGGCTTCTCCACGAAGTGAGGAATGTTCCTAAGAGTGTCAGAGTTCACGTCATTCGCCCCAAACTTCATATCCTTAGTAGCTCGTTGAAGTTTGTTGTTGTATCCTACTACAGAGCCAGTATTTATAGATAAATTACTGGGCATTAACCAACAACCCGGGGCTACGGCATAGTCCAGTCGGGCCTTAGAATTTTGTATAGCTAGTTGGTAACGCTGTACGCCCTTGCTAATGTCGCCCTCCAAGATTGAACTTTCAAATAGAATCAAGGCTTCGGCTCGCGTTTCTTCTGCGGCGCCAGTATTTCCGATTATGCTGGATCGGGTGTTTACCTGAGCTCCAAGGATAGAATACACGTAAGCTTCTATGCTGCGGTTTAAACGGGCAAGGCCGGCTTTGGTTAGTCCTTTACCTTCTGGGGGTATGAAATTAAGATATTGCTTTGTTTGCTCGTCGTTGGTAATTTTGATAATCAGTGGATTAGCCCCTGCATACTTACCGCCCTCGTCTTTGAACAAAGGTCCGTCTCTAACTTCCTTAGTGGTCTTAGCGTTTGGTTCAAAGAAGGTGCTACTGTCGTGAGTTTCTTTGTGATACCCAGTGTTCCATCGTAGATTCAACGCATGAACTTCCTTATCACTTAGCACATGCCCACCAATCCCCCAATAAGTCCAAATATGTCCCAAACCATTGTTAGCACCGGTAGTGCATCTAAAATCCTTCCCTACAACACCGAACTCCTTACAAAGCCTGTTATAGGCTGGAACATCGTATTTATTATCTCTAGGATAAAACGTGGCATCTCCCGGCAGCGCAATAACACCCATTTCATGCAGTATTCTTCTAACCGTGAAGTGAAAATGAAACATAAATATTGAATTCTTCATCAACTTCGCACTTACACCACAGCCGCTAGTGGCACACCAAACTGCAAAGTTCAACTGCTGCGGCCAATAACGCATGTTAGGACCACTTAACCATTCATGAGATTCCTTAGCGGTGGTATGAATAATGGGTACGTCTTTGAAGATATCTCGCACCTTTAACGGAAAGGAATGGTTGTTAAAGACCCGCATGTTCAACGTTAAGTCCAGGCTTGGGTGTTTATCAAATGAAACTGCGGGTATCGGATAAGTACTGACACCAAGCAATAATTCCTTTGACCAACTGGGTTCAACATGCGTTGGAGCTGGCGTTGGCTTATGCATTGGCGAATGCTTCAGTTGATCGTCTATTTGATTAACCAGCGTAGGCTTCAAATCCTCGTTGCTGTACATCCTGGAGCCGTTGAAGTAAATCCCATCAGGCCTCCTTTCGAACTTACTAGCATCCGCGTGCGGAAACATCTTCCTAAAGGCCCTCCAATTCCAGTAATCCCGGGTGTCGTGATGTGGCTGCTCCTGTATATCATTCCCAAAAGCGTCGTACATTAGTATATATAATGGATGTTATACCATCAGCACCTAAGTTGTACCCAGATGTTCCCTATACTACACCTAACGAACTAAACGCCGAAAACTTTCGTCTGAATAAAGCGAACTTAATCTTAGCTTACTTGGAAGGGCAGGCAAAACACTACGAAAAAGTCCGAAAAAAGTATGCTAGAGCCCGAAGCATATTACATAAAATCGCGATAACTTCCGGCTCCATGTCCGTGGCGTTAACAGGCACCGGCGTTGCCACCTCACTTACCGGGCCTGGAATAGTCGTTGGCGTTCCTTTGGCCAGCGTTGGAGCCGTCTGCGGCATTGTTTCCGCTGTTACGACAGGCATTATGAAACAGTTGTCAAGCAAAATATCAAAACACGACACGACAATAGCTCTGTCAAGGGCTAAAGTAAATACGATCACTGACCTTGTCTCAAAGGCTTTGCGTGACAGAAAGATAGACGACGTAGAATTCTCGCTTATCTTAGTCGAAGAGGAAAAGTACGAGAAATTAAAGTCGGACATAAGGAATAAAAAAACAGTCGTAAAAGATCTTTCCGAGGAATCTCGCAAAAAGATCTACCAGGAGGCAAAAGAAGAGCTTCAAAGAAAGCTTGCTCAGTAAACATCTGCTTTGAAAAGAGCGTGACGGGATTTCGTTTACATATCGAACGACAGTCTGGAAATTACGCGTAATCTTATGCCATAAGATTTATACCATAATACACGGCATGACCTTATTTAGTAAATTATTACTCGTAATATAAATTATTTAGCGAATTATTACGCGTAATATAAATTATTTGCATGACCTTATTTGGTGAATTATTACGCGTAATTTCTCATCTTATGCCATAAGATTCACTATCTTCTTGGAATCCATCCTAAGAGGGGGTGGTTGGGGTCGATTTCGTGAAATATTTCGTAGATTACGTCAGGGTAATAAGGAATATCCTTATCCAGCCGACAAAACATCCACTCGGCTTTTGTCATATCAGAAACCTCAGGAATAGACTTACCGGTAATTTCAGACAAAAGATAGGGAATAGCTTTGTAATATTTCCCTAGTTTTAATTTTTTCAATGTCTTCCGTAGACTTTGTGGGGTTGGCTCTTCTAAATGGTCTATGATTTTCTTCTTTACTTCGTTGTCTAAATATATCGGGTGTAAACCTTGGATATGACTCATCCAGTCCCTGAAGTATTTTATTCTCTTATATGGGGTTTTCTTACGACCTCCATTGGCGTAATATTGCTCTTTGGTAGCATTTGGTACGGCATTACGAATATTCTTACCACACTCGTAACACTGTGCTGACGTGTCGTCTTCTATTTGCATTTTCTTACCACAACAAATATACTTATTTGGTTTAGTAGGTACAAACTTGGGTTTCAAGCACTTTACACAGAAATCATAAACAAACTCTTTACATTCTTCGCACTCCATATATAGACTAACATATTTGCGCTGTTGCCCCCAACCACACTTGGAGTGGGGATTGTCCGTATGTGGATTTTTGACACGGGTCTTGCCCGTGTTGAGATTGCGCTGGAACCCCCATTCCCTATACTACTCATAGAAAACTAAACAGTATTTATAGGAGAAAGCATGACTAGTGATTGATGTGCAAGTACCAAATATTTAGAACAGTTATTTTTCTTCGTGGTAACGCTGTTAACACTTTTCTAGTTGGCAGAAAATGCGAGGAAATGGGCTAAAGAGAAAACAAAATTACAGGTAAATAATTGAAAGCATGTTTTTTATTGGCAGGGAGAGGGCTGAGGGATTGCAGTTAACTTTGTTAAAATGCTTGTAGCCCTCCTCTTTAAATAATTCACTTTTCTACTAAGTCAACGAGGCATTAGCCTTCCTAGCCCTCCCCTCTGAAACCCCAGCCCCCCTCCAAGTAAGTAACATACCTTCTCTAAATATGGAAAGCACAATCGTAAATAGACGTCTTTTTCTTTTTAAAGATGGTACAACACTTTTAAACTTGTAGCCTTTATGTGTAACATAATTTTTCTTTTGATAGGCCTAATAGAAAAAAATATTTTTCCCATCCTATAGTATCTTATTTTCAATTGACATCTACCATTTTTCGAGTTTAAAGTCAGGTTTAATTTCGAGTTATATTAGTTTTGATTTGATTTGTTTTGACTCTCCTAGTATAGTCTTAACTGTTTTAGGAGTACCTTCATTAAAGACTAAAGATTTGATTCATACTTGAAACAGGCAAAGCTTAACGAGATGGTTTTAGAACAGCAAGCAGGATTTCCTAGTCATTTTGGTCAAGACGCTCGATATACAGTAAGTAAACTGGGTTTGACATTTATTCTTTTGAATTTGAGTGGTTTTCAAAAACCCGTGATACAGTTACTCTTAGTTACTATCTGATAACGTGCATGCATTGCTGCTATATTCGTAACACGCGAACTCGCTTGCTGCGCTGCACGCTGATTTTTTTTTGTTTTTTTTCTTTTCCCGTCATCAATCAAAACTAGTATTTGTTTCACGGGTTTTCGAGAACCACTCTATTACACTTACAATTACACTTTTTACCTGCAAGTTTCTTAAAGCTATTCGAGGCAGGTCCGAAAGAGAAAGAAAGACATATTTTCCTGAAACAAAGGATTTCATCATTCGACACAAATTTTAAAGGGGCACTTGGATGAAAATCGATGAAAATTGGAAATGACTTGAAACTTGTTTAAACTTATCTATTTGGCCCAGATAGTAGCTAAGCAACATATTTTCTTCACAGTAAAAAGTGGCCGATAAAAATTATCAATTTTATTCAGCATCTAAATTGTGAGTAAATGACGTCATTTACTCAACCCTATCGTTCTTTTACCTTTTAAACCAAGATTTCTCATCTGCAAGTAGCTCCCAGGCTAAAATTTTCACTAATCATGTTTACATAGTCATAATTGAATCATATTATCCTCAAATACTTCAATTATTTGGACTTTCAAAAACTGGGGCGTTTTCGTTCCAAGTGCCTCTTTAACTGTCAATGAACCCCAACTGCAAATGAAGAATAATGATTAGCAACACTATTAATGGCTTTAAGCTCGTATAAAAAGGAAAACTCAAATTTGAATTCTTAACAGAGGAGAGCAGGATTTAACACTCTTTTCACTGATACGCGCTTATCGAGACAGCAATCGCAACAGGGAAATAGGGCAATACACTGCCGTCCATTCAAATAATATAAAGGTACCGACCAATATATTTGATTGACGAAAGTGTATTGCCCAATTTCCCTGTCCCGACTGTTGTCTCGATCAGCGCGTAGCAATGAAAATAGTGGTAATGAAGAGAACTCGTTTTATTTAATGGACCTCTTACTTTAGGCTTCATGTTTCGACTTAATAGTCCCTTTTCTCATTCCATAAATACCGCTGTTTCTTAAGACTGAAGACTCATTGTCAACTTTTATGTAAAGAATGTGCAGCTTGAACAATACCAATGCTTTGAAATCCCACGGACTTAAATGGTATCTGTGAATAGCTGACGAATAAACGAGGCTAAGCCTGTGCCAATGAGTCTTTTGTCTTCAAAAACAGCGGTATGCATTGAATGTGAAGCTGGTGTATTTCCCGGACGACAAAAAGATATCAAACAAGTAATATAAATCTCATTATTCCGACATCTTTGATTTCAGCCTGATGTTAACTTCAATCCAAGTACCAACGTACTCTTCTCTGGGACAAGAAAGCCTTCGCCAAAGCTAAATCCATTAGAACGAAAGCGGCGTTAGTCACTGCAGTGTCCTGCCCATCATATCGACAGGAACATGTAACGTTGTTGCATGAAAAAAATAGGTCTTTGGTATAAGACAGCAACACCACTAACTTACAAAATTTTGATTTTGTGCTGTGAAAAGAAAGAAATAATCAGGAAATATTTATTCCCAATATGTGTTTTTTTTTGGCGGATTCTATTTAACGAATACTGATCAGTCTGTTGAAAACTTAAAGTACTTATAAGCCTTTGCACAATATTTTCAGAATTGATTCTTTAGATAGTGGATAGTTGATTGTGAAAATATTTCGTCATTTGAATGTCGGGTCTTTGAGATACGAAGGTTTATATCCCCAATATGTTAATGACTATGACGTAACATAAGGAATCATTAAATATACAACACTGCACTCGTTCTGGAATACAGTAATTTAAAAGAATCACCCTTTTACTCCTGACTCACGTATATTGGAAATATAAACCTTCGTATCTCAAAGTCCCGACATTCAAATGACGGCTTATTTTCACAATCAACTATTCTCTATCTAAAGAATCAATTCTGAAAATATTGTGCAAAGGCTTATAAGCACTTTAAAGCCATAAATAAAACCCCAAAGTCTCGAATTATAGTTTGCCGTCTCAGACGTATTTCTGTAAAAAAAAAACAAAAAAAAAACAAAAAAAAAAAACCAAAAAGTAAAAAACAAACAAACAAAAAACAAAGACAAAAAAAACAAACAAAGCAAAACAAAAACAAAAACAAAAAGCAAACAAACAAAAACAAACAAACAAACAAAAAAAAACCGCGTAAAGAGGCTAAGACCACTCTGTTGCTCAGGGTTAGGCTCGAGTTTGTGCAGAATGTGTTCAAGTAAGGTCGTCCGTTAATATCGTTAACATACATGTATTTACTAGACGCTGATGCTGTGAATTTACAGAGTATTCATCTTGGATTGTTTTAGATAGGTATAGTTTATAACCAAGAAGCGAAATAATAGTTGTATATATAAGTGGAAGTAATTTAAATTATATTTTTAGCCTCTTTTCAAGTCTGTATAGAGCTGTCTCGCAGGGCAAAAAAATCGGCAATCTTCAATATTTGGATTTCAATAAAAGACATCCAAGCTAAATTTCACTAAATTTGATATTTTATGGTATTATCTGTATTTATTTTTCCGAAAACCAAAACCAAAACCAAAACCAAAAATTTGGCCATGAAAAAATTTGCCTTTCCTGCATGCTCCCGTGAAAGGGATGATAAAGTTGATGGAGTTGCCTTCGACCCCTACTATTTAATAATAATAATTTAATCACTTATTGTGCGCGCATTCCATACAATGATCATGCGCTCATTACAATATTGATATAATATATATAACTATATAACTATTTGAAAATAAGATGAATAAATATATATTGATAAATACTAAAAAACTATCAAAATGCTAATTTAAAAAAGGTGGGTTTTAAGATGGCGCTTAAACAAACTAACATCTTTAATGGCGTGAAGGTCTGCGGGAAGTGCATTCCAGAGAACGGGTGCCGCCGCAGCAAATGACCTGTCCCCCAATGTTTTCCTGGTCTTGCGATTAAATGGGGCAAGTAATAAACCTTTACTAGATCTTAAATTATAACTCCCCTTATCCTTTATGTTGATGAGCTCAGATATGTAATCAGGTGCGATACCATTAATAGCTTTGAAAACAAATAGCAAGATCTTAAATTGCGTACGTCCCTTCACTGGTAGCCAGTGTAGATCAACTAATAGTGGCGTAATGTGACAACGCGGTGCGCAACAAATAAGTCTCGCGGCAGCGTTAAAAAACGCGCTGTATTTTATTAAGCTGGCACGCTGAAAGACCATATTTTCACTGCATAATTAATGAACTCATCGCTAAAAGTTATGTAAATCCCAGATTCCGACGGGATCATGCTTATAATCGATAGCCATGATTCTTTGCGTCTCTGTCATATAAATATACTCTCCCATCTAGAGCGTGGTCACTTCAACAGATCAGACTCCGTGGAAGGATACATTTTTGGATAGCGTTTCGTATCACCGCCACCAGCAGCATGGCAGACAATCTTCCTCCTCTAGATCTGCCCGTTCGTGACCAACCGCCGGTTATCCCGCCTGCACCGGCTGATGATCAAGGGCCGAATAACCAGCAACTTCCACTAGCTGACGATCCTCCTCCAGTGGACGGCCAAGTACCTCCGAACCAAAGAAATCTACCACCCGGCGGCGAGAACACCCAAGTTCAGGCTGAAGGAGCCGTTGGTGGGGTAAATTTCAATGTCGTTTCAAACGCAAAGTTTCCGTTGTTCAAATTGAATTTCACTTTACTACGGTTTTTTAGTCCTCCCTTGTATTCATATCCGGTCATGCAAAACCTAGGTCTTATAATTTATACATTCCATTAACGTGTTTTTTAGTCCTTCGTTTGTTAGCGTATTTTGCAATACTCACACTTTGAGAATGGTTTGCGTACCTCCGGCGAGGACCATGTGGCAATTTAAGCGTTTTGTTTTTAAATGGGCATGCCACCAGTGAAAAAAAAATAACTGTTTTGGTACCATATCTGTGAGAAAGTTTTACCGCTTCGGCTTTACTACAAACGTACGCATTCTACTTAGTTATTGGTTCCACTGATAAAGAGGTTTAATTATGTAACGCATGGACTACCACCGGTGAAGACAGTGAATAGATGTAACATTTTGTTTGGTTAAAGCATTTCCACTGTTGAAGAGTTTTAACAGCGTAACGCATGGAATACCACCGGTGAAGTGGAAATGCTTTAACCAAACAAAATTTCACATCTATTCACTGTCATTACCGCTGGTATTTCATGCGTCACGCTGTAAAAACTCTTCAACGTTGGAAATGCTTTAACCAAACAAAAATTTTACATCTATTTTATTGTACTTACGAAGCAAAATTATAATGACTGTAGATTGTCTTGGATTGGAAAGTAAAGATTTTTATCTTTACGTAGACAAAGAAAAAAAACCCCAACTGTTAAAGATCTTAAAACGATGAAGTTCGAGATTTAAATTTTATGAGTGACATGTACAGCTATTTCGCCGCTGCTAAGATTTGTTTCTCGTAGTAGATTCGGTAGCTGTACTTAAGAGAACCCGTTCAAATTTCAATTAAATCAACCACTAACTATTTTTTGAGAAAATCTTCTCCTCGCTTATCATCACTGTAAAGTACAGCTGTGAGGTAGCACAACGGGGTACAACTGAAAACATGAAAGGGCTCCTCTGATAGCTGCTGTACAGACGGGCATGTATGACCCCGGAGCACAGCTCTTACCATTTTAAATTTGATTTGAGGTTCGGATTAAGAGAAAAAAACCGAGAACAGGAAAAACCCTCGGAGTCAGAAAGAGAACCATCCAACTCAGCTCACCTTTATCTGAGAGCACTGCAGATAATTTTGTAATACGGGTACTAGAGAATGTGCAGAGCTTTATATATTTTTAGAAAGTATGTTTTCTATGAACTGACCACAGGTAGCCCAAGCTTGGTTTCTGTGGTGTCCTATTAAAAGGAATTGTATGGAGATTCATCAAAAATTTCAATAAAATTATTGAAACGTGAAATAAAGCCTCGAAATTTTACCCGATCATTACTTTCGCTCTGCTTGTTTTTTTGTTTTTGTTTTTGAATTTAGCCAATTTAGCCCGTTTTAAGGATTTTTCCCCCCTCAGTATTTCGTACCAGTATTTCACATTTCAATGGTTTTATTGAAATTTTTGATGAATCCACATACATTTCCTTATATATAACATGACACCACAGAAACCAAGCTTGGGCTACCTGTGAACTGACGACAAAGTTGCAAAAACTATGCTTGGGTACCCTTTGTTAAACCTCGTTTCGGTGTTCGCTTGACCACCATGTTTGGTTGAAAGACGTTGTGAAAATCAGTTGGAGGGCATTTCTTCAGCATTTTTAGGAGCAAAATGTCAGGTATTCATAACTTTTATGTGAACTTCTTAACCATTAACTAATAATTTTTAGTTTGTTGGTCATAATTATGGTTCTTGCATTGAATATTTTCTTTTAATTGTGCTGAATTGGAAACGTGCTCTCATCGATATTTTCCCGCCTTTATTCCACGCTCACACTCTCACCACCATTAACTATGAAATAATTCGAATGATAAGCTTAAACTAACCATAAAGAAAGCAAAAATGCCATTATTTATACATTTAAGGTTAGTATCTTTGTATACGAGTTAACAGGTACGTCATAGGGTTTCCGAACACAATTTGTTAAGGATTTAGTTTTGGTTTTCTTCAGTGACAAAGGTTTCTGTTTTCCCAGTTTAATATGATGTATGCACTAGCCACAAACCCCTTTACCCCCCAGACATGATAGGGGAATTCACAAATGAAGAACTGGGTAATTTGAAGGAATTTTACCAGACTCCTAGCTCTGGAGCTAATTCATTTGTAATGTACTAGTTAAGTTACTTGGACTGTTTCAGGGTGGGAAAAAAATCTTCAATTTTTGGTCAATCCCTAACTGCTACTGTAATAGTTAAATACGTTTTTGATGGATTTAAGTCCATACTTCAGCGCAATGCGAAATAAAAAAGCCAAAAACTTCGTATCTATGGAAGCCATTTTGATTGAAATATGAGAGAAATTAATACAACTTGACCTTTCTGGGCACGGAGTGTTGACAAACACGACTAGAGTTTCGGAGATCACGCGACACGAATTACATGTGTTTTTTGTGAAATTTCTCTCTTTAAATGCTTTTTCTTACTCAATAATTATATTTCAATAGTAATATATACCAAACAGCAATTATATAAGACTCAAAATAGTAGTTTAGGCCCCTGTTTAATCTGATAAAGTCGCCGTGACAAGTCAACATTCAAATGCCTCGTGTTTCACTCTTGGTACAGCGCATGCGTCCAGCCGTTGCTATGGTTGACTTCATTTGTTTGGGACGCCATACTGACCTCGGATGTAAGCACATGTTTACGACGTTTTATGATGCAAAACCGATAGTTTTCATGGTTCAATTGACTTGATATCGTGAGTCATGATGTAGTTCGATGTCAGAAACAACATGGCAGCGAATTCTTTCGTTTGAATTCAAAATAGAAGTATAGCGACTTTAGCGCATTAAAACACCACTCTCCCTCACGCTTTCTTCAGTAAACTCTTTTGTATTTATCATACTGTCCTTAAATTTGGAACAAAGCTTAAATAGACCTTAAAGATTAAAACCTTAAAATAACTAGGGTTAATTTTGACTTTCAATTCAATTGACAATCAAGTTTTACCAATGGTTTAGCTGGATTAGTGGCTGTGCTCTCATTTAGAGGTGAAATACAATCCCCTGCTTTGAGTGTTCCCAAGTTTTGTTGAAAATGTCCAAATATTATTTTCTGTTTGTTGTGGTCGCCACATCAATTTTTTTGAGTGGGCAGAGTGTAATAGTGCGAGCTTTATATTGAGAAACCTGTAGAATGTAGAACAAAGCAGACCATTTAATGTATATATACACAATTTATTAAAATAAGAAGTAGTTCAAGGTATTTTACAACTTCTTTCTTCTTTCTTTGTTAATGAGGGGTTATCAGGTTGTGGGACATTTTAAAATTTAATCCAACATAATTGAAAAATAATATTCGAAAAGAACATGCCAAAATTAGTAAAAGAGGCTCAATTATCCTCTGAAGAGGCTCAATTATCCTCCGAATATGCTCAATCATCGTCCGAAGAGGCTTTTGCTTTTCCAATAAAGGATTTTTTATCTGCATACAAAGCTCATTGTCTGTGTTCAGCCAGGCTTGTATTCGCTGTCCTGCCTGGTAATTTTGGCGTAAAAGTCGGCCTAAAATTTGAGTAGCACTTGCAAAACCTTTCATTTAAGGATGCTGGGTACAGTTCACGACCCATTTTTATTTGAATGAAACTGTGTCAGTTATTTAGAGTACCGAAGGGGCTATCTAAAAACGTGAAAAAATGTGGGGGTCCCCACGCATCCAAGCGATATAATTGTCATTAAAGACCCTGATGACGTGAGTGCATTTTGAAGCACTTCAAAAAATCACATATCCCTTGTGTTTGGCTAAAGTACATCGCAATTTTGCCTAAAATAATCTTAAACATAAATATTTTTCATATTAATAAAAAGATTTGAAGTTGCAAAGATGAAAGTACATTTTTTATCTGCTTTTGGGCAAAAGTAGGTGAAATTTCAATTTCGGACAAAAGCACAAAATCAAAAAAGAAACCACTCAAAACTATTTTTATCTTTGAAATAGCACATTCAAAATTATCTTAAGTGTTTACAAAATATACCAAGAAAATAAAAAACTGGGGTCGCCATGTGTTTTTTGGAGTTATAATTTTTTGAATATCAGATTTCAAGCTTTTTTCCAGCTATGGTTACAAATTTACTCCACCCCTCCCCTGAGAGACGTGGTTGAGCATTGCATTATGGGATGGTAAACATGACGGACTACTGCAAGAACTACTGGATCAAAAATACGGTCACTAAATGTCCTAGAGAATGCAATAAGAAAACCTCGTAGGGATAACTGAAAATTGAACAAAGCCCCAAGATTTTCATAGAAGAAACTAAGTGGTTTATAGTAGGTGAAATTTCAGTTTAAAACTCCGAATTCGCATTGAATGTAAAACAAACTACCAAGAGTCCAAACTTTTTTTCGTCGATCAATTCATGAAGTTTAAGTGCCTCTTTACATTCACTACACCCACTTTTTAACTGCTCCATCAGGTAATCTAACTCAATAATTCGCTCTCCTTTAATAATATTTTGTGTTCGTTTTCAAGTTTTTCTCTTTTGATCTTTTTCGTCTAGTTTTTGTCGCTTCACCGGTACTCTATTTCTGACGAATCTACCATCTAGTCGTCGTTTTCTCCTTTTCACGACTTTGACTTTTATTTTTACAGTACTATTTAACTATCCCATATAGACACACATGAAGAAATTGCTATTAAAAAAAAAAATGATGACAACAGTGATCACGCATTTATTTCGTTTTGTTGTTGTTGATATTTTTGAAAACATTGGATTTCCTGTGGATTACGTAATGTGCGCAGTAAAAGTGCGCGCTGACAACTGTACCCACCATCCTTAATAGTACAGAAAAACCAAATGAAAGTTGTGATAAATAAAAGTGAAAAATTTCATTAAATATATGTAGGCACTGCCTAAAAGCAGAGCTCCCGATACACAAGTCACAGGGAGCCCAATTTGAATGAATGTGGAAGATAAAATTAAAATCGGAAAAAATCTTAAATTTTTTCATTCAATATTAAGTTAATGTCTCCCATAATAAAAAACATGCACTGAAAACGAATCAAAATGCACTACATCGTTTTCTTTGCACGAGAATACTCTCCCGATCCCACTTATATGAAGATAATGGCTAGTAAACACTAGCGTTTACATGAATTTTGTACATAACTCACCACCAACCCCCCCAGGGGCTAGTTTTTTCTAGGAAGATTCTTCGACAAAGTTTTCCATGGCCGACATTATTAAAGCTTTGAATTCCTGGTTAATTTTACTTATAAAACGAAAGATAACTACAAATAATCCAATACAATATCAGGTTTAATGAAATTTACCTCGGATGTCTTTCATTGAAATCGAAATTTTGGAGATTTCCGAACTTTACGGACAAATCAAGACTATGAAACAGACTTGAAAACTTTAAAAAAAAAGGTGAGCAAAATACATAAGCTTAAATTATTCACATCAAAAGTTTTATGTTTTTGCAAGAACGGTATTTTCATTCATAAGAGTCTTAACTATTTTTCGAGAAGCTTGAAAACATAAGCTTACTAGATTTTGAAAATTCAATTTTAGCAGTTTTCATCTTGTTTAACAACAAAAGTTTTTGAAAAACTAATGAGTTTACATTCATTTTAATATACTTGACAAGAACAACTGAGGCAAAATAGAAAATAACGCAAAATGCAATGCAAATACAAAATAAATTTTTCTTTGTCAGTAAATTGGCATTTGGAAATGTTTTTTAATATTTTCTTAGCTTTTGAAAGTGAAAGACAAGGTACCGCTCTTTATACAATAACACATCTCATAACAACACAAATTTAAGCTCAATTTGAATATTTGGTGTAATTTTAAAACTCATTCAATATTTAGAAAAATTATCTGTAGAAAGATATAAAATTATTGAATGAAATTCAAAATGAAAGTACCCTTACCACAATAACAAAACAGGTACACTTTTTGTACCTGACTTTTTTCGCACGTTTGTCATTCTAGTTCGTTGCTTGTTTGCTGGTTATTTTAGGAATGTTATTTAGCTTTGAACTTTGTCAAAAATCTCTTGGATTTGTTTAATTGTGGAATTCAAAAAGTGCTTTTTCAAATAATTATTCTATATCATGTATGAACTATGAATACTCTTACCATAAAAACAAAACAAGTACTTTTTTTTCGCTCGTTCGTCATTCTAGTTTGTTTCTCATTTTCCGGTAAAGTTGTAGCTATGTTATCTACATTAAATAAAACAAAATAGAAAATGTCCTAACCTCTATCTTCACACTGTGGCGAATTCTTTTTTGCCATGATTTCTTCAATAATTTTTTGTTTCGTTTTTACAATATACCAAAAAATGATAGTTAAAAAGCTTGTTTAAAAAAGTCGTCATTTTCCAAGTGACGTGTGATTTGAAAGCTCGACCAATCAGAAATGCGATGTATGCCTGGCGGGCGACACTTTTAGCGTTATGCACAGGGTTCCCATGCGATGACCAAGAAAACTTGCATAGTTTACCATATTCTATACCTATGGTGCTTCAGCCCGCATTGGAGCTCCGCTATAAAAACACTACACTTACTTGAACTTTAAACAATCAACCATGAACAGTCGAGTCTCCCACCACGAGGTTCCAAGGATGTCATCGGTTGTCATCCCCTTCGGCAATAATCGTAATACAGTGAGATTTTGATTGGTTCCGAAGTTTGTTTATTGTTTTGTATTGAATTGTTTATTATTGATGATGATTGCTGATTGGTTCCGAAGTTAATCACAATGCCTCGAAACCCTTTCGACTAATTCCGAACGTTTGCTGAGTCACACTCACTCTTATGGAGGGGTACAACTCGATGACATAGTGGCTTCGCGTCTTCAAGGGAGTAGCCTCAAAAATGATAAATGTAGTATATTGAAATATAATAAATTAAAGTCCCTTTTCAGGATTGACACACACTTTTTCCACTAGATTGATTAATAATGCTTGAGCATCAGCTCCATCTGTAGATTCAACTTGATCAGCTCTTAGTACTACACTCCTTGCATCTGCTTCATCACTACCTGCACTGCTTTCCACCAAGTCGTGATGGTGTCGGGCAACAACACTTGAAAACCAGTCCTTTACCTGGTCATACAACTCTACCTTTTCAACCTTTTCCAGAATCTGTACGTAATGGAATTCACAATGAATTTAAAATTTTGGGATTGTGTACAAAGGGCAATAATACAAAATTGATATCTCCATCTTCAGTCTCAAAATTCTTTTTGAGATTGAAGATAGAGATATTTGTATCTTGCCCTTTTCTGGAATTATAATTATAAAATTACCAATTTACTTTTTTTCTCGTGTACAATAGCAGGGTATAATTGTATCGCAATCTCATGTCGAGTTCCACATCCACCTCCTCAACAATAGTCTTTATGTCAGTGAAGTCTGGATCTTCTAATATTTGAACAAACTCTTGCCTTAATTCAAGCACAGCTCCGATACTCTTTATTGACTGATCTTCAGTGTCTCTTAACTTCTTTTGCAATCGCATTGCATTTGCAAGGCTTTGCTGTTTTGACAGCCTTTTTGAAGGGAATCATAGCAATTCTTGAAAATACCCTGAAAATACGAGTAAGAAGTGTCTAAAACATAGCTCGGCATTTGATAACAATGTTTAATATCCAAAACTTTGTTCACAATACAAAATTCTAGAAGCAGAGGTGTGTGTTTGTGTCTTCAAAGCAATATTTGATGGTCATGATTTTATATCAAAGCAAATTAAAGTCGCTCGTTAAATGAATTCATTTTGTTTAGTTTTCAGGTAGTCCTTCGTATATATGTAGTTGCTGAATGAAATAAATCTTTGTTTGATGCAAAAAGAACAAAATATCTTGTTATTTTGATTTGCAAAATGGATGCAAAAAATTTAGGTGTCCAAAAGGAATTTTCTAAAATTTATATATGGAGAGAAATACTAGTCAGGTCCTTAATTTGCCAATAATGAATGTTTTAAAGGCAAATGAAAATAAAACCTTTAATCAATTTCTTTATCGAAACGGTTTCTGATAAATTAGTTTATCCTTTCATGACTTTAAAAATATATTGCTCAGCTTTAAATTACTAATATCTTACCGTAATTCATTTTGCCAACTTTTTACGAATCATTCAGATCAAACTAGCTTAAAATTCTTTGTTTCTGCTATTCTTTTTTAAACACTACTGGTTGCACTCAATTTAAATATTGAAATTGTTAATAGAATCTTCTAAATCGTGCTTTAGTAGCAAATACATCATGCATTGGCTGGCTGCAGAATAAATAGAATGAATGAACTTGAAAATCACCCCCAATCTCTTACCCCAAAATCACATTGTTAAATAGTGGTTAGAGTGTAAAGAATCTGAGCAGGGCATTATGCATGGCAGACCTTGAACTTCCTTGAATTTTCCTTTTCGACTTTTTGAGAAATGAGAGCAGAACAAGTGCAAAATGTATTTACTTGGGCTAATTACACCTTACCTGGCAAGCTTATTGGGCTCACTATTAATGGCCTCCTTCAAGCACTGCGGGTTCATGGTTGCAGTCAGTACTGTTCTTGGCGTTGATGCTTTTTCATTGTTTGCTGCTTTCCTCTGGGACTGCAATCCCACGCAAAAACAAAACTTTTGAAGTTACTATACTAACATGGAACATGACCAGAGTGGAACTATAACTAATACCTTTGCCTGTTATATTGTTGCACATGCAAATACACAGCATGGAAAACCATTGAAAAATCAAACCAAAACACCATCATTTTTGATATACACATTGTTGTGTGTAAATTTTAAAAATTAATTATTAAGTCAGTGAGCAGTTAGTATCCATTCTCAATATCCTGACATTATGATGTAAAAATGTATCTACAATAATAAATTGCTGATCAAGTTTTACCTTGTTAAAAACAGACACTGACAGTTTCTCCAAAATAGAGAAATCAGCTGCAGCATCCCACCAGAAGGGAATGGTCTGTGAGGTAAGGAGGTTTATCCCACCAACAAGCGTACATTCTATATGAAGTACAAAAAAAGAGTGCAAATTTTTTGGCAAACATTGGTTGGTTTAAGCAGTGAGGACAATAAATTCATGTATCCAGCATGTGTGTTTTCAACCATATTTTTTGTGAATTACATGAAATCAAAAAGATTGATTTTCTTTTTAAAAAAATCCAACTTGGTTTGACAGTTTTCAAAGCCATTTATCCTATGTCTTAAGCAAGTCACATTTTGGCAAAAACATTTTCAAGGATATTTGTTCATAATTGGCTCGCCTAGGTAATGACAATCAAGCTAAAATTGTCATCATTCCGGAATTTCATCTAGGTCTTATATTGGTCCAAATATTAAATCTGTAAGTCCAGATTAAGGGTTTACAATAGGGGAATGAAAATGAGAGGCATGGTCCAAAAAGTACAGTAGGGAACCACCCTAAGTGGAAACTGAATTTGTCTTGAAACCATAATTGAAAAATTCTGTATAATTACCATTAGTTTTTGTTTGTTATTTGTATTATGTTGCCATTAACTGTACTCATAACAAATTTACATACCCCCAATACAATTCTTTTGGCCTAATTGTGGCCATGGCAGCACCCAACTAGGATATAAAAGGATAGCTAAGGATATAAAAGGATACCCAAGGATATTCAGGGATAGGTAAGGATAGTTAAGGATACTTGGGGATAACTAAGGATACTCGTGGATAGCTAAAGGATACTAGACTAAGACAGATGTGGTCATAACCACTTTTGTCATCAAACGTCGCCTGCAAATGGCCTGGTTCCACATAACGACAAAGCTCAGTTAGGTAGTCCAGCTTGAATGCACAGTCCTTTATCAGTCCTTCATTTTAATATACACGCGATTTATATAATTTCGACGTACAACGACTGAGCTACAACAAAAACCCAAACTAAATATATATATATTTAAAATACTCAACACGCTTCATGAGCTCCTTTAAACTACGAAAACTTAAACAAACGAGACACTAAATTTATTTATTTGTCTGTTTGTCTGTTTGTTTGTTTATTTATTTATTTATTGCGACACACGAGCATTATACATTGCCAACACATGATAAAAAGATTCGAGCTTACATCGATACAACCAAAACTGCGAAGGTTAACTCGACATAGGAGTCCTCTTCAACTTTACTTTCTCAACACATGGGAAAATTTTTTTAAAGCTTAAGTTGAGGCACTATAAAATACCGAAACTTAACTGATGCACCCTTCACACTTTATTTCTCGATACACAAGCATTGTACATTCTTGACACGAGAAAAAGTTTTAACTTAAAGTCGACACACGACAAACTGCCTAACTGACTCGACACATGAGTCCTTTCCGACTTTACTTTCTTGACACACGAGCATAGCAACGAACAAAGACAGTTAAGATAGTTATTGAAATCAACCGAACGCACGAGCCCTTTCCAGTAAACTAAGTAAGAACCAGAGGACTTTAATACAATAAAACTAATAAGCGACTAAGGAAAAGAACGCTTAAACACAAAACTAAGAAACTAGGAGTAAAAACAGAAGTAATGCTAAAAACGATGAGTATCCGTGTGACACTCATAATGTTTGCAATTTTCTAATAGACTGATAAATCTTTTCAAATAATGAAAAAAATATTGAAGTATTTAGTATCATTTATGCCTGACAGTTAAATTACGCTGGGTATCCTGTGTAATATGATAAGAGTGGGGCCTAGGTAAAAGTTAGGCATGTGGCCCATGCTTGCCTATGCGGCCCTACAAGGTCAGTGAAAACTGTCATTTAGTGAGGGAAAAGTCAGTGAAAAATCAGGGAATTATTATTTTCAAAATGGCTGGGAGTCCTGATAACGAAAATAATATGTGAGCACTAAAGAGTAAATCACCGTTGAAATTATTAAAATCCCTAAAAATAAGAAAGTTGGCCGAACGGAGTCCTGTTTTCTTCCTTAAGGAGATGCAAAAAACATCAATAAATTGTTAAGCTTTGGCAACGTAAAGACTTGGACATGAAAATAATTTTGTGACTCAAGGCTTTCAAGAGTCTAGAGTTATAATCAAATGGTATCGGGCTTCATAACGAGTGTCCGAGGAAAAACCATTGGAAACAAGTTCGTGGTGTTAGGAAAAGTTCGTCATTTGGAGCGAATGAATGAACCGCCAATACCAATTTCGATTATCGCTAATGGAGAAGGAACGATAATATCTGCCCACTGCCTGGGTTGCAAAGCAGGTCTAGCAGAGTGCTGCTCTCATGTAGGGAGCGTACTGTTTTATATTGAGTTGTGGAATAGTATACATGGAAAGTTGGCCTGCACACAAGTGAAATGTACGTGGCTACTCCCAACTTATGTAAACGAAGTACCGTACGCTCAAGTTGAAGACATCAATTTTAAATCAGCTCGAAAGTTGAAAGATGAATTAGACGATAAAATTGATAGTGTACAACCCTGGACTAGCACTCCGATAGGGAAAACGAAGTCTTTCCCAAATGTCACCCCTACAGAAACGGATATGAAAACCTTTTTTGCAAAACTAAATGAGAGCAAAAAAAAAGCCTGTCATTCTTTCTCTAGTGTCCCCATATGCTGATCAATTCGTACTAAAAAGTTGGCTTGTTCCAGCGATACCATCCCTTTATAATCATGAGAATCTGAAGCTAAACTACCCAGAGCTGTTACAAAAGTGCTGCAAAGTCGAACTATCTCTTTCTGATTCCGAGATGTAATTAATAGAACAGGAAATAAGGGATCAATCAAAAGGAACTGCGTTTTATAAACATAGAGCTGGTTGTGTTGGGCCTTCAATGAGTTATTCTGTTGAAAATACAAATCCTGACCAGCCATCTATCTCACTTATTAGAAACATTTGCTATCCACAGTTGTTTAGTGTGCAATCTAAAGCAATCAATCATGGAATCAAAAATGAAGGCAAAGCCATAGAGGCTTACAACCATCTCATGTCTGCAAATCACAAAGATTTTGTACTGATAAAGTGTGGAGTTTTCATTGATAAGCAACATCCCTGGATGCATGCGACACCTGATTTCCTCTGTTCCTGCTCCTGTTGTGGTGATGGGTGTGGAGAAGTAGTGTCCTTACATTATTGAAAACTGGGACTTTGAAAGTTATGTGCTTAAGAAAAGTTCTTGCTTAGAGAAAGTGAATAGAATATTTCGACTAAAGAGAAAGCACAATTTTGACGACTTTGTCGTGTGTGCATTCAGCGACAACAGACCGCAAATCTTCATTGAAAGAATTCTCCCAGATACAAGTCACTGGGAAGCTATCGTTCCCAAAATTACAAAAGTATGGCAGACATGCATACTACCCGAGATTCTTGTTGGATGGTATACAAGAAAACAGCACTTACCTGAAATTAAACCAGCAAACAAGTCCTCTGGTATTCGTTACTGTGGAGTGCCTTGTCAAGGAAGAACTATTCACTGCAGTAACCCAAAGTGCCTAATAAAGGAATTTCACCAGACATGTTTGCATTTATCAGATTCAGTCCCCAATGTTTGGTACTGTCCTAATTGCCACTTGCTAGCAGAATTTCAATGCAAAAAGCCAAGAAAAGCATCAAAGCATCAAACTGGACAGTATTTGTGTATGTGGCTCATCACCAAAAATGAATGAAAGGCTTCTCAAATGTCAAAGTGAAAATTTCCAAAATGGAAAGTTTTTCCATCTCCAGTGTCAGGACTATAAAAGAATGCCTAACAATAGTCAAACTACGTGGGTGTGCAGCACCTGCAAGTTGTCTCAAGCAGCCAAAGTAACTGTTTCTAGTTCTATTGGTTCTACCACTTGTTCTTCTTCTTCAACAGCCAACACTGTTAGTGTTGCATCAACAAGCCAATTAAAATGTGAAAACAGTATTCCACAGATGCAAGCAGCTAAAATGGACAAAAAGGAAAGTACAATCCTTGGTAAAAATGCTAGTGTTGTATCTACAAGTTATTCATCAATTATTGATTCCAGTGATGGTGAATCCGATGTCAAAATAACACAAGTGACTAAATGGGTATTAGACAAGAGGGCTTCCCTTGGTAGCCTCAATGACAGTCATTTTGACATTAATTCACCTACTGGATGACTGGACTGTACAATAATTCAGCAAGCGCAAGTATATCTACAGAAAGTCAATCCTCTGATAGAGAGCTTAAAAAAAAAAACCCCTTGGCCCCATTAGGAACTTTGATATTGTCACTTCATAATTTGTTCAAATATTACATACAGGACATATGCACTGGGTCTGCATAAGCTCTATTGGATGAAGACCAGGCATAGTCAACCTTTACGATAGTCTCTACCATGATATCATTGACAAAGAGGTTGCACAACAGGTAGAGAGTTTAATGGCAGCCAGCTACATAGGCATAGAAAATGTAACAGTCCAGCAACAACTGAATGGGAATGACTGTGGAGTTTTTTCCATAGCATTTGCCACATGTCAGGTTTATGGTTTCAACCAAGGAGACTTTACATTTGACATACCCAAAATGCGCCCACATCTGGCTCAGTGTTTGGAAATTGGTAATATTACAATGTTTCCATCAGTTTAGAATGTGTTTATTTGAAACAGTAATGTTGCTTTAGAAGAGCAAATGCATTAATACCATGAACGAAATACAAAGTTGTTAATAATCATAGTAGCTATTTAGTGAATAACAGTTGGTTTCGATCCACTAGAATATTCATTACACTGTGACACAGGTAGCCAGTCAAGGATTCATGTTTGACCAGTTTAATCATAAAGAACAAAGCCTATAAAGAAATTATTATTAGTAAAGCTAACCAAACCAGTTGACTATAACCTCTAAACAAAGTCCATTTCAACGAAAGTGCTACAAGTAGTAGTTTACATTGATATAAAAACATGACTTTGAGAGTCTGTGCGACTCAGGAGCAAACTAACAACTTAAGTAAGGCTTACCCTGACGGCCAGAACTGATTTAAATACTTATTTCGACTTGATGGCTTGTCCTATAAAATTATTTCAAAGATTATAAGCTAATTGTGTAAAGCAAAAAGGTAAACAAACAAGACAAAAGACTCCTAGAGTCGAAGCATTTAGCCACCAACAATGAGGCAAGAAATAAAGACAAAACAATTAAAATAATGCACAAAAACTTACAATATCTCCTGATTATACTCTAATGAGTAATTCAAATGAAGATGAAAACACGATGTCTTGGAAAAAGGAACAGATATTCACAGATTTTGCTCAATAGGCGTTTGATAAAACTTACCAAAAGAAATAAAGCATGGAGAGGCCCTCGTCCCAGGTCCCTCTCCCATGAACCACAGGAAGTCCATCTCACAACACAAAGACATACCTATACACCTATTTCATTTAAGAAAGGTTGTCATCGCTAAAGGAGAAAGGTGATAGGTTATTCATAGTTCCAACAATTTTTGGAATAAATTTTTTTAAATGAGTTTTGAGATATCCAGTGTTGTTTGTAGCCTGAAAGAACTTTAAAGGCTTTGATTATTTGTGTTTATTTTCATATATTTCACCTTAGAATCGACTATTGCCTTTGGCGGTGACAACTTTTTTTTAAATAGGTGTGTATACAAGAGAGCACTATATTCTATTGTGCTTTAAATGCAACAATATGGTAGTAAATTTTAGAATTAATAATAAACAATTAAGATTACGCTAGTTTTTATCAGCAATGTCCAAAAATAAAATAGCTACTCTGACAGGAATAAAGCAGAAAAATATTTCTTTTGTCACCAATACCTTATGAAGTTTTGAATACAAGAATATCCTGGTATTTTATTTTTATCTTTATAAATAAATTAAAATTCTTAAATTTTGGTAATAATTATTATGTTTATAATCTAGTCAAATGGAATGATTGGTGGACAAAGGTTAACAAGACCAGAACACACCCTTAAAATGCTATCAATGACTGGTACCTGTTCCTTATTGCTCATGAGGAAGTCAGTGCTCAGTGTCCCTTTCAAAATTGTGTACTTGCACCTCAGCAAACCAATCACCCTCTCCACATGAATTCTGACATTTGCAATTCCTCGGGTGTTTTCAACATCTATGGGGTCCAGCTGGCTTTTCCTTAGTAAAAGCTGGTATCACAAGCTCTGCTCTCTTGAATGCCACACTTTCATGAATTGTAAATCCCCTGTCGGCCATAACTAGATCACCAGGCACAAGTTTATTTAAAATACCACAGTTTTCAGTGAGGAACTTATCAAATGTTCTGCCACCCCAGGCCTTTGATACAAAAGGAAATACCCTTGCAAGAAAGGATGGAAAATTCCTAAGAATTCTTAGGAATTCCCTAAGAATTCCCAGGAATTTGTTCTTAGGAATTCTAAAGAATTCCTAAGAATTCCAAGGAATAAAGGTGCGAAATTTCACGGTAAATTGGGACCATTATTCCTGGGAATTCCTAAGAATTCCCAAGAATGTGAATACCTTAAATGAAGATAACAAACAACAAAATTATGATTTAAATATTTGCTTCTTATTTTAATAATTTCATAAAATTTTAGAAAATCATTTTCAATTTTGATGAAAATTATGATTTAAATATTTGCTTCATATTTCTATAATTTCTTAAAATTTTAGAAAATCACTTTCAATTTTGACGAAAATCTTTGACTAAAATAATCAATTAAAAATCTTAACTAATTAGAACTGTAACATTTCTTAAATAAGATATTCAAAAAATTGCAGTATATGAAATCAATATAACATCTTAGAGTTCTCTTGTTTCAATTCTTGTTTTTTAAATTGATTTCTTGACTTTTTTTGCTGTCCTCTTATCCATTTATCAATGTCTGTTCTTGAACAGTCAGGATATCTCTTCTCCATGGTAGCTAAAAAATAGGGAAAAGATTACTAAATTACATGCTCTTCTTTAAATCAACTTATATATACTAGTAACAAGAATAACTTACTGTAAAGAAGATCAATCCGCTCTTTGTCCATTGCCACATTGCCACTGATTCCCTTTAAGGAGCACTGGCAAATTTCCTCTGTGGTGAAAAGACTAGACAAAAGGGTTTTCATTCCCTCAAACGGCTTTGAAGTGTTGCTTACAAGACCTTCCAGACGATTCTAAAAATATAGAGAAAATATAATAATATAGTAAATATTAATCTATTGCTTATTCTCATATAAGAACCTTGCTTACTACTACGTTGAGCTCATTACAACATTATATTACTACAATGCCAAATATCACTTATCACTAATGTCACACTTACGCTTTGTAAAGTATCATCTTCAGTGTCTGGAGGCGAGTTGGACTTATTCTAAAGATTAAGATGAACAATATCTTATGTTTATTGTCATAAAAAAGGTCATGCATTTTATACATTTTAATTTTTTGCTTATTATGTTCATAAACTGTAATTATGAAAAAAAACCCTATATATCCAGTAGCAGTGGATTTCTTTTCTATTGATGCTGCAATGGCAAAACATGTAAATTGATCAAATAAGAAAAAAGCATTTGAAATGTATAAGTTTGCAGTATTTTCATAATCTCATTTAAAACATAGGTACATATATTGATACGACTTTACCTTCTTTCCACGAAGCTTGGACTTCAGAAATTCTACCTCACGTTTGAGGTTTTCAACTTCAGCTTTCAACCTTTCCATTTCAATTGTTATTGTGGAGCTGAAGGACTGCCACTCTACTCTACTGCCATTATGTGTTGTGTTCAAATGTGTGTCTGGTTTATGCTTTACATCTTGTAGCATGTTTAGGTATGTATTCATAGGTGGATGTATGTCAGATGAGTTGCTGATGTCTACATGTGGATAGGGAGATGATGTTGATGAATTTGGTATAAAACTTCTGTTTAAACTTGGTGTACTGTGGGAAGAGGTTTCTGGGATGCTGTGATGTTGTGGAGTGCTGTTTAAGTGGTTTGGAATGATAGTTTCATTGTTGGCAGCACGTGAGTAAGCAATAGGTGATAGTGGAATAGTGGGTGGCTTTGATGGTGTAACATGGAGCTGCTGAGATGTGGATGGTATAATGATGGGTGGCTGTAATGTCAATAGTCTTGTGTTGAGTGGTTGTGATGTTACATGTGTCTGAGATGTGGATGGTATAATGTTTGGTGGCTGCGATATCAATGGCAGTGTGTTGACTGACTGTACTGATGGTGGTGTTATATTGGGTGGCTGAGATGTGGATGGTATTATGATGGGTGACATTGATGAGTCAGTCATGGCGTGTATTAATGGCAGAGGAGGATCATGCGTGGCTGTTTCTGTCTTCTTGGCCTCAAGTTTGTCCTGTTCAAGCCGCTTCTTACTTAAAATTGACTGGACTCTCTCTTTTTGCACAGATGCTTGTAACTGAAGTAAACAGATCGTGAGTTATAAACAAAGACAATGCTGAAGGCAATAAAATAAGAAAGAAATGGAGGGGGATTTTAATACCTTGATCTCTCTTCTCTCTTCAGCTTTCTCTTCTGAATGCCCCTTTTTGTTCTATGGTTTTAACATAAAATTTTTATTCAGTGTCTATTTTGATCACTAAAATTATCACTTCTCGTTACTACCTTAGTCCTTTTCTTCTCTTTAGAGTTATCTTCAGGTTTCTCTTCAGTCTTCTCATTTGTGTCCTAATGAAAAAGTTAGAGCAGTTTTAATTTTACATTTTTCCTTGGTGTCTGCAGGTGACTTTTTCATTACCTTAGATTTCTTCGTTTCAGGTACGTTTTCTTCAAATTGCTCATTCTAGTAAAAGAGAATATGGAATACATTTTACATAATTACAAATATTCAATTCAAACTTTTTAAAATTTTATTAAAGTGCTACTACGACGAAAATCGCTCAAACTTGGATTCAGCTGAAACTTCCTAAGAATACTCTTTGAAGGTCGAGTAATCACTGTATAAAGTGTTTTCTCGATATTCAGGACGAAAGTATGATATTTTTACGATTATTTTTTGGAGTCTGTGACGTCATACACTCAACATCGAACATCGCTCCATACATTTCTTTGTAGTTTATGATCAAAATATCAGTAGTAAAGGGAGAAAGAAATACCCAAACACCCCAAAATATAAATTATAGTCACAAGTAATGTGAAAGAAGCACATTAGCCACCCTTTGGGCTTCATAGGAATAAAATAAATTAAGGATTTATATACAAAGAAATATATGTAGCAATGTTTGATGTTGAGTGTATGACGTCACAGACTCCAAAAAATAATCGTAAAAATATCATACTTTCGTACTGAATATCGAGAAAACACTTCATACAGTGATTACTGGACCTTTAAAGAGTATTCTTAGGAAGTTTCAGCTGAATCCAAGTTGGAGCGATTTTCGTCGTAGTAGCACTTTAAGAGGGGATGTCAGCAAAAATCGAACATTTTGTGGCAACGGTCGAAAAATCGATTTCGCTCATATTCTAACCTTAGGTAGGCCTTATTCTAACTAGAACCACTATGTAGTTTGTTTTTAAAAATATCGCTTATTTTACGAGAAAAACGAGGAAATTGATTTTTGCGGATTTCAGCCTTTTGACGGCGGAAAGAAATCGACTACTTCAGAGCCTTCGCGTCGCAAAGAAAAGTAATTCAGACATATAAAACCATTATAATCTTATCAATTGGTATCTAAACTTGTTTTAGGAAAATGTTCAGCTATCTCAGTTTCCTTTTTCAAGACGAAAAAAAATTTTTTTTGACCCATACATTTTACAATACCAAGAGTATAGAAAGTTTAAAAAAATATTTTGGTATGTGCTATATAAAATAATGGGCTAAAATTTGGGCTAGTTAAAGTTAAGATGCTATATAATCTCATTCCACTGAAATTTGGTTGGGTAAATTATTTATCGCGTAAATAAAAAGCTTGAAATTCTTAAAAAATTCAGCGATTTCTCTGTCGGCAAAGATCAGTCGATTTCAATAGTTCTGCACAAACAACGCAATAAATCCGAGTTTGTTCGTTTTTCGAGCAATAATCTAAAGCAAAAATACTTTAAAAGGCCTAAGTTATTATTTTTAAGATAACGAAGAATCTTTTGAGGCTCAGATTCAAACACGCTTTGCTATTCGTGACTGAGAAGTGGACTGAGTATTGTAAGCAAACTTGAATAACTAACAAAGTGTCTAACGATTACAGTAGGGATTGCTCACCATATTTTCGGATTACTTCAGACTATTCTGCTTTAACCGTTGAATATTATTTATAGTTAGGTGAAGAATAAGTAGTCGTTCTATTTTTCTTGCTCCTACCATGATAAATTGGGAAAGGAAGGTAATCTGAGATGTAAACATGTAATCCACAATGCATGCCGCTTAAAACAATACACGTCACCAGTGACACCAAACTGACAGTGACATCTTATTATAAGATATCGTCGTGTGTTTCATATTTTTGAGATGAATTTCCTAGGTAACTGAGGATAAACTAACAAACTTTACCTTCAAGAGAGACAGACTGTCTGACACTTCAAACGTGCTAATTAGCGAACGTTTCAAAATAAACGTGGAAATCGCTGTATTTTCCATAAGAGATGTTCAGGTTCTCGCACTGCAAATACAGGTGTTGACTAATTCTTGCAGGAGATGTAAGTATGGCTTCTTGCGTCTTGTCTTAATGTGAGACGTCTCAAGCTCGAAGGAGGCACAGATTTCCTGAAGCATTTGGATTGAAAAAGATGATAGCTTGGATTTGGATGCCATTTCGCAGATATTGTAATGATCAAACATGATTGGATGTTGTGCAGAAACCAGTTCCATTACTTCATTCATTACATGAAACGATTCTTTTTCTTTGTTTTCCTCATTTTTCTTCATTTCATCGTTGTCTTCGTCATCAGCTGAGCCTAGCTTCTTTTTTCTTGCCAAACGCGAGAAAAAGCCTGCAATTTGTTGCGACGTAAGATATTCATTCTTATTGAACATACTTGAGCCATCTTTGTTTTTGGCCCTTCTCATGGTCTGGGCCACAGCTGCAGGATTGGCCTTCCTTCCAGTTGATTCTCCGTTTTCAAAAATATCGGTTAGATAGTTTTTCTGTGCTTCATTAAATCTTCTTCGTTTTGCTGCTGATTTTAGTGCCCATCCTTTAGGAAGCACTTGATCATGATCTAGATTGACGGTAGTGTCCCCATCTATCTGAGGAACGTCAGTAGCACCATGCTCTAGCTTTGTAGCGTACATAATCATAGCTCTGTCATACAGAGTTTCATGCTCAAGAACATATTTGTGGCTTCCATAATCAATATGCTTTTCGAGAGAAGAATATCTCTGAAAAGACATAATACAGCCTTCTTCGGGGCAAAAGAATAACGCATTTTCGTCATCTCGACCAATTTTCGCGCCCTCACTATCTTCGTCTTGGTTATCTTCTGTTAAGTTGACATCATCATCATTATCATCATCGTCATCATCATCATCATCATTATCCTTAACTTTTTTTACCTTCTGCAGTGACTCAGCTTTAAGAGCGGGTTTTTTTGTCGGCATTTTTCTTGCTTTGATGGAAAGAAAGGTAACCTTTGATACTTCATAATCTGGAATCTTGTTGAGCTTTGGCAATTTGTTGGGCAGATTAAAGCTACTCCAAGGCATAAATTTGCCAGCACCAATTTCATAAGCCCTCCAAACTGTAATTCCTTCATTGCTGTAAGCGATGTTGTTAATAAAGCTCACACCTTCCCATTTTTCTGATAAGTCTGGAGAAGCTTGAGCGCCGCACAGTGTTACTCTTACCCCAGGGATTCCTCCAAATGACTCCATAGCACACTTCATTTGTTGAGCAGTATCTATATCATGTCCTGAGTTTAAATACTTCTTCATATGATTCTTGATAGTTGCAGCCTTTCTATCGCATGCGCCTTTGCCGCCCTGCGGGTCTGAGAAATCAATGCGCACTAGATTAAAGTCATTTTGTGATGCAACCTGATAAATGCCAAGGATTGTCGATGCAGAATGATAACATCCGGCATTATCTTGTCTGAGGTAAAGAGAGGTAATGTCAGAAGTGATGCTCTTAAGTTGCTGTAGAACGTCGTCAAAAATAGCCAGAACAGCAGGACTGTCCTGAATGCAGCTTTCAAATATATGTACAAACGTCAACATTTTCATTTCTCCTTCATCTGTTTTGGTCATGGCAACAGTTATGTGCCAGGGGATCCCGCGCTTACCAAACCAGTCTTGCTGGCTTTCTCGGAACTTTCTTGGCAAAAACTTCATTGCCCAGTCGGAAACTAAAAGCACTGCCTCCTTTCTTAAATCTTTAATAATTTCTTGCCTTGCTTGATCTTGATTAATTGATCGTAAAAGATGGGACTTCCAGGCCTCGATGTTCTGCGCGGACTGGGAGATCAAGAACTCCATTTCTCCTTTATCTTCCAAGGTGCATCTAGTGCTTTCTACTACGCATTTTATTTCTTTCAGAGTTACAGGAAATAAGTTACATCTATCGCATTTCAGGTCATGCTCGTGGTCACAGTCAACCATGTGGTCATCTTCACTTGGATAACTTAGGGCGTGCGTTCTGCAATGATCTGCAACTTTTGAGCTTTTGGTAACGTGAACCTTCAACAAAACATTATAACGATATTATGCATGTATTTCATGATGCTCATTGGTTTGGAGCTTGGGATTTTACTGCAGCGTGCGCTTTCAATAATGAATTGTTGCAGAATAACTGAAAGTGAACATTTAGTTTACCTTATAGTCGCCTTTGAAGTAACGCTTTGCTAGTTTGAGATTCTGCTTTATTTCCTTCGCCCAAGTAAGCCCATTCCCGTAAGTGTCTCCAAGCTTTTCAACCAACTCTTCAAGATCATCAAAGGCTTTTGCTCCAAGTGCTGAAAAGTTGTCTAAGCCCTGTAAAGATTTGCGTATTGAAGCTGAACATACGCTGAGAACTCTGCATAACGAACTACGACTCATTGGTTTGAAACCTGTCTCTTGACAATAGCTTTGGTACTGACAAATAATTTGCTCAGGTATCAAAGATCGTATAACATTTGGGATCCTGATTTCTGTTTGTGACGATAACTTAAGCGTTTTCTCGCCAAATGGCAAATCTTGTACAATATGTGAGCTGGTAATGAATATAATGAAGTGCTCAAGCTTTTCTGGTTGAACGTACATTCGCGTGTTCTTAGTGGAAGGTAAAACTGCCCCTCTGCCGTGGAGTAAAAGGTGGTGTCTTGCAAGATTGAAGCGATATCTTGTCAAACTAGGTATCCACCTGCGAAGCTCTTTAAAACTCAATTTGTCCGCCATGATGGATAATATCTGTCTGCGGGTGCTCCAACAACTGCTGTTATTGTAGCATTCAGATAAAGCCTCCATAAGGGAGTTATCAACACTACATTTATTAGACTTCGTTTCTTTCAATGCAGAAAATAGCATTTCAGAATCTTCAGGAGCAATCTCCTTCAGGCATGCATCTACAACCTGTTGCGTTTTCCGGATATGAAAACGCTTTGTGCGCTCTGATGTTTGTTCCCATGGCAACGAAAGAGAATGACGAATAGGGCTAATGTCCCGTGAACAAAGGAAGGCATTCAATTTTTCTTTTGGGGAAGGAACAACCTCCATTTCTTCCACAGTGACGGATAAGTAAGAAGATTCGCTTGGTTGATACAGACTTGTAGGCGTGGAGAACTTTGGATTAAACGTCACCTCCTCCTTTTCGTCCTAAAATTATTTAACAGAAAAAATAATTTTAAAAAATATAAGAAAATGAACGCACTTCTAATTCTGATTTCATTTATCGGTAGAATACGTAAATTCCCGACCCACAAAAACATGTAAAATACGCATTAACGTTTTGTTGATTTTCAGAGTTTCCCACTTCCTCTCCCTTCCCTTCCCACTCCCCTTCCCATTTCCCGCTCCACACTTTTTCATATTATACCAATCCGCCGCCACTCGCGCCGCCTTTACTAATTTAATCTGATTACCAAACCGACTAACAAATAAACAAATATAAAATAACCAAGGGTTTTGAAAACAGCACTAACGCACAAAAATAATTTATTTTAGTAATAAAAGCATTCCTTCAGTTTTCAAGGAGAAAAGATATTTACCAGCGACAAATTACTTATTTGCTCAACAATCCTCTGTTCATCCAGTTCCTGTTTTTGGGAGGCGCTGGTGGTGACCGGAGTCTGTGGATCGGAGTCTTCGAGTTGTTTAAGAGTTTTTCTGCAATTTATGCACATTCCTACAAGTAAATGAAAGAAACATTTTTATTACTATAAAAGTATTTCATAGAAAGAAAAAATGCGCAAATCAAACCTCGAGGATCATTAGGAATGCAAACTTGTTACTGACCTGAACCTACTTGTAGGAATACGCCAGTCTTATTTAATATCATAGACGAATCGGATTTTCCTATTCCTCTTTCAAATCTCGGCCATTTTCCTTTGGTCTTTTGATGCTTAGATATTTCAACAGGTACTCTGCACCTTGTATTGCAACCTCTTGTCCATCCCAATCCTAATTTTGAACGATGGAATGGACATATTGACCACGTATCAACATCATTTGGACAAACAAATATGGCTGCCCGACTCAAGATCAAGTCAACTTCATTTTCGGGGCCAGAGAACGCAAAGGCGGTCTTGTGGTCGAAAATCTCCTTTCTGCAGGCCAATAAAGGGATTATGGTAGTATCTCGTTTCCTGTCCTTTGGATCGAACCCACAGCTTCCTCCAACCAAAGATTTAAAAGAGCAACTAGCTTCCATTTTATGTTTACAAGCACCTTAAGCAACAACACCAACTCGCATCTGAATTTTTCTTATTGTATTTCTATTCTATCTAGCAGTGGAAAACAACATGCATAACTAGAATCAGATGTCACTGTCAGTTTGGTGTCACTGGTGACGTGTATTGTTTTAAGCGGCATGCATTGTGGATTACATGTTTACATCTCAGATTACCTTCCTTTCCCAATTTATCATGGTAGGAGCAAGAAAAATAGAACGACTACTTATTCTTCACCTAACTATAAATAATATTCAACGGTTAAAGCAGAATAGTCTGAAGTAATCCGAAAATATGGTGAGCAATCCCTACTGTAATCGTTAGACACTTTGTTAGTTATTCAAGTTTGCTTACAATACTCAGTCCACTTCTCAGTCGCGAATAGCAAAGCGTGTTTGAATCTGAGCCTCAAAAGATTCTTCGTTATCTTAAAAATAATAACTTAGGCCTTTTAAAGTATTTTTGCTTTAGATTATTGCTCGAAAAACGAACAAACTCGGATTTATTGCGTTGTTTGTGCAGAACTATTGAAATCGACTGATCTTTGCCGACAGAGAAATCGCTGAATTTTTTAAGAATTTCAAGCTTTTTATTTACGCGATAAATAATTTACCCAACCAAATTTCAGTGGAATGAGATTATATAGCATCTTAACTTTAACTAGCCCAAATTTTAGCCCATTATTTTATATAGCACATACCAAAATATTTTTTTAAACTTTCTATACTCTTGGTATTGTAAAATGTATGGGTCAAAAAAAATTTTTTTTCGTCTTGAAAAAGGAAACTGAGATAGCTGAACATTTTCCTAAAACAAGTTTAGATACCAATTGATAAGATTATAATGGTTTTATATGTCTGAATTACTTTTCTTTGCGACGCGAAGGCTCTGAAGTAGTCGATTTCTTTCCGCCGTCAAAAGGCTGAAATCCGCAAAAATCAATTTCCTCGTTTTTCTCGTAAAATAAGCGATATTTTTAAAAACAAACTACATAGTGGTTCTAGTTAGAATAAGGTCTACCTAAGGTTAGAATATGAGCGAAATCGATTTTTTGACCGTTGCCACAAAATTTCAAAATTGTTCGATTTTTGCTGACATCCCCTCTTAAGTATTTCGTAGAACAAACAGGGTAAACAGCTCTTGATGCATTCAACATTTTGAAAATGAAGCTTACCCTCTTTTTAGGATCAGTCTTCTGCTTCTTTCTCTTCGAATCATCCTCTTCTATGTAATCACTCTCTTTGGACTTGAGTACTTTTTTCGAAGGCTTCCTTCTTCTCTTCAAGGTTCCTTCGGCATCACCTATTGAGGAAGGAAATTACATGTATGAAACATAGGCTGCATTCCTTACTTGTAAAAACTTAGCATTGCATATTCTGAATAGCTTACTGGCCTCGGTCATTTCAGTTCGTCTCGTGATGCCTTTTTCAAAATCAAGGGCTTGAGCTTTATTGGCTATTAAAATAGAGAAGAATCAATCAATCATTGCTAAATGCCGAATAAATCGAGAGTGAGTTGAGGCGATAATCTCTCACAAACACTGATCACATAGCGCGTCGAGTTGATCTAAATAAGCGATCATGTCGATATGATGATTACTATAAGCGGTGATCTATCGTCGCGTAAAATAGCTCAAAGTGAATACATTTCTTCAACTAGAAAACATTTCACAAACCCTTTGTGATCTAGTGATCTAAGGAAGCTGAACGTTAGCATGTCTGAATTTGACGCGATTGAGTCCTCAGGGTCGTTTATGCTAAAAACTAGTAAAGAAGTTATGAAATCAATGAAAATCGTTCTTAAGTGACATATTTGGCCTTTACATATACATTTACTTACAGAAAATTTGTAGAACAGAGGCCTTGTAAACTTGTGCCTGTCCTTTCTTTCCTCGCGTTATGATATAAATATGATATAAAAGTTAAATATAAATGCTAATATAAGTATAAATCTAAGATAAAATATACAATATATTCACGTAAACCCTTTCAAAAACAGGTGAACATACAGGCTATGTTATAATATATTATTTATAATAGAAAAGATAAAATATGTATCTAGATAAGCAAATGCATTTTAAAGACCTAAACTATAAGAATCTTAAAATGAAAAAAAAAATCATAATTATTATTAGTAAAAATTTAATTATTAAGACATTCCTTTAAAAGCTTTTTTCTCATTGCATGCTTAAAAGACTGCACATTTTTACAAAGTTTAAGGCTATCGCATAAATCGTTGCAATGCTTAACTCCTTGATAATAGAAGGAGCGTTGACCTGTGGTTGTCTTAAGGAGCGGAATATTAAAGATCTGAGAACTCCAAGTTTGACGGCTAGAGATGCTAGATCTTTTGACAAACTTGTCTGCTAAGTAACCTGGGGCCATTCCGTTCATGCACTTAAAAACTTAAAAACTTTCCTAAGATATAGTTGCTTTCTAATTGGCAACCATCTAAGTTCTTTTAATATAGGTGAGATGTGATCACACTTTTTGGCCCCTGAAACGATCCTACAAGCAACATTTTGCACAGCCTGAATCTTATTGAGATTAGTTTCTGTCGTATTACTCCAGAGTGATGAACAATAAAAAAATTTACTAAAAACTAGAGCATTAATTAAGATAATCAGTGTTTGTCTACTGAAACAATGTCTCACTCTATTAATTTGTCTCAAGCATTTCATACAAGATGACGCTGTTTGTGTTATATGTTTATTGAATGTCAAATTGCTGTCCAGAAATACCCCAAGGTCTTTTGGTGCATGAGATGGAGTTAGCGGCTTTGCCATAAGAGACACTTGGAAATTATCTACTTTTGCAAACATCTGACGGCTCCAAAATAAGAGTAGTTTATTTTTATCAGGGTTCAGCAAGAGTTGATTCTCCAATAAGTCACCAATGATCTTCGTCATGGCGTCAGATTGATCAATAATCACCGTTGTCTTCTTTCCAAACGAAAATTCGAAGCATTGAGGCATCGTTCTCCATAGTTCATCCCGCTCAGGCCAGTATACTAGTTGAGAGAGTCGTATGTCCATGATTGTTATCCAGGTAAAAAATATCCTGGAGACAGTTGGTGCAGACACTTCAAAACGGTATGCAAGAGTCAGAGTTAAGTCAGAGTTTCATCAAGACCATGACAAGTTCCTGGAACTTTGTTAAGCTCAACGACTTTCTTGACACATGAGGGGCTACATGTTCATATACAGCTTGTAAAATAGTAGCTGATGGCAATCCAGTGTAAAATAGTACCTTCCTTGCAGCATATCTTCGCTATTGAAAGGGGCTTTCTTTGGCTGAGAAAACATATAATCTAACTCCTCAGTTTGTGTGCTTGACTCGGTCATTTCTGGATTTACTTCGTTTGTTTGTGTCCTAGAGTCAGTGATTTTACAATTTCCATTAAATCGCCATCTTGGCAGTGCAACTTTGATTTCTCACTCGCTGATAGAAGCTGATTTCCTCAGATAAAGAAGGAGAGTCAAAAGAAATGTTGTCGATTGTAGCGTCATCTTCATCCAGCTTCGCTACCTTTGCAGCTGACTCGAACAATGCTCTTTCCTGTTGTCTCTTCCTTCTCACTTTTGCACGTTCGCTTCGCGCGGCTTGAAGATCAGAGTTTTTCTCAATTACTACTGTTTTGTTGTGTCCCAAATTTAATGTAGGCACCCAATCGACGTTAAACATATCCCAGTTGGTAGCAGGTTTTCAGAAACGGTGATGGCTGCAATTTCTTCCACTGTTGATGATTTCTTCGGTTAACCCAACCCTACTAATGGTGGCCAACGTTGTTCAATCGACAGCTCTTCTGCTTCCTCTCCTTGACTTTTTCTTACCGATGGAACGCAAAAGAGGGAAATTCCCTTATCACGAACACTCCTGGTATGACAATTGACCATTAAACAAATAACCATTATAGAAAATTTGCTGAAAATATTGACTTTTAGTCGCTCGCTTGTACTGAATATCTTGTTTACACTTAGTTGTGCACCAATATTGCAGTTAGCAACCGCTGTCATGCACCGAGTCACGTGGGTGAAAACCGAGAATAGGTATGGACACATGCGGATACTTTAGGATACCCAAGGATAGTGTTATGGATAGTCATGTATAGCCAAGGACATAAAAGGATAGTCAATGATGCTTAAGGATACTCGATGATACTCTAGGGTGATTATGGACACTCAAGGATACTCAAGATACTCAAGGATATCTAAGGATACCTAAGGATATCAAAGGATAGCTTAGGAAATCTAAGGACAATTAAGTATAACTAAAGATATCCAAGGATACTCAAGGATAATTAAGGATATCCAATTATACTTAAGGATATCTACAGTTGCGGGACAGATGTATTTGTCACTTTTGAGATGGCGGAATTCGCTGAAATTTTCTGAATTTTCTCGCACCACTTTGAACTTAATTTTTTCAATTTTTTACTGACCTTAACATTTAGTAAGATGACCCTTCATTTTGATGACATTATTGAGACGTTCAGGAGTTGAGTCATACCGTTTTCTTATGTACTCTAAGTTGCTTTCCTCCCACACTCTCTGGATAAATCGTGCTTGTTGGTGATTAGCATATAGTAGTATGTTTGCAAATGTCCCTTATATTCAGTAATGGAGTTCATTTCTCTGATGCTGTTGAGAAGAGAGTTCTATAGTTTAGGTGCTGCCATACTGAGCAATCTATCACCAAGGGTGGCTTTTGATTTTATTGATGACACTGTTAATAGCAGTGAGGTGCTTGAACATAAGTTCTATCTTTTGGGTTCTTTAACTTCAAGAAGGTCTCTTATGTACTCCGGGCCAACACTATAAATAGGTTTAAATGTGATCACCAGTATCGAAGAAGAAGAACCATGAAGAAGCAGTGTGATGTGGTAACATCTGGAGGCTTTATGGATAAGTCTCGCAGCACAGTTCATTACTGTATGTAGTTTATTTAGTTGACAATCAGGAGGGCTATATGGTAGAGCATTACAATAATCAATCCTGTTGGTAATAAAAGCAAGTACAAGGTGTTTTTTGGATTCAGCAGATTCTTACTTATGTATGATGAAATTGACAGCTGCGAAGCAAACCATGCATCCAGGTTGCCTACTGATGAAACAGGTGCAACATCAGACGAGCCAACAACAATGCTATCAATGATCACTTTATTAAGTTGTGGCTTGGTTCCAAGTAGAAGCAGCTCTGTCTTTTTATCGTTTAACTTTAATTTATTCTCAACATCCATTTTCTAATGTTCACTAGGCAATTAGTCATTGAGTACAGGGCAAGATCCATACTAGCAAATAAATCAGGACTGAATGATACAGATAACTGCGTATCATCCGCATAACAATGAACCTGAGGTAGATGACGACTAGCAATGGTAAAACGTTTTGTTTGTATATAGTAAACATTACTGGTCCCAAACAAGACCCTTGTGCAACACCATGTATAAGTAAAAATGAGCGAGATAGACCACCACTAATGGAGACTTTCAAGATTAAACTAAGTAAATTCAATTCAATATTTAAATACCTTGTGCCACAGTGACTGGGTCCAGTGGAATAAACAGTCTATCATTTGAACATCAGGAAAAACTTCTTTTACTTCTTTCCAAGCAGCTTGCTCAAAGTCTGTTGTCACTTCTTTGACACTGAGATTAGGAAGGATACCCCATATCTTGTGAAAAACCTACAAGTGAAAATAGGACAGGAATCTTAATTACCAGGTATTATTTGGAATTCATTATTTGCACAACAATTAATATCCATTTTTGGTACGGCTTAACAGCATAACTACAACTCTTCCTTTTATTTTGAAGTCAATCTTTTAGTCATCCAGAGAAAGTCTAGAGTAAGCCAGTAGTCATCAAATTCAATGTTATCACTCGAAGTACATGAAATGGTATGTCCTATAACCATATGGTATCATTGGTGGACACAACGGTTGAAACTGCTGCACACAGCTCGTCAAATTTTGAATAGCAACTGGTGAATGGACTCCCACATTTGTATACCCACTGGCTAGTAAGCGCAGAAACAATTTGCATTTTAGCAAATTTATAATAAAAGTATCACTTGGCGCCCTATGTAGCAATAAAAACCACAAACACTACTCCAGGAATAATTAATGGCATTCGAAGAAATCAATTCGCGGAGAGCGTACATGGTTTCTTTTGCCTCGGTGTCGTAGGGCTTGATCATCGCGATATGGCCTGCTATGAAACTTGCTGTATCTAATGAGTTTAAATCTGCACTACTTGATGACATACCTGGAACGAAGTCTTGGGGCCAGTCTATGGTCCGTTCCTTGGCATCTTTACCCTTGTTTTTTGTAGCTGTATCGTCAGGGGGTGTGGTGCCTTGTCTTAAACGTAACACTTCCAACTCAAGCTGAAGTTTTTCTTTCTGCAATTTGGTAAGTTCAAGTTCCTGTGCTAAGATGAACGTTTGGTCGAAGGTGTTGTTCTTGAAGTAGTCGGAGGCGGTAGAGTAGGATAGTTTGCCCTCCTCAGTGTTGAGATCCTCGAGTTGAGCTAGTTGTTCGATTAAGTTGTTCAGTTTGGTTTGGTTTGGCAAAAGAGAGAGAGCTGGCTGCACTCCGCGGCTGGCTGGTGTGCAAGACTTAATGAGCATGAGACATTGAGCAGGGAATGAACGCAATATCTGGCCAGTTCTTTCTCTGGTAATTACCCATCATCAGCAATGGTTATCATGGTACAAATATCATTACTCTGTCAAGCAGCTGATACTGCTTTGTGTATTATCTTTTGGTGATTTCCTACTCGGAAATTCAGAAAAAAACTAGTGGTTTGGACAGTTCTTTGCTTTTTTGACATGGATGTGGTGTGGAAAAGTAGAAATGTACAGCTAAAGAAACGAAATGTCGGAGAAACTAGAAGAGGTCGACCACAGTTGATCCCATTTTTTCAATAGAACATTCTTCTTATTCTTAGTCCATTCACATCCTAAATTTAATGATTTCGCATCCTAAATTCTATTATAATTGATTTCAAACCAAAAGGAGTTTTAGGAACTTCCAGTAGAAGAAGCGCTAAGTTAAATGCAAACAATTTCTCGATAAACTACCCACTTTAAAGTGAAAATTATTTTGATAGCGGTTAAGAATAGTCTTTTAAGAGCTTCTTGAAACAATTTTGATTCCTGATTTTTAAATCATCTTGAGCTGATTTTTAAATTTTTACACCTATGAAACATATTAAATTTTCCATAAATCGTTCTTATTTTTATTTTTATTATATTTCTTCCATTATGAAATCTTTTTTGTTCAGAAACACTAAGGCAATGAAGCAAATAATGGTTAAACCTGCTTCTAACTCGAGATCGCAAATTTCAGAATGTAAGTGAACCAATAGACATACCAAGGACACGTATTTCAGGGGAACCATCAGAAAACTGCAATATGAAATGGTTCTTGTTTCGATTGAACCAGGTTAGCTGCCTTTTCAATCCTCTTAATTTTAAATGTAAATCTAAAATCATAAATATCATATATCATATATCATACACATTTTTTATTATAAACGCATTTCTTGGCAGCCAAACTTCCTTTTCCCCATTATACACTGAGCAATTCTACATACCAATTTATACTTGCGTCTTGACAAAATTCATATTTCATTGCAGCAGCTTGTTTCAAAGCCTCTTCAGAATTGTTGAAATCCTTGACAGCCTTTCCAAAGACTCCCTACAAATAAACTCTTTATTTACTGAGGGTAGCACTAACAATATGCTAACAAACCTGTGACCCTCAAATACTTTCCCCTTTTGTAATTAGATATTAACTTATGCTTTATATCTTTCGAAATATACTCGGAAACAAAGTCCCAAGCCCCATAAATAGCTGCCTCTTGGCCACCATAAATATATCCTAGAATTTGTTTCGATTCCTGTTGCCGTCTGTATCTTGTGCTATTTTTGCAATCATTAATCATATCAAAATATGTAGCATCCTGCACTCTTTTAGATCTTCCTCGCTGTGCTTTCAAATCAATAACTTTAATCTTTCAAACTCTTTTTTTAAACAGCCTCAATTCATGTTGTTGCTTCTCCACTTGGGAACTTGACTCAAGTAATGACTTCTGAAACAAACACAGTCACAAAATTACACTCCATTAAATAAAAAAAATAATTATCAATTGCAATTAAAAATGATTGTATAAATTTAATTGTGTATAATATATTGCATATTTTTAGCTTGTAAAATTTAAGCTTACATTGGGAGCTTATATTGCTTAATACTTTACATGCTAGGTAATCAAAATTATAATTATGTTTTGATCGGTTTATGAAAGTCACAGAGTACTTTAATCATTAATCAAGAGAAAATAAATGCTTTTATACAAATACATGTACTTGATGCTTGCATGGTTAAAATGTGGCTCGCCTCCTTCCATTCTTTTTTCCTCATTGTTTCTCTTGTGTTCAAGTACTTTCCTTTTGCTTATGGTCTGCCATTTGTGTTAGCTTGTCAGTTGCACTCTTTTTTCAGCTCCATTACTCCTTCAATTTCAAACTTCAATATCTTCTTAACATGTGGTAGTGAGTGTTCCCAAAACAGGTATCGCTTCTTCCTCTCGCTGTTACATTTTTCCTTATGAGGATCAGTCTTGCTACATCGTCTACTCGTTTTACAACGAAATAAGTTGCTATAAATAAAAAAAATTGCCAAAAGTTAAAGTAATAATAATAATAATAATAATAATAATAATAATAATAATAATAATAAAACTTTATTTGAAGAGGGGACACACAACAGTTACAATAAAACACATCGTACTGAAAACCCAGTGGCCCTCTGAAAATTAAAACTATAAAAAACTAAGAAATACTAAACAATACATAATCAAAAATAAATAAAAAAGTTGTACGAGAAGCAAGAGGAATCCAATATGGCCGAAGGCTGCTTCGTTGCCTTTGAAAATAGTGATTTAAATTAGCATTTTTTTACTTTGTCTCGGTTTTTTAAACACCGCTGCCGGAAGCCATGGTGCTTTAATATATTCTGACTTCTTCTTGCAAAGAACTCTGGGATTTACAAGCCAAAAGGACAAAGTTTGTAACTAGAGAGTAGCTCCAGAGACACTTTTTTTTCGTTTTACAATTAAACGAAACAAAATTTAGACAAAAAGAATACTAATTTCTGGTTCTTTGGCACCATTTCCGCATAGATTTTCCTCCCTCACTTCGCATGGGAGGTTTAGCACTATCAGGGTTATTGGCCATGGGGAATTTCAAGTCTTATTCTTTTTAAAAGGGTTATTCCCATCTTTTGAAAATTGGAGCACAACGGATCGTGGATCTTTATCAAAAAATAATTTATCCCAAGATGGAGAAGCCTTGATGTCTTGGATAGAAAATAGTGAGAAAACGAAATGGACTCTGAAGATGACTTCCTCTCAGGTTGCCTAAACGTCAGTCACGACCAACAACAATCTTTCTCAAGAATACGGATCACCCAGACGATCACATTTCACAAGAATATATTAGAAGACTTATTAATTGTCTGATAATTATAATAAAGAAATGTTACTCGAATACATTGACCTGAATTTGTCATATTTATATTATATTTTGTTTAAGTTTGTTATCAAAACTGCTGCAACGAAGACAGGCATTTGGATACAATGCTTAAAGTTTTCGATATATCAAAGAGTCAGTTTTAGAAATGACTCCCAGATAATCAATTATGCTTACATATGAATACTGCCATTGACGAAATCTTAAAGAAAAGGACCTAAAAAGAGTTTTGTTCAAGACAATGAAAGGTTTAGCAAGGTTGATGAATTGTGATCTGGGGGCAGTACCCCGAAATGCAAGACCGATGAAGAACCTTAGGGAGCCAACAAGAAAGAAAAGCAGTCCATTTCAAAGATCTACTGGCTTCTATGTTGAAATGTTGTTCTACGTTATAGTACACTCAACAAAATTTCCTTAATTTTGATTCATGCAGAGCAGTGCAATTAATCAACAATAATGTAACGTTAAATGTACTCTTGCATTAGGCCATGGAGCACCTGAATGTCGTATTTTATTTGATATTAAAATCTAATATTATACTATTACAATTATATTTCGCCTCATTGTTACTGAATATGGGGAATTTTTACGTTATCCCTCGAAGTTTTTTGGCTTGGTAAATATTCCCTGATATTCACTTAGAGTATATGAACTTCCATCTCATTATTGAATATTATGCAGAACACTATCACACTATGTAATTTTAGCAATGAAATATGATTTTTCAGGTCCTTGAGTTTTGTCCACAACTGAGGGGGAAAACTTACACAATTCCAGTTGCTTCTTTCTGACAGTCTGGTAAATCATAGAAAATGCATGAAAAGAAAGGGCCGGCTATCTGAGAAACAAACATATCGCCAATAAATGCAAGTAATATAATTATGATTAGTGATTTTATGATTTAAATCAATTCTTGATAAAGAGTCATTAAAAAGTTCCAGAAATTCATCAGTGGGATTATTTGGTGGAAGATATAAGCAACCATCAACTAGCGGCTTGCTGTGTGTTCGATTTATGTTCGATTCCAATCGCAATTATTTTGTCAAGTTCCACCCTTTCATCAAATTTTGGCTTGGCCGCTAATTTGGGGCAAGCTGCCTTACCAGATGCTGAATGTGCAAGAATTTCCTCCTCAGAATTGATTTTTTGCATTAAATAATTAATGGTCGAGAATAGGGAAATGGAATTTTTAACGGCGTTCCTGTAAAATCTTTCCAAGGCTATTGTAAAGTTTGCATCCCCTCTGCATTCTTTCTGGCCATCTCTCACTTCACTTAACTTAAGTCTCTTAAAGCTCTTGTCGCAGATCTCTTAACTCTCCAGAATGTTGCTCACAGAATCTTCAACATTCTTGATCCTTAAAAGAAAAAAAGGGGGAAAGATATGTTAGGCCTGTAACTACAATCCCCTCCAACTGTGTTAAAAACTTAACTTCCTCTGCAAAACCTTCATATTGGACTTTAATTGGTGAAACTTTAGCCAAAACAAGAAATGTAGTCAAAAAAGAGCATTATGTTCATGAATATAAAGAGATTAACTTTGTCTTTCCTGACCTTATTTGTTTTTATTGGTATCTGCAGGAGGTATAACTGGTGACAATGCTCTCCTCTCTAGTGATATGGCTGCTGCAAGTGCCTTAAACAGAATCCACACAATTTATATCTCATTGGTGTTACACGAAATGTGTTTTCATACTTTACCTATTTATATTAGACATGAAATCTCACTGTTCATTGTGGGATGATGTCTAGTACTTTTGCACTCCAAAACCTTAAAGTAGCCTTTACTTACTTTTTCTGCCTCATCCTTTGAGCTTTTCTTGATTTGACTATTATTCAAAAAGAAATAGCAATAATTTGCTTGCCTTATCCATATATCCTTCAATGATAATAATGACAATAATAATAAGAATAATAGTAAGAATAATAAGAATAAGAGTAAGAATACACAAGAACATTTTCTTTTTAATTCTTTGTCAGGAAGTGGTTTTTAGTGAGCCCTACTAGAAATGAAACTAACAGCTTACTGGACTGCATATGAATCCAATAAAAAACATTTCATTCAAAAATATATGATAACAATTCCTTACAAGGCAGCAATATTTCCTTTTTAAATCTTCAAACTGTTTAAAGCATTAGATGGAGAATTATAACCTAAAAACTTACAGACGACTCAGTTTCTTCTTCTTCAGATTATGATGGTACTATCTCCTGAGTCACACCAGTCTTCGTTTTTTCTTTTTTCTTAGACGATGTAGGAGCTTGCCAACATTGTAAGAGCTTTCATAAGATAGTTCTTTAAGTGAAAAGTTATTATCCTTTATAAAATTAAAACTAATTTACTCAGTGGTTTCATTGCGAGTGAAAGAATGAATAAGGAGTACACCTGATGTACAATTTCCCCCTTCCCTCCTCCCAGAACTCCTGTCTGGTATATTTCCAATAAACTAGGTAAATTTCTCACTTATTTATGATTACCCAAAACCTAATATTATTATAAGCATAATACAAGTACTTAACCTTTCTTCTTACTCTTTAGCATCTTTCATCTTGTTTTTCTTTGATTTTGGTTTCCCGCGCAATAGTAGCTGTTTGGTTTTTTGACGCTAAGTTTTATTCAGCAGCATCACATTAATAACAATGGTCGGTAATAGTAATGTTTTAAAAGAAAGCAAAGAGAAGCACGAGGGATGTGACGTACATTACTTGCTAAGTTGCAACTTAAAACATTGAGTATACGTAGCATATGCAAGTGGATGTGAATTGATTTTTTGGGTTAACACATTTGACTTTGTTTTGTCAGTACAGCAACTATAAAACATATGCAGGGTTGCCTTATAACCACCGATATAACGAAGTCAAAGACTGATATTTGCCCAGTAACCTTAGTAATTCTTATTAAATTGCAGTATCCTGAACTACTAGGGGTTATCTTTTGGCTATTAACTTCTCAGCTCTACAAAAGAAAAAGGGCCAGTGTTTAAAAACGTTTAATGTTAAGCATTGAGACAGATAAAAATGCAGAGAAAATTGACTAAAAACCTCTTGTTTATCGGTTTAGCTGCACACTAATGACTGTAAGGTTTTATACAATAAAGTGTATGTTCGTCAGTTCAAAGTGTTTCCTTGACTAACCTGGCTAGTCATATTGCCAGTGACAAATTTTTGAGGTGTTTTGAGGCTTTCAACTTTGCTATTTTTACAGGCAATTGGTTCATTCAAGGCTTGCAGTATTCATTTTTCTTTCATAGCTTGAAAGTAGTGTTTGGAGTCTAAAATCAAAAACCAAAGAAAAATTTGGATGAGCACAACCCAATATAATTAAGTTTCTTAAAGTGCCTATAACAAAAAAAAAAAAAAGCTTTGTCTACGACTGCATGTGGCTAGTGCTGTTTTTGTGAATGCAAAACTGTAAAGTAAAGCAAAATTGTTTCTATTCACTGTTGCAGATTTAACTTCGTGTAAAAGGAAATGTCACCTGTTTTGAAATAAATGTCCATATAAGAGTGGTTCAGGTACTAATATGCATGTACACAAAATATATAAATGTATACAGAAATGTATTTATTCAATAATAACCTAAAGTTGTAAATCACTTACAATAACTGAACAGGTAATTCGGTCTTTGTGTATAAAGCTATTTTTATAATTTTCATCATTAAAAAGGGTGATTGAATTAAATCTGTGATATAATGAGTACTAATTTGTACTAGTTGGAACACTTATGCTTTTTTATTTAATTAGTGAAGCTTTTTTTAAATTTAATCAGTGAAGAAAAAGAAAACGTGCGTGTGTGCTGTGTGCTGTCATAAAGCACGCGGGGGTTGGCAGAACACGAGAGAAGTGTTAGGAGAACACACTTCTCGAGTGTTCTGCCAACCCCCAAGTGCTTTATGAATGCACACAGCACAGCAAGCAAGTTTTTTATTTCTTTTATAAAATACAAATTACAATATTAGATAGGAATTGCGCAACGGAAAGTGCACGCCCTTGCAATGTGCTCTCATAAAGCACGTGCTCCAAACCAATCAGAACGCGAAATTCATGACAGTTATTTTATAATATTATTTACATCATGGGCTTAGTGAAAACCACCTTATTAAAATAAAAATTTTAAATTTATTGCAATGATTTAAACATGTGAACAGTAACAACACGGGAACCTATATATAATAATAATAATCGCATTTTAACATGTAAACACAGGGATTGAGCCAGAAATAGAGCCATCACGGACAAATTGACCCTTGGGCAATGATAAAATGGGAGAAATCAAAATCTAGGGGGACATGTGTCTGCACTCTATCAACAACACATACAAGATACAAAAATATAAACAGAATTTCAAGCATTTTAATTGCATTTGATTTTATGCAAATACACCGAGTATACTAAGTATACTATAGCATTGAATACTAGTACTAACAATAACTAATTTAACAGCAATAAAACTAGAATAAACAATCTGAGTGTCATTATAATGTTATGCATCAAATGTACATGAGTGATCACTAATCAGTGACTGATTAGTGATGCACAGTAAGGGTAATCCTCTTTTTTTGTCCATTCTTTGAAAGAAGCACTATTATTGAATTCTTTCAGATCTGGACTATTAAATTGAAATTGAATTCTTTCAGATCTGGACCATATATACGTATTGTCATGAGACAGTTTAGCCTCTTGGTGGTTAATCTGCATCTCAACGAATCTTTAATCCTGTTTTGTGTACTAAAACCTCTTTCACATGCCTGCTGTGTTGGTAGGTAACACTTAAGCTATTGCTGCAAGACGAATAAGGCTGGGCACCTCCTTAGCATGATGTGTTCCAATTAACTTCATAAGCTTTCCATTTCACCTGTTGGATACTGTTGCTTGATTACCAGTTCTTTCAAATACTGCCACTCCATTTGGCATTGGTTAGAATCTACAAGAGCCTTTGTGTTTTCTTTGTCTTTTCCATAGTGATTAATTAAGCTATCAACTTCCTTTGTCCCAAAAGTATAGTACCGTATTTACTCGAATAAGCGCCTCCCCCCAATAAGCGCCCACTTTGGACAAAAAATGATAATAAGCGCCTCCCCCGAATAATCGCCTCTCACATTAAATGCGGTAATTCTCATGGATACGAATACCTCTCAAACTAAGTATAGAGAGACAAGACATAATCTCATTTGAATCACTAGGAAATCTCTTGCTTTAATTCTCCAAAACGTTGTCTAGAAACTGTAACTTCATTTTATTGAACATGACATGTGTGTCACTGTCTTTGGGAGGTAAAACCTTAGAAAGGAATTTCCATCCTTTGTCTTAAGGGCAGCTACCTGGTTGACAGTGGTTTGCACTGCAGCTTGAATAGAAGACAGATCAACATGTTCTCTTTGAAAAACAAGGCTCAAAAATGTCAGAAGAGGAATTACATCCATCAATGGGCTGATTGTTGCCACAAATTTGAACTCTTTTAGTGTCTTCTCAAATCCTATTGCTTTTGGATCTTTCTGATAGCCCATGAAAGTTAACAAAGAAGACTAGGTACGATATAAAGACTCTAGATCATCATAAAAGGAAATCCAACGGATATCATAGACTTATTTCAGTTTGAGTTTTGGATCTTCATAAAACTTTTAAAATTTCTTCAAGAGTTGTTGTGCGCAAGGCAGATTTATCAAAGTACTTGTACAGGGCAGTAAGATTTTCTTTAATACAATCTAAATATGGAATACCACCTGCTGCTTGTGGTGTACATAGAAGAAGACGATGAGCCATGCAATGTATACTGATCAAAAAGGGATGATCTCTTTTCGGCTGTGTTGCAACTCCAGTTGCTGGCTGACATAACCTTTCTTATAGCAGTTACATTGGTATCTGCCTTGCCATCAAATATCTTGACGTTTTCAAGAAAATGCACTTGAGGCTTACAGTCATCTAATAGCTTTACATATACAGTGCAGTTTTCTTTTGTGCTTTTATCTGTCGAATCATACCCTAAAATTTATACAAATGGACTGTTCTCAATCAACTTATCAACATTACTATTAATTACACTTGAAATGGTATCCTGCATTTCTTCAGCACTACACTGCAAAAACAGCTGAGTGATTACAACTCAAAATATCGAGTTCACATATGCATCCACAGTAACACTTCATAGTGAGGAAAAATGACCTTTTATAAAGAGTAATAAACACTCGGAGTCAAGAGTATTTAGTACTCAGGAATGAGTACAAGCTGCCCTTTCTTTCGCAAAGAATAAAGTTTAATCAAAGTCTCTATAAATATTACTCAAAAAAGTCATGAAAACACAGAAGAAATGCATCCACAGTATCTCTTTGGAGTAAAATGACTCTTAACACATAAAATTGAGTACATCCTACTCAATAAATGCTCATGAAAATACTCATTATAATGCTAAAACATATTGATCATAAATATTCGAATACATATAGCATGGTATATTAAAACCCTAATAAAAATAGTCTCATCAAAAAATCCAGTTAAAATATTTCGATAAAATGGAAGAGTGAACCAGCCAAATGCCGAATCTTTTAATCAAATTTCTTTTAATTACAAAGAACTGGACTTCGCATCCAGCTCATTTACAAAGTTTATTACAGTTGATGGCACTTTTCGCCCATCTTGAATGTGCATTATGCACTTTTGAAAATAGACTGCAAACAATTAATCCGTGAAACACTAATTGCCAAATAGTACAAAATAGTGCTAATTAAATAATAGAAAACAATGGAATTTGCATGAAATTGTGCTATTTAGTATTACTAAAGTTTCACGGTTATATTGTTTGCACTCTACAAATAAAAAGTTTCTAATCCAGGAGGATACTGACATTGAAAAATATAAAGCATAGTGCAGTAAATATAAACAAAGTGCAGTTGGTGTTGGCCAGAACCTGCTTATCCCCACGAAGGTGAACATCACCAGGGAAGTTTAAGATGCCCTCCATTAAAGTGCAAGGGGCAGGACTTGCGCCTACCCATTCTTTAGGATCCTTCCTTCCTGTTTAGGAAAAAAAATGATTTATAGGTTTTCCCCTTTCTTGATATGCATAAGAATGTTGAATCTTAAAGGGCAACTTACCCCCCAAAATGACCCATTTTTAAGAGAAAGTACATCAAATGAGAAACACAAAAATTCAATTTTTAGAGGGGATAGAGCATCCGTGTTCCTAAAAAAATAATTTCAAAACATCGCATATATCGCTCTGGTGGCCGCCATCTTGCACTTTTATTGCGGGCTCAGAAAAACAGGTAATGACGTCACAACGTCATAAGAGTTCACGGCGTCAAGTTGTTTACAAGCGTTTGGTTGACTTCTTCCCCTGTTTCTGAGACGTTTTACTCAATATTTTACGAACGAAATACGGCCCGGTCATTCAATTAAAGGCATGTCAGAGTCTAATTCTTTTTCCGAAGACTCGGACAGCTCGAGAGACGATTTTGCTCAAGAATTTTTAGAAACGGACGAGTTTGTTTTACGGCCATATCAGTTCGAACCAGAAATAGAAATCTCCTCAGATGAAGAGTTCAGAGAAGGATCTGACAGTGACATTATTGAAGACGATGAACAAGAGAACAATCGACTAACAAATTCAGATTGGTAAGTTTTACTTCTTTCTTATCACGATAAAACTCAACTACGTATCCATTTTTTACAGTCGTGTTTACCACTTTCTTGCACTGTATATTTATGCGTTTTAATCTGCCTCACGACCTTTGCAACCAAAAGCAAAACCAACTGTCACAATTAAACATCGCTTGGTTGTCAATAAGTTATATACTGTAGGACACAGATTCAGGGATATAGTTGTGTCACAATTTGTGTATATACTCTCACTTGGGACAATCATTGATAGTGTTCAAAAATACTAAGGATTGTTTTATTTGTTAATAGGTGTACCTGTGGTAGCTGCCAAATTATGGATACAATAGCTGAATGCATTTGTTGCCAAGAAATCCAAAAAGTAGTTGCAACATGCCAGTCTGTTGTTGAAGATGGAGATGCTGATGAACCACCACCATGCATTACTCAACATCCTGGATTCTTACCTGTTTGTGGCAATAAGTATGTTCTTCGAACCGCATGGGCTCAGTACAAACAGCAATACAGAGATGCTTATGAAGGCCCAGAGCACAAGCAGTACAGACACATTGCATATAGACAACTAGCAAGATGGTGCTGGGGAGTTCTTGGAAAGGAAGTTCGGGTTGTTCTGCCCTCTTGTGCTGTCATGTGCATCAGAGCACACTTCCCTCCTCCTGGACTAGAGGAGGACTTTCAGTTTGAGGGTTTTCATTATGCAGATGATTAGCTTGATATAATGTTGCATGGAGTGAATATATACATTTTATTTATTCCTTACTTCAGTTACTATACAGAGTGGATTTTTTTCTATCAGGAAAAATTCCTGGAATTGCAATTTTTTGGCATATTTAATTGCAAGATAATTGAAAACAAAAACATAGACTAGAAAAAGCTGAGACCAATATGCATAACAATCATGTATTCATTTAGGATGCAGTACACGGAAAGGTGTGTTATATAAATTTCTTTTTTATATAAAAAGCTTTTTGTTGGTACAAACATTTTTTGAATGTTTTACATATTTTATTATTAAAAACACACTAAACAAAATACCCAGCTGAATAGTGAACCTAGTGTACAAAGCACTAGTGAACACGATCACTAGCCAACCAAGCAAAATTTGCAGTTATACGAGTCCTGGCAGCAAAAAAGTTAAATATGCTGAAGCAAATGTCACCATTCAATTGGATATTTTTCTTTAATATATTCATACTGGGGGAGACTCCCATATATAAGGTAGTGTAGATAGGTAAAGAAAAGACCTCTTTTTTACAGTCAATTCTTACCTAAATGGAAATAATATTTTAATAAAATTTTCATTTGAGCATCTAAAAGGTACTGCATACTTATCTGCCCGTTTCATCAGGTCCCCTTGTCATTTTTAAAAATTACATATTTTGTATATAGCATTTATACTTGGGTCTGTCGTGTACCTTTCCATATCTGGGAGCTTTTTTCATTAAGGGATATCTTTTACCAGTATTTTACACGACTGTCCAAAGATAGCCTGCAAAGCAGAGGGGGATTGGGACTTGAGGGAGGGGAAGAAGGACCAAACAGTGGAGGGTCATATGACCTGCAGGTACACAAAGGCTAATTCTAATTTAGATTATCTTGAAAACCTGGACCGGTGTTTCTGAATCAATTCCTGTTTATCCAGTGCAGGCAAACTTGCAATGTTTGCTGGTAGGTCTACTTCTTCAATTTCCTGGAGGTCAACTTCTGAGCCATCACACAATCCCAGCACTTTCTTTTGAAGCTCAGGAAGGAAAGAATAACTTTTCTTTTCCAACACAGGCTTAACTACCCAACGCTTGTGCATTTTTGGGAAACATGGGCGGTATCTTGCCTCTCCCATCCTCGTCCCCGGCTTTTGAATCACAGCTTGGTTCCTTCCTGTGTTGTGGTTGTTGTCAATGGCTGCCAGTTGTGTTCTAGCAACCATACCCTTGTAGGAGAAGTGCTCTCTCTTTGGGCAGTACTTCAGGATCATGGAGTGGTATACTTCAAGCCCACCTGTGTGACAGAAGTCGGTGAGCTTTGCCAAGTCCTTCAGCAGTTTTGGTTGAAGGACCACTTCTTCAAGGGCTACATGAGCTGCAGATCCTGGTTTTAGCCAGCACTTTTTACGAGCTTCTCTCCGGGTTAGTCGAGGATGGTCACATTTTTTGAAGATCTCTGCATCTCTCCAAGAATGCTTGTTTGTCACATGATGCAAGATAGAGACCCACTTCTCTCTCAACAGCTGCACACTACCATTGCATGTTGCTGCACACCACCACAGATGGTTTGAGACCGACTGGATCCAATGTGAAAGGTCAGCACTTTTTTTCAACTTGGCCTTCTTGTTGAGTTTCTTCACAACAGATTTTGACAAATGCCATACGTCATATTGGTGTTTGATGTGGCTGTAATCTTTTTCCATGGTGCTAGTGATTGAGGTATGTCTGTCAGTAGTTATCCTCTTGATGTTAATATCGTCCTCATCCTCAAGACTACCAAGACTCCTAATGAAACCTTCTTTCTCCATAGCATTTGAAGATGTTGTTTCTGTGACCTGAACCACAGAGAAGGAAACTATCTTCCCTGAGTCATTGTCCATAAATGTGTATGTACCATACTTGGCATTATGGCCAGGGCTGTCACACCGTCCATCCCCATTCAAGTATACAAGAGGCTTACTTGACAGTTCTTGTAAAACGGCTCTTCTTTCTCTTTCCCAGGTATCATTTATTACAGGAAATAGATACCTATTCTGATTTTGGTAAAAAACTTTTTCACTGATAAATCGTAACCCAAGACATGAGGCAAAGTTTTGGATTCTTGTAAAAGTGTTACCAGTGAACAAAATAGATGAGCAGATTAGAAGGTTTCCTACCGGTGCACGATTGATGAGAGGCTGGGAATTCCACAAGCAGGTGTGACCTTTCATACATATGGTTTTAACCGTTACCATGCTTCCTGTGCAGGTAATGTTGGTGTCAGTTACGATGGAACCACAGTTGATACAAAACCTGAACAGTTCACCTAGGCATGCTGCAAATACCAAATACTTTGGCTCTTTGATGTAGGTGTCAAAGTGATACTCAGGTTCAGACTCTTTGTCTGTTGAAGAATTTGTTTCTTGTGATGAGATAATGTATTCATCCTCTTCATCACTTGAAAAAAGATTCACTTCTTCATCTGACAAAGGAAAAGACCCACAGGACTTTGCAGATTTCTGTGGTGATACATCATTCTTGCAAGACTTTTGTGGTGACACACTCATGGGTACAGAGGGAGCAGTATAGCTGTATGGATGGTCATGCAGGATACTGTTCAATTGCTCAAATGTTGAATTTCCTTCTACTTGAACGCAGGCATCAGAAGTCTCAACACTAACATCCACATTTTCTGTTTGGGTTGAGGTGCTTTTTCGTATTGAAAGCTTTTCATCCAGACAGCACTGGACTCCAAAGTCCCTTTTGTTGGAAGGTGTTTCATCGAAGGAAACCTCCATATCAGATTCTTCAACCATTTCATCAAGTGCATGTGTAGTTGGAGTCAGTAGGTTATCCAATGTCTTATGGGGAAAAAGAAGTAAACATAATCATTTATAGAACAAATACAAATAACAATGAATGGCAGTTACTGGGGTTCTCACTGATTCCGATAGTTGAGACGACACTCAAGCTTTAATTGTTTATAGGACTTTCATTGACTCCATATGAAAGAGCGTATAACTTATTCATCCGCAATTCATCATAACTAAACCCGCAGCGGTAAACTTAGTATTAAGAATTTAATGCATTGGTTTGGTCTGAGCACAGTCACAGACCAGTCACGAAATAGCTCTAATATATATATAAGACTTACATATTACACTGACAATCTAGCAGTGCACGTGCGAACACAAACTACAAATCACCTACCTCTTTTTGTCGTTGTCGTCTTATACGGTTTTCTGTTGTAGCTCTTCTTTTACTAGGGATGGTTGAAAAGTTAAAAATACTTGGAATTGCATCAGCCTTTAACCTCCTTTTTCTTTTTTCGCCTGTTAGTTGCTCCATAAGGTCGGATTCGAAGCAACCATCCTCGAAGTGCTCGCTACATACATAGCAATTCTTCAATGGCGGCAGATTTGCTCGTCTTAGACGAGAAATCCAAGCTTTCTGAATTTGTAAATCTGTAGGAATCTTGTGATAGCTAACATCTTTTGTTTTTGTCGAATAGTTAGTGCATTCAGGCACGCAACAATTAACCATTTTGTCGAAAAAGCCACTTCAAACTCTCATGCTTACAGAAAAACTCTACATATCCAAACACACGTTGACGTTGTGACGTCACACCTGAATGCGGTAATTTATCGCGGGCTCAAAGATGGCGGCCACCAGAGCGATATATGCGATGTTTTGAAATTATTTTTTTAGGAACACGGATGCTCTATCCCCTCTAAAAATTAAATTTTTGTGTTTCTCAATTGATGTACTTTCTCTTAAAAATGGGTCATTTTGGGGGGTAAGTTGCCCTTTAACGAAATAGCATTGTGATTGAGAGGTAAAATGATTGTTAATTACCTGATCCAAGGTGACAAGTCCATTTGTCTGGCATAAAAATCACTTTGCCACCAAGGGTGGAGTAATTGTAAGGAATGGTCAATGCTTAGCATAAGTTTATCCAATTCTGAACATACACGGGAGGTTGAGATTTAGAGTGCTAGCTTTCGAACTCTTGGGTGGACTGCATCAATGAATAGTGACTCAAGTGTAAACTTGTTAGAAATTTATAATTTATACTAATACTTCAATAATACTAACCGGACTGAATTGTATGAAATCACTTTGACACACAGACCCAGGTTTTGGTTGGACCAAATATTGCAATACTGTCATTGCTACTCTGCTTTTTAATCTGAGAAAATAAACATATAATTACCTAAATATACATGACATAGGTATTTATATGAAATGACTGACATGTGACAAGTATTTTGTCATTTTATCATGTCGTATAGGAGAGTGAAGGGGGTTCTGATAATTGCAGTATACACCATATATTCATGTATCACACAATGTGGCTCTTACTAAGTGTAAATTAAATGAACCAGTTGAAATGATTAAAATTTACCTTAAATTATTAAACCCTTTAGTTTATATTTTAATTTCAGAAAACGATGACCCTCTCTGTTTCTCTACTTCCACCTATCTGCTAATTGAGGATCATTTCCTTATGATCACTTCAGTTTCGGGCCTTCTTTTCTATTGATTTATTAAGTTCATTTACAAAGAACACAGTTATTTTTGGTGGGATGTGTAATTAATCATAAATGCAAAGCCACTTACCAAGTGTGGCCTCTGTATCATTAGGGACCTTAAGCATCTAGGACGTTGAATTTTGACCGAAAATTCCTTGGACGAGAACGGCGCGCGCGGTCGTGTCCTTTTGGCGCCAAAAACCTTAAGCACCTTGAGTCCCGGACGTGAAAAGCATTTACAGTAATTGAAACAAATTGTTTACGATTTTTGTCATAATGTGTTCATTCAAAAAAAAACAACCAGAGAAATGCTTCTTTTAAGTCTCCAAAATGGATGGATTAGTGAAGAAGAATTTTTGATTCTCTACGAAGCAAATACCTCCAAAAATTTACCATTTCCCCACGGCAATTACAGCCGCTTCGAGCTTGAAAACATCGACGAAGCAGAATGTTTACGCGAATTTCGAGTTCGGAAAAGTGATGTTCCTTGTCTAAAGGTTGCCTTGGGATTGCCAGATGCTTTTTCATGCGAACAAAGATCACTGGCAGAAGGAACGGAGGGACTTTGCATAGTCCTTAAGCGTTTGGCATACCCTTGTCGGTATAGTGATATGATCCACAGGTTCGGACGACCAGTGCCAGAAATAAGCATGATTTGCAATCATGTAATCGACTGGATTTATGATCATCACAGCCATAAAATAACCGAATGGAATTTCAATATCCTCAACCCTGCACTTTTAGAAACGTATGCAGCTGCCGTAACTCAGAAAGGTGCAGCGCTAAACAATTGCTTTGGCTTTGTTGATGGGACTGTGAATGTTTCAGAATGTTTCAGAAATGTTTCAGAAATGTTTCAGAATGTTTGTGAATGTTTCAGAAGGCAGAAAGCATGATGCAGCTATGCTCAGAGATTCACACTTGCTTATCAACATGGAACAATATGCATATGCTCAAAATGGAAATCCAATGTGCATATATGGAGATCCAGCATATCCCTTACGTGCACACCTTCAAGCACCATTTAGGTGTACTCCTCTCACAAACCAAATGCAAGATTTCAACAAATCTATGAGTTCAGTGAGATCCTCGGTTGAATGGATTTTTGGGGATATTGCCACATCATTCAAATTTATTGACTTTAAGAAAAATCTGAAAATTGGTTTGAGCTCAGTTGGCAAATTATATGTTGTCTGTGCATTAATGAGAAATGCCCTTACATGCCTTTATGGAAACAGCACATCCACCTTTTTTCAACTAGATCCACCATCACTGGATGAGTACTTTGCATAAAATGTGACATTAAAACTTATATTAAAAAAACATGGAAAGAAGCCACTAAACCTGTGATATCTAGATACTTGACTCTAATTCCATTGTTTGTTTTTTTTTCTTGCCTCAACTTGACTTGACTGCTTACAGTATGTCCATGAAATAAGTTCAAAGTTAATCATTATTACAGCTATTAAGCAAACTATTAGCCACTATCACTCAACTAGAAAAGTACAACCAGAAGTGTAAAGCAATGCAAGGGGAACACAAAGTAAAGGTCATCTAATGCCGTAATTTACTCTTAACGTGATTCCAAATACATACCTGATCAAAATTAAATAATGTGGAATATTCCCTCATGATGTAAACAATTGCTGGACTCTCTCTCGTTCATGAAGCGTCTCCTATCAGGAAATGTAATTTCCATACTGTTGGAGATTTTTTTCCCAATCTGGCTTTCTTTTGCCACTTTCGCTCTGCAAGAAGTTCTTATGCCTATTCAGAGATACTTTATCTTCTCCCTCTGGATATGGGGGTTCCCAGTTTATAGTGCCTCTTTTCAGATTGGCACTTATAGTTGTGGTCTTGTCATCAGTCTTTCTCCTTTTGTGTTGTATGACCTCTGGGTCATCCTCAATTGACTTCGTCTCATTTCTGAATTTTTCATACAAACTTGCTTGCCATGACTCCTAAAACATGAGTAATAGAAAATGTGTAAATCAAGCAGGATTGCAGGATTCTTACCATCCCGCATACTTGAATTTGGTGGGCTTTCGAGGGTAAATTTCGGCTGAAGTTTTCTTTTCCTATTTTTGTCGAGCGATGTTGTATTATTCGGTTTGTCTGCAAGCTGTTAATGTGGCCTTCAGCAGTGCACACAGAATTAGAAGGAGTAACAGGAGGATTTTGAAGCTGACATTTTGGCGGGATTTCTTCTTCGAGAGCAATGCTATTGATCATTGCTTTTATCTTGGCAAAGCAATCGCTCTTAAGGAAAACTAAATCAAGATTTCGTTTTCTTAGCAGACAAACTATAATCCCCAAAGGAGATCAAACATATACACAATTCGTTCAGTAATTCGAACACGAATTGAAAACATTGATGCCGACTGGTTCGCCATCTTTGGAACTTAAGTCTCTTATACTTTCATAAACAACTTCGTTTTTGATAACTTTAAATATACTTTGACTGCAGAACTTTCTTGGAGCGGAGCCACAAATAGCTTCATTTAAAGCGTACCAAGTCTTATTGGTATCCGATTGTAGCATTTTTCTTTTCGGAAAGCTAAGGAGACATCGTTCTTGAGTCTCTGACAAGAATGAAATGTAATGCGAACAAGGACTAAATTGAAACCTGGCGCGTAGATGCTCTTCTTACCAAATATGGTGTCATTCACTCTTCGGATTATTAAATAAACGATGAAATGTGTACGACAGATGGTGTCATTCACTCTTGGGATTATTAAACAAACGATGAAATGTGTACAACAGACGCACAAACGCCTTTTCATTACGAAAACTGGTAAGATGTGAATTATAGTAACGGCAATATCAAGCTGTTCGCAAAAAATCGATTGCGTGATTTGTTATGTTTTCTATGGTGAAGATATTTTCTAACGAGTAAAAAATGTGCATGGGAAATTTTGCTCTCGTTAACCCACCCACTATGCATGTCACATGAAATATCAGAGTGGCACATCTGACTACTTGCACGATATGACAAAGGATAAGTAATGGTCAACAAAAGAGGTCAGCTCAGAGCAAATCAACTCCAAGTTAGTTGAATCTACTAATTTATCAAAAGGATTGGCAAACGTAGGTGAATATTTACCAGAAATAAAGATAGGGATATTCTGGTTCTCCTCGTAATACTTGGGTTTCTCAGCATCTAATTCCACCTTGTCATCTCCTATTTTGCCTATTTCTTCTTTTACACTTTCATTATCGAAGGCAGATAATACAATTACATTTCATCTTTCATCTGCTCTCCCTTTCTTTTTGATACAAAAAAATGATACAATTAACAAGCACGCATAAATGATTACCATATTACAGAAAAAAATGTATTTGTTCTTCAATATTTAACTATATGTAAAGCTTAAATAATAAAGCTTAGTTATAAATAATTATAATTTAATATTCAGCTTTGATAATGATGAATGCAATGATAATACGACAAGCACACTGTCGTAGCAATAGGCAACGGTACAGCTGACTCAATAAAGAAGTGCCAAAAGTGATGGATACCATATTAATACAAGCAAAACAGCCGTAGCAATGTATCAGCATGATAATTAGTGATAAATGCAATAATAATTCTACCAAAAGTGTCGAAGCAAAAACAGCGACAATAAGTGTTTAGTGCAATGGTCTTACGACAAGCAAAAGTGTTGCAGCAATAAGCAAAATAAGAGATAACATATTAAAGGGCTTACAAGATACATATCTACCCTTGTTCCACAAGATGCAGACTGGTTTGGTCAGTTGTAGTTCTCGAAAGGCTTATCGAGTAGGAGAGCCAAGCAACTTATATCTCGTAAGATCAGCCCGTCTATTGGGGAAATACACTGTGGGTCAGCACAAGCATGTAGATGGAAAAGGTCTCCATCTAGCTAATGATATCTTCTATGAGGCATTTGTTTTTCTTCGGCTTGGATGTTAACACCAGCTGGCCGTCCAACAACTGTTGTGGTTCACGTCCTCAGTTGCTGGAGTGAGGTTAGTGAGTAGCAAGTTGCTCAGGTCGATAAACCGCCCAGTGACAGTCTGAGCATTGAGCTTCAGTGGTACTGGCGAGTGGCCCAGACCAACGACAAATGCCCATTGAGTAGCTCGAAGTCGTCGTTGTGTTCGCTGGGCGGACGAGGTTGGTTGTTCTCTGTTTGCTATAGCTGACTCAAAGGCGGCTTGAATAACCTCAGCAATTCGGTAGAAATTACAGAAGACTGTGGAGAAGGTGGATCGGCCATTGCTATTAACAGGGTAGTTCAAAAGCCATAAAAGCGAGTGACAAAGTAAACGCAACTTGTACGATGACAAGCATGCATAGATGGCATACAAGCTACAAGCCAGCTAGTGAACACGCCACCCGGAATGAGGGCGAATGTGTGGCGTGGATGGTCCGCTGGCCAACGGTGCTTAGGCTAGCAGGCTTAGTTGTGGTTTTAACTTTGCCTAAATTACATTTAGCCCCATTTTTTTCTGTTTTGCATATCATTAAATATACTGATTAAATTAGATATATGTATAAATGTATATTACAACGTTTCTGCTATCGAGTGTGTATATATATACATATAAATGTTTCATTATTGTTTGTTTGTTCGTTTATTCGTTAAGTAACGAAGCTCAAGATAAATTTAATACATGGCTTATGGGAGAAATTGGTTTAAGATAACTTCTCGTATATTAAACCAGTGAGTGATTGTTTTGTTTCAAATTAAAGTACCCACTATTCAGCCTTCCAGAAGCATATGTCTATTTAATGGGAAAATAAAGTAAACATTATCTAAACTAAAGTAAAACAGAATACACTCAATTGCAAAATCAATACACTAAATTGCAAAATAATTGTCGGGTATCAAAACTGAGATGTAAATGGTGCTTGTGGAGTGGTATCTAGTGATAAAACTCGTTTTATGTGGACTATGAATCTCACTTGAATTAACCAAAGGATAATTATGCAATTTCCCAGAATAACCTGAGTGTATAACGAAATAATGTGAAATTTAAGTATTTAGCAAGAAAGGCAGTTAAAATAAGTTAATTTATTGAGCTTGAGCATTTGTAATTTAAAGTTTTGTTACATAAATATCTTTGTGAGCTTCTGATAATTTAATATTGTTGTATCATTCATTTCCTTTTTTTAATTAAACTAATTAGATTAATTATTTTTTTACTTCATGCTTATATACTGGGACTATACCTTTTCTTGATCATCTGTATTTTCATCATTACTCATGGATTGTCTGAAATAGGAATAAAAAAATAAACTGAGTCATAATTTAGAATGCGGGTTCATGACAAAAATGACATAATGTTAATCCAACTTACTGGACAATATTTAATGTATCCTCTCCATCATCAGAGTCTCCTACCATTAACCTGGCTGGTACTTGTTCAGAAATATTGAGATATGGAGCCTCACCAAAACCTTGAAACTGAATATCAGGATCTCCATCAGACCTACATGGGCAGCAATTAACCTCTGTCATAAATAGTGTCACTCTGTCAACTTCGGTGATTGGAACATTTGACAATCCTATCCAATCATATATCGACAGAGTTTGGTCTGTAGTGTTAAAATTACGTCTCTGGATACCAAGCAGTGGATAACGAACCTGTACAATAACTCTGGCACTTACTGAATCAGTTGGATCAGTTGGTCCGTGAAGTAACCGCTTTTGTCTCAGAGTTTCCTTTGTTGTCGTTTTGTCTTTGTTTTGTCTTTTTCGTTTTCAGTTGAATCCCTCCTGATTTCTTCTTTGGCTTTATCTTTTGTCAGTGAATCAGCAAAAGCCTCGTCTTGCTCTTTAATGATCAATTCTCTCTCACTTGTACTACCACTGACATTGCAAATACATATTTTTGACTCGGACATCCCTTTAAACATTTTGGGTTCAATCAACCAAATTTATACTGTTATTTGCTTAATAACTAATTTCCAAGGACCCCTTACTGTATAATGGCAGCTGCAACATGAAAACTTGTTTTAAAGGAGTTTATTATAACAATAGGCATGATCATGACAAAAAGAAATTGATAATATATTTCTTACAATATATTATTATTATATAATATTATGACAATTAAATAACTATTACTGTTCAGTTTTACTATTTATTTTAAATAATAATTGAAAAAAACTGGTCCACTTTGTCTTTGCTTGCTTTAAAAAACTGTTTATCAAAATAAATTCTTTCACAATGAAATGTAGTTGAATTGATATAACTTAAAAAATCACACCACTCTAATCCACTTAAAGCTATTTGGGATTGTACTTGAAAGTAATAATCGTGTATCTTTTTAAGACATAATTTATTAGTCACTGGGTCTTTACTAAGTTAAGACACATTATCAAAGGTTGTAGAACCCTCCTTGACAACTTTTACCTCAAGAAGTCCAAAGGGCAAAGAGCCATTATTTTGGGCTTCAATATCGAATACTTTTCTATCTGGGGTACATCCTAACCAGTGACGCTTGGGGTTAATAATAAGCCCAGAAGGAGACAGGTTGGTAATCCCTTCTTTAGCACTGTTGGCATAGGTACTAGCAGCTATAGGTTCCAAATCAATTCCCCTTTGCATATCTGCAGTGACCACCCTGCGGCTTGGATTAAGCTGTTGCACTAGATTTTCGAACCCTGAAACTCTCTTTGCTGCACGTCTACATTTGCTTGCAGTAATTCTTCTCTCTCTCATTGAAAACCATATACTATTATGACTCTGAGTTATTATATTTTTTTCAAGACTGATTGCAACCTCTCTTGATATTTATAAAGAATCAAGGGTTGCCTGCTTTTTTATGCTTAAAATTATTATCAATCCTTGTTTCCGAGCCTTCGACAGGCAATTCGAGGAAGGAAGTGCACGAAAAGTCATTGATAATGTATTCTACAGACAATTGTTGCTGATAGGAAAGTACACTTCCCTTAGCAGCAGCCCCAAAGCGGGGTTGAACTGACCATAGAGAAGTCAGATCTCTAGACAATGGCACAACTGTAGTTTGCACCTGGCTTAGGTTTTTTAACCATGTTGTCTTGTATGGCTTTGATCGTAATTTCTTTCTCTAGAGGAACACTCCATCGCTGTGGCATACTTGTACAGGTCAACTTATCAGGCAGTGATTTAAGTCCTAATTGTTTACAGTGTGCCATGTAGAAAAGCAAGCTTATTACATGCTGACAATATCCACTGATGCCTGCAACAAAGAACACTTGGCCTTGATTTCTTTAGTAGCTTGGTTCTTATTGACATTAAGGGTGTGGGGTGGCTGGCTCTTTCTCATGGAACGGTAACACTAGGCAGTCACATTGGCAAAGCCTGGAGGATAGGAAAATACAAGGAGAAAATAATACAGGATATTAGAAAAGATTAGCAAAATATTCAACTTTGTATTTTTCGTTCATGCAGATGGTATTGTACCCTGGTCCCTAAGGTTTTTCTTAGTTATTTTATTTGTATTTTCTTTTTTTTATCACCCAACGAAACAACTACAATGAAATATTAAAAGACTACGAGGAATCTTGAAGGGAACATAATCGTTAACTTTAATATCGTGGAGATATCCAGGCTTGGTATGGAATGCCGTTACTGCCAAAAGCCTTTCAGTTTTCACCACCTTATTCAAATGGTCATACTAGATATTGAATTATGCACACCATAGATTGAGTTTCTTAATTGTACTTTCAAGTTCCATACCAAGTATGTCGAGAAATATTTTTAGTTTTAGTTTCTTGACAAAAAGTCGACGAGAACTCGATGAGATTTCTCTGTTTCAAGACGAGATTTCCTCTGTTTCTTGACGAGATTTCTCTGTTTCTCGACGAGATTTCTCTGTTTCTCGACGAGTTTTCTCTGTTTCTCGACGAGTTTTCTCTATCCACAGGGAACCCAAAATACTTTTTACGGGTATCCTGTGGTCTAGCATCCATAGTTCTTTGCAAGATATTAAACATGGCGGCTGGCTCTCGTGAGGAAGAACTTGAAACTTTTTTCCGTAATTTTGATAAGCTCTTGAATCAAGTGACGTCTTTGACCGATCACCTTCTTCTTGAATATCTTGAAAGGAAACTACAAGACTATATAAGTGTATTATTTGGAATGATTTGTCAGTTAGAAGGTGGAAAGAGCAACGACAATGAACCGTCCAATGAACCAGAAAATAAGCTTATGCTCCAACTATTAGAAGAGCTTTTTACTCTTTCCTATGGGAAATGGGAAGTCATTTTACAGACAATATCAGAGCAGGAAGTTGAAATTGATCAATCGGGATACTATCCTCTCAAGGAGAAAACACTTGGGCGTCCAAAGTTTTCAATTACCAAAGAACAATTACTGATTCTTCGCGAGACTGGTATGAAATGGGCTAAGGTTGCAGAGTGCCTAAACGTTAGTGAAAGGACATTGTACAGGCGTGTTCGAGACTATGGTATTCATGGGACATTTTCCGACATTTCAAACACAGAATTGGATAAAGTACTAAGGGAGATATTATCCATAACTCCACGTGCTGGAGAAAGCTACATTCGTGGAAGTTTGAGAAGCAAAGGAATACTTGTTCAGCGTTGGAGGGTAAGGGAGAGACTGCAAATCATAGATCCTATTGGAAGGGCAGCGAGGAAAAGTCAAGCAATACAAAGGAGAGTCTACAATGTCCCAGCACCAAATTGTTTGTGGCATATGGACTCCAACCATAAACTCATAGGATGGCGAATAGTAATTCATGGATGTATTGACGGCTATAGTCAAACAATCATCTACTTGAAATGTTCCACTAATAATTTGGCAGATACAGCTCTTCAATTTTTCCAATCTGGAACTGACATCTTTGGGATTCCCAGCAAAGTTAGAGGCGATTTGGGTGTAGAAAATTATGATGTAGCAAGGTTCATGATTCTGCATCGAGGTGCAAATAGAGGAAGTTTCATTACAGGGAGAAGTGTTCATAACACACGCATTGAACGATTGTGGAGGGAAATCAATCGGGTTGTAAACTAGAACTACTCTGCTATATTCAAGCACATGGAACATTACAATATATTGGACTCAACTAATGAAATTGACTTGGCAGCTCTTCACTTTGTGTTCATTCCCCGTATATTGAGATCTTTGGAAGAATTTCCTTCACAATGGAACTATCATGGCATCAGAACAGCTGGACATAGCTCTCCAATTGCTCTTTGGAATGCTGGTATGCTGTCTTGCAGCCTCTCCAGTTTACAACATCCCCAAGACATCTATCACTATGGTGTTGACTATGAAATGTTATCACAAGATGACTCAGATAATCACATTGTTGTGCCAGAAAATTCATGCCAACTTACTAATGGTGATTTAGAGGTACTTCACTCAAGCATTGATCCATTAGCTGATGACGGTGATTCTGGCATTAATCATTTTTGCAATGTAAGGTCTATAATTCTTGACAAAGTACAAGAATAACTTTATTAAGTAATCACAACCTTATCAAGTGTTTGGTTGGAACTTAAGAGTAATCTTAACCAATATTTTTACATGTACCAACAACTTTGCAGAGTGTTTGCAATATACATCCTGTGAACTTGATGTTAGTCCAATAGTCTCTATAGCAAGTTTATAGTGTTTGTTGGTTTGTATTTTGTTTTACTTCGAGGTGGGGATTTCAAGCACTGGATATGGACTATTAGTTTCACAGGTTTATTGCAATCACTCGCATACATATTCCGTAGTTGTTGTTGTGCTGTCAAAGGATCTTACTGATCTACAGGAGATACTGGAAATTATCCATGGAACATGCTTAAGATATGGGCTTGAGTTAAGTTTTAAGAAAACCAAAACACAGGTATTTCATGATGCGCAGCTTATGGAAAAGAAGAGCTTATTAAATATATCAGGACATGATATTGAAAATGTAAAAGAGTTCAAGTATCTTGGTCATATGTTTTATAGTGATCAGAAGGAAAGTTTTGTCGATAACAGAATACTAAGTGCAACAGGAAAATTCCATGAGCTCAACAACGTCCTTACAGATCATAAAGTATCTATGAATACACGCAGAAAACTCTTGGAATCCTGTATCAGATCCAGACTTACTTACTGTACTGAGGCTGAACTACCAAATGAAGATGAACTGAAAAAGCTTGAATCCTGTTGGTTTGGTCTACTAAGAAGAATGGTACGGAATGGCTGGGAAAGGAAAATGAATAGTGACGGAGAAGAAACGTTTGCCTTTAAATATAGGAACTTAGACCTGGAGAGAATAGTGGGAACCCTGGCACTTCGTGATTTTATATGCATACGCTACTTGAAGTACATTGCACATGTTTGTAGAAGACCAAATTCAAATTTAACGAAACAGTTGCTGTTTGCAATTCCATCTGCTAAAGTAGTATAGGGGTTGGGGGTCCCAACTCACACGCCACCCCGAAATGACCCGCCTTAAAAGCATACGCCCCGGTTTCATTCGGGTTTTGAGAGCAACGTGGCCCGGGGTTATTTCACCAAGAGATTACGGGATCTTCCCGCCATCCACGACCCATTTGAGACCGTGAATACCCAATGAAATAAAGAAGCCACCAACGAATGCCATTAAATATGCTAACATATATTATGAAGGGCGAACGATGTGAGAGGGAATTCAAAAGGAAGGCTGACCTAACCAAGCACCTTTCAATGCAAAAGAGAGAATGCAAAAAGTCTTACGAATGTTTGTGTGGAAAGGAGTTTGAGACCCGTGTGAGACTGTATTGGCATTGTCAAAGTTGCACATACGACTACGATGACCTCATATAAAGTATAAGATATTTCCTATTATATATGGAGTCACGATCTAATTTCAACACCGTTTCCATACCCGGCGCAGGAGAAGTTGACCTCAGACAGTTTTGGTCTAAGACCAGAGAGAGAAGGAGGAAGATCTTAGCGAAGGGAGTTAAGGAATTGGGTGCGATGAAGGCAAGCACTGTGGTAGAACTAGACCTAATTAAGGGCGATGACGTCGAAACTACGGTCTGGCTACGCTCCAAGTCATTAGTAGTACTACAGTCTACTAATGAAACCCCCGCGGCTAGCCGGGCACTGAACGGGGTCGTGACGCGTTTTTGATGTGCTTTTAAGAGCATGATTGCACCCGGGGTTCGGGGATTTAACGAATGGTTTTCTCAGCGGGGAATCGAGCGGGGATTTTAACACTCGTTTGAATATGTAATAGCCTGGAAACAAGAGGTCGGCCATCTTGAAAAATACCAAAGAAGGCGTTGTGATTCCAAGCACAGGCAGCCCGTAGCCAAATGCATAGCAGTATGTTCTACACAAAACACATGCTCAAACAAACTTATAGTAGTTTCTACCTATACACTTTTACACTGAACTCCACTGATCGGAACCTTTCTTGAAATTGTAGCCTTATAGGTTCTTATTATCCTTCTTTCGCGGGGGTCGGGGGGTGGGGGTTTCAATTGACTAGTGCATAATGGGGTGTTGCAGGCCAATGCTATCCTCAATTTCTTATAACAGATTTACGTTCTGACTCTCGTATTACATCCAGAATGTCTTCCTCGTCCACCAAAGATCGTACATTTTGTTGAGGACTGGTCACGGAAATATCTCGTACTGTGGATTTTTTTCGCGAACTCAGCACCATTAAGGCATAGCTCTTTTGAGGAAGTGATGAAAAATCAGCTATTTATTCATATCTTTGACAGTTTACTATGAATGTTTCCCAAATTTGGCTCGTAGTAGTAATTCTTCAAGGCAAGCAATTACCGTATATCTGTTACCATGGAAACCAGGTCACGTGACCACAAGACCGCCATCTTGGATTTTTAAAAAAATCGTTTGTAATCGTATTGAAACTACTTCAAAAATCCTGAAAATCCATATTCCTTTTGATATTTGCAATACCTATATGGATCTAGTTGGATATCTTGGAAATTATATTAAGTTTAATTTTTAGAATATTTTAAAGTTTTTGGAAAAAATAGAAAATATTCTAAAAATTAAACTTAAAATAATTTCCAAAATATCCAATTAGATCCATATAGGCATTGTAAATATGAATAGTAATCTGCATTTTCATGACTTTTAAAGATGTTTCGGTACGTTTACAAACGGCTTGTTTAAACATCCAAGATGGCGGCCTTGTGGTCACGTGACTTAGTTTTCATGGTAACCAAGGCTCTAAGGTTCCTTCTTTTCACAAAAGACATTAACTTGCCAAGTTTGGGGAAGATTCGTAGAAAACTGGCTATGATATAGCTAATCAGTTTTTCATCTGAGAGCCATGCCTTAATGATGCTGAGAAGTGGAAAGACGCGAAAAGACTCCTTCAATCTGGGTCTTTGATAGCCCGATTCTACTCTTTCAAAGCGCCTTTCATTGTTATCATTTCTCGCGCACCGCATTTCCGCGGCAACTTGTTCAGGGTCTGCATTTCAACCAGTCCTCTCACCCAGGTCAAACTTCACTGTCAAATACGACCACACATTTTCTGTAGAGCAGCTCCGGATCTTGGTTTTAGAGCCCAGCCCATGCTAAATGTTGAAGATGTCTCTTGAACAAGTGATATACTGTATAAGAAGCTTCGTCTGGTTCTCAGCGGAGCCCATCGTATATAGTTTCATTTCTCTCTGATAATTCAGCTCTTAGATATATATTCGTATTTGTAATTATGGTTATTTGTATTATATTAAAGATGTATATTAAAAAATATATATTATGCATTGTTATTTTGTTTTATTTCATTTCATTTTTTTGCAAGAGTCTTCAATTTAGACGTCCTAGTCTAACTCACTAGTATTCAGTACAAAGACATATAGATTCAGTATTCCAAGTACTACTAATATAAGTATAGAGTTGATCAATAACGCTGCTAACGCGGGCGAGTACATCCTTCACTCACAATGATATAAATAATATGTTACCTTCAACTAAAAAAAACTAGAAATATTCAGCTCTACAAACAAGAACACTTCTCATTCTTGGATCTCTTTAGTATGTTTCGAGATAAAGCGAGGATTTCTTTACTACAATTAAATAAACAAATAACGATTGACCTCCCGCGGAGCTCGAAATAAAAAAAATACTGTGCGGTGAAATTTCAAAACAGCTTATAGAAACACTATTAAATGAAGCCGTAGATCATTGAATTCTTTTATATTGGAACAAATATTGTAAAGTTAAGGTTTAATTCATCATATTATATTTTAGGTAATGGTATTGAGGATAATGAGCAAAGAAGTAGCCGTCACAGACCCAACGGCCTGTCGTGTCACGCAAGGAAATAACTGAAAATAGAACAATTTGAAACTTAGCTTATTTCGTAGAAACGCAATGTGCCGCAAATTTTATTGCACACATCTATAAAATAGCTTCTTATCTCAAGGTTGAATGATATTTTAGGGCTGGGTTAGGTGCCACAAATGAGAAATTTGCAATATTCGAGGTCTCATAATCTTAGCTTTCCACGTCACGCTTTCAGTAATCTCGATCAGTTAGGATTATTTTTCAGAATTCGAGCATTCCAAAAAAAACTATTACTGTTTTTATGCAGAAGTTACACTAGACTAAAGTTCTGGATAGAAAAATTAGCTTTTATGTGGAGAGAAACCCGAGAAAACAGACTTTGAAAGTAGCCCTCGGCCGACCTCGAAAATCGGCGTCTTTCACTGATTTGGGGTCGATGGACAAAAATTCGCATAGCGGGTGGAAAAAAGAATTTAGAACAATTCTAACTGCAATTTTGTAGTGAGGATAGATAGTACTTTCGATGGTAGGAATATAAAAGAAATCTATTTTTTGAGCCCAGATCGAGTGGCACGCTGTTACAGAGACGCCCTCTTAAGAATGACGACAATAAATGCTTCCAGTGGGCAATTAGGTCTGCCTTATACCCAGTTGAGAAAAACACAGCGCGCACGAGTAATTACCCAACAGACGACCTAGATTGGACTGACGTTTCCTTTCCAATGCAGTTAAGTTGTATACCAGACTTAGAGGAGCGCAACGACCTAGCAATAAACGTTTATGGAGACCGGGAAGAGACCATTGTCCCACTAATTTTGTCAAAGCACACCGGAGAGCGCATTCACCTATTCTACCACGGCGGTCACTATTCCTGGGTTAAGAACCTAAGTCGATTATTTTACAGACATACCAAGCATAAGTGTAAGAAGTTCTTCTGCGAATCCTGCCTGCTTCCCTTTCCCGACTTAAAAGCCTTAAAGAAGTACGACGAAATCTGCCGTGGCATAGAGGAAGTTGCACAGCGCATTCAAATGCCAGCAGAGAAAGACTTATTCTATGAGGATTTCAAGTGGCAAAGCAAAGTTCCCTACGTTATTTACGCAGACTTTGAGGCAATAATCACGGATGAATACCAAGAATCAGGTAATACGCAGCGTAAAGGCCTTCATGAGATTTGCTCTTACGGTTACATTGTAGTGCGCAGCGACGGTAAAGCAGACGACCCAGTTATATACCGCGGTAAGAATGCGGCCGCACTCTTCCTAGAAGCCATTAAGGAGGAGGAAGAGGACATTAGACAGCGCTTACACACCACAAAGCAACCAAAGCTATCCAAGGCCGAGCAAGCCGCGTACGCAAAGTCAATGACGTGCCACGTTTGTAAGCATAATCTCCTCCAATTTGGACGGAGAGTTAAGAAGTGCTGGTCAGACGACGGCGCCTACCTTGGTGAAGCACACCCCAAGTGCGGGAAGTACGCACGCAAGGGTGAGAAGGCTGGAAAGCCAACCACGCACTGCATTCACTGTAAAAAGCCCTTCGAGGAAGACTTCTACGTAGATAAAGTTTTAGACCACTGTGAACTAACCGGGGCGTACAAAGGCGCAACGCATTGGAGATGCCGCAACAAGATTGACCCAAACATGGATATTCCAGTATTCTTTCACAACCTTCGCGGATACGATTCCCACCTACTCTTACAAGGCGTTGACGGCCACGAAGTTAAGTGCATACCAAATAACAAGGAGCGGTACATGTCCGTGACAATTGGTAAGTTAAAGTTTTTAGATTCCCAACAATTCATGGCAGACTGATTAGCGAACCTAGCTAAGTATAACGAAGATTCACCAATCTCAGACCTTTACGAGGCAGAGCGCAAGGGAGTTTACCCCTACGAATACATGGATTCCTGGGAGCGCTTTAAAGAGCCCCTTCCACCAAAGGAAGAGTTTTACAGTTCCCTAAACGAGGCTGGAATATCAGACGAAGAGTACGAGCACGCAAAGAAGGTTTGGAAGAAGCACGACTGCAAAAACATGGGATTACCACAACGTCTACCTACTCTCGGATGTAGTTTTATTAGCCGACGTATTTCAAGGCTTTCGGAAGATGGCGATGTCTTACTATGGATTAGACCCAGCAAACTTCTACACCTCCCCCGGGTTATCTTGGAGTGCCCTGTTAAAGAGCACGAATGCCCAATTAGACCTCTTAACAGATTACAAGATGTACAGATTTATGGAGGACGGAATTCGCGGTGGGGTTTGTGGACCATCGAGGCGATTTGCGCGCGCCAGTAACCCACAAGTTGAGGGGCACGACCCCGAGAAACCACCCACGTATATCTTTTACCTAGATGCGAACAACCTTTACGGCTGGGCGATGTCCCAACACTTGCCAGTGCGCGACTTTGAATGGACTGAGCCACGCAAACCGGAGTTTTACATGCAAATAAGACCCAACAGCCGCAAAGGCTTTATCCTTGAGGTGGATTTGGAATACCCAGAACACTTACACGACCTTCACGACGATTACCCATTAGCGCCAGAGTCGATTGAGATACCTTTTGAACAACTCTCCCCATTACAAAAGAAACTTTGCCCCACATACAAACCATACCGCAAGCTTACTATGAACTTAATGAACAAAAAGAAGTACGTAGTTCACTACCGTAACTTACAATTCTACGTGCGCCACGGAATGCGTGTAACGAAGGTCCACCTCGCGTTAAAGTTCCGTCAAGAGCCTTGGATGCGGCCCTACATAGACTTTAACACGCAAAAGCGCACAGCAGCCAAGAACGACTTTGAGAAGAACCTGTTTAAGCTTATGAACAACTCAGTGTTTGGTAAGACAATGGAGAACATCCGCAAGCGGGTGTCGATAAAGATTGTAAATACGCGTGAAGAGGCTAAGTCTTATGTATCCCAGCCAGGCTTTGTACGCTACGTAGACATGCTTAACTTCTATGTAATTCACATGAAGAAAGCCAATCTCTTCTTAAATAAGCCCGTTTACGCCGGCTTCACAGTGTTAGAGCTGTCTAAGTTGCTCATGTATGAGTTTTACTACGACAAATTAAAACCAAAGTACGGTGACAAGTGCCGTTTATTGTACACCGACACAGACTCACTAATAATGGAGATTGAAACCCCCGACGTTTACGCGGACTGTCTTGAAGACATTGACGAATACGACACGTCCGGCTACCCAAAAGACCACCCACTTTACTCAGCTAAGAACAAGAAAGTTATAGGAAAGATGAAGGATGAGGTGCTTGGCAGAGCAATTGTAGAGTACGTTGGGTTAAAGCCAAAGATGTACAGCGTCTTAAAGAGCGACGGCGCAGATAAGAAGGCAAAAGGCGTAAAAAAGTACGTAGTTAAGAAGCGACTTACGCACCAATCTTACTTAGATGTCTTGAATACCCAAAAGACGCAGCGCCACAACATGAACTCCTTACGATCGTATGGCCACCAAATACACAGCGTTACCCAGGAAAAGGTGTCGTTGTCAGCATTCGACGGCAAGCGCTGGATGTGCGACGACGGAATTTACACGCACGCGTTTAGTAATCACACAATAAGCAGTTCTTCTTTGACGAACCCACGCGTGGGACCATCATGAAGATAATACAAGATGGGCTGACCCTTCTTAGCTATTGCACTTTGGATCTGGTAAGTTTCCAAAGACCAATTAGGATCCGTAGCTCTTTTGGATCCTCCTTCTAATTCACCCGTCTCATAGAGATATCGAACCGTGACATTGCCTAATCTCTTTTCCTGGGGGAAGACCGCCCTTGAGCTTCTGACGTAGGACTTGTGTTCCACGTGTTTCTTTTTTATGGCATCCTTGGGTTTCATTCCCGTAGCCCTGGCCGCCTCATTATTTAAAGCCGCGACGACCTGGGGGAGCCTCTGAGTCCATTCCCTGTTGCGCTCGGAGGGATCTTCCAGCTCTTTCCAATACTGGTACCCAAAGAGACGCTCGGCCAGGGTCTTATTAAATCTTTCGACGATGCTCTGACCCCTGTGGTACTCAGCTTCGACTCTTCTAATCTTGGTGTCGTGGTCTTTCAGGGTCTTAGTAACCACGCCCATGAACTCTGTCCCCGCATCCACCTGCAGCAGCTTGGGCCATTTCAAGACGCGCTTATAAATCCTACCTAGGGCTTCTGCGACTTTCCCAGAATCCTTGCTGGTTATGGGTTCGGCGTCCTTGTATCTGCTTGCGATATCAACTATGGTCAAAGCGTATCTATAGGTCTTTCTTCTCACCTTGTCGTGCGGTAAGAAAAGCAAATCCGCCTGATGAACTTCATTAGGGGCATTTACGGTAAAGCTGGGAATGTACTTGGGCACGGGAAGATAGACCTGCCAGAGGGTTTGTTTTTTTAACCAGTTCTTGGCCGTTTCTTCTGATACCCTGGCCGCGGTCGTGAGTTTCTTGATAGCTGATGCTCCTCTCCAATAGCCTTCAGGTCCATAGTAAATCCTTTTAAGTTTGTCCTCTACGCGACCCATTATATGAATTCCAGGACGAGATTGATCTTACGTCCGTTAAAATCCACCGTCTTTCCGTCCACCTTAATGGTGATGTTTATGCTTTCTACCAAATTAGACAAATCGTAGCACAAAGAAATGGGAGTGTATTCTACCAGGTCAAATGGATTACCTTTGGGCAGAAACTTGGACATAAGAGAAGACTTTTTTCCATTGCTGTAACTATGGACCAAGTCGCAATAGACTTCATAAGAGGATGCAAGTTTCCATTTCACAGGTATGGCCGTGTCGGTAATTGTCTTACCCAAGGCGCATAATAAAGATCCCAATGGGTCAAACTTTCCAAAAGTTACTGAATAGTTTGGCATATTATGTTTGAGGGTCATTTCGTGCGGCAATCCCGTGGTGAGAGTATAACCGCGCTTGGCAAGCTCCTTAGCAAGGGTGATTGGCGTGTAATGTCCATCAGGCAGCATTACGCCTTGATAATTGCCGCTACCGTTATGCTCAGTGACCAGGCCCCCAATTAAATTATACCAAGAATTATACAATGAGCAACTAACCAGCCGAACCTTATGGGCTTTGATGGGGGGATTCAAGTAAGTGGTAAAGTCATTCTTGTCACTTTCCAAAAAGACGATCATTATATTAGATACGCCAAAGCTACGCCTCCGGCCAGCCCTGCGACTCCTACGAAGACCAATTCATTGTCTTTTTGTTTCTTAGAAGGCTGGTAGTAATTCTTGAACTGTGGCTTTCTTAACCTAAAGTCGGGGTGTGCTTGCGCATAAAGTTTAAAGGCGTAGTCTGTATTTTCGAAGTTCTTGTCTGCCTGCATTTTGTCTTGGTAGTTCTTGTCCAACCAATCCCTGTAAGCTTGTCCTTTTTCATTCCAAGCTGCCACGTCCCTTTGCTACTTTTCCAGCGCCAAATCATGCCTTTTCCTTTCGGCAGCCAATTCTCCGCTGCGATCACCTCTAACTAATCTATCCAAATACTGACCACCATAATTAGCTCCAGTGAATGCTAAAGCTGCGATAACTCCGCCTGCGACCAAGGTAGCCATTTATACATTAGGGATGTACTTTTCCTTCCGTAGGTAATCCTTTACCACGATAGCCCCACCCACGGCAGCGGTCATCTTAGCAAAATTAGCGAAGCTCTTGCTTGGATCTTCAGTATAGTCTTCTTTGAGCACCTTCTTACCTACCCAACCAATACCCGCAACAATGGAAGTAATAATAGCTGCTTCTTCAACAGTTTTCAATAACGCGGTTGACATTATATTACAAAGCGAGAAGGTTATTCCATCACGGGTATTTTGCTTCGGGGCTCCTGCGTCACATGTACGGGTTCCAATTCTACTTTTGGCTTCGTAGCCCGCCATTGTAAGTAGAGGCTGCCTGCTGCTATAGCAACTCCCAACGCGCCGATGACGTACCCAGGATTGATAAAGGATTCCTCTTCTTTTTCCTCTTTTTCTTCTTTCTTGGCTTTGTTCTTCCTGTTCATCTCCGCGAGCTTCTTCCCCGCCGCGACTCTACCTGGAGATTTAGCCTTGGTGATTCGTTGCTCCTCCTGAGGCTGCTCTGCCTTCGACTCTGGTTCACTCATTTATACTAAGGACTTGAAGGACTTGACAAGTAACTTAATAGGACCTGAGCAAGTACTTAAGGACGACTTGACTAAGTACTTGAGGCGACCTGGGAAATTCCTGAGGATGACTTAAGTAAGTACTTAAGAAGGACTTGAGGCGACTTGATCAGGTACCTCGGCAAGTGCCGCCTGGAAGACCTTTTCAACGTCCCTGTCCTTCTTGAAGTCCTTCCAAGACGTCGTAAGTTCCTTCAAGTCGACATGCTGAGCTACGTGAAGTGCAGCAGAGGCGACTGCCATTAACTTACCACACTTCAAAGACAACCACCCACAGGTTATCTTAAGTTCTTGGGATATGACATAGTCCTCGTTTATGTACTTCCGCAGTTGCTCCACGTCGTCTATGGGCAGTGCAAGTCCGAGGAGTTTGGTGGCAAGTCGGATAGCGGAGTCTGCTACGGCCTCCGTGGTCTTACTTGCAAGGGCAGCCTCGTACCTCTTATGGAACTTCTTGACTTCCTCTTCTGACAGCTTATTTACCTGCTCATGGGTGAGTTCCTTGCCTATCATTTCTTTGCACTTCCCAGATGACACCAGGATGTTAAGTTGTTCCTTAAGGTTACTTTCATCTAGCTGTGTGGGGACTTCTATCAACTGCTCAATCTCCATATATGTTAGGAGTTAAAGATCGCAGATCTTTATGGAATACGGAAACCTCAAAGAAAAGATCATTTTGGAATGTTGGTGCGTCTTTAAGTGCCGCATGTATTCGTGCAACTGTTCCTTGGATATCTCGCCACCGTAGTCGCTTAAGATGGTTTCCAGGTCAGATCGGCTCGGAGTATAAAATACTACGAGAGATCCTATGTTTACCCTAAAAGGCTTGGAGACACTGGTAAGCTGCTGCGAGAGCAACCAAACGCTGATATTGTCGTGTCTGCCGCTGAAAGCAAGCTTTACTAACTCGGAGGTGCGTCTTTTTACGTCGTCCCCGCAGGCGATGTCATCCAGTATGAGGAGTGTCTGAGTATTCTTGGGGAATTGTTTATGCCAAAACTTAAGATGGCTGGATAACTCGTTAGGGTCTAAGATATCCACAAAGAAGTCGTCATCTTTTGCGCCTACGCCCGTCCAGGTGCGGTTATTCACGTAGGTGGGGCATAATAGCACGATATAGTCGAAACGGTATCTAAAGGGTCCTAATAGCTGCTCTACCACAAACTGGGTCTTTCCGCAGCCGGTGGGTCCTACTATCAGAGCGTTACAAGGCATGTGATCTGGGTTCATTTATATCCCTTCTTTCGAAGGGAACTTGTTCCCTGATATTTTAGAAAATCACAGGGATTTTCACTAAGGTAATTTATTGCCTGAAATATATGGAGCCCGTGGAAGCAGTCAAAGCAATGGTTAACGTTGTCAAAAGGAAATCAGACCTGGAGAGGACGGTCGAAATGCAAAGGGAGGAGATAGACCGGCTGAATGAACGCGTAAAGGAGCTATATGAGGAAATGTGCGGCCTAAAGCGCGCAGAACGGTTTGGCGCTTTGATAATGATGGCAACGTGGGCCAAGGAATCCGTAAAGGATTTCATGCGCTACCCCATGTAAAAGGGTCAATAATGTTGCGTAGAGGTTAAGATATTTGTTAAGAGGGGACGCAAACCAATTCAAAAAAGTGCCTCAGGATGTTGCGTAGAGGTTAAGGAATTTGTTAAGAAGGGCTGCAAACTATTTCAAAAAGTGCCTCAGGATGTTAAATAGAGGTTAAGATATTTGTTAATATATATGAACTGCTTGATGTGTAAGAAGGTGTTTAGCACCAAACAAAGACTCCAATACCACGTTGGACATGGAGTTTGCACGAAGAAGCCCATTGAGAAGACCTGCAAAAACTGTAACAAGGAGTTCAGCTCCCTTCAGAAGTTACAGCAACACGTAAGGAAATAAGTTTGTTATAAGACAAAACGATGTGGTTTCTGTGACAAGGTCCTTAGCAGCCGCCAACGTCTTCAGACGCATAAGAAAGTGCATAAGGAAGCATATCAAGTCCTTTCAGAGAAGTACGATTTGGAAGGGGTGGATTGTTACCAATGCGGCGATCTTATGAGTTGTTGTGAGCACAAAGATGATTACCTAAGGAATAGAATAGACTACTTTATGAAGGAGTAGTTGCTGATCTGGCGATAATCTACCGTCACCCTTAGGGGTTTTTAACTCAATGCAGAAGCCTCGGTAGTGCACGTGCGCATTTAACAGTAGTAAGTCAGCTTGACCTCGTTGGTAACCCTTTTGCCAGCACTTTATGCGCTTGCCGTCGCTGTCCTGCAATTCTCCTAAGCCTGGCGCTATGAGCATCTGAGGGTAAAACCTGCGAATGTAGTTAACCACCTTCTTATGTAGGTCAAATTCGTTTTCTATCTTAAATACCAACTTATTTGGGGTGTCAAAGCGCTTTTCTATTTCGTATTTACCGGTCTTTCTTAGTGCGGGTAGCACTTCCTCAAATACCCAATCTTGTAATTCCACGGCTTTAGGTAGCTTGGAGCTAAATATCAGCTGATACAAATCAGGCTCTGATATAAATAAGGAACGTGGGTGCATAGTAGAAGCATAACGATTCGTTATGTTCATCTCGCCCAGCCTTTTCTTGTTCTTATCTGAGACGTGGTCGCTAATAGCCTTAGCCGTGTTCTCGTAATCTATCGCAGCAGCCACCTCCTTTGCTTTAAAGTAGAGGGAATTGCCTTGCACTATGCATTGCAGTTTGGTGTTGTTGTTTTCGAAGACGTGTAACATGGTATATCTAAGAAATATTTTAATTTTTTTATGGTAACTGAGGCACTGAAGTTATCAATAGGCGACGCTTTTCAATTGGTTCCTTTCTACACTCAGTTGCGCGTCAGACACCACGAAGATGTACGCGTTTATCTTATCGCCGTCGCCCGCACTGGTGTTCTTTGTGCGCTTGATCTCCCAGGTAATGCCGTCTTGGGTGTTGACCAGCCGCAGACCCTGACCGTGCATGGTTTCATCGTTGATGGTGCGCATATCGATCCATAACGCGTATTTATCCTTAAAGAATTCCTCAGGGCTAATTTGGTCGCCAAACTTATGCATTGCCTCCCTGTACACGTCTGCGGGCTTTATCCCCTGGGAGTAAACCTTGTTGGGTACTCCGTTAATATTTACCCCCACGTTAGTAATGTTGGGGTTGTGAAAGGCTTCGGAGTTGCGCTTACCGGCCTCATAGGGCTTAGCAAACACCAGCATTAACCCCGTGAGACTTCTTCGGGGGAGGTTGATGCTTTGGTTGATAACCTCGTCCGTCTTATCCAGGAAGCTGAACGTCTTATACATCACTACGTGGTCGTAAAGGAATGCCTTTCCGGCGCTATATTCCATGCCAGCGCTACGGGCCAGCTCTTTGCTGCATACCGTTTCGTACTGCAGCTCTAAGTTAGTGATAGAATAGGGATCAACAGCCCCGCTAATTGCGGTGTCCATTCCTCCTATGACATTCGTAGTGTCCGCCAAGGTTACTTCAAACTGTAACTCGGATAACTGTCTGGGGTAATACACACCATGGTTCGTAATCACTTCAAAGTCCAAAGGGATAACGTACTTGCTACCATAAGCGGTCTTTACCCTTGTTGCGTCTGCTACTGCGGTTGCTCCGCTGAAGTCCGTAGTCGCCGGGTTGGTGTCGCTGCGAAGCTTACGTAGGATAACACTACCAATTCTCTGCTCTATCTTTTGTGCACGGTCAAAGGCTGTTAGCCACAGATCCTTATACGTGGTGTACAAATCGTACCTATTTAAGTCTAAGAGGGATTCCCCGGCAAACTTGATTCTCATCTTAGAGACGAGGTTCCTGCCCACGTTATTGACGGTATAGCGCTTGTCCTTGGTGCTGGGCTGCACCGCTAGGTCAAACCTTAACGCCAGGGTACCAGGAACCAATACTAGGTTATCCGTTAGGCGGGGCACGCCTACGTACAAGGTTTCTCCTGGTTTTGCGCTGCTGGGCGTGAGTGTGACCCGGTGAAAGGTTCGTTCTGCCTTTAGTCCCCCAACCTGCTTAGGTAATACGTTGGGGTTTAACTTTGAGCTTATCATATATAATGGAAGTAGAAGGAACGGATTACCGAAGAAGGTCAAGTCGATATTAATGATGAAGAATTTGATGAATGGACTAAAAACGCGGAGGCAAAGCCTTTGCTTTACGACATGGCCTTGGCAAGCAAGTATGGCAGTAGGTGGAGAAGCTTCAAGGCAGCCTTGAATCGCATGTGGCAATCAAAAAACCGCGGCCCCGTTCCTGAGTACTTGGAACTTCAAAACATAAATGAGGAACCCGAACAAGAAACCGTAGAGTGGGCAACGCAAGAGCTAACGCAGCGCTATTCCCGCTTTGAGGTCGATGACATAAAGCTTACGGAGCGCGACGGCAAAGTCCTCATAAGCGTCCAAGACCTGAGATTCCCCGACAAAAACCGCTGGACAAGGCCGCAACCCCTTTTCGACGAAAATGGTGTCGTTAGGGGTGACGTGGCGAGATTAAAAGGCTTTCAACTAGCTACCCGAAGTGCGTTAGAAAGGTTGGCAACCCTGAATGAGAGGGTTGCGTTAGAAAAACGTGTTGAGGAGCTGCAAGAAACGTTGGAGGAAAGGGAAGCAGAATACATGAAACAAAACCGACTACTTCTCGATGCTCAAAGAAGAGAAGTCAACGACAAGAATCAGCGAATGATAGAAATGAGGGAACGAACAGACAATGCCCTACGCGATAGAGACCGAGCCCAAAAGGCCTTCAATCTTGCCCTGCAAGACCTGGATATGAGCAAGGAAGAAGCCAAAAACTTGCATGTCACCATAGCCAGCTCTTTGGAGGAACGGCGGCAGTTGGTTGCCGAAATCAACACCAAAGAAGAGCAAATCAGGCAAATGAGCCAGGCTATTGAAGACCTGGAGGGGCAAATAGAGCGGCAGCAGGAGGTAATCAACGACCAGGCTCGTCCCGAAGAGGAAAGGGAAGCAGCTCAAAAGGAAGTAGAAACCCTTCAGGTACGCCTTGCGGAATTACAGACACAAAAGGAAAACCTGGAAAAGGAGTTGGGGCTTACCACCAAGGAAAAGGTAAAAAGAGCTCTGGTGAAGTATGGTATTCCGCTGGCATTCGCAGTTGCCATTTCGAGCGTAGTAGGAGTTATCTTGTCCGCGCTTAAGGCTACGGGCGCAGGCGTAAAGAAATTAGGCAATGGACTGACAGACTTAGGGAAAAAAATGGCAGCCGGCTTGCCTGGGCTGCTTGGTAGCGTTCTTGGCCTGGCACTTAGAGCCGGCGGTGAACTGTTGAAGTTCGTGGGGAATAACATTTGGATCCTGGTCGTCGCTATTGGAGTGGTACTCCTGAATAAGATGAGGGGTTAATCTTATCCTTGTGTATTACTGGTGGCTTGTCGTCGGGCATCCAGGGTGTTCTCGACTGGGGATAAGTAAAGATAGTATTCGCGCCGCCTTGATAATTTGGTATTAGAGGTATAGCAGTCATAGGTGCTAATAGGCTTATGATTCCAAATAGCATCAGTCGGGGGATTTTTTGACGGGGCGGCATTTATTTGAACGCGACTGAGAAACCGAGATGGATCTCAGGAGTGAGCATCACTGGGGCGAACTTGAAGCTTCGCATATTGGCAGTTGGCTATCATATGAAACGTTACCGGTGTTAAGTCTTCTCCGCTTGTCGGGTTGGGCTCCGAAGAAAAGTGAGCCGGATGCCTATTGCTATCTTTTTTTCTGTAAGGCAGCAATGGGCGGTTGGCCTCATCAATGATCCTAAACCCGGCATTACACGAATACCCCGTCGAAATGCTAATAGTGCACATGATCAATCCTAATCCCCCAACCTCCACCCACAATCCAGTGTCATGCCATTCGTCGTTTACATAGTCCTTCTCCTCCAAATAATAAAGAAACCAATCTTCCTTCGCGTGCGGATTCATATATTTCAAGGATCAAAGATCCTCCTAAAGGCTCACCACCGTAAGAGTGCTAATGGTTGCATGGTTATAAGCTGTATCTCTTTGATTTTCTATGCTATTTACGCAAACGCGTATTTACGCGTATCTGCAGCTTTACCTTCCCATGGCAATCTGCAACCATGTGAAAAGTCCAAACGGAATGATTTTCAATACTACCGGGGTTGGGCTCTACGGAGAAATGCGCAGGCTCCCTGTTGTTTGTCTTATTTCTCATAGGCTGCAGTATGCCGTTGTCATCCAGGAACCTAAAGCCCACGTTGGCATGGCTGTCCGTACCAATGCAAATGCTGCATATTATCAGCTTCTTTTCAGAGTAGTTCAAGTCTACGGACATCCCCGTGACATCAACCCAAGCCGCCTGGGTGTATTTTTTCTCGCCTGTGTAAGTCGTATAGACACAATCTACTCCAGCTACGTAGGGGTTGTTCATCGCCATATATAATAGCTCACACCAATGCTTGCGGTGGCTAAGCCGGCCTTTAGTAAGTTATGGTCATATTCCTCGGGTATCGTAGGCAAAACCTTCTTTAATGGTTTCTTAACTACGGGTAGCTTCGTTTCGTGTGACTTTTTTGGCTTCTCTACGAAGTGAGGAATGCCCTTGGTCATGTCAGAGTTCACGTCATTCACCCCAAACGTCATATCCTTAGTAGCTCGCTGCAGCTTGTTGTTATAACCCACGACGGAATTGGCGTTGATAACCAAATTACTTGGCATTAACCAACAACCAGGACTCGAGGCATAATCTAGCCGCACTTTAGATTGCTGCACCGCAAGTTGATACCTTTGAACTGACTTAGAGATCTCATTCTCAATAACAGCGCTTTCGAAGAGGACAAGGAATACTTGTTGCGTTTGCCTGTGACGCACCACTGGCATCTACGATGGGGCTGCGAGTGCTAAGCTGTGCTCCTAGAATGCAGTAGACAAAGGCTTCGATGCTGCGGTTAATTCTTGCGAGATTCTTTAGACCAATGCCCTTTGCGGCAAAGAAAGGCGCCCAAGGATACTTCTCTTTGCTCTGAATGAAGTAAATTAGATTACCCTTTGTTCCACTGCCTCCTAAGTCCGAAAATTCGTAAGAGCTAGGATATCCCATGCCCGGCATTTCTATGCTGGCACCAACATACGAAGCATAGGTGTAAGTCTCTCCTAAACCATGGGCGGCACCCTCTTTGTTGCGAAAATCAGGGTTGGTAAGCTTAAACTCATTCTTTAATCGCTCCCATGCGACTTTGTCATATTTGTTATCCTTTGGGTTAAAGACAGTGTCACCAGGAAGCGGCGCTCCTATCTCAAACAATATCCTACGAATAGTAAAAGCAACGTGGAATCTTAGGAAAGGAATATGGAACATGTCCGCAGCTATGCCACATCCTTTAGTAGCAGCCCAGACAGCAAAGTTTAACTGCTGCGGCCAATACCGCATGTTGGGACCTGATAACCATTCTCTGGATTCTTTCCCTGAGTTATGTTTCATGGCAGTTTCTCTAAAGATGTCTCTGACTTTTGTCTTAAACCTCGCAGGAGCCTACGGGAATCTCCAAAGAGGTAACCATCTTAGCAAAGTCATCTGCTCCACCTTTGTTGTCGTAAAATTGGTAATTCTGGGTGGTCACTAATAGATTCTTTGGGAAGTTTGGCTCCTTTTCTACCGTCTTACTATATTCAAGGTGGCCGGGTGGTAAAATCTTAGGATGCTCGGCGGTCAGCCTTTGGCTCCAAGTCCGCATTACTGTACATTCTTTCGCCGTTGAAGTAAATCCCATCGGGTCTTCTTTCGAACTTACTAGGGTCTGCATGTGGAAACATCTTCCTAAATGCTCTCCAGTTGGCATAATCCCTGTTGTCATGATGTGGCTGCTCCTCAATATCATTCCCAAAAGCGCCGTACATTAGTATATATAATGGATGTTATACCATCAGCACCTCCACTTTATCCTGAACTTCCTAAGGAACCTAACGAACTAAACGCTGAAAACTTTCGTCTGAATAAAGCAAACTCAATCCTGGCTTACTTGGAAGGGCAGACAAAACACTACGAAAAAGTCCGAAAAAAGTACGTCAGAGCCGGAGTACGCTACATAAGATTTCGATAACTTCAGGATCCATATCTGTTGTGTTAACAGGCTCCGGCGTTGCTACTTCGCTTACTGGGCCGGGAATAATCGTTGGAGTTCCTTTGGCCGGCGTTGGGGCAGCCTGTGGTATCATTTCGGCTGTTGCTACGGGCATTACGAAACAGTTGTCAAGCAAAATATCCAAGCACGACACGACAATAGCTCTGTCAAGGGCTAAAGTAAATACAATTACCGATCTTGTCTCAAAGGCTTTGCGTGACAGAAAGATAGACGACGTAGAATTTTCGCTTATCTTAGCTGAAGAGGAAAAGTACGAGAAATTAAAGTCGGACATAAGGAACAAAAAAACAGTCGTAAAAGATCTTTCCGAGGAATCTCGCAAAAAGATCTACCAAGAAGCGAAAGAGAAGCTTCAAAGAAAACTCGCTCAGTAAACATCTGCTTTGAAAAGAGCGTGACAGGATTCTATTTAAATATTGAACGTCAGTCTGGAAATTACGCGTAACCAACGTCTTATGGCATAAGATTTATGCTAATTACTCATCTTATGGCATAAGATTTATGCTAATTACTCATCTTATGGCATAAGATTTATGCTATTCGCTCATCTTCTTGGAATCCATCCTAACAGGGGGTGGTTGGGGTCTATTTTGTAAAATATTTCGTAGATTACGTCAGGGTAATAAGGAATATCCTTATTCAACCGACAAAACATCCACTTGGCTTTTGTCATATCAGAAACCTCAGGAATAGGGTCGCCGGTAATTTCAGACAAAAGATAGGGAATAGCTTTGTAATATTTCCCTAGTTTTAATGTTTTCAGCGTTTTCCGTAGACTTTGTGGGGTTGGCTCTTCTAAGTGGTCTATGATTTTCTTCTTTACTTCGTTGTCTAAATATACCGGTTGTAAACCCTGGATATGACTCATCCAATCCCTAATGTATTTTATTCTCTTATAAGGTGTTTTCTTACGACCTCCATTGGCGTAATACTGCTCTCTGGTGGCATTTGGTACGGCATTGCGAATGTTCTTACCACACTCGTAACACTGCGCTGATGTGTCATCTTCTATTTGCATTTTCTTACCACAACAAACATACTTATTTGGCTTAGTAGGTACAAACTTGGGTCTCAAGCACTTTACACAAAAGTTATAAACAAACTCTTTACATTCATGCATATATAGAACAAATATTTTGACTTTTTAGTAATACAGGGCACGGGTAACCCCCGCCAGCCTTCCTTTGAATTTCACACTTCATAATATATGTTAGCATATTTAATGGCATTCGTTGGTGGCTTCTTTATTTCATTGGGTATTCACGGTCTCAAATGGGTCGTGGATGGCGGGAAGATCCCGTAATCTCTTGGTGGAATAACCCCGGGCCACGTTGCTCTCAAAACCCTGAATGAAACCGGGGCGTATGCTTTTAAGGCGGGTCATTTCGGGGTGGCGTGTGAGTTGGGACCCCCAACCCCTATACTACTGCTAAATATGTTAGAGATCCATGGATCAAAATTAGTCAACTACTTAATGTTGATAAACACCAAGCTAAGAAATCTACACAAGACAGAAAAGTTCTAAAAGGACTACTACATCAGAACTTTGGCTCCGTGTAGACTATATAGTCCCTGCTGATCAACTTATAGTTGGAAATAGCGGAATGACACTGATACTGATACTGAGTAGAATTATGTTCATGAAGTAAAAAAGATACATATATTAAAATGTTCTGATCTAAATGTACACAAACTTTCAATGCATCAATAATGGTTTACATTGCAACAATTTAAAACGGTTCGTAGGCTGCTCTTTAAAACAGTAACAAACAATATGATACATCTGAATGAAAATATAACTCTTTTCTTTTTTTCTTCTTTCTTTTCTTTTAACACAGACATTGCATTCATCAATGAAGTGAAGCAAGTCAAAATATAGTCCTAATATATTTATAGTTCCTAGAAACAAAGGAACAAAAAAACTATTTTTTTTAGGAAAAAGTCATTCATCCTTGCAACTCAGGCATTCTAGAATGATATGCCATTCATGCATTTACACTTTTCCAAAATACGCATTGACAAATGCATAGTCAAACATTTCAAACAGAACTTCTTCACTTGGAAGGTGGTACTCTAAAGTTGGCCTTCGTAGGTGCAAAGTGTTTGCACATGTATTTGCAAATGGAACAAAGTTCCAGGCTTTGTCTCCACTTGCCTCAGGAAACTCAATGGCTGGTGATGCACCAAACCCTAATAGTGGCTCTTCGTCTGCTCCTGTAACGAACTGAAGCACATGATTGAGAGTTTCATTTCCCCTTCGACCACTTGCTGCTTTACGGCAATATTTATTAAATGCAGCATAAACACTGCTTTCATCTTTTCTGGCATTAGAACCTTCCTCTGAAAACTTTGGACTTAACACGTGTAGTAACTTTTTTCTAGTAAGCACAGCTGCTGGAGATGGACGAAAGAGTTGGAGAAATATTGGTATAACACTGCCAATCTGATAAAGACCCACCCTTGCAAACCCTTTCCGAAGGTTTTCAATGCATTTGGATGGTTTACTTGCATTGAATAGTTCCTGCAGGAGCTCTTCTGAAAGGAATCTTGGAATCGACCCATTTTGTAGAACACTAAGTGCCATTAGTAATCCTACATTTTCATAGTCTTTTGACAAGTGCTCCTTTAAGCCATTATCAAAATACTTGGTCTTGATTTCCTGCAAACATAGCCTAAAAAATTCCCGTCTCGGGCCACCTGAATCTTGTGCACTTTCACCATAGAAGGATACCTCAAGTGTCAGCCTAGGATTCTCAAGTTCTTGGACTTCTTCTAGAGCACTATCAAGAACATTGTACCTGAAAACAAATAAAATTGTAAGACACAAGCCTTGACCTTTGGATATCTGAGCCCCTGAATGAAAAATCATACCTGTCAATGTTAATAAAATTGGTTTCTCCTTCCAAACTTTCAGAAGCTCTTTGGATGTCAAGATCCCTTCCAACATTGAAGGAGGATTGAGCACATCTTAGTACTTCCACAGGATCAGTGATGCCTTTCTCGTAAATATACTGTATACATAATGTAATAACTGATTGGAACTCAGAATCTACAGTTGTAGGTGATTGGGTTGGGATTGCTGCTTCCACTACTGACGATGTGTTTGGCACTGGTGTCCCTGGTTTAGTAGCGGACAATGCAGAATTGTTGGTGGTAGGTAAGGAGGTCACTTCATGCACCACTGAGGATTCATTTGAATCAGCCTTTTCTGCTGTAACCTTACTTCCAGAAGGTTCATCACATTTTTCTGGGTCCACTGTTGATAACTCTGTTGATACAAACAAATATTATCCAGTCAATATTCTGAATCACATTAAATCAGAAGGCCATGCATTTTTACTACAGAATAAGGCTGTATACAGGCATGTGTTTAACAATAAAATCATATTGTGTCATGCAATTTTGTAATCATATATAATTATGATTTCAGACCATAAATCTTAACGAAATATGGCCACCAACGAGTTTTAGAAATAAAACCCAATTTCAAAAATAACCACTAACATACTTAATTAAGCCCTATGTGCCACCTGGGCACGAGGTCGGCACGAGGTGGACAGGTACGTACTTAAAATATGAATATGAATTTAGGAAAGGTATGATAATGAAGTGGTGGTCATAATTCGTTAAGGTCAATGTTGCACTCCATTCAGTTCAATAATTGTCATCATTTTTATTGCACATTGTGCCTGGCACATTACAGTAAGAAAATATAAAAAACATGAAAAATGCTTTAAGTTTCAATGCTTCCGTTGCTTTTATTAACCAAAATACCTTTAATCCTCATTTTCTTGCTTTTCAAAAACTGAAGTTTTAAAAATTAAGTCGTCATCTTCTTCCTCACCATCATCATCTGTTAGCTCATATACCTGTAGACACAAAATTGAAATTCTAAATAAAAGGAATATAAATAAAGTAACATTTCAATATTACAGTCAAAGCAGGTCATGTATACCCCGATTTTTACCCCAATAATACATTGTTACAAATGATATCCATACATAGACACATACACAGGAAGCCTGTCACCAAAAGCAACTGCTTTTTGCATATAGAATATCCTTTGATTGTTTAATCCAATCAATCAGTAATGGAATGTTTTGAATATTCGTTTATATAGTATCAAACAGAATGCATTCTTGAAGTAAATAATGGCTCAAATAATCATATATTTTTCGAATAAATAATGCCTTCTTGGGGGTACTCTTGGCCTGGTATGACTGTAATTATTCTGCCTAAATCAATATTTACCTCAGTTTCAGTTTTTCTCTTCTTGGATAACTGGAGGCCTGGTATATCTAGGAAGGTCTTACTGGGTCTTATATAAATTGGCCTATCTTTAAGTATTTTCTGCAGCAAGAATGCAGACAACTGTTGCCCAGGTGCTAGATTGGGAGGCAGCAGCTTTGAATGGACTGGCATTAATATCTCAATATCATCAAATTCACCAAGTTTTGATGGAAAAAGGCTCTTCAGGTAATCGCAAAGTGGCAAGTAGTCTAAGTCCTTGCTGAAAGTCGCCCCAGACACAATATGGTTGTTTTCAGATAGAAAAATTCGAACGCCTTGGCGGGGAACTTTGTCTTCATTCGGACCAGCAAGCAAAATAACGTCCTTTACATAAGTGCCACTTGCTTTTTTTGTGCTGGTTTTTACTTGCTTTCGTTTTCGGCCTTTCATAAAATTATAGGCAAGCTGGGAACAGTAGAACTGCTTGTACCGCCGCCAGAGACAGTATTAGCGTTGCTTGTTGATGCAGTAGGCTGAGAATTTTGGCCTCTGAACGACCTCAAAATCTCTTGATGTACTGTGGCATCAGATACATTTGTCTCATTGCTCTTTTCATTCGCTTTCTCAAGCTCTTTACTCAGGGTATTTATATTTTCTAATATTTTTCGAATCGTTGGATTCATGTCAAAACTCCGTATGCCTCGTGTATGCCAATTCTAGAACGTACCACGTTTCAAAATGGCGCACATCAGCTTGCAAAGAACTATGGATGCTAGACCACAGGAAACCCGTAAAAAGTATTTTGGGTTCCCTGTGGATAGAGAAAACTCGTCGAGAAACAGAGAAATCTCGTCGAGAAACAGAGGAAATCTCGTCTTGAAACAGAGAAATCTCATCGAGTTCTCGTCGACTTTTTGTCAAGAAACTAAAACTAAAAATATTTCTCGACATACTTGGTATGGAACTTGAAAGTACAATTAAGAAACTCAATCTATGGTGTGCATAATTCAATATCTAGTATGACCATTTGAACAAGGTGGTGAAAACTGAAAGGCTTTTGGCAGTAACGGCATTCCATAGCTCGGCAAAGAATTTATATGCCTTCTTCGTATTGTCGCAACCAGACACTTTCTTGGAAGTCTTCTACTTCACCAAAATTAAGGTTTGGGAGCCCCAATGAATCAGCAGAACCTGTGTGGTAAAGAGAAATAACCTAGTCGTTATATCGACCATCGCTTGTGCACAAGGGAACGCGACAGTAGGAACTAATGCTCGTTTATCACGAATATCGGTCTCAATATCTGGATGTAAGGCCTAAAAGTAAACTTATATTTATTACTTATATTCCCGACATAAAATCTGAAAGATCTAGCCATTTATATACATACAATCATTCAAAGTTTGGAAATATTTACCTTGCTCGACGACCGCCATGATTCGCGCTATCCAAGTTTGAACTCGGTTCGTTTAGAGCTTGAAATATCGCTTTTAAATCACGAAACTTCGCGGGTAACCAAAAGAAAAGTCAGAAAAACACTAAAGCTATAATGTGTAGGAAATATTTTAAGATCGACTTTCTACAAGAGAAGAAAACGGCTTTTGAATTGTTGAAGGCCAGTCACGCTTTGTTGGTTGTCAAAGAATGTCTGGTTAGCTTGCAATCCAGCATGGCGTTGCTATGCGTGAACCGGTCACGTGTCAATCTGTTGCAAAAGGCCTATTCATCCACTTGAAGCAAATTAAATATTGAAACAGCCAGCAGAACTACATCAGCATCATTTGATCTCACCATAACTCGTCGGTGTCCACATGCACTGGCGTCCATGACATGAATCATCAGTCGAGTGTTCGCTTCTTCATGAGTGCATGGTGCAAGCTATACTCAGGAATCCTCCGCGGCAAATGGGTTGTTAAATTCCTTAAACTCAAATAACACCCAATCAAAGGAATATGGTAGAAATGAAATCTCAGGGTCGCGTGACAACAGACGGACTAATGCGTTTATTGAGCGCCTTTTTTTTCTTTTTCATTTCCTTTTGGCTTATCGTTATCTGTTCAGAAAAAAAATACTCAAAGCGTACATTTAGAAGGCATAAATAAAGTTTTTTTTTCTTCTAAATGTTGAAATTAAGAGTGTTGTCATTCTCAAATTTACAATTTTCTTTTTGTGGAATTGTTTTTGCACCCATATAAATTTTGAATCATGAATACCAGATTTGTGTGCCAGATCTAAAGTTGTGCAGGAGGGTCGAGGGTGAGATTCAATCACCACGGTTTTCAGGTAAAATGTTACAGTTATTGTATCCCAATCCAAGTATTTTATATTCCCTCCCATTCCCAGGATGTGGCCAAGTATGAAAGATGCACATTTCATATACCATGCTTATCTTCCATTTTGTATTGCTACGGGATATGTAAGAAAAAAAAGTAATTAATAATTAAATAATCCTTGCCGTCTTGTAGCGCCAGTCACTCTTGGTTAGTACTGCATAGGCTCACGTCACATGGCAGATATGGAAGAAGTTTTATAGTACTTCACTGTAACTTAGAATATGAATTCTCAAGAATTCCAGAGACTTCTTATATCAGATCTCTTGTCATGGTAATATTCTCAAAATTTCCAAGCTTTTGTCAATGATGAAGATGTGAAATGTCATTAGTTTGAATATTCATGCATTCCAGTAAAAGTATGGGGAATTGGAAAGAGTTTTTATTGTCAAAGTTGCACATTCTTTACCATTGGTATTTGTGAATATTTAGACACATGCTAAGCCTGAGCAAATGAGTCTGTAATCAAGGAACACAGCGGTATTATAAGAATTCGAAAATGGTCTATTCTGTACACTGGATAACTCTTATTAGGTGGATAACTTTATCCAACCTTCATACAACTTGCTCCGGAGTAAAGTCAATTATCAAACCTGTGAAATAAAAATTACTTTTTAAGGTGTGATTCAGTAATCAAATAGACACAAAAGAAATTAACAATGGAATTAGGGTCTGCTAAGGTGTATTATAGTCTAATATTTTGTGTCTAATGCTTGGTTTTAATTTTTTTGTTTTAACTTGACTGTTGGCTGTTAAACTAAGGGATAGCAAGAAAACAAGAAACTTGAACCATTTAAAATATGAATAAATTGAATTATCATTTAATGTGGAAATTGACCAATTCAAGTTCATAACCATTAAGGATTTAACTCATACATGTAGGCTATGATGTGAAGTTTATATTGGCATTTAGTTTGAGATTTGATTTAAAATATAAGCGGAGCACTATACTTAAGAAAGAATGATAAGCCATCGAGTTGATTTTTCATGGCTTGGCTGACGTCACTTCCGTCTGTATGTGACTCCAATCACATTAGGTGTACCAAATAAATGTTGTACAGTCTTAAACTCAACTATTTATTCACTCAAGAGTTTACCCTGTTACAGCAGTAGAAGTAATCTTAGTTGTAGACAAAATAGTAGTTGTTTTTCAGACCGTACGAATCCATCCGTATGGATATAAAGAAATACTGAGAATAAACAACAATATTGAGTCCTGCAAACTCTACTCGCACGAGTTCAAAAATTCACTTATACTAGACCCGAACGTGATGTCACGTAACCTTTTATATCACGTGCACCGGATCCGGATATGACTCGGTAGCCACACCGTACGTCCGTCCGTCCGTGTACACAACACAGGAATCCCGCTTAATGTCAAAGCAAATCCACTCACAAATGCGGCTCTCAAATGCACAGAAAAAAATCGCTTTAGGACAAGTTATAGACCAAAAACAATTTAAAAAAAAGTTTCTCGTATTCAAAGATGGATCAAGAAGTGTTCTTCAAGAATTCAGGTGTGTGTTTTTTAGCAAACAATCGTATATATACTTTTTTTGACAAGCATTTTTCTCGACGAATCGACAAATCAAAGACTTTCCTCAAAACTTTTAATATTAATTTCTATAGATAAGCTTAATTTACTTTAATGCTGGATGAAACATAACACTAAGAGCATATTACAACATATATTCGTTCTTTATTTAGCTTTGTAAATCTTTAACAATTCGGTTGTTTTTAACCAACTATCGTATGTTTTTTGTTCAAGAAAAATGCCGCTTTGTTCGCCTCCTATTGCGGGGTCCCATCGGCAAAACAAAGAAGACTTTCATCCAATAATTTTTTATCTTTCTACAGATAATTTATTTAATTATTGAATGAAATATGAATTTACACCAAATATTCAATTGTTTATTTAGCTCTTCGAGCAAGTATGATTATAAAAATGAGCTTAAATTTGTGTTGTTGAGAGATTTTATTATATAGACCAAGACTTTCACTTTAAAAAGCTAAAAAATATTCAAAAACGCCAATTTACTGACAAGAAATTCGTCATTTTGTATTTTGCATTGCCTTTTGCATTATTTTCTATTTTGTCTCAGTTGTTCTTGTCAAGTTTAACTGAATATAAACTTCATCTCGTTCTGTAAAAGACGTAATGCTTAAGAGGCTGTGTCCCTAAGAATCACCAGGCCAAATTGGATGGGGTCTCAGATTTCTTTCAAGCTTTATGTACAGAAAGCCTTTCCTACTGGTAGTATTAAAATGCATTTTATTTTGAATGTCGTCACAAATTCGCTAAGTTCAAGGGGGTCAAGTTTCGGGCAAAAATTAAGTCTTTGGATACCTTCTGGTAACGTAATTTGAATGAAATTTGAGGCTTTGTATCTCTTTTAAAAATGCGCACAAAATTAAATCCTTTTACATGCTGTTAGATACACATCTGAGGAATAACCTGACATATTAAAAGCTTCAAGAAGAAGTATTTTATTTGGAGAAAATTTACACTACCTTTGCACTATATTTGACATTTCGTGACGAGCAAAATTATGACAAAAGATAAAAATTCAAATCTCAAGAGTGGATTGCTCTATAACTCTAGTATTTTTATCGTGATACAAGTAAACATTGATCTTTCATAAAATGTAAAAATATTTTGCGGCCAGCATGTTTTAGGCATATTGTGACTCCGCCAAATCTAAGCATTTTACGAGTTGTCAAATTGAAAATGAAAATCGAATGTTGTTACATCCCTCAAATTTCTACTCTCTATTGACATAGACCCAAGATAGGATATTTTAAACGTATTTCTTTGAACACATTCCACAAGTGGGCTCAGAAAAATATTTTTTATCGTTCATTTGTGGTTGGTTTTGTAAGACATATGTATGTCGAATTAGCCATGAATTAATAGAAAACGATGCGAACGCTTATTTCAAATGATTGAAGACAAATTTCCACTTGTAAGATCAATAAATCAATAAAGATATACTACTTTAGTTTTAATTGCATTGAATTTCCAGGAAAGAGCTGTAAATTTAGCAATAGAGAGCATAAATACAACAAATTGAACAGACCTTTGATTGACACAGTTATTCACATCAGCTTTGCACGATCGGTAAAACAACGTGATTCTACAAGCAACCATCAAGACGAGTCTTCAATTCCTCCAACACCAAACATCATACAGAGCCAGTGGCTTTGTTTGTAGTCTTAGAAATGAGGCCGCTGATCAGCAAAATATATAAGGTCCAAGTCCAGTCGCTGTACCCTCTCCTTTGCAATACATAAATAAACAGACCTATGAATAAATATATACATAAAAATAATAAAAAATGAAATATTTAATAACTAGGTAAGTAAATAAGTAGGTTAGTAAGTAAGATAGCAAATAAATGATTTGATGAATAGATTTTAAAAATGAATGAATAAATAAATAAATGAATAAACAAAACAAAACAAAAACTAAGAAACAAATATAAAAATAAATAACTCTCAGACAGACAGACTGAAAGTTGACAGACTGAATGAATGGGTGGATGGATGGATGGATGGATGGATGGATGGATGGATGGATGAAGAGTTATAAATAAAATTAAAACATGCTCACAATTTTACCATAATATTATTAATTATTGGTTGCAGGTACATTCAGACAACTGAGTTGAAAGCTTTTCAAGAATTGTCATCTTGATATTCCGAGACTTGATTTGTATTTCAAGCTCAGTGCAAATTTGTTTCAGCAATTTGACGTTGAATTTTTTTAGTTCTTGGCGATGATGGGATGCTGTAATGCCATTTCACTCTCTATGATGTTCTTTAATTCATCTCTTTCATCATTGTCCTCCATCTCTTCTATCTCATCATCATCAAGACTAACATCATTGTCTTGGTCTATAGCACCCTGTATTTCTTGAAGGTTAGCTTGTTTTCTTCTGGCTGCAGTTATTCTTGAGAAAAATCTCTTAATTTGAGATTTAGTAAGCCAATCTTCTCTGGTAAATCTTCTTTTTCCGTATATAAGCCTTGCTTTTCGCATTTCCTTTGCAACATTCTGGGGGGCGCATTTGTTTCCTGTTTTCTCTCCCAGATCGTACTTAGCAAGGAGATAATCTTTGACATATTCGGAAAATCGTTTATTGCTTCTCATTTTATGGAGCGCCCAGCCTTGTGACAAAGTAGGATGTCCACGACTTTGAGGTATTTGGGCGTTTGTCGGCACCTGATTAGTGGAGTCTTCAAGGGTTAGTTGTGAAAATCTGGAAATCCAATCTAGCTTCAATTGGTCATATAGACCTACATCTTTACGCATTATGTGTTCCCCAAACTGTATGTGTAGCTCAAGATCGTCGAGTGTTGTAAATACTGCATAGCAATCAACTTCAGGACACTGATAGGAACAATTTTCTGTTGGCGCATTTGTACACTGTTTCAAAACTCGAATAGATATAGGATTAAAGAATTCTTGCCCATCTGCTACTTTGAGGAGTGTTAGACCTTGCGGTGTACTTTGCCACTTCTTGTAAGGAATCAATTTGCCATTACCTATTGAATAAGCCTTTCCAAACCCGTATCCCTTTGTCTTCAAAAGCGAAATTGTGAAAGCTACTGAAACCATCCAATTTGTTTACTTCTAGGTTGTTTGCTTGCACATTGACAATATTTACTGAAGCAGATGTACCTTTGACAGGACGTTGTTTCAAGGCGTTTCTCATTTCAGCAGCTGTTGTAATATCACTGCCTTCGTTGCAAAACTTTCTTATGGATGCCTTCATTGGGCATAGAATGCGATCACATAAATCCTTCCCGTGCTGTGGTTCAGAATAGTCATAGCGCTCAACTTTGATTTGAACACGCTCACCAACATCTTTCAATGCAGATATAATAGAATTGTTGTGGTAGCACCCAGCTTCATCGGAACGGAGATAAACTTTCTCAATGGATGGATTTTCAGCTTTGAGAGTTTTCAAGAGGTTTTCGATTATCGAAGTAACTGTAAACCAATCTTGAGTGCAAGAGTCGAACAAGTGCGCATATGTAGTAATTTCGGCTTTACTAGAAACCACATTCATGGTTACAACAGAGCTAATGTGCCAGTTTAAACCTCTCTTACCGTACCATTCCGATTGCTTCTCTCGGTACTTTACTTGCGTGAATTTCATCGCCCAGTCAATTAAGATAGCAGCTGTAGTTGGACTGACTAGTTTGAAGAAGTCTTGCTTCGCACGATCTTGATTCTCAGACCTGAGTATGTGCGCTTTCCAATCTTCAATACAAGTTTGAGAAGCGTACACATCGTACAAAAGATCACCACGAGTTTCACTATCATTTTGTACAGTTTCGTTACACTTGCACTCAATATCTTACATTCTTACATTCTTTAGTTGTTCACAATTATTGCAGACAGTGTTGTGCGTATCATGGCACGTTTTACTAAAATCATTATCTCCACTATCACTTAATGCAAATATATGACAATGATCAGGGCAAGTACTGTTTTCTCTGCTGTGTACCTTATATTCGGTTTTGAGATATCGCTTCCTATCTTTAAGAAGATTTTTTGTAGATTTAGCCCATTCTGTTGGAGCTCCATTTTTTTCTAAATCATTAACAATTGATTCTAAAGTATCAAAAGCGGCTGCTCCATCAGCAGCCGTGTTGTCAAGCCCCTGAAGTGATTTGCGCTGTGAGGACTTCCTAACTTCCAAGATTCTGTAAAGAGTTCGTCGACTCAAGGGATGAAATTGTTCTTCTTCACAAAAATGCAAGTATTGTGTGATCATTGTTGACCTAGTCACTGTTCGCACTACGTTTGGCATAGTGAACTGTTCCCCACTTTCCAGTTCCAATTTACTAACACCAAAGGCAACATCTTGGTAAAAATAAGGGCGGTTAATGAAGTCTAGAAAGTGGTCTACCTTTACCATGTCTATACGCACTCGATGTTTAGTAGATTTCTCAATAGCAATGCCTGGACCACTGCTTCTGGCATGTTCTTTAGCCTTTCGTACTCGATATTGAGTAATCTTTTCATAATTGTCATTCATTGCTTTGAGAGTTTTCATGGGATACAAATCAACGTAAATGCTGAGTATTTGTGTTTTCAGAGATTTAGAGGGAGCATTTTTATATGCACACATTAGAGTTTGTAGTTCATGGGAGATAGGGCTTTTCGTCTTGTTCTAATTCAGTGTATAGGGACTTGAGCAGCTCGTGCTTAGCCTGAGGAGCAATAACTTCACATACCATTTCACAAGCATTCTTGACTGCATTTACACATTGCATTCGTTGTTTTTGAGTTGTTTCGTTCCACGGTGATTTTACTCTTGATTTTAAAGGTGTAAACTCTCCTGAATTTGGAAGCAAGTCTGAAAGGGTAGTGAAGCATTCATTGACTGTAGTGAGACATTGATCATCCTGGGTAGTTTGGTAAGGAGTATCTGGTAGCCATTCTAACTCTTTGAGATTTGGTGGGGATAAAAAGGTACATTTAAGGGCTTCGTTTGCGACTTGCTTAGCTGATCTACAAATGTTAGAGCAATGTAATATGTTACTTGTGCAGTTATTCAATAAAGAATATCCGGTATCTACCAAATATTTTTCATGTTTCTTAGCTTTGTGATACTACGTGTTACCTTTCAAGATGTTTAGAATCAAGAGAGCGTGAATCCTCGATTTACTCATGTGATGATTGTGCCTCTACTATCAAACTCTTCAGCTTCTTACGACAAGGACAACAAATAGCTATAACATGAAGATACATAGAACTGTGACTTCAGAACCTTATTAAGACGTGACGGAAGATCAGTCATAATAAATAAGAACAACTGAACAGTAGATTATATTGCTAATCAGGGCCGTATCCAAGATTTGTCATTGGGAGGTCACAGTAAACCAAATTGTCACTATGACGTCATATGAGATACTGCATCAACGGTCACATATTTTTATCTGACACCCCTGAACCCCCCTAAATACGTTCTTTTTTGTTACTTCTCCTTAAACTATTTATTTGTAGCACACACTTAACATATCTATTTGTTATCTATTTTTTTTACATATTTTGTGAGTTAACTTTTTATATTCATTTTTCTCATAGATCGTTTCTTTTTCTTGTAATAGGCCTTTTGCAGCTAGAGATCACGTGCTTGGATACCGCATAGCCACGCCATACTGGAGAGCAAGCTCTCCAGTAAACAACAGAGATCTAAAGGTCATACAAGCGTGCTTTCAAACAAAGAATTATAGTTAATACGAGCCCAAGAGCATTCCGTTTCTAGATATTCAGTTAATACAACTCGAACTTGTCTGTAAAGTGAGGGTTCTAAGTGGAATTCGTCGCGGTTTGGAGTGGAGTTCGTCGCTTTTGCGGCCGGCTTCGTCGTCGGAGTAGAAACAAAATGGCTGCTAACGAAGGTATGTCTGAAAAAAACTATCTTTTAAACAAACTAATCGGCGGCTTTTTATGATAAAAAACGAAGAAGTTAACTTCATACTAAAGAGGGTTTAAATGGAAAGAGAAATTCGAGTCCATACCACTGCTATGATTGATATTTTTACTTAAACTTTTGGGTCTTTTTTGTTTGTTTACACCAGCCGAAAACTCTTCACAAGATATAAGTTCCCTGCCTGAGTTAACCTTTGCGTTCGTGGAAAATTACGCAAAAGACAAGTCTGGTTGTAAGAGTACTTCTAAAGCTTACAAGTTTTTTGCCGAGCCTGGATATTTACATGATATTAAAGGTAAATTACCCATTGGTTGTTTGAATTATTGTATACCTCTGATATAGCTTCTTGAGTTCACTCTCTTATTGTATTCGCTTTGTTCTTTTGTTAATAGTTGCCTATGATTTGGATTCTGCGGTAATTAAAGGCCCGATGCTACCGCTCAATGAAAAAGAGCGAGCCTCCACATATACTCCAAGTTAAAATCAAGTTGACCGACTGCTCAGCTTCTGGGAGATGCTCATGTGTAGCTGGCATAGGTGGATACTGCCATCATGTAGTTGGTCTTCTTTACTACATTGCCCACTGCAAACAGCTTGGTCTCCGCTCTGTCCCTGACTCCTTAACATGTACTAGCATGCCCCAAAAATGTTGACGCGCGTGCACGCCTCGATTTCAATATTACAAAATCGAAACTCTAGGGTAGGGTAAGAAGGTTTTCGCGTGGTTGCTATAGCCACCGCGAATTTAAAGAACAAGAGCGGGATATTTAAATTTTTGTTTTTATCACAAACATTTTCCAAAAAAAAATGTAAAAATCATGTAGAAAAACCCAAGATGACAAAAACTCACCTAGGAAGAAAAAGAAAAAAGTTCTGGCAGAAAAAAAGCAAAGATGAACAGCCACGTAAAATTAGAAAAATCAAAAATACTAGTAGCGATAATCGCGATAAAAACAAAAATATGCCACCTGTACCTTTGAAACCGTGTCCAAAAGGAATATCAAGTGTTTTATTCAACAATCTCTCTACGTGGTTTAAAGAAAATAAGCAAGTTCTCACACCTGAGGAATTTTCCCTAAGTATACTATTTGAATACGAACCCAATAAAACCATTGTTTTCGACACGCTAATCGATTGACGTACTACGTAAAAGTGACAACAAATATACAAAAAAAGTTTCTTCGTTTTGCAGCAAATATTCGCATTGGCTCTTTCCTCGACTAATACTAGAATAGAAGCTCTTGATACGATTCCCAGTGTTTTAGCTCCAGAAGAAAGGATTTACTTGGCATATCTTCTGGGAAGAACCCAAAAAACACATGAAGACAGTTCGTGCCAGGTCAACCTAGGAGAGCTGAGAAAAAGAAAACATTCCCCAAGATGAAGACCCGTGTGAGAGAACTTTTGGTAAGATTAAATAATAATAATAAGTATAATGAAATAAATGAGCATGTGATGTACCGAATCGAAAAAAAAAAAAAAAAATGGTTTGATATTCTTTTTAATATTCAAAGAGCAACTTGGAAATTCTATCTCCAAACTTCACACCTTTTCCGTGAGGAACGATCGCAAGTTTAAGTCGATAGAAGATCTTCGCCGACTCTGTGGAGATGCAAATCTTGAAGGGCTTTGGTCAGGATGCAAGGTTCTTTCGATGTCTAAAAATGCAAGATCCGATAAGAGAGTGAACCTTGCCGAGACCAGAGCCTACCATCTCATAGCTACGTTGTTAACTAACCACTGTTTGTGAAGTTCTTGGCTTTCTTTTCCAACCGGAATGCGATGAAACAGCAGCTCTTTGTGATATCTTGAATCACCATTACACTGAGGGACACAGCAGTGGTAGCAAGATTTCTTTTTAGGCTTCGAAGTGGAAGAAAACTGTATCTCATCGTGAGACTGAGTTTGTTCATTCGTTGAATCACCTAGCCGTAGAAAAGACCCAAAAGTTTAAGTAAAAATATCAATCATAGCAATGGTATGGACTCGAATTTCTCTTTCCATTTAAACCCTCTTTAGTATGAAGTTAACTTCTTCGTTTTTTATCATAAAAAGCCGCCGATTAGTTTGTTTAAAAGATAGTTTTTTTCAGACATACCTTCGTTAGCAGCCATTTTGTTTCTACTCCGACGACGAAGCCGGCCGCAAAAGCGACGAACTCCACTCCAAACCGCGACGAATTCCACTTAGAAACCCTCACTTTACAGACAAGTTCGAGTTGTATTAACTGAATATCTAGAAACGGAATGCTCTTGGGCTCGTATTAACTATAATTCTTTGTTTGAAAGCACGCTTGTATGACCTTTAGATCTCTGTTGTTTACTGGAGAGCTTGCTCTCCAGTATGGCGTTGCTATGCGGTATCCAAGCACGTGATCTCTAGCTGCAAAAGGCCTATTTATCATGGGTTTCCTGTTTTAAGCCTTTTATATGGTTTTTCAGGGGACCATGTATCAATCAATATACATGCTTTGGATAATGGACAATGCTAGTCATAATGTATAGTATTGTGTCACAGGCCCATAGGCTTTGGGGAGGGGGTTGATTTACACACACGGACAAGGTCCGGTATCACCGGACCTGGTATTCTTATTAATGATGCTGTCAAATCGCTTGTTCGTAAACGGAAAAAAAAATTAAATGCGTGTCAAACCGGTCAAATTTTCAATTAAATAGCTCTCAATATTGCATGTATGTTGGGGTTTCTGTGAAGCAGCATCATCTTTTAGCGTTAAAATAAATTACGAAAAGTCCCCAAAATGTAATCCCCCCACCGTTTTAAAGGCAGCCTACGGGCCTGTGTCAAAAACATATTGCATGAAGTTGATTTGTACCTGATCCTATTTGTACAGTTATTCCGTAAAGCTTTAGCGCCCACCTAGCAAGCTCCAGAGTAACTACATCTCTTCCAGATAGGACTATAATATTTCCATCATGATTTGGCATGTTACAAGACCTTTTATGAGGTCGCCAAAATTTGCCGAGAATATATCGGTGGTGTGGACAAATCCACCAGGTTGAAACCTGATCAGCCAGTTCGTCGAATTTTCCGCATCTTGCTAGTATAAGTTCATATTCAGTCAATTCTTCCTGAGAGAGGTGATATGTAAGAAGATGTCGTTTTATATCATCAGCACATTCAGTCAAACTAACTAAATGTGACAAACCTCGCGATTCGCCGCAGTTTTCATCACCAATAAAGCAAACTTCCATTACTTCACTTTGCAATTGAAACAATTTTAAAACACCTGCATTTGAGACAGCTCATTCATTTTGCTGGTTAGCGGCCTCATTTCTAAGACTACAAACAAAGCCACTGGCTCTGCATGATGTTTGGTGTTAACAGACCGCTTCTTTGCTCTAATGCAACACTTATGCTACAAAAATCATACTTAACTACAAAGTAATGCTTGGGACAATCGTTGGGAGAGGAATTGAAGACTCGTCTTGATGGTTGCTTGTAGAATCACGTTGTTTTACCGATCGTGCAAAGCTGATGTGAATAACTGTGTCAATCAAAGGTCTGTTCAATTTGTTGTATTTATGCTCTCTATTGCTAAATTTACAGCTCTTTCCTGGAAATTCAATGCAATTAAAACTAAAGTAGTATATCTTTATTGATTTATTGATCTTACAAGTTGAAATTTGTCTTCAATCATTTGAAATAAGCGTTCGCATCGTTTTCTATTAATTCATGGCTAATTCAACATACATATGTCTTACAAAACCAACCACAAATGAACGATAAAAAATATTTTTCTGAGCCCACTTGTGGAATGTGTTCAAAGAAATACGTTTAAAATATCCTATCTTGGGTCTATGTCAATAGAGAGTAGAAATTTGAGGGTATCCGATTATTTCGCCTACGCATCATTTCGCCTACCGAAGTTCGCCTACGCTTTATTCGTTTCGCCTACCAAAGTTTACTTAGCTATAATTACACTGTTTCTTTTCGATTTCCGAATAAATGTTTGTTTGTTCACACTATCTTTAGGAGGGGTTTTAATGAAATATTATGAGAGAAACATAAGAGAACGTCGAGAATGACTACAAGACTTCGTGACAACAAACCCGTGACTAACAACAGTGTACTTCGATCGACAACTCGTGCTCGTCAAACCATTAGATTTTCGAATAAATCTTTGTTCCCTCACCAAAATCTTTATCAAAAACACGAATATCTTATCTTTAGGAGGGGTTTTAATGAAATATTATGAGAGAAACATAAGAGAACGTCGAGAATGACTACAAGACTTCGTGACAACAAACCCGTGACTAACAACAGTGTACTTCGATCGACAACTCGTGCTCGTCAAACCATTAGATTTTCGAATAAATCTTTGTTCCCTCACCAAAATCTTTATCAAAAACACGAATATCTTATCTTTAGGAAGGTTTTTAATGAAATATCTAGGAGAGAAACATAAGAGAACGTCGCGAATGACTACAAGACAGACGCGAACGTCTTATTGTTTGTGAGAACAATCCTGTAAGACTCGTTAAAGGTGTGACTCAACCTCTGCTTGATTTCAATAGGCAGATTTCAATGCGTTGTTAACCTATTGTCGGCCATTCACTCAGCTCCTATCCATAAATGCCTTCGTCAAATCCGGCGACAACGCAAAACAGCTTCCCCTGGTTTTTGTTGTTATGTCGGGAAAGAAGAAGAAGGATTACAAAAAGGTATATCAGATTGTGAAACACAAACATGACAAATATCGTCAATGATTGACTCGAACTAAACATATTTCTTTTTTTATTGTAGGTTTTACAAGAAATTATCGGCCTTTTGCCACAGGAGCCATCTGTACGAAAAGTTACACTAGATTTTGAAAAAGCAGTATGGGCAGCCCTGAAGATTGTTTTACCAGAAGTAGAGCTTCAAGGATGTGCGTTCCACTGGACGCAGGCTATATGGAGAAAGGTAAAAGTGAAATCATAGTAATGCGATATTTTTGAGATAGATTTACTTATTATTCTTTTGTTTTTACAGATACAAGAACTTGGTCTTCAGCCCGCATACCAGCAAAACGAACTTATCTACAAGTACTTGAAAAAGATCATGGCCCTTCAGTAGTATAGGGGATGGGGGTTCCAGCGCAACGACCACCGGAGGATTACCCGTCTAAAGTACCCACCTCGATTCGTGCCGCGATTACCCGCATCCCGCGTCTATGTAAAATATGTTAGTCTATATATGGAGTGCGAAGATTGTAAGAGAACTTTTAAGAAAGAAGTGGACTTGAAGAAGCATTTAAAGATGAAGACGAAATGTATGAGCAGCTATGATTGTGGATGTGGTAAGAAGTTTGAGACTAAGGTTAAATTGTTTTGGCATTGTCAGGATTGTGAGTATGACTACGACGATCTGAAAAGGGTCTGGAATTAGGTACAAGATATTTCCTATTATATAGATGGAATCCCAAAGCAATTTCGAAACGGTGTCAATACCCGGTAACGGTGAGATTGACGTTAGACAGTTTTGGTGTCAGTCAGAAAGGAAGGTCAAGAGAACGCTTCGAAAAGGTATAGAAGAATTAGGAGCCCTGAAAGCGAGTATAATGGTAGAAGTAAGTTTGTCAAAAGATGAGGCAACGACGACAGCAATGTTGCGATCAAAGTCGTTAGTGATATTAGAATCCACGAATCTGGATAGGTCACTCAGTGAAGCCTTAGAAGCAATAATGGAGTCGCTGTCTAACTACACGAAAGAAGGATCGGGTTGGACAGTAGAGGAGGTTGAAGGAATAGAGATAAGTATAGCCAGGTACGTACCCATACGAGGGGGGAGTTACGTACCGCTACCAACGTGGGTAGAAAGGAAGAAGGCTATTGTAAACGTGAAGAATGAAGACAATCGATGCTTTATGTGGGCAATACGATCCGCACTGTATCCAGTAGATAAGGATCCCTGTAGGACAAGTAAGTATCCCACAGACGATTTAGAGTGGGATGGTGTGGAATTTCCCATGCAGTTGATAGACATCCCCATATTTGAGGAAATAAACGATTTAGCAATTAACGTTTACGGAGTCAGAGACCAAACGATAGTGCCACTAGTGCTGTCAAAGAGTAAAGGAGAACGAATACACCTTTTCTACCACGGCGGACATTATTCGTGGGTCAAACATATTAGCAGACTATTTTACAGACACACCAAACACAAAGGTAAGAAATACTTCTGCGACTGTTGTTTGTTATCCTTTACCAGCGTTAAAGCTCTAAAGGAACACGACGAAATATGTCGCGGAGTCGAAGAAGTGGCGCAACGGATCCAGATGCCCACAGATAAGAACCTATCCTACTCAGACCATCAAAAGCAGATGCAAGTGCCTTACGTGATATATGCAGACTTCGAAGCGTTGATAACTAAGGAAGAGCAGAAACGTGGTGCCACGAATAAGGTAGGATTACACGAGATCTGCTCCTTTGGTTACATAGTAGTCAGATCAGACGGTAAAGCAAACCCTCCTGTAATTTACCGAGGTAAGAACGCAGCTAATGAGTTTCTAGAAGCATTGCGAGAAGAGGAGGGGGAGATAAGAGAACAATTAAGACGTCCAAAGAAGATGGAATTTACCAAAGAGAACCAGGAGGCTTTTACCAAGGCAAAGAAATGCCACATTTGTCAACATACGCTTCTTCAGTTTGGAAGACGAGCCAAGAAAGCGTGGGATGAAGATGGAAAGTATTTAGGAGAAGCTCATTTTAAATGCGGGAAGTATGCTAAGAAAGGTGAGAAGCCGGGAAAGCCCTCCACGCACTGCATTCACTGCCACAAAGCATTTGTTGAGGATTTCTATGTGGATAAGGTTAGAGATCACTGCCACATCACGGGTAAATACAGAGGTGCAGCTCATTGGAAATGTAATATAAACTTCAAAGTAGATCCAGAAATGGAAATACCCGTATTCTTTCATAATTTAAGGGGTTACGACAGTCACTTACTTTTACAAGGAACAGACGGCTCCGAAGTAAAGTGCATACCCAACAACAAAGAAAGGTACATGTCCGTAACTGTAGGCAAGCTGAAGTTCTTAGACTCACAGCAGTTCATGGCGGACTCCTTAGCAAACTTGGTTAAATACAACACGGAGTTCCCCATTTCCAGCCAATACGGCGCGGAAAGGAAAGGAGTCTACCCATACGAATACATGGACTCCTGGGATCGATTCAAAGAACCCCTACCACCCAAAGAGAGATTCTACAGCACCCTAAACGAGTCTGGTATAAAGGACGAGGAGTACCAGCATGCGTTAGATGTGTGGGAAAAGTACTCCTGTGAGAATATGGGAGAATACCACGACATCTACCTACGTTCAGACGTAGTGCTGCTCGCAGATGTTTTCCAAAGCTTTCGAAAGATGGCAATGGAATACTACGGGTTGGATCCAGCGAACTTCTACACGGCTCCTGGGCTTAGTTGGAGTGCGCTTCTAAAGAAGACAAACGCGCAACTGGATTTCCTAATGGAATACGACATGTACCGCTTTATGGAAGACGGTATCCGCGGCGGTGTTTGCGGACCCAGCAGACGATACGCAAAAGCGAACAATCCCACGGTGGAGTACGACCCGGAGAAGCCAACCACATACATATTCTACTTAGACGCAAACAACCTCTACGGTTGGGCAATGTCGCAGTACTTACCTGTACGCGACTTCGAATGGGACAACATAAAGCCCATAGAGTTTTACCTAAATGTAGGTAAAGAAGACGACAAAGGTTACGTGCTGGAGGTGGACCTGGAATACCCAGAGCACTTGCACGACGCACACAATGAGTTCCCATTAGCACCAGAAGCAATAGAAATACCATTTAAGCGGCTGAGTCCGCTGCAGAGGGAAATGTGCCCTGGCTACAAACCCTACAGGAAGCTAACGATGAACCTAATGGACAAGCGAAAGTACGTGGTGCATTACCGCAACCTGCAGTTCTATGTGCGCCACGGCTTACGCGTGAAGAAGATCCATCACGTTTTGAAGTTCACGCAGGAACCATGGATGTGCTCCTACATTGACTTTAACACACAAAAGCGTACGCAGGCAAAGAATGACTTCGAAAAGAACCTGTTTAAACTAATGAACAATAGCGTATTTGGTAAGACAATGGAGAACATCCGCAAGCGCGTAAGCATAAAGATAGCCAGCACCAGAGAGGAAGCAGAAGCATACGTGTCACAGCCTGGATTCGTTAGATACGTAGAAATGTTAAACTTCTACGTGATTCACATGAAGAAAGCGAATCTATTCCTGAATAAACCCGTATACACGGGGTTTGCAGCGTTAGACCTATCAAAGCTGCTCATGTATGAGTTTTACTACGACAAGCTAAAACCGAAATACGGTGATAAGTGCCGCCTCTTATACACCGACACCGATTCCTTGATACTAGAGGTGCAGACGGAAGACATTTACGAAGACTGTGTTCCCGACATCGATGAATACGACACCAGTGATTACCCACGCGACCACTTCCTTTACTCCCCTAAAAACAAGAAAGTAATCGGGAAAATGAAGGACGAGATGAAAGGAAAACCCATCGTGGAATACGTGGGCCTGAAACCTAAGATGTACAGCGTGCTAAAGCTGGACGGTGTAGAAAAGAAAGCCAAAGGCGTAAAAAAATACGTGGTTAAGAAGGACATTACGCACGAGTCCTACCTCAACGTATTACGAACACGCAAGGAACAGCGGCATAAGATGAACAGCCTGCGCAGCTATGGTCATCAGATACATAACGTCACGCAGGAGAAGGTGTCACTGTCTGCATTTGACGGTAAGCGATGGATGTGTGATGACGGAGTGCATACGATAGCATTCGGACATCACACGATAAGCAGTTCTTCCATGACGAACCCACGTGTGGGACCATCATGAAGATAATACAAGATGGGCTGACCCTTCTTAGCTATTACGCTTCGGATCTGGTAAGTTTCCAAAGACCAATTAGGATCCGTAGCTCTTTTGGATCCTCCTTCTAATTCACCCGGTCCGTAGAGATATCGTACCGCGACATTACCTAATCTCTTCTCCTGGGGGAAGACCGCCCTCGAACTTCTGACGTAGGACTTGTGTTCCACGTGTTTCTTTTTTATGGCATCCCTGGGTTTCATTCCCGTAGCCCTGGCCGCCTCGTTGTTCAAAGCCGCGACGACCTGGGGGAGCCTCTGAGTCCATTCCCTGTTGCGTTTGGAGGGATCTTCCAGCTCTTTCCAATACTGGTACCCAAAGAGACGCTCGGCCAAGGTTTTATTAAATCTTTCGACGATGCTCTGACCCCTGTGGTACTCTGCTTTAGCTCTTCTAATCTTAGTGTCGTGGTCTTTCAGGGTCTTAGTAACGACGCCCATGAACTCTGTCCCCGCATCCACTTGCAGCAGCTTAGGCCATTTCAAGACGCGCTTATAAATCCTACCTAGGGCTTCTGCGACTTCCCCAGAATCCTTGCTGGTTATGGGTTCGGCGTCCTTGTATCTGCTTGCGATATCAACTACGGTCAAAGCGTACCTATAGGTCTTTCTTCTCACCTTGTCGTGTGGTAAGAAAAGCAAATCTGCCTGATGAACTTCATTAGGGGTATTTACGGTGAAGCTGGGCCTGGGAATGTACTTCGGCACGGGAAGATAGACCTGCCAGAGGGTTTGTTTTCTTAGCCAGTTCTTAGCCGTTTCATCTGATACCCTGGCCGCGGTCGCGAGTTTTTTAATAGCTGATGCTCCTTTCCAATAGCCTTCAGGCCCATAGTAAATCCTTTTGAGTTTGTCCTCTACGCGGCCCATTATATGAATAGAATCGCGCTTCGCTTGATTCAAGCGAAGGATAAAACAAGATTGATCTTACGTCCATTGAAATCCACCGTCTTTCCGTCCACTTTAATGGTGATGTTTATGCTTTCCACCAAATTAGACAAGTCATAGCTCAAAGAAATGGGAGTGTATTCTACTGGGTCAAATGGATTACCCTTAGGTAGAAACTTGGACATAAGAGAAGACTTTTCTCCATTGTTGTAACTATGGACTAAATCGCAATAGACTTCGTAAGAGGATGCGACTTTCCATTTCACATCATATGTACTGCCGTTATTTATCGTGGTACTAGTAAGACCCAGGAGTTCTACCAATGAACTGTCCTTCAAATTAGCGCTTCCATTATTTTTCTTAAATGTCATTTCATGGGGTAATCCTGTGGTAAGAGTATATCCATGCTTTGCTAGCTCCTTAGCCAGTGTTATGGGGGTGTAATGGGAATCTGGCAACTTTGGTTTGTTGGCATTCACAACGACAAAGCCATTAATTAAATTATACCAAGAATTGTACAAAGAGCAACTAACCAACCTAACCCTTTCCGCGCGGATGGGAGGATTCAGATAAGTGGTAAAGTCATTCTTGTCGCTTTCCAAAAAGACGATCATTATATTAGATACGCCAAGGCCACGCCTCCTGCCAGCCCTGCGACTCCTACGAAGACCAACTCACTATTTTTTTGTTTCTTAGAAGGCTGGTAGTAATTCTTAAAGTCAGGCTTCTTTAACGCCACTGTGGGATGCGCTTGCGCATAAAGTTTAAAGGCGTAGTCTGTATTTTCGAAGTTCTTATCCGCCTGCATCTTGTCTTGGTAGTTCTTGTCCAACCAATCCCGGTAGGCTTGTCTCTTCTTATTCCAAGCCTCCACGTCCCTTTGATATTTCTCCAGCGCTAAGTCGTGCCTCTTCCTCTCAGCGTTAGATTCTGCGTTTCTATCACCGCTAACTAATTTATCCAGATATCTACCACCATAATTAGCCCCTGTAAATGCTAAAGCTGCAATAACTCCACCTGCGACTAAGCTAACCATTATATGTTAGGTAGGTACTTTTCCTTCCGTAGGTAATCCTTTAGCATGATAGCCCCGCCAACGGCAGCGGTCATCTTAGCAAAATTAGCGAAGCTCTTGCTTGGGTCTTCAGTAAAGTCTTCTTTGAGCACTTTCTTACCAACCCAACCAATACCCGCAACGATGGAAGTAATGATAGCTGCCTCTTCAACAGTTTTCAACAACGCGGTTGACATTATATTACAAAGCGAGAAGGTTATTCCATTTCAGGGATTTTGCTTTTTCTAACCTCCACAGGTGCGTGATATGTTGCGGCCTCCCACTTTACTTCTGGCTTCGTAGCCCGCCATTGTAAGTAAAGGCTGCCTGCTGCTATAGCAATTCCTATCGCGCCGATGACGTAGCCGGGATTAATAAAGGATTCGCTTTCGTCCTCCACCTTTTCTTCTTTTTTGGCTTTATTCTTTCTGTTCATCTCCGCGAGCTTCTTACCCGCGGCAACTCTGCCTGCAGATTTAGCCTTGGTAATCTTCTGCTCGGGTTGCTCTGCCTTCGACTCTGGTTCACTCATTTATATCTAAGGACTTGAAGGACTTGACTAAGTACTTGAGAATGACTTAAGGACGACTTGACAATGACTTGACTAAGTACTTGAGAATGACTTAAGGACGACTTGACAATGACTTGACTAAGTACTTGAGGCGACTTGACAATGACTTGACTAAGTACTTGAGAATGACTTAAGGACGACTTGACTAAGTACTTGAGAATGACTTGAGGCGACTTGACGATGACTTGACTAAGTACTTGAGGCGACTTGACGACGACTTGACTAAGTACTTAAGGACGACTTGACTAAGTACTTGAGGCGACTTGATCATCAGCAAGTGCTGCCTGGAAGACCTTTTCGACTTCTCTATCCTTCTTGAAGTCCTTCCAAGATGTTCCGAAGGAACCTAGTACCTCCTTCAAGTCGACGTGCTGAGCTACGTGAAGTGCCGCAGAGGCGACTGCCATTAACTTACCGCACTTCAAAGACAACCACCCGCAGGTTATCTTAAGTTCTTGGGCGATGACATAGTCATCGCTTATGTCCTTCCGCAGTTGCTCCACGTCGTCTATGGGCAGTGCAAGTCCAAGCAATTTAGTCGCAAGTCGGATAGCGGAGTCTGCGACGGCGTCCGTGGTCTTACTTGCAAGGGCGGCCTCGTACCTCTTATGGAACTTTTTGACTTCCTCTTCTGACAACTTGTTAACTTGCTCATGGGTAAGTTCCTTGCCTATCATTTCTTTACACTTCCCCGAAGACACAAGGATGTTGAGTTGTTCCTTGAGGTTACTTTCGTCTAACTGTGTGGGGACTTCATCTAAGAGCTGCTCAATCTCCATATACATTAGGAGTTAAAGATCTGAGATCTTTATTGAATACGGAAACCTCAAAGAGAAGATCATCTTGGAATGTTGATGCGTCTTTAAATGCCGCATGTATTCATGCAACTGTTCCTTGGATATCTCACCGCCGTAGTCGCTTAAGATGGTTTCCAGGTCAGACTTACTGGGTGTATAAAATACGACCAGGGAGCCTATGTTTTCCCTGAAGGGTTTAGAGACACTGGTAAGCTGCTGCGAGAGCAACCAAACGCTAATATTGTCATGTCTGCCGCTGAAAGCGAGCTTCACTAATTCGGAGGTGCGCTTTTTTACGTCGTCCCCACAGGCAATGTCATCCAGTATGAGCAAGGTTTGCGTATCTTTAGGGAATTGCTTGTGCCAGAACTTCAAATGGCTGGATAACTCGTTAGGGTCTAAAATATCTACGAAGAAGTCGTCATCTTTCACTCCTATGCCTTCCCAGGTGCGGTTATTCACGTAGGTGGGGCATAATAACACTATGTAGTCGAAGCGGTATCTAAAGGGCCCTAATAGCTGCTCCACGATGAACTGGGTCTTTCCGCAGCCGGTGGGTCCTACTATCAGAGCGTTACAAGGCATGTGATCTGGATTCATATATAGATGGAACCAGTGGAAGCAGTAAGAAGGATTACCGCCGACGCAAAGGATAAAAAAGACACCATAGAAATACAAAGGGAAGAGATAGACCGGTTAAAAGAGCGCGTGCAGGAATTGTATGATGAAATGTGTGGTCTGAAGCGTGCAGAACGGTTTGGTGCGCTATTGACAATGGTAGGCTGGGCTAAGGAGTCCATCAAGGACTTCATGCGATATCCTCCATAGAATGTTAACAATTAAGGAACCTCGAAATGAACTAAGTTAGGTCCGTCTTAAGTATGGCCAACTTCATCGTCGTTGCTGGCGTAGCATTTCCGCCTTCTGTAGCAGCGCATCTCTCATACGCATTTCGGCGTAGCGACTGAAAGTACGTGCTTGTGATGGATCGTATAAGCACTGCCACAAGTGTTGTTCCTTCCTGACGCAGCCACACTTATCGCAAGTGTCGTTCCAGTAGTCTACGTTCTCCCAGGCGACCTTTTCAAATGTGACGTCGAAGTTCACAAAGAGGTTATCTATTTCTTTTTTCTGGTTGTTCAATTGCCTTACCGTGTCGACTGGACAACAACGTTCTGCTACGTCGCCATGCTTTTTGCAGACGACTTCTGAAAGGTCGTATCGTTTACATCTGTATTTGTGCCAGGCATCTTCAAAGGATGCGTTGCAGCTTTTACAAAGAGATTTGAGGCAGACTCTGTGTTCCATGTGGTATGCTAGTGCTTGAGAAGAGCTTAGTACCTTGTTGCATTCTTCGCAAGTAAGGTTGTGTGCGTTGTTTCGGCGACAGACCTTCTTTTCGACGTGGTAGGAACAAGCTTGCGCGGTAGCAAAGGTCTTATTACAATGTTCGCATGTCGTTGCTGTCGCGCGTTGCTTAAAGCAAACCTTGTTTTTGACGTGGTAGGAACGAGCTTGGCTGGTTGTAAAGGTCTTATTGCAATGTTCACATGTCGTTGCTGCGCGTTGCTTAAAGCAGACCTTGTTTTCGGTGTGATAGTTAAGTCGCTGTAAGGAACTGAATCGTTTGTTGCAATCGTTGCACGTCATTATAGTAGGGTGTTCTTTATGCCTTATTAATGATCCTACTTCGTTGTTGCTGATAGGGTAGGGTCTCTTAGGGCCTTTAGTTTTAATGATTGGTCATTATTCCTTAATGTTTCAAATGTTATTAGGCTTATATTCTCAATGCCTTTAGTTTTAATGATACCTTATTATTCTTTAATGATACCTTATTAACATTACTTAATATAATAAAGAAAAAGAGGATAATATGAAGGACCTTAAGATAAGTCTTTACGTAACGTATCCTAAGAAAGAATAATAAGATATTACAATGAAGTTAAGGGCGCAGGAGCCTTTCTGGGAGGAATTCTAATTACCCTTCAATATATGGACTGCATTACATGTGAACTACCTGCCGACTGCATAATTCCTCCCGCAATTCGTGAGGAGAAAAAATACACCTGTCCTCATTGTAATAAGGTATTCCCCGAAGAATCATTCGTTGGGCATTGGTGTCCCGCAGATCCTAAAGCACAGCGAACTTTAGTTTACAAAGAGGATCTGCAAGGTGGTTTCAAATAAGGTATGTATAATGGAGCGCATGCAATACCATCTTTCTAAAAAGGTTTGTCAAAAGACCATAAGCACCCTTTGCGGTGACTGCGGTCAAAAGCTGTCCACCCTCCAAGCCTTACAATATCACCGCGACAACAGGGTCTGTCTTAAGAACTGCTGCCGCCGCTGTGATGAGCCCTTCTTTGAAGAGAACTGGCATAAGTACCGCTGCCGCCGTTACCACCTCGAAGGTATTGCCTGCGAAACCCACGGTGACATAGCCGAACGCTGTTGCCCCCTTGAAACCTCCCGGGTGCTGACAAAGCGTAAGAAGGAAATTGACCAAACCTTTGTAGGCTTTGACGATGTTGAGGGTGTTAAATGGGAGGACAGGGAACACTGGGAGGCTATTTGCGATCGCTGCGGCTGTCAACGGAGTGGACAACATATTTGGTGCTGTCTATACGACGGACCACGTCCTTTAGACCATTACCTGGCGGTACGAAAGGCTTGGAAAAATGATAAAGATATATGATACCTCAAATCGCAGCATTCGTAGGAGGCGTCTTAATTACCGTATCCGTTTACCACATGACAGAAAAAATGAGGTCCGCCGTGGCAGACCAATACTTAACCGCTCATGAGGATGACTTCTAATCACAAAGAGGATTAGCATCTACCTTCCTTTCAACGTCGAACTTCCATCGACCGCTGACCTTACCATAGCTGCGTATGTGCGTGAATTCCTCACCTTGAAGGACGTACCGAACGCAGTCGGGTGCCCACAGTGTGCACTCTTTACCTTCGTGTTCCAAGACCAACCTTAAACGGCTAATGTCTTCGAACACAACGTAATTTTTTATTCTGTATGAAATGCCTTGGACTAATTCACGCCAGTGTGTCTGTTCAACTATCATTATATCTATGAAATATTCTTTGGTGAGTCCTTAACGCCTCCTGCGTCTTAAAAGCCTTAACACACCAAGGACAAGGTACACGAATGCCTTCCGCGTAATGGTCGATCTCCCTGCATATAAGGTCGTAATCATTGCACACCATGGTTAGGTAACCATTTGCCTCGTATTGTGCGAGTAACGCCTCTTGTTTTGAGGATAATACGCCGTTACCCTTAGGCGTCTTCAACTCCAGGCATAACCCATTATACTTTTTATGTGCATTGAGAACTAAGATGTCGGGTTGCCCCGCCTGGTAACCTTTCTGCCAACATACTATTCTTTTGCTAGCCGAGTCCTGTAGTTCTCCAAGACCTGGTGCGAGCAGTAGGATAGGGTGGAATCGACGTATGTAGTTTACGACCTTCTTATGCAGGTCAAATTCATTTTCTATTTTGAATACCAACTTGTTAGGACTGTCAAAGCGCCGCTCTATTTCATACTTACCTGTTTTCCTGAGGGTAGGGAGAACGTCACCTAACACCCATTTTCTGAACTCCTTAGCTACGGACTTTTCAGATCCGAATATTAACTCATAAAGACCCATTTCAGTGATGTAAACGGAATGTGGTTGCGCATTAAGGGTGTCAGTCAGATTTACACCCTTTATAGACCTCAAAGTTACCTTGTTTTCCTCTGAGACGTGATCAGACGCCGCTTTTCTGGAATTTACGTAACCCAAGGCATCAGCCACGGACTTTGCTTTGAAATAAAGTTTATCGCCTTGCACTATGCATTGCAGTTTGGTGTTGTTGTTTTCGAATACGCGAAGCATTATATACGTAAGGGATATTTTTATCCTTTCTTGGATGAGGGAGCGCAGCGCGCGAATCAATACGCAACGCTCTTTAGCTGATTCATTTCTACGCTCAGTTGCGCGTCAGACACCACAAAGATGTAGCAGTTTATCTTGTCGCCGTCGCCCGCGGAGGCATTTTTGGTGCGCTTGATCTCCAGGGTAATACCGTCCTGGGTATTTACCAGACGCAATCCCTGCCCATGTAAATCCTCGTCGTTAATGGTGCGCATGTCAATCCACAGTGCATACTTATCATTAAAGAATTCCTCGGGGCTAATTTGGTCGCCAAACTTGCGCATTGCCTCCCTGTACACGTCTGCGGGCTTTATCCCCTGGGAGTAAACCTTGTTTGGGACTCCGTTTATGTTGACCCCGACGTTAGTAATGTTGGGGTTATGAAAGGCTTCGGAGTCGCGCTTACCGGCTTCGTAGGGTTTGGCAAACACCAACATTAACCCCGTGAGACTTCTTCGGGGGAGGTTAATACTTTGGTTAATAACCTCATCCGTCTTATCCAAGAAGCTAAACGTCTTATACATCACTACGTGGTCGTAAAGGAATGCCTTTCCGGAGCTGTATTCCATGCCAGCGCTACGTGCCAGCTCTTCGCTGTACACCGTTTCGTACTGCAGCTCTAAGTTGGTAATAGAGTATAGGGTTGTTGTGGTAAGTGCAGTGCTTAGCCCACCAATGATGTTATTAGCATCTGCTAAGGTTACTTCAAACTGTAGCTCGGATAACTGTCTTGGGTAATACACACCGTGATTCGTAATCACTTCAAAGTCCAACGGTATGACATACTTACTACCATAGGCAGTCTTTATTCGCTTTGCGTCTGCCACTGCGGTTTCTCCGCTGCCGTCAGTAGGTTGCGTTTTCGTAGGTGTGCGAACCTTACGTAGAATGACACTACCAATTCCTTGTTCTATCCTTTGCGCGCGGTCAAAGGCCGTCAACCATAAGTCTTTGTACGTGGTATACAGATCGTATCTATTTAAGTCCAGCAAGGATTCCCCGGCGAACTTTACGCGCATCTTAGAAACGATGTTGCGACCCACGTTGTTAACGATAATCCTTTCATCTGTGGGGCTTGACTGCACCGCTAGGTCGAACCTTAAAGCCAAGGTGCCAGGAACTAAGACTAGGTTATCCGTTAGGCGGGGCACGCCTACGTACAGCGTTTCTCCAGGTTTAGCGCTGCTGGGGGTAAAGGTGACCCGGTGAAAGGTGCGTTCTGCTTTCAGTCCGCCAACCTGCTTAGGTAATATATTGGGGTTTAACTTTGAGCTTATCATATATAATGGAAGTAGAAGGAACGGATTTCGATCCCCTTACCGAAGAAGGTCAAGTCGATATTAACGACGAAGAATACGAGTCTTTACTTCCTGATGACAACGTTGACGGGCGGGGCCTTTTTGACAAGCTAAGACGCAAATATGGCAGCAGGGTCCGCGATGCTATGCGTTCCTTGAGAGATAAATTTAGGTCTAAGAACCCCCACACACCTATTCCAGAATACTTACAAATGGAATCCCTTGGCGTGCGGTCGGACTTAACAGCGGACCTCCTCAATGACCTAAGAGAGCGATACCCAAACATAAACCTGGCTACTTTGGACTTCCAAATAGGAGACAAAGGGCAGGTTCAAGTTAGAGAATCGGGTAGGGAAAAATGGCACAACCTGTATCAAAGGAAGAATTCCCGCCTGCTTAACAACCAGCTTCCAAAAGGAGTCACAAAAGCGCTTGGAACGCCCAACTTGACGATGCTAAGCACTTTGACTCAAGAGGAAACAAAAGTTGCTCAAAGGACCTTTATTAGAGGTATTTCGAACCCTGGCTACAAAGATGCCCTCAGATCCGCAATCAGACTGCAAGAGGAGCGCCAGGAAAAACTCAACCAATTAGAGACCGTCAAAGAGGAAAAAAGCAAACAACTTAAAGAACTTCCAAAAGATAGCGACGCGACTGGAGGCTTGGTGAGCTTCTTGCAAAAGGTAAGAGCTGAAAAGGAAGCACTTCAAAAGGAAATGCAGGAAAATAAGGTAACCATCAACGACCTTAGGCGACAACTCGACGAAGCAACCAAGAAAGGGGACAATGTCGATAGTCACTTTAATGCCGTCCAGGAGGAAAACCAAGCATTGCAGGGGCGTATAGAAGAATTAGAAGACGAATTCATGAAACAAAGTAGGTTGACCACTGAAAGCCATGTCGCCGAAATTGCAGACTTTAGAGCTAGGCTTTCTAAGCTGTTGGAAGAAAAAAGCGCCGCAAGAAATCAGCTAAGGGCTGCTTTGAATGAATCGGCGGGAAAAGACGCAGAACTACAGCGCCTGGGAAAAGAATTGATGGAGTCTGTTGACAGAGAAAGACAAGTAATGGTGGACAAGGCAGTGGCGGAGGAACGAATACAACAACTTCAACAGGCCGTCGAAGACCTGGAGGGGCAAATAGAGCGACAGCAGGAAATAGTTGCGGACCAAACTCACCCTGAAGAGGAAAGGGAAGCAGCTCAAAGGGAAGTAGAAACCCTTCAGGAGCGCCTTGCGGAATTACATGCGCAAAAGGAAAACCTGGAAAGAGAATTGGGGCTTACTACCAAGGAAAAGGTAAAAAGAGCTCTGGTGAAGTATGGTATTCCACTGGCATTCGCGGTCGCTATTTCAAGCGTAGTAGGCGTGATCTTGTCCGCGCTTAAGGCTACAGGCGCAGGCGTAAAAAAATTAGGTAATGGGCTGACGGCCTTAGGAAAAAAGATGGCAGCCGGTCTTCCTGGGCTGCTGGGTTCGGTTGTTTCCTTGGCACTTAGGGCCGGCGGAGAACTGTTGAAGTTCGTTGGGAATAACATTTGGATCTTGGTCGTCGCTATTGGAGTGGTACTCTTAAAGAAAATGAAGGGTTAATCTTATCCTTGTGTATTACTGTAGGCTTATCATCGTCGGGAATCCTAGGCGTCCTCGACGGGGGATAAGTAAAGATAGTATTCGCACCACCTTGATAATGCGGAACTAGCGGCATGGCGGTCATGGTGCTAATGGGCTTATGGTTCCAGGCAGCATCCGTCGAAGGACCACTTGACGGGGCGGCATTTATCCGAACGCGACCCAGCTTACCGGCATCAACGCCTGACGTTACCTTATCACTGGGGCGAATCTGTAACTTCGCATATTGGCAATTGGCTATCATATGAAAAGTTACCGGCGTTAAGTCTTCTACGCTTGTTGGCTGGGGTTCAAATGAGAAATGAACTGGGTTCCTATTGTTATCTTTTTTTCTGTAAGGCTGTAATGGTCGATTACTTTCATCAACGATCCTAAACCCAACATTACATGACCACCCCGCTGAAATACTAATAGTACACATGATTAATCCCAAACCTCCAACCTTTACCCACAATTCGGTGTCAAACCATTCATCATTTACGTAGTCCTTCTCCTCCAAGTAATGAAGGAACCAATCTTCCTTTACATGTGGGTTATTCATATATTTAAAGGCTAAGCACCGTAAGAGTGCTAATGGTCTTGTGATTATAAACCATATCTCTTTGATCTTCTATGCTATTTACACAAACGCTCCCCGTATCGTCTACTCTTATCTGCAGCTTTACCTTCCCGTGACAATCGGTAACCATGTGGAAAGTCCAAACCGATAGATTTTCGACACTACTGGGGTTAGGCTCTACGGAGAAATGCGTAGGCTCCCTGTTATTATCTTTTACGCGCATGGGCTGCAGTATTCCGTTGTCGTCGCAGAAACGAAATCCTACGTTTGCATGGCTGCTCGCGCCAATGCAAATACTACAAAGGATTAACTTCTTTCCGGAGTAGTTCAAATTCACTGACATGCCTGTGACATCAACCCAAGATGCTTGGGTGTATTTTTTCTCGCCTGTGTAAGTCGTATAGACACAATCTACTCCAGCTATGTAGGGGTTGTTCATCGCCATATATAATAGCTCAGACCAATGCTTGCAGCTGCTAGGCCGGCTTTTAGTAAGTTATGGTCATATTCCTCACGTATCGCAGGCATAACCTTCTTTACTGGTTTCTTTGGTTCGGGTTTTCCTACATGCGCCTTCTTCGATGGTTTTTCTACCTCTTTTTTTGGTTTCTCTACGAAGTGAGTAATGCCCTTGGTCATGTCAGAGTTCACGTCATTCACCCCAAACTTCATGTCCTTGGTAGCTCGCTGCAGCTTATTGTTATAACCCACAACGGAATTGGTGTTAATAACCAAATTACTTGGCATTAACCAACAACCAGGCGACAAAGCGTAATCTAGTCGCACTTTAGACTGCTGCACCGCTAATTGATATCTCTGCACCGATTTAGATATGTCATTTTCTATTATTGCAGACTCAAATAAAGTTAGGAATTCCTGTTGCGTTTCCTGTGAAGCGCCTTGGGATCCAACAATGGGGTTGCGGGTATTTACCTGCGCCCCCAGGATGCAGTACACGAATGCTTCAATGCTACGGTTAATCCTGGCTAGGTTCCTTAAACCTTTTCCTTTCATTAACACAAATGGATCCCAAGTGCCGGGGTAGTTTGTTTGAATTCTAGTAATTAATGAATTATTACCCTTATCACCGCCCATATCGCTAAACTCTAACTCATCACTTGGATATTCCTGATGCCCGTAGTCGGCTGGCTTCTCACCGTTGGCACCCCAAACATAAACAATGCCAAGCCCATGCGTCTTACCCTCCTTATAACGAAAATCTTTTTGCTGTGGTTTGAACTCATTAATTAACCTTTCCAGGGCTGCGACGTCATAGCGATTATTCATTGGATTAAATACCTTATCTCCCGGTAAAGGTACGTTAAGCTCCTTCAACAGCCTCCTTACCGTAAAGGCAACGTGAAACCGCATAAATGAAATGTGGAACATGTCCGCGGCAACACCACAACCTTTAGTGGCAGCCCAAATAGCAAAGTTTAACTGCTGTGGCCAATACCGCATGTTGGGCCCTGCTAACCATTCCCTGGCCTCTTTACCCGACGTATGCTTCAACATCGTATTCTTATAGATATTCCTTACTACTACATCAAATGATTGCTTACCCACTAAAATCTCTAGATGCGTTACCAATTTTTCAAAGTCGTTTACACCGCCTTCAGCATCGTAAAATGGGTAATCTTCCTTGTTCATTAATAGATCCCTTGGGAAATTAGGTGCTTTATGCTCGGGTTTTGGTGGCCTTTCTTTATGAACGGGCTTAGGTGTTGGGGGGTGTACAATCGGTAATTGCTGCACCTGATCGACCAGCGTAGGTTTCAAATCCTCATTACTGTACATCCTAGAGCCGTTATAGTAAATCCCATCGGGTCTTCTTTCGAACTTACTAGCACCCGCGTACGGAAACATCTTCCTAAATGCTCTCCAATTCCAGTAATCCCGGTTGTCGTGATGTGGCTGCTCCTGTATATCATTCCCAAAAGCGTCGTACATTAGTATATATAATGGATGTTATACCATCAGCACCTCCACTCTATCCTGATTTACCTACAAAACCCAATGAATTAAATGCCGAGAACTTCCGCTTGAATAAGGCAAATCTAATCCTGGCTTACTTGGAAGGGCAAACGAAACACTACGAAAAAGTCCGAAAAAAGTACGTCAGAGCCCGAAGCATTTTACATAAAATCGCGATAACTTCCGGCTCCATGTCCGTGGCGTTAACAGGCTCTGGCGTTGCTACTTCGCTTACTGGACCGGGAATAATTGTTGGAGTTCCTTTGGCTAGCGTCGGCGCCGTCTGCGGCATCGTTTCCGCTGTTACAACAGGCATTATGAAACAGTTGTCAAGCAAGATATCCAAGCATGACACGACAATAGCTCTGTCAAAGGCTAAAGTAAATACTATCACTGACCTTGTTTCAAAGGCTTTGCGTGACAGAAAGATAGACGACGTAGAATTCTCGCTTATTCTGACCGAAGAGGAAAAGTACGAGAAATTAAAGTCGGATATAAGGAATAAAAAAACAATCGTAAGAGATCTTTCCGAGGAATCTCGCAAAAAGATCTACCAAGAAGCAAAAGAAGAGCTTCAAAGAAAACTCGCTCAGTAAATATTTACTTTGAAAAGAGCGTGACAGGATTCTATTTACATATTGAACGCCGACTGTCTGGGTCATATGCGTAATCGAATGTCTGAAGCTATCATTGACGTCAGCACATTCCTGAGCGCCGTAACAACGAAGCCTCCAAAAAGTAAATTTCAAATCTACTTTCAAACTCGCTGGTTGTTAAGGCGAAGGGGTATGATTGGAATGTTGTCTATTGTCTTACACGTGAACAACTCATTATTCTTCCTAGGCACGCCACTTCCACCACGTGAAAGTAAAAACCCGCCTTGCAGCTGTCATATTATTACGTCAGTCGCCTTGGAATCCATCCTAACAGGGGGTGGTTGGGGTCAATTTTGTAAAATATTTCATAGATTACGTCAGGGTAATAAGGAATATCCTTATTCAGCTGACAAAACATCCACTCGGCTCTGCTCATATCAGAAACCTCAGGAATAGACTTACCGGTAATTTCAGACAAAAGATAGGGAATAGCTTTGTAATATTTCCCTAGCTTTAATTTTTCCAGCGTTTTCCGTAGGCTTTGTGGCGTTGGCTTTTTTAAGTGGTTTATAATTCTTTCCATTACTTCGTTGTCTAAATATACCGGCTGATGACCTTGAATGTGACTCATCCAGCCTCTGAAGTATTTTATTCTTTTGTATGGGGTCTTCTTACGACCTCCATTAGCGTAATATTGCTCTTTAGTAGCATTTGGTACGGCATTACGAATATTCTTACCACACTCGTAACACTGTGCTGACGTGTCGTCTTCTATTTGCATTTTTTTACCACAACAAATATACTTATTTGGCTTAGTAGGTACAAACTTGGGTTTTAAGCACTTTATACAGAAGTCATAAACAAACTCTTTACAATCTTCGCACTCCATATATAGACTAACATATTTTACATAGACGCGGGATGCGGGTAATCGCGGCACGAATCGAGGTGGGTACTTTAGACGGGTAATCCTCCGGTGGTCGTTGCGCTGGAACCCCCATCCCCTATACTACTCCCTTCCTTTCCTGCCCCATAACGAGATTCCTCGCCAGTTTTATAGACTGCAGACGCAAGCTAACGGAAGAACCCTACAAGAACTATGCCAGTATGTGGACGATCAGTGGATATCTTCGACCATCCACGAACCCAAAGAGTGGAGTGTTTTTGGTCAGCCTATTAGGACCAATAATGACCTTGAAGGATGGCATCATGCTTTGAACCGGCGGGCCGGGAGAAGTCACCTTCCCTTTTATGAGTTAGTTGAGCTACTCCATAACGAAGCTAGGGTATGTGAACTCAGCGTCAAGTTGATCAGCAGTGGCAAGCTCAAGCGAATTCAAAAGAGAAAGTATCGAAATCTACAAAGGAAAATATTTGACTTATGGGAGAAATTTGAAAGTAATGAAAAATCAGCGGTCCAACTGTTGAAAGCCTGCTCTGCCCTGAATGGCCCCTCTAGAAGTCAATAAACCCATATAGATATTATATCTATATAAGGAATATTTTAGAAATAAACTTAATACATTTGATAAATGTCAATAATCAAAATTTTGTAAAGAATCTTCGATAATAAAATTGGTTAGTTATTACAAATTGAGTTGATTATCGACTGCCTGTGTATAATAATGAATGGAATGTAAGCACGAGTTGTCGATCGAACTATTTTGTTGTCACGAAGTCTTGTAGTCATTCGCGACGTTCTCTTATGTTTCTCTCCTAGATATTTCGTTAAAAACCTTCCTAAAGATAAGATATTCGTGTTTTTGATAAAGATTTTGGTGAGGGAACAAAGATTTATTCGAAAATCTAATGGTTTGACGAGCACGAGTTGTCGATTGAACTACACTGTTGTTAGTCACGGGTTTGTTGTCACGAAGTCTTGTAGTCATTCGCGACGTTCTCTTATGTTTCTCTCCTAGATATTTCATTAAAAACCTTCCTAAAGATAAGATATTCGTGTTTTTGATAAAGATTTTGGTGAGGGAACAAAGATTTATTCGAAAATCTAATGGTTTGACGAGCACGAGTTGTCGATCGAAGTACACTGTTGTTAGTCACGGGTTTGTTGTCACGAAGTCTTGTAGTCATTCGCGACGTTCTCTTATGTTTCTCTCATAATATTTCATTAAAACCCCTCCTAAAGATAGTGTGAACAAACAAACATTTATTCGGAAATCGAAAAGAAACAGTGTAATTATAGCTAAGTAAACTTTGGTAGGCGAAACGAATAAAGCGTAGGCGAACTTCGGTAGGCGAAATGATGCGTAGGCGAAATAATCGTGAAGCAATTTGAGGGATGTAACAACATTCGATTTTCATTTTCAATTTGACAACTCGTAAAATGCTTAGATTTGGCGGAGTCACAATATACCTAAAACATGCTGGCCGCAAAATATTTTTACATTTTATGAAAGATCAATGTTTACTTGTATCACGATAAAAATACTAGAGTTATAGAGCAATCCACTCTTGAGATTTGAATTTTTATCTTTTGTCATAATTTTGCTCGTCACGAAATGTCAAATATAGTGCAAAGGTAGTGTAAATTTTCTCCAAATAAAATACTTCTTCTTGAAGCTTTTAATATGTCAGGTTATTCCTCAGATGTGTATCTAACAGCATGTAAAAGGATTTAATTTTGTGCGCATTTTTAAAAGAGATACAAAGCCTCAAATTTCATTCAAATTACGTTACCAGAAGGTATCCAAAGACTTAATTTTTGCCCGAAACTTGACCCCCTTGGACTTAGCGAATTTGTGACGACATTCAAAATAAAATGCATTTTAATACTACCAGTAGGAAAGGCTTTCTGTACATAAAGCTTGAAAGAAATCTGAGACCCCATCCAATTTGGCCTGGTGATTCTTAGGGACACAGCCTCTTAAGTAAGCTTTTTTTCTGCTCACCTTACCAGTTTTCAAGTCTGTTTTTTGGTCTTGATTTGTCCAAAATCTCCAGATTCGATTTCAATGAAAGACATCCGAAGTAAATTTAACTAAGCTTGATATTGTATTGTATTATCTGTAGTTATCTTTCGTTTTTTTGTTTTTTGTTTTAAGTAAAAGAGATTCAAAGCCTAAAGCTGTCGGCCTTGGAAAACTTTGTCGAAGGATCTTCAGAGAACAAAACTAGTCCCTGGGGGTGGTGGTGAGTTGTGTACAAAGTCCCTAAGTCAGAGAGTGTACTCGCGCAAACGACATGGCTTAAAAACGCGGGATTGGCTAATACAAAATACTATCTGAGGATGCGCAATGTGGTTTTCTGCTGAATTTAGCGCAGGGGGTCAGTATAAAATGGCAGACGAGAAAGGAGCGCAATTTTTTCCAAAAATAGAAGGTTTTTCCCTAGCATAACTGGATTAAATGCCCTAATTGATCAAGGAAACAAGTCAGATGAGTATCATCTTATGTGAATGGTTAATTGTATTGTTTTCAGTCTTACTACCGTTTGCGTTCGACCATGAAGCGTGACCAATTTTTCGCGCAGGTTTACTTTTCAAACGTGACAGTTTCCCAGACATCTGTCTACACTAGTCCAATGAAAATATCGCGTTTACACCGTAAAACTTGGCGGGTTTGTCACACAAACGTTGCGCCTTTGCTTCACATAGTTTGCACGTTTACAGATATTTCGAGACAGTTTGTCAGGTTTGTAGGGGAAGTATGGATACATTTCGTGTAAACAGATTTGGACGAACATATCGAACTGGAATTGCACTTGACTGAAATGTAAATGCTTGAACGCTGATCGTTTTTCGTTTTGACAGAGCTTCCTTGAGTTGAAAAGAAAAATATACTGGAGATATGTCAACCTCGTGTTCTTCTTCGTTCATAGTGAAACGAAGCGGCGCAGTAGACAAGCTTGTAACTTTGCCCAGATGAGGGACTTCTCGCACAATACGTTCTTTGAACGCTTGGAAATCATACTCCAAAAGCTCATCTTCAGCTATAAAAAATGGAGGAATTCGCTTGGAGGTGTAATAATCATATATCACCTTAACTTGCACTAAAGACATTTTTAGATTTTTAGTTCAGCGATACTAGTACATAAATGGAAACAAGAGAAACCTGACAAACTGTCTCGAAATATCTGTAAACGTGCAAACTATGTGAAGCAAAGGCGCAACCTTTTTTGTGACAAACCCGCCAAGTTTCATGGTGTAAACGCGATATTTTCATTGGACTAGTGGAGACATGTCTGGGAAACTGTCACGTTTGATAAGTAAACCTTCGCGAAAAATTGGTCATGCTTTATGGTCGAACTCAAACGGTAGTATTCGGACAAAAACAAGTCCTCGAAGTGTATGTATTTGAATAAAAAGACAGCAAAGAAATGCCATTATTGCGACGTTATTCTTAGTCTTTTCCTAAGATCTGACCTATAAATGCTGCTTGATTGTCAAGATAATAATGTAAATATAGTCGTGAGTGCTTTAAATTTGAAAATAAGTAATCAAAACTATAGATGAGCATGCATTACTCCGATTATTGTTAAATCTGTTCAACTGGGTTGCTGTAATTCGATATCGTGTGTTAGATTCCTAGATAATTCTTCCTTTTAGGTGTTTCTTGGCGAAAAAGAAAACGTACAATGGGAATAATCATAATTCAACTAGTTTGAAAGCATACATGAACCTCCCATTGACAAACGGCTTTTTTTTTCGTAAGAAAAAGAATTTTTCTTCAGGAAAAGGGTTCTTGCTATTCCCATCATTAGCAATGAATGAAATGCTACTTCATTTGTGTTTGCATGGCAATCTTACTTTTTTCATTTAATTTTGATATCTCTACGATATCAATGAAGAAGTTCTTAATATATTGTTGTAATATGTTAAGTAGATATGGGAGAATCTATCTTGTAAAGGGCTCCTGAGTTTGATCTTCCTCATACCTTCAGCCAGTTTAGCTAGGCTGTTTTTTTTCTTTGCCTTTAAACATTTGAGTCATGCACAGGAGAATATTAAAACAACTAAAAACAAAAAAAATTAACTTTTAACACTGTTTCTGTTGCGTCAATAAACGAAATATGACAAGCTACGGTTTCAAAACTTTATTCTCTTCTTACGTACATGAAGCTAGTTGCTAATTGCGAGTTGGATAGGCGAGTTGTTCGAAATCTAAAAAAAGCGAAGCAAAAATGAAGCGTTACTCATATCTAGAAAAATATATTCAAAGTTGAAGCGATCTGACTTACCCGGTAGATTGCTCTGAAACTTGACGAACTGAATTTAAATTAGCGTTACTTATATACTAATGCAACTTAATCCGAGGCAAGCTACTCGTGCGTGCGTGCAAAAAGGAATCTATTACTGAATTCTATCATGCTTTTCGCGCATAACGAAACAGTTTCCACTTAATGTTAGTGCTGCATTTATAGTTAAGCAAAAGTTGTCACAGTTCTTAGTTTTATCAAAAACCTGTTATAATCAGGTAATCCTCTAGATAAGCACGGTGAAACAACATTAAGAATCTTTGGTTTCATCACATCTGTGTTCAGTTTAGATATAATGAAATTCTTCATCAATTGTGGTACTGACTAGAAAGCCCTTTCCATATGGTATAATTTGCACTTGCCTTGCATTGGATTCATCCAAAATGCTAATTCCCTCCCAGTGTAGTAGTGTTTCATGTATACATCAGATTCCTTGTTTTTGTTAGTTAATTCAATCATGTTCAGTGTTGGTTGTAAAGGTAAGTGATCTCAGCATTATATTTGCATATTTGCAATATTCATAACAGTCTAGGGTAGTTTAATCAGTAGTTTTGCCCTGTTTTTACCCTCCCATATGATGCACCAGGAGGTTCTTTTATATTTAGTACACCTAGTGGCCTGTGTTGTTTGATATAGATCATAATAATTACAATACATTTTCTCCTTTCTGAGATTTGAGAATTATGATATCACCAAAGTTAAAAACCAAAGTAGATAGATTTTCCATCTACCAAGATACAATTTTTTTAATAGAGTAAAGGAATATACTCTAAGCACCCTTTATGATACACAATTGCAAATTTTAATTAAGAGGCCTTGTAAAAATTCCTAAAGACAATATCGTTCCTCCTCCCTCAAATAAATGTATACCCCATCTTCAAATTGTCAACTCTTTTGATGCACTAAAATACTAAATGATAAGATGGTTGGAGTATGATTGTATCCCACCCATAAAATGATTACATCACTCTGGGTATACCTTCCTTGTAATTAGTTCATCAATAATTAGATCTTATTAACCGACCGGGAGGTCTGTATGGGATAATCTTGACCGAGGTCGGAATGTACAGACCGAGGTCAAGATTATCCCGTACAGACCGACCAAGCTCGGTTAATAAGAGTTTTATTATATGACCACTTTTCATTGAAAAGGACAAATTTCATTTGCACCTTTTTTATTTATAAACAAACCATTTTTGGAAGCGCGCGTGTATATTACACTCAAATGGCTTCCCAGTGATTTTAATAAAATACCAGTTATAAACCAGTTTGACAAGAAGTCCGAAGGCAAGTTATTCAATAGAACTTACAGATATTAGAAGGCAAAAACTATTCAAAAAGGGATATTCTTTAAACTCAATCCTAAAGAGGAGGCAATCAAAGCAAGCATAAATGTTCAATGTTATCTTAAAACACTAAGAAACAAGCTCATCATGGTTTTGAGGCTGTGCAGACGTTTGGCAAAAGACATTCAGATTGAACGTGCAACCTTCAAACTTCTCGATATTTGCTCCAGCAAAGATGGCTTGAAATTTTCATTCTGCACCAGTAGGGAAGTTGAAGTATTCAGAGTCTGAACGGCGGTTACTGTAGATGAAGAGGTCGAAGGAGCTGAACCATTGCTCAGGATGGCTGACATTGCTCTTTGGTTCTGGAGGGATGCTGATTTATAACTATCGAGGCTTTTCAGATTCTTATGACCGCTTAGTTGTGCCACGTAGTTAGCTTCCACATTTGCATCAAGGAGCCTGCCGATGCTAGTTTTACGTACAGCATGGTTGGTCAGTTTTCTCTTGAGGCCTTGCTGATTCTCCTTACCAAGAACCGCTTCTGTTGATTCTTTCAAGAACTTTCCAATTTCATTCTTACCGAGAGGTCTATTCAAATACCAAACTTTATCCTCTGGTTTTCGTTTGTGGTTGATGGCCAGTGTTGTCACTGCTTGTCCCATACTTTATTTTATTCTATACACATACGCAGAGCGTACGTGTATAGAATAAATTAAAGTATGGGACAAGCAGTGCCAACATCGTAAAGAATTTGTGTACGAAGGGACGAAACTGCGAGCACCAACTACCAGTTAAAATCAGACCAGAAGGTACAAGTCAGTTCATCATAACATATGCCCTCTTAGACAGTGGTAGTACCTCGACATTCTGTACCGAGTCTTTGATGAAGAAGTTGAACGTTAATGGTAAAAAGACCAAGATTTCACTGACTACGTTAGGAAAGAAAGACGATCTGACAGATACTTTCCTAATCAGAGGTCTAGAGATTGCAGATATGGATGAGAATCACTTGATTAAATTGCCATCGTTCACCCAGCAAGAGATCCCAGTGGACAAAGCGGATATCGCTACCCAAGAGGATGTAGATAGATGGCCACATTTAAGTAACTATGTACAGATTATGTCTCCTGATTCTAGAATCGAGTTTGGTCTTCTTGTCGCTAGTGATGTCCCAGAGGCCTTAGACCCACAAGAAGTAATCCACAGCCAGCACGGTGGTCCATATGCAACTAGAACAAAACTAGGATGGACAACCAATTTACCATTGAAGCGATGTGAAGAATCTCCTCGCATTTCTAATTTTCTGGTCAAGGCAGACGTACAGTTGAATCAGATCATGATAGACTTCTTTAACCAAGAATCCAACGATTCTATCAGTAATCACAGAACTGAGATGTCTTCGATGGAGTGCCGTTTCTTAACAAGCGTCGAGTCGTCGGTGGAATTAAAGAACGGTCACTACCACATCAATCTGCCTTTCAAGAATCCAGAACTCCACTTGCCCAACAATAAGCCTCAAGCCATTTCACGTGCCAAATGGTTAAAGAAAAAGTTCACCAAAGATCTCAAGCTACATCAAGATAACAAGAACTTCATGTCTGATTTGCTCTCTAAAGACTTTGCTCGTAAAATCCCACTTCGCATGTTGAATCAAAGTCAAGGAAAAATTTGGTACTTACCTCACCATGGCGTATATCACCCACACAAGCCGGAAAAGGTACGCGTTGTCTTCAACATTTCTGCAAAGTTCTAAGATATGTCACTCAACGACCACTTATTGCAAGGACCCGATCTTACGAACAAACTTCTGGGCGTTCTTTTTAGATTCCGCCAAGAAAATATCGCGCTAATGGCAGACGTGGAAGCAATGTTTCACCAGGTGAGAGTACCGGAACAAGATCGTAACCTTATACGCTTCCTGTGGTGGCCACAAGGTAACATTGATCAAGAATTGGAAGAGTATCAAATGAATCTACACTTACTTGGTGCAGTATCGTCACCAAGTGTCGCCAACTTCGCCTTACTTAAAACTGCCCTAGACAACAAGCAAGTTACAGTCCCAGCGCAGTCAGCACAGTTCTTAACAACTTTTACGTGGATGATTGTCTCAAGTCTATGCCAACCATTCAAGATGCAATTACACACTCCAAAGAATTCAGTGAGCTCTTGTCCAAAGGAGGTTTTCGCCTAACAAAGTGGGTTAGCAACAGTCGTGACGTTATCAGTACTATACCAGAATCTGAAAGAAACAAAAACATCAAAGAAATGGACTTAGCTAAAGACAATCTGCCCATCGAAAGAGCGCTAGGTGTGAACTGGAATATCGAACAAGACAAATTTGGCTTCAAGATCAATCTCAAGGAACGCACTCCGCCAAGAAGAGGTATACTATCCATGGTTAGCGCATTGTACGATCCATTAGGATTTGTCTCGCCGTTCACATTACAAGCAAAGTCCCTTTCACAAGATTTGTGCAGACTCAAGCTAGATTGGGACCAAGAGATACCAATAGAACACCATCAACAGTGGCAAAAGTGGTTAAATGACCTACCAAAGCTTGCACAATTCGCAGTCGAAAGATGCTACAAGCCAACGAACTTTGGTCAAGTGACATCTACACAACTTCACCATTTCTCTGATGCGTCTCAAACTGGTTATGACCACAGAATACTGATGGAGAGATGGAAGATTCATGATGTTTGCACTGCTTGTCCCATACTTTATTTTATTCTATACACATACGCAGAGCGTACGTGTATAGAATAAAATAAAGTATGGGACAAGCAGTGCCAACATCGTAAAGAATTTGTGTACGAAGGGACGAAACTGCGAGCACCAACTAACTAAGTATTTACATAGAGGGCGTATATAAGGCGTACGAAAGCTCCTAAGGGACAAGACTAAATGACGAAACAATGACGAAAATACTTAGACTGAAACGAGTGAAACAAAAGCTATAGAACACTTATAAACAAACCTAGGACAAAGAGAACTACACTAAAACTCATTAAAGGCTTTTCAGATCTAACAGCCAGATAAAAAGGAGCATCAGATATTAACATAGACTCTGATCGATGGCTCCTAAATGCCTTGTAAAACTCAACAGGACATCTCGATTTGTTGACATTGGCATATGCTTTTGGATTGAAAGCTCTTTGGTGCCCTCCTTCTTGGCCTGTTCGTGTCTTGCTACCTTTTTCTGTTTTCCACACCAGACATTCAGCTCCAGTTTCTGGGTCATTTTCAAGGCTCACATCTCCCCAGTTCTCATCTCTAGCTCTCCAACCAAAATGTAGGGAAAGGAACCACCACAGAGCCTTTTGCAGCGCCTTTGGTTCTTCAACACTGAACTGCCCGCTCTCAAACAGTGTGTTTACTTCGGTTGCCGTCAGCTCTCTCGTTGCGTTGGGAAGATTGCCTTTTCCTTTGCCAGTGAGATCCTTTCGTTTGGCAGCAATGACGCTTCTGGACCTGGAAAACTCGTTATCCTTGAGAATATTATACGAAGAACCTTTTTCCTGGAGATAACGTTGGAAACTTCTTTGTAATTTTTGAATCAACAAGATTGGCAAAACCAGAAAAAATGTCACTATTAATATTTTCTGACATTTCAGATCTAGCATGTCACTCAAAAATAATTCAATAAACAAACTTTAGATTACAAAAAACACCAGAACAAAACGTCAGGTTTGATATTTTGTAGAAAAATGTGAAGCCTATTCAGTACAAACTTAAAGGCAATCTTCCAATGTCTTTGCCGAGTTTTTGGTAGATACCCTTTCACTAAAGACTTGAACTTGAACTTGAACATAAAAAGGATTTCCAAAGAAAAGAAGATATTTATCCTTCGCATCACAACATTTCATCAATGACTAAAGCTTTTATCCTTAGTCTTAGGACTCCTTTTAACCTGCTCTTTTATCGCAAAGAACTTTATTTTTAAAGTACTAATAACTACATCTGAAGAATTCCTATGAAATAAATTTATGTTAAAATCTAAACAAAAAAATAAACAAACAATGTAATGCATTTCGATTTGATTTCACTGCATGGTTTTTATTATGGGAGAAGTTATCTTCATCTCGAATAATTTACCTTTCATTTTCATTCAAATTGTTCTCCCTGTGACTTCCGTATCAGGAGCTCCGCGTTTAGGCCGTGCCTAAATATATTATTAATAATAGGGCGTCTTTTTGGTTAGCTGATAGTGAAAAGAGAAAGAAAAGTGATAGGAAACTTTAATTATCGTGTTGATTTGCAAATTAATTTCGTTTTTTTCTTTTCTTGACGCATAAAATGTCAATCGAGTGACGAAGGGTTCCTCAAACAGCCCCATAATGCAACGCATTTCTACAAATCCGAACGGTTGATATGCATATACCCTCTAGATTATTGTTATTTAGTGTATATACCAACGTGGGAACCTACAAAGATGGCGTTAAATTTTCCTCGAGTATTTCTTACTGAATATACAAATCAGCACCGGTTTTAACGTAAGTGCCACTTTTCCAAATGTTGTACAGATCGTAAGTAAACCAGACCCTGAGTTTTTCATCCTTCTTTAGTGTCAAAGTAGGATCAGAAATTGGGTAAATTAACTCTGGACTTGTCACAGTTATGTGGTCAATGGTGAAGTGTGTCCAGAAATCTCTGGGATTGCCAGGATAAGGTGCAATTTTCCATTTTTCTCGTTAGTAATAAAGAAACAAAGAGCCTGTCTGTGGGAAATATCCCCCCAGTATCGAGCCGTTACAGGGTCATTGGTCTGGGAGACTCCCTCCAAGAGATACACGAGCTTGAAATGTTTTACAATTTTATCAAATGGAACAATAACCTCCCCATATTCATCATTTTTTACACCAACGCACACAGGAGCTATGTTTATTTTGATCCACGACGGCTTTTCTAGAAAAAAAGAGAAAGACAAAGAAAAAAATGACAATTGATATTTTCACATGAAATTGGTCAAGTGTTTTGTTTCAAACTTTTCAAAAGTAAAGCCCCATGAACATTATGAGGGATTTTTCCCTTTTTAAGCTTAAGATTAAAATAAAGATGGATGGCTGGATGGATGAGTGGACGCACGCACGGAGGGAGGGAGGGAGGGAGGGAGGGAATGAGTGAAGGAGAAATGCACGGATTGACTTAACGTTCAGAATTGCATGGATATGTTAATTACTGCAAATATGAATTATTCCTTACCCTTTTCACAGTTCTGGCCAAAATATCCATTTGGGCAGAGACAAGTGTACTTCGTTAGGTTGTACCCTAGCCGTGTACAAGTCTTGTTTCCTTCGCAAAGACCGTTATTCAAACATGGATTCTATAGACAAAAAAGTATCATTTTATCAATACAAACTGACAAAGACATTACACTAGTAAAGTGCATCGTGAAAACCGAAAGAGACAATTTCCAGGATTGTTCGTTGTAATATATACTATATACATGATAAAAGACTTAGCTTTGGCTCGCGCTAAGCTGAGAATGACTTAAATGACTTAAGTTTTGGTTATATACGAGAACGTTTACACATATGAACAATCTTTTTGTTCATTAAATCTCAAAAATGTGTGCAAGGATCAGCTTCTCAGGGTAGCGCACAAACCAAGCGATGAGGGTAGAACTCCGCTACTTGTGAAATCTTAGTATGCAATACATGTATGGCCGAGAAGTCATAATCGCACCATGTAAGGGAATCCGGACTTATGGTGGATTCTGGATTCCAAGCCCTGGATTCCGAATTCCGAGACTCTGGATTCCGGATTCCAAGGGTCTGGATTCCGGATTCCAAAACTTTTGTATTGCGGATTCCGGATTCCATATCGTTAATTTTCAGATACTTTCTCTGAAAATTATATTTGATATACTTGCCAGTATAAGTAATCGTCTGTCAATTAAATCAGCATCTGATGACAGATATTCTTGGTGGAGATATTACACAGGTGGGGGAGGGGCTACATCGGTTCAGTCTAGGTCGAGGCGATAGCATTTGAGTTTATACTTTTAATTTCAAAGTAGCGGATTCCGGATTCCAAAAGGATGGATTCCGGATTCCATCATAAACTTGATTCCGAATTCCAAGGCCTGGATTCCGGATTCCAAAGCCTAAAATTTCGTGGATTTCGGATTACGGATTCTGGATTCCCTTACATGGGGCGAGTAGTAACTAACCTTTATTCCTTTGTACGAGAATCCTTTTCTTTGATGGAAATCTTCTGGGGAACTATGTCAGCCTGATTAAGCTCACAAGAAAACCATCCTTCAGTTTCATTGGAATGAGCAATATTGAACAAAACACAATCTTTGTTCGATTTACAAACAAATAAACAAAGAATCGGCATTTCTGCTTTAAGCAAGCAGAACGAATGGTTGATCAGAACCATTCCATTTACTTCTGGCACAAAAAGATCATCGGTGCATTGCTCCCATCTTAAATCTGTAGCATGAATAATATAGTATAAGATATAGAACATCATACATATCATGATCAATGCTTATGGAAGCTTGCCAGTTGCTTTTCATGAAACTTTGTAGCCCTTTGTAACCCCTCTGTTACATGATTGAACTTTGGGCAAACAAAATTACATTTAGAATAACGAGTAGTTCTTGAGTGAACATCAGAATATAAAACTAATGAATCTAATAGATATTGTGGAACTCTAAGCTAGGTACGCTTGAAAAGAATCAAACATTTGGCTATTCTAGCCACGATGTAAAAAGGCAACCAACGTAACTTATTGAACAATGTAACAGACGCCGAATTAGGTTAAGCATCAAGAATTATTCTGGCTGCTCTCTTCTGCAGACGCATAATATTATTCAGATTATCTTTACTACACATATGCCAAATGACACTAGCGTAATTTAAGATAGGTCTAATCATACTATTATAGTATAAAATTCTTTGTTGCAATGGCAAACACGATTTAATCTTATTCAAAACTTCTAATCTTTGAGAAACTTTTTTGCTAAGATAATTGACGTTATTATCAAATGACAGTTCAGTGTCCAATTCGAGACCAAGCACTCGTGAACACTACCCAACTTGTTACGCATGGAAGCCAAGCTCTCTACATCAGAAGCGTGCGAAATACTTGTATCATATGCATAAAGATCAACATGAACATCGGACGATTGAATATTCACTGGGAGATCATTGATGAAAACGAGAAACAAAAAGGGCCCAGAAGACTGCCCTGAGGAACTCCATGGTGGATATTTTGGAGGTCTGAGTCCAAACCATTCAGAGTAACGTACTGTCGACGCCCTGACAAGTAGGACTCTAACCAAGTTCTTGAGGTTTCAGCCAGGCCGTAAGCAGAAAGCTTTGTAATTAAGATCTGATGATCAACCATGTCAAAAGCCTTGCAGTAATCAATAAGAACAACACCATTAACACGATTGTTGTCGAGGTTACCAAGTAATTGGTCAACAATCCTGATAAGAGCAGTATCAGTACCATGGTGTTTTCGGAAGCCAGATTGACGAATATACATTAGGTTGTTTTTGTTCAGGTAGTCGTAGAGATGGTTATGAACATGCCTCTCGAGCAATTTAGAAGACACTGGCAAAACCGATATTGGTCGATAGTTAGTCATGTCATTGTGATCACCTGATTTGAATAATGGGGTGACTTTTGCAGTCTTCCATCGATAGGGGAATACCCCTTTTTCAATTGATATATTCAACAGCTTTGATACAGATGAAGCGATGAGAGGAGCAGAGATTTTCAACATTTTTGCGCTTATTTTGTCTACACCCATGGCCTTAGAACAGTTTAAGCCTAGTAAATTGTCATAGATGAAACTCTTTTCAACAGGTGGAATAGAGAAACACTCTTCCGGGTCTTTTCTGGAAGCAATAAAGTTCATGAGTTTCGAGGTGTCCAAAGGTATATCAGGCAGAAACTTTCTCAATTTGTCTGCGATTGTACTAAAATGGCGATTAAAGTCATCCGCAGATCCATGGATACCATGCTTTCCCTCACTGGAACTAGCAGTCAATGACTTAATTGTTTTCCACATTTTCTTCGGGTTACCTTTGCTGTTTTCGAAACACTCTTGTATAACTTGACCTTAGCATATCTAACCATATTGCACGCATGATTTCTCGCCGATCTGTAATTAGACCAGTCCTGTTCATTATTGGAGCGTCTGGCTTTCTTTAACGATGAATCACGTTTCTCAAGTTTCTTAATAACTTCTTTAGTCATCCATTGCGCTTGTTTTGGTTTTGAAACACGTTTCTGGCGCCAAGGACAACAGGTATTCAGAACGCCGTTAAATAGAGATTCCCAAGTACTCAAAACATCATCAAGATCATCGAACATAAATGCTGTGCCCCAAGGGACCTCCTTTAAGGATTCCTTGAAGTCTTTCTCATTAAATTTTTTCATGTCCCTGTAGGTTATAGTGCGTGGGCCAGGACCATGATTTGGGCTATTGTGTGTGTGGTCGGAGATTCCATAATTATAAGTTATTATCTTCTTGATTCTTTCAGGACAATTACTGAAAACATGGGTCTCGTTATTGACTCTACGAGCTGTTAAAAATTCATACTGAGAATATGTTTGATCAGGCGATGTTTCTTAAATTTCTGACGTTCATTGAAGTTAACGTTGAAATCTCCAAGTAAAATCGTTTCCTTATTTAATAAATAAGCAGATTCAATGTTTTTGTCTAGCTCTATCTGGAGCTTAGCAAGACAGCCCTTCTCGCCATGCTTAACTGACTGGGGATCGAACATATCACACGCAACAGAATGTGTTGTTGACACATGAGCTATGACGTGACGTGACATTTAAACAGTAAATTTTGATTCCATAAGTTCTCTTACTATTGGTCCCGTTGTAGAATTTATCAAAATAAACAGATACCAATATATTCGATGAAATAATAAAATATAATACATAGACTTTAAAAACATTCTAAACGTCAGGACATGGAATCGATAGTAGTCTTAGCTAAGGCACTTCTCATGATATGCAGCCAAGAATTTCCTAACAAGACGCGCAGATGAAACTTATGTGGAAAAAATACTAATATTACTTACGTCTTATATCCTCCAAGACACAAAAGCCAGGTAAAACCAACAGAAAGGCTGCAAGTGTACATCGTTCTTGGAAGTTCATCTTTGAGCAAAATGAAAAGCCGAACTATATACGTCTAGAATGGATTGAGGAGCTCAGAAATCACCGGCAGCGGTATGGGTCTGAATCTTCTCGTGAGCTGTTTCCATTTTTTAACAAACAGTGTGATTCAGTCCTAATCCATATTCATTTAATTGTTTTCAATCGGGAAGTTACGGCCGAAAAGAATGATTCATTCATTATTTAAACTTTTTTCAGCTTTTGGAGAGTATTATAACGACTTTCTTAGGCTTTAAGTTTGCAGCTTCAGCACTTCAAATGACCCAAACTAATGATATAACAGAAGACCGTCTTATGATCTACTATTTTCAATGCAATTAAATCAAAAATATTGTTAGTTTATATTACAATCAAAAATGTTTGACTCAGGCATGACTCATTTCTCCCCCTAATAGTCGTTTATTTTGTAGTTTCTGCAATTCTATATATTTTCCTATTTTCGTTTCCAACGTTACGGTTTCAAGTATTGATTATCTAAATACCACTTGCAAATGAGACATTAATGTTAAAAACTTGCTTTCGGTACCTGGAAAAAAGCTACCCATTTTTCTTTCTTTATTTTGAATCAGCGTTAAATTCTGTATAAAACAGCTTTCTAAGAAAGTTTTCTAATGACTTCTAGATTCAGTACTCAGACAACTCAAGGATAGAAGTTAAAAAAAACGTTGTCAATGTAGAACTTTGACTTTTAGCGGAAACGATAGCGAGGTTCTTTTTGAAGAACAACACAACTTCATATCGCACACAGTATTACACCCGTATAAAATTCATTGAGAACATTTCTCGCTTTATTTAGCGGTTTTTGTAAGAAGTTGGACCCAGAAATATGTCAAAAATTTAATAGCTCTATTTGACGTTTACCAGCTCAGAAATAATTTCTTTCTTTCGTTACTTGCTTTGTTATATTTAAGGAATGATAAAAGGTGCGCACAATTTTGAATAATGCGCTCGCTTTACAGTATACACAAAAATGTGTACATAAAATTGAGTATGTTATGAAGTTAAACATTTTCTGAAAGATGAAAAAACAAAGTTTATGAAGAAATCTTTAAAATACAATTTTTTATCGGAGTTAATTTGACTAGATTAACTACACTTTTCCACAACCGATTCCGTGCGTGACAGAATGAAAGATAGTGCCTGTAGATATGGTCTGGGGGCCGACTAGTCTCTCCCCTTATGCTTCCGGACTAGAATTTTTTTTATGCACAATTCGTACACCCGAGATAGAAGGCCAACAATAACAGCAACAACAAAGCTTTATAACAGCTTTATTTGTACCACGATTACAACTATTTACAATTGTGTTCTTGGAAAACGAAACTGAAATATAACCAAGAGCTAATTCAATAAGGCGGCTACTTACTTTAAATTATATGACATTATTAGATAACTTGTCGTATTTATTAATCTATGATTAATCATAAACAAATATTTGTAAATTGCGCAAAGACCTTTTGTGCGCTATGGCTTGTCTTGTCCAAATTAAAAATAGTTCGTTTTACTGTATTGTTCTGGAGTGACGCGCTGCTTCATTGAGTTATCTTAGGGAACTATATTATGAATATTATTACTAATATGGCGTCTTTTTCGTTTGCTGATAGTGACAAGCGAAATAAAAGTAATAGGAAATTTTAATTATCTTGTTGATTTTCAGATTTCTTTCGTTTCTTGACACATAAAATGTCAATTGAGTGACGAAGGGTACTTCAAACAGCCCCATAATACTACGCATTTCTACAAATCGAAAGGGTTAGTATACATATACACTCTAGATTACTGTTATTTAGTAATCCCCTTCACAGTTCCCTGCACCATCTTGAAAGGTAGTCATGCCTTTGCATCGAAGCGAGAGGAACGGTAAGCTTGCAATGATAGAGACGTGTGAAAAATTGTCCAAGGTGTGTTTCTTCATTGCAAGCTCGGTAATTTGTCTCGTTTCAATGCAAAGGCACGACTACCTTTCAAGATGGCGCAGGGAACTTTGAAAGACATTATTGAATATGTAGATCAGCACTTCTTTAGTGTCAAAGTAGGATCAGAAATTGGGTAAATTAACTCTGGACTTGACACAGTTATTTTGTCAATGACGAAAGTCAATCCCTTATATCCGGGATAGCCAGGATAAGGTGCAATCATTCTGTTTTTTCTTCAGTAATAAGCAAGCAAAGATGCTGTGGGTAAGAACTATCTCCCCAGTATCGAGCCAGTTACAGGGTCATTGTTCCAGGAGACTTCCCCCGAGAGATACACGAGTTTGAATTGTTTTACATTTACATCAAATGGAACAATAACCGTCCCATAATCATCGTTTTTTACACCAATGCACACAGGATATGTGTTTATTTTGATCCACGACGGCTTCTCTAAAAAATAATTAAATTAATTAAGTTAAATAAAGAGGAAGGAAAAAGATAAAAAGAAAAAAATGGCAATTCATATTTTCACATGAATTTTGCCGAGTAAAGTCCTATCAAAATTTTAAAGGCTTTTTCCCTTATAAAGTTTAAAATTATAGGAACGGAAAGATGGATGGATGGACGGACGGACGGACGGATGGATGGATAATAATGATAATAATAATAATGATAATAATGATAATAATAATGATAATAATGATAATAATAATAATGATGATAATAATAATAATAATATGCCTTTATTTAATCACGCTTACTCTATCAACTACACAAGTTAAAAACTGAGCGGATGGTCTCCCTAGAGGCCGTAAGAGTATATAAAACAATATAAAAAGAAGTTAAAAGTTACATTATTCAAGAACATACATGATTAATTAGAGAATCAATAATAATAAGAGATTTTATAAGAAAATTTTAGTTCTGGTGTCGATGCATAAAAATGAATTTTTACTTTTTTCTTGAATCTGGAAATAGATTGTTGTCCTTTTATTGAATCTGGAAGAAAGTTCCATAATTTAGCTGCGGAAAAAGCAAAACTATTTTTGTAATGTTCACTACGCAATTTTGGTATCTGCAGATTATAATTGGAATTACGTAGTTGATATGATGCTGATGCAAATTGTTTTGCAAACATATCATCTAAGTAAGAAGGAGCTAGACCATGAATAATCTCAAACATCATGATCGCTTTTGCACTTTTCTTTTTTCATCTAGAGTTGACCACTTAAGTTCTTTAAATACTTGGCTAGTCCTTACTAAACGATAATCAGCACCCGTAATTATACGGGCAGCACGATTTTGTAATTTTTGTAATTTCTTTGCAAGCGTGTCTCCAATGCCATCCCAAATTAAGCTACAATAGTTGAAGTATGGATCAACAGTTGCCATATATACTTTTACAAGGCAATGTCGATCCAACATTGACTTCATTTTTTTTGTTATGCTAAGGTTTGATGAAATATTTTTACTAATGTAGTCAACATGCGATTTCCAGGAAAGGTTTTTGTCAATTAGCACACCAAGACACTTTGTTTCATTATTATTTTTTTAACAGCGAGTCGTTTACAGACAAATCAAGAGGAATGTCTTTAAGACAAGAAACTTTTTGTCTTGAAGCAATCAACATGAACTCAGACTTAAGAACATTTAGTGTGAGCTTATTAGTTCGAAGCCATAATGAACTCTGGTCTAAGTCAGTATTCATTTGTTGTTGAAGAGTTGACATACTGCAATCTGTAAACGTTAGGCTGGTGTCATCGGCATAAAGTCTTGGTAGGCTATACTCAAGACGACCGGGTAAATCATTTATATAAATCAAAGAGAGAGCTGGGCCCAAAATTGTCCCTTGAGGAACCCAATGACAAAGTGGACGAGATGTTGATAAAGTGCCATTGACTGAGCACTGTTGGGACCTCTCAAAGAGAAATGATGAAAACCAAGCTCTCGTGTCATCATCAAATCCAATGTTTTTTAATTTTAAGAATAATATTTCATGGTCAACGGTGTAGAATGCCTTTTTAGGGTCTAGGAATATAACACCGTTGATCATATTTCTATCTATATTGAAACACAAGTCGTTTGTTAAATCCAGAAGTGCTGTTAGAGTGGAATGTAAAGACCTAAAGCCAGATTGGCGATGATCAATTAACTTATTGTCATTAAGATACGACTCTAATTATTCATAAATAATTTTTTCAAAAATTCGTGAAATACAAGGAGTGACAGAAATTGGTCTGTAATTGTTTGGGTCGCTTTAGCAATTTTCCAGTTCGATGGAAAAGTATGGTATTGAATGAAAAGATTAAAAAGATCAGTTAAAGAAGGATACACATATGGAACAGCCATTTTTAATATAACATTTAATCCTGTTGCTTTGCTTGTATCCAATCCATTTAGTACTTCAAGGACTCTCGATTGATTGATAGGTTGGAGGGAAAATACTGAATTAACCCTCTTCATAAAAGTCAAAGGATTTACGTTATCGGCAGGATCGAAGTTAATATCTGATGCAAGTTTGGCTGCAATTAGAGTAAAGTGAGAATTTAGAACATTGGTAATGTCACTTGGAGTTGATACTGACTCGGAGGGAGATATTTTCATTTCATTTATTTCTTTATGGTTGGATTTTTTCCCCCTTAAATCATTCAGCGTTTTCCATGTCTTTCTGGAATCACCCGAATGTTTATTTATTTGAGCACTATAAAACTTCTTTTTAGTCTTAAGAACTAATTTGTTTACACTATGTTTCTTTTCCTTGTACAAGGACCAATCCTCAATTCTATTTGATTTCATAGCTTTCTTTTTGAGATAATGTCTTGCATGCATTTCGCGTTTAAAATCGGAGTTGATCCAGAGGGAGGGCTGATTTCGGATTTTGATCATTCTGGGTGGAACGTTTTTGTCGATAATTCCGAGAAAACGTTTTTCCAATCAGACCAAGCTTCATCGATGTTTTCTGCTGCGATAAAGGTTGGCCAGTGGCTTTACAATTTGTTATAACATGATCAATTAGTGATTTACTTGTGCTGGTTACCCTAGGAGGGTTTATCAATGATTTGTTCTAATTGAAATTCATTGAACAGGTCAGTGAGGCGCAAGGTGCGAGCCTCAATGGGATTTGAAAAAAGGTTACAGTTCAAATCACCAAGTATGTAAATTTCACTATGTTTACCTTTCATGTATTCAAAAGCTTGGGATGGCATTTGATGACTACCGATATTTAAGTCTGCATCGACAACTTTATCTAATCAATGATTATATAAAGAGGAAATATAATCTCTAAAGTTGAACGCTAATGCAATAGTTCCTTTTTTGTTAAGATGTAAACCACCTTGGTTAGACAGCCTTCGTCTATGTTTTGGTTGTTGATAAAACTAACGTTCATGTCTGCACAGAATTTTTCTAAGAGTTGATTTACCTGCTTGACTTTGTTGGCCAAAGTATTGTCATCGGTTCTTTGTATTAAGGAAGATACAGTACTGTAATCTTTACATCAGAATGGGTCTGGAATGGAATTTTGATAATTTCTTCTTAACCTCACCTGGCTTATCGTTCTTCAGATTATTAGTTCCGAAGTGAAGAATGACGTGATAAGGTTTTTTCCTCAATAACGGCTTGACAAAATCACCAGCATCCTCGATTGTTGCACCAGGAAATGGTTGAGACTGAACTTTAGCCTGGCGAGAGAGTTTGTGTCCCTGGATATATTTGATCAGAGTCACCAACCACAACAACTTCTGCGTACTTGATCGAATGACCCGGAGAGTCATATTGCTTGGTTTGACCTGGGATGGTTTTTGTGATTTTGATTTCCATTTGTTCTTCGGTGGCGGGATTTGAGTTATATGAGGGACTTCTTTCGGAAGGTTGGAGGCGTGGAACTGCGGTACCATAAATGGATTATTCAGTTCAGAATGGATGGATGGATGGATGGATGGATGGATGGGTGGTGGGTGGATGGGTGGACAGAGTGAAGCGTGCTTGGTCAGGTGGACTAATTGATGGATTCATGCACACAGATCGATAAGTGGATTCATATATGGATAAATCAAATAGTACTTACTTGCACAGTTGTTTCAATCACCGACGTATCCTTCTGCACAAATGCACTTGAAAGACCCACGGGTATTATTACACTTGACACCTGGGTTTTCAAGTGTGCAATTATGCATATTACTGCTAGCATATTCATCAAAATTTGGAAAACAAGAGAAATTAATATGTGAAAAAATCTCTGTGCAGAAAAGTGCGTAAAACTGGTGTTTGTTTATATGCATACCTGGATAGATGATGGAGAGAGGGGAGAGAGTTGGATGTTCTAATAATAAAAATAAAGGAATAAAGGAAATGAGATGAGAAATTTTCTGGGATTGATAAATGTTTGAATTGCATGGATATGTAAATTACTGCTAATATAAATCATTTCTTACCCTTTTCACAGTTCTGGCCAAAATATCCATTTGGGCAGAGACAAGTGTACTTCGTTAAGTCGTACCCTACCCGTGAACAAGTCTTGTTTCCTTCGCAAAGAACGTTATTCAAACATGGATTATACAGACAAAAATGTATCATTTTATCGATACGATTTGACAAAGACATTTTACTAGTAAAATGCATCGTGAAAACTGAAAGAGGGAGTTTCCAGGATTGTTCGTGGTAATTGCTGCGGGCGGACAGGCGAGCAGCAACACTAATCTTTATAGTTGGGATCCCTGTGTGCTGTATGCCATAAGAAATCTTGATTTGCTCGATTTTGTGTCCGTCCCGATGATTTTCGGAGTATGCTGGTACATATGTTCAGTGGAGGTCATCATGAATTTATGCGTTGCTTCGATTACGCTGAACCAACGTTGGTAAAACGTTGGCAAGACGTCGTGGTTTGGTAACGTCTTCATCAACAAAGTGAAATATATTTTTTCGAATGTAATAATGTCGAATTCAAAAATGTTTATTGCTGGAAGCATTCATTAAGGTCACGAAAGATTTAGTGACAGTGGTCACGAAAGATTTAGTGATAGTTCACGGGGATTACAATGTTGTTTTATGAGTCTTTCGGCATTGTTATGCGCTTAGAATTTTTCGCTCGAACACTGGACTGCCGCCACTGTAGATCACATCCTTGCCGAAGGAGATCGACTATGCAACTATTTTGTTGGAGCAACCACTAAAACTGAGGCCTTATACAGAAGCAGTCGTCAGAGGACGAGTCATTGATGCTGATAAGCAAACTGGTTGGATGATCGTCAGGCCACAACAAGACTTTTGCGAAAGTGAAAGCGGAGGAGTTATGGTTGGTAGAACGCTAGTAGATTTAAAAGAAGGTTATGTGCCAGTAAGAATTTGTAACCTCTCACCAGGAAGAAAAAAATTGCGCAAGATGACAGAAATTGCCGTTTGTGAGCCTTGTGTTAGTGTATTTCAAGCTTCGCCCACGAAGAGCGTTCATTTACTTGCAGATGATGAACCAGATAAAGAAAGAAAGCAGAAAGTTCCAGAAAGACTTCAAGATGTTTATAAACGAACTGCACAACATTTAGATACAGAACAATAGTTAGTGTTGGAACAATTTCTCATTAAGGAACAAGACATGTTCTCAAAAGGACTAGAAGACCTTGGGCATACCAGTCTGGTTAAGCATAAGATTGACACGGGAGACACACTGCCCATCAAGCAGCACCCACGCCGTCTTCCCCTCTTAAAATCAGAGAAAGCATCACAAGCTGTTAATGAGATGTTAGAGAAGGGTGTGATTGAACCATCTTCAAGTCCATTGTGTTCACCCATTGTGTTGGTGCGCAAGAAGGATGGATGTACAAGGTTTTGCGTAGATTATCGAAAGCTTAACCAAGTCACACCAAAAGACGCATATCCACTTCCACGATTGGATACGACGATAGATTTACTCTCTGGCTCTAGCTGGTTCTCAACACTTGATTTAAAAAGTGGTTATTGGCAAGTGGAAATGGAAGAGGAATCGAAGGAGAAAACAGCATTTTCCACTGGAAAAGGACTTTGGCACTTCAAAGCTATGCCATTTGGATTATGTAACGCGCCAGCTACTTTTCAACGACTCATGGAAGCTGTTCTGGCCCAATTGCCTTTCGAAACTTCATTGGTCTACATAGATGACATAATTGTTCATGCCGCAAGTTTTGATGATGAAGTAAAGAACTTGAAACAAGTGTTCCAGAAGTTGAGAAACACAAACTTGAAACTAAATCCCAAGAAGTGTGTACTGTTCGCAAGAGAAGTAAGTTTTCTTGGACATATTGTCGGAGTAAATGGAGTTTCTGCAGATCCCGAGAAAGTTGAGGCAATACAGAAATGGCCAATTCCAGTGAATGTAAAAGACATCAGACGTTTCCTTGGTTTGTGCTCTTACTATAGACGCTTTATACATAACTTCGCAGAAAAAGCAAAGTCCCTGTACAAGTTGACAGAGAAAAACAGCTCATTTGAATGGACAGAAGAATGTCAAGCTGCCTTCGTTGAGTTAAAGCAAGCTCTACAAAATCCTCCAATATTGATTTATCCTGATCCCAAGAAGACTTATGTCTTGGATACAGATGCAAGTAAAGTTGGCATAGGCGCTGTTCTTTCTCAGATGAAAGACGGAACTGAGCACGTAGTAGCATACTTCAGCAGAAGCTTAACTAAACAGGAAGCAAACTATTGTGTAACAAGACGAGAACTATTGGCTAATGTAAGCGCCGTAGAACACTTTCACCCGTACTTGTACGGTAGCGAATTTGAACTAAGAACTGATCACTCAGCTCTTCAGTGGCTTCTGCAATTCAAGAACCCCAAGGATCAAATTGCTCGTTGGTTGGAAAAGCTTCAAGGATATAACTTTACTATCATTCACCAACCAGGTTCAAAACATGGGAATGCAGACGCATTATCAAGACGCCCATGTGCTGACACAAGATGTAGATATTGCGAGCGCAGAGAGATTTCAGAAGGATTATGTTCTGAAAAGGATGAAGACCTCCAAGATGACCAAGATCATACATATCCAAGTATTTCGTTTTTACAAGCAACTCCGAATGAAAACAGTGGGGACTACGAAGGGAGATGTTGGAGCACAAGTGAACTACGAGAAAAACAGCTTAATGATCCTTCACTGCGTGACATCATACTGTGGTTAGAGAAAGAGATTAAACCAAGCTGGAATGAAATAGCTTCTTTTAGCCCCGAAGTGAAAGCATACTGGGCTCAATGGGACTCATTAATGCTACGAAATGGTGTGCTTTATCGCAAGCTGGAAAGTCATGGAGATACCACATCCTACATGCAGCTAGTAGTACCAAAACAACTGCGTCCAGAGGTTTTCAGGCAACTTTATGCTGTACCGACAGCTGGACACCTTGGTGTTACGAAGACCCTTGCGAAAGTAAAGAGTAGATTCTACTGAGTTTACTGTAGAAGAGATGTTGAAAATTGGTGTCGACAATGCGAAGAATGTGGAAAAAGAAACGGTCCCCGGCGAAGAACAAAGACACCCATGAAGAAGTATATATCTGGTGCTCCAATGGAACGAATAGCAGTTGATGTTTTAGGCCCTCTTCCTTTAAGTGATGCAGGTAATAAATACTTGTTAATCGTTGGAGACTACTTTACAAAATGGACAGAGGCCTTTCCAATACACAATCAAGAAGCTGAAACCGTAGCAGATATCCTAGTACGTGAGTTTATCTCAAGATTTGTAGTACCACAGCAACTTCACTCGGATCAAGGAAGAAATTTTGAAGCTAAAGTTTTCGCAGAAATATGTCGATTATTGGGAATAAAGAAAACCCGTACCACACCTTACAGACCACAATCTGACGGAATGGTGGAACGTTTCAATCGCACATTGGAGAGTCAATCAGGAGACTGCATGCGGTTTTCTCAATAAATCCGAATAAAGAGTCCACTGCCGCCATTAAAGCTTGTAATTTCTAGGGCATTTGTATTCTCTTGAATGGCCGAATTCAGCCCCGTGAACTCGGCCCTTGGTAGTTTCCCTGATCCTGTGATGAACTTCTGTTATTGTTTCCCTGTGGTCGTTGGAACCCTGCGATATGTTGGCGTTGCTGAAGGTACGGTGAAGCAACTGGCTGAAGCTGCGGGAACCCCGTGACATTCTGATTTGGTTGAAGGAAGCGTTGATGTAGACTTGGATAGCCTGCGGCATCTTGTTGTAGCTGTGGGAAGCCTGTGGTATCTTGTTGTGACTGTGGGAAGCCTGTGGTGCCTTGTCGTGACTGTGGGAACTCTCTCTGATTGATACCTTGTCCATTTTCAGAATAACATCGTTGTCTAAATGGTACTCTTTGAACTGGTTTTGCAGTTTGTTGTAGCAATGGGCACACGGACTGAAAATGTCCAGTCTCTTGACAATTGAAACATCTCATCTTTTGTCGATCAACTCTTCTCTGCTGGCCTCTTTGCTTTACTTCATCTAGAACTTGTCCAGTCAATGTCCCCAATCTTGTAATCTCGGACTCTACAGTTTTTTCTTCAACCTTTGCCGGTTTTTCTTGAACATTCACTTGACGAGCGTTTCCACGTGAATGATAATGTCCCCAACGATCAGCTAAATGATAAGATTCTAATTCGAGCGCAACTTCTAGCGCGCCTTGGACATTCTTCGCTCTGGCTTGCCTAAACCGTATTCTGCTTTCTTCGTCAAAAAGCACATCTATGAATTGGTCTTTAGTTAGGGTATCTTGCAACTCTGACTCAGCTTTTGGGTAAGCGAGTTTCACTAGCCTTTCTATGTCCACGGCTAACTCAGGCAATGTCTCTTCGCGTTTTTTCACTCTTGTCTTAAATTTCGCTCTCGCCAATTCGATTGGTGACTTGCTCCAAAGCGATTAGATAAAGCCTTCACAAGTGAATCATATTCACCTCTATTTTCATCAGAAAGGTTACTTAAAATCAGTGTGGCGTTCCCTTTTAGACTAGTTGCCAAAAATTTAGCTTTTTCTTCCACTGTCCAGCCATTTATTTGCGATGCAATTTCAAACTGAGCGCTATACGCTTCCCAAGGTTGGCTCCCGTCATACGTAGGTGGTGATTGTATAGGCTTAGAAACTTTATGACGACTGCTCATACTTACCAAATTGGTGGCTGGTGTAGAAATGGTTTCTTTCGAATCTAGTCCAGTGTTTTCTTTAATTTTATCTAGTTTTCTGTTCAATCGATCTTCGATAAGTTGAACCCGTACAATTGAATCCTTTACTTCTTTCAACTTATTATCAATGTAAGTTAATAGCATTGTTTCAGTTTCACTAACATGATCCAATCTCTTGTCTTCTTGTGGATTTTAGCTAACAAAACATTGTAAAAAAAGTTTGTATTTTGGAGCTATTTCGTCTTAAACAATCGTTGGAAGATAACTGGACGATGCATTCTACGTTGTAATGTTTGGAAGGTGAGTTTTTCGAACTTTTTAATGTTATTTCTTCTTTAAAACAAGTAAAAATAGTCCATCGGGCAGAATCCTATTGTTCTATGCGACATGTACTTACAGTTGAATGATTTTCAAAGATCGGTATAATTTCACGAATACATTATAGGATATGCATCATTAACTTATTTTCGCTAACACTGATTGGCTAGACCAAAGACAAAGACCTGTCAAACGCAAACGATTGACAGCATTGAACTCCCTTGAGTCATATCAGGGTAAACATTTTGAGTGACATCACTTGAACAGGAAGACTCGTGTTTATATCGCGATCGGCTATATAAGAAGTCATCACCTCAATTTGATACAAAAGTCATCATGTCAAACAACAAACAGCAATGCTGGAAATCCCAAGAACATTCCCAAGAAACAACGACACATAAAAGCAATGCTTCTCCGAATAGAGCATTCGAAGAGCAAGTCCCACAGCTTGTTCGGCAGAATGCTTTATTCGGGGAAGCATTGAGAAGAGTTATGTTCGGACGTTCAGATCGTGCGACCGCCAAGGAAGGATAACTCGTCAAGTTTAAAACTAAACAACGGCTCTTTTAGGAGCCACCACATTATTAAAAGTGATGATCTATGCTGCTGTTATTTAAAACATTGATTTTGAACTAAAAAGGCTATGTAACAAAAGAAATAGAGTATTGAGTTTACTTCTTAGTGACTCTGCTACACCGTCCCGGCAAAGTAAAAACACTTTCTCTTCGTAAGGAGGATTGTCGAATGATTCAAATCCAAACGCTTCAAAATTACCTCTATTATAATTTAATAGAATTGTTCCTGGTTATTCTTTCACATTTTTAATCTTAAAGATGGTTGAAGTTAGGAAAACTTTAGAGTTTGTATACTACCGGCATCGAAATGTCGGCATCAATTTAAACCACAATCAAGACGCTTTACGGATGATGACACGTAAATAACCGGAATTTAAACTTTTATTAAAGCTTGTATAAACCCTAACATTAATTTTTTTCGTCCTGATCCTGACTTTAATACATGTTTTTATGAAAATGGAATCATAGTCACTCCGTCTTTTGACTTATTAAATCGAAGTTTGCTTATTCCCTTGATCATTTTGGAGCACGAAAAGGTCAGGGGTGAAGCTTTCTAGCACGGTCGTGATTAATGACCTGTGACAAGCTTTCATTACTGTTTCCTAATTGGTAAGTTTGGTCATCATTTTCTATTAAATTCCGCTTCTCATGATGCAGTAATTTCACTTGGTATTATGTCTAAGCGTTTAAGACCCTGCTCTGGATTTTATAGATCCATTCTTTCGAATGATTTCGGCCTTTCCTATTCTAAGTATAAGCCCAAATCAAAAGTCGTTGTGCTACCAGAGACTTACGAAGTTGAACGTGTAGTAGCAAGAAGAAGCCGTGGCCGAAAACGAGAGTACTTCATCAAATGGAAGAACTACAGCTCCACGGAAAACACTTGGGAACCAGAGGAACATTTGCCTGAAGAGTAGATATCTACCTTCGCCCAGCCGGTTATCGACCACGATCGAACTGAACAATGCAGAGAACGCCTGGCCCTACTCCTTGAAAGCAATCTCAAATCTAAAGCTATGGAATGCAACGAAAGTCTAGTGATGAGACACAACGTCCTGAGACATCTTTTCCCCCGCCTTCCTTTAGATCTTCAAAGCCAGCCACATGACATAAGCGAACGAGAGTTGATTGACGCTGGTTTGGGGCCATACCTAAAGATGCACTTAACAGTAACAGGAGGAGGTTGCAGTGTTGCCATGCCACTACAACTGAAATTGTTCATCACGAAATCACCAGCTTCAAGAGACGAAAACGGCAAAGAGATGCCTCAACGTCCAGTCGAAAAAGTCAAAATTGCATTTCAGAAGCAGTACCACGCAGGAAACTAACTAACATTTTATTATCGCAAAACAACGGCTTTTCGCTTCAAAAGCTCAATGACTATGTATGCTTAAAAATGTATGCCAGATTTCGTTTGTGTTAATAAAGTGAAACAGAAATCGAATGATTAATCAGTTTGGTTTTATTATAAAATACAACAAATTGGAAATAAATAAATAGATGTAAATAAGAAATGAGCTGCTTAAAAATCCCTATCGTCTTCGACGCTTTCGTGCTGTAGGAGGTGGCGGCATCCTCGCTTGATTAGCGTTGTTGTTGTTCGCATTCAAATTTGGGCCTGTTATTATAAAGAAAAGTACCGGTAATCGGAAATTAATCCAAACATAAGATAAACTCGGGAAGTTTTTAGCTTGGCATATAAAACCAACGATACAAATGTTTATTCAGAGTAATGTGAAAGTATCATACAGATCTAACGATTTGTTTGGCAATTTGTGACAGTGTATTGTCCAATTTTCTTCTCACTACTGCGGGTTTGTCTCCATCAACGCAATGACATGAAACAGTGTTAAAGTCGGCGATTATTAAACGTTTTTTGCATTTCAAACTTCTCTTACCTCCCTCCTGTCCAGGTATTTCAAATTGGTCACCAATAAAGAGGATATTGCGAGCAATCATCTTGTTCCTAAAAACAGTTTCGTGACAATAAATATGATATTCTTAAGAAGGTGTTTGATTTAAAATAGTTTATTTCAGAAAACTGTTTGACATTTGATAAGAACATTTAAGTAAACCTTACTAGTTACTCCCCATCTTTCGACCACAGTCATGTTAGGATGAGTCTGCAAAAAAGGAGTACTTTAAAACGACGATAAATCATTGTGTCTTTTTACCGGCATTACCGGCATTTTGAAGTTTTTTAGGATTTACTGACCTGATCAAGAATTTGGAGATGGCCTTGGAGGTAAGAAGATAATTCCTCCAGGTAGTCTTTAACTTGGGAGTCGTTCGTGGTTATCTAACGAAAAGAATTATATTTCCGCGACATGATCTCAGTAAACGGTAATTGTATATGATTAATGGATATTATTTACTTTACCGTATAAGTTTCGGCCTCCATGCTTGCGCTACTTGTGTTGTTTCAACAAGATTTTACAGAAGTAGAAGATCCTATTTCATTACCAAAGTAAGCCCTACTAAGGGAGAGGTGGGGGAAACGCTCACACATTTTTTGGTCAGCGGAGTTTATCATTATCGTACACTCGCAATTTAGTAGTGGAACGTGGTACCAAAACATGGTGGATTTTCTTTCCTAATATCTCAAAACCAGGAATCTAAAGTAAGCCAAACTTATTAAAATTGAGATATTTTCTTTGCTGAGACCTCGAAAATTTGAGTTATGTTTGTCATGATAGCGTTTATGAGGCTGAATTCCTTTTTAAAACATCTGTCACGCATTTAAAACGACTCGACTTAACTTTGTTACTTGCGTTTTTGAAGAACTGGATAGAAAAGAGTCCTGTCAACAAACGACTGTATTTATGGAGAAAAAGAAAAACAAGAAATAGAAGGAAAAAAGACAATAACAGCAAGAATGAAGTTAAGATTGTATTAATGTTTTAGCATAGTTTGATTTTTGACTTTTATTGGTTTGGTGGCTCTGAAAAGAGCATTTTGTGTGTGTGTCCATGAATGGAGTGGACTAATCTTCTCTTCCATGTTCCATCAGTGCTTGGATCACCACCTCTTTCCTCTTTTTCTTTCCCATGACGATGCCAGCCTTTGATTTTAAGAGACTTAGAAGCTCAGAAACCTTCTTCTTTAAGAGAACTTCTCTTGAATATTCTGCAAATGGGGGACTTGGGAGCTGTAGGCTTGGAATCTGGAGACGTGATCGCTGGGGACTTGGGAGTTGGGTTGATGCTGGTACTTCTTCAGCCTGGCACACTGGTACTGAAATCCGCTTGACCTTCTTTGCTGCTGCTTGTTTCCCTTCCTCAAACCAAAAACCCTCGTTGCTTTTTTTGTAGTCTCTTTTTTGTCTTTCATGGTCTTTCAGGGCTTCTTGTCTCTTTTCTACCAACAATAAGTTGGTAGAGGCATCCCAGCGGTTGATCTTCCTATGAAAATATCGTCGATAGTCAATTCTTTTTCTCTACACCTGAAATGAGAATTTATAGGTAAAATTTGAGTAATATGTTTTTAAATTTTGTTTTATTTTGTATACACTGAGTTTTGAAAAACAAACCAATGGTGATCTAATGAATGAGTGAATAATATACCTTGACCACTGAAGAACTTTAAAGTCACATACTTTCTAAGCATTGACGGAACATGAAAGATTAGAATATGCATGTATGGAGTAATGATTACTGTTTGCATGTACCCAGGACCACATCCACTCATTCTTGTCATTTCTTTACCCCATTCCAAAGCCTGAAAATAGACAAAATTAAAATTAAAATTTTCATGAATTTTTCCAATATTATTAAGATGTGTTAATAGATATGTAACTTATGCTATGCCTCAACTATTTAGTAATATCATATCACTATTCCCTACCTTTTTATCAAATTCATCTGCATCTTCTGGGTTGATTCTTTCCCTTTCTCTTGACAACTCTTCTAAAAGTTCTTTGAATTTCTGTAACAAAGAAACCAGAAATTGTATTGAATATACGAGATTAAAAAAACAATTCTTACAAGTGGGATACAAATTCAGTATACTCCATAATGCTAGAGTATTGACATTCAATTCATTTTTAAGGAGGAAGAAAAGTAGTTTTATGAAATCTGATTGGATTGTGATTGGAAAATATATAAAAAATAGAAAAACTTACCACCCAAAGACTTTTAGTTGATTCAATTTTTTCATTGGGAAGGAACTTCTCAAAGTAGTCAGGTAATTTTTTAAGAAGATGTCTCTTTTCCCCACCAAGAAGGGGTGTCCATTTCAACTCTTTGCTTTTATCTTGCCATACTGCAAAAGAAATGCCTAAAGAGTGGACTTTGTCCAGGAAGTCTTGAAGGTGTTGTCCTTTTACATAACCAGGCGTTTTTGATACTTCATCATCCTAAAATGATATAATCCAAGCAATATTTTTAGTAACTTATTAACATCTCTTGATTTCATTTCATAATAATAATAATATAATAATATTATTATTTTTATCATTATTATTATTATTATTATATTATTATTTCATTTCATTGCACAAACCTTGTCCCATTTCATTATATCTTTTATCAGCCCTTCCTCCAAACGATCTGTGACACGCAGCATTAGATGCAGTTCATCTATGACTATGTGATCAATGTCAACATTGAACAGTGGTGAACTATGGCAACCAGGTTGCTTATGCCATTCTTTGCCCAGTTTTCTCTTCATTTCGGAGCTAGAGAAATATGAACATGTATGATTCATATTACATCTGGCGAAAAAAAGAAAATACTGTCAATTATTATTGTGATAACTAATTTTCTATTACTTTATTGAAATCCACTGCAACTTAAGATGCAGCAACGAATACAAGAAATATTTCCTCATTTCCCCAATTCAACTATTCACTGATCCAATGGATGGATAAAATAATGATGTTAGTTTAAATATACATAAAATTGATACCTTTCATTCTTGTGCATCTTACACCAGATGCAGCTGTTGTCAGAAGTGGCAGCTTTCATCCCCATTGCATTAAGAAGAAACTGTGAAATGAATAAGAAGCCAATTGATACATAAATTCAATGAAGAGATTTTTGATGTGATTTTGCATGGACTATTTAGCTTTTTATAATTTTTTATTACCTTGTAATCACCACCAAGGAAGAATTCCAAATTAAATTTCCTTTCTTCGACAGTTATGCTCCCCTCTTTAATAAGGTTATTAACATCCCTTGTTACATTGGCCAGCGACACTTTAAGCTGTTGATAGTCTTCATTTCCAACAACAAGTGCAACTGTGTGGTTTCCTACATGAAAATCATAAAATTATTAGTAAAACATCCATCCAGTATCTCTTAATTTTGAAGACAAAGGTGTTAAAAATATTATTATCCTTCTAAATTGTGTTATTCGCTGCTATTAATCAAAAGCATAAAAGGTAGTTTTGATTGGTGGCAGTGAAAAACCCATTCCATAGCAAGTGGTTAGAAGTTCTGAGATCCCAGGATTTGTAGAACCACAGTATAAAGTAAAACTTAAGTTAAAGTTAATTAATAATGATAATAATACCTGCACTTGACAAGATATTTTGGCCATTAACATCTAACAAGGCAAAGCTAAAGACGAAAAGGTTGTTTGAATGGGACATCCTAGCCCCATCCCCACTTAGCTTGACTTTTATCTTGTCAGGGTTGGCACCAGATTTGAGCTAGAAGGAAAAAATACATACCATAAGGCTCAATTTCTTTGTGATACTTTAAAATTTATAGATATTACAGGTTGCATAAGGTATTTGTTTTACTTACAAGCAGTTTGATTTCTTTTTCTAGAAGAAAAGGAAAAGGAAGCTCCGCTCCAGGGATCTCTCCGGGTGTCTTTGTCACATCCCATTGACCATCGAGGTGCTTAGCACATTTCTCGATGATATGTGTTCGAGGCAGCGAAGGTTCCACCTGTGCAAACTCGTGGTAGCCGTCAAAGGGAAATCGAATACCGGTCCATTATGTATAGAATAGTTCGCACTTTATCTTTTTCTTCTGCCTCCAGCATTTCGTATGTATTTTTTTCTAGATAGAGAAAGAGGAAAGAAGTTTAAGCTTACATCGTGAAAAAAAAGAATAGTCTTTGAGTTTATATCCACAGAAACGCAAATGTTTTCTTGCTTCCTTACCTTTGTCTAATAAATCGACTTTGATCTCTGAACCATTGCTGTCTTCAAACAGCAGAGATTTCGGAGTCAGACCGTATGTTTGGGCGAACCACAAAGCACGCGCTGCTTCTTCACTGGAAAAATAAATTCACACAATCGGCGTTGTAATGATGGCCTCATTGAAAGGAAAACGACAAAAACGCAAACAGAATGGATTTGACAATAAGCTACCGTATTTTCTTCAGATTACGCTGTTTTTGACGCTGCCCCACTTCTGCATGTGATGTTCTTCCATGAAGCTTTTCTTTCTGTAGTTCTTTCATGGCATCGTGAAGCTGGGATGCTCTCTCTGTGGTTTTGTAAAAATGGAAATCATAAAAATCAATATTAAACAGTTTTTTTCGTAACTTATTTTTCTTTTAGTTACCTTCCAATTCTTGTAGGAGAAGTTCTTTTTCCTCCTCAATCGCTTTTTTTTCTTTTTCAAGCTGGGCGATCATATGGCCAGGCGCTTGAAGGATTTCTTCTGGGTAGGTTTTGATCTTACACCAAAACTCGGCCTTCAATGATTTGACAATATTGCCGTTGTTAGCCTTCCGAATTTTCGTCATAAGGTAGGCCACTCTTCCCTTTAAGGCATTACCGACGCGTTTGCGCGCGCAAGAACCCAGTCGATATTCAATTTTAGGTAATGCATCTTGAAGGGCCTCGAATATACGGTTATCATCCATATTCAGTTTCCGCCATTCACAAAGAAGGTATCCGTTGATTTGGAGATAGAAGAACGGATCGTCTTCGTTCTCTCCAACCAAAGGTGGGCGCATGTTTAAGAAGAGCAGATTGATCGGGGGTTCTATGAGCTCTGAACAGAGCTCCCGATCAATACGTTGCATTTCTTGTTTCGAACACATAGTTGACAGTTGGGAATAGAAGTATTACAGTAAAGTTTGATCTTTGAGCACTGAAGCGGTATAGTGACTTCGAAACAGAGATTTCTTTAATCTTGCAATCTTTTGCAGTGATTGGTCTTGTTTGCAAACGTTGCCATAGAAACTTTCGTGTCCTTTGCATAAAATTAAAAAAAAAAAAAAAGACGAAGGCTACTACCGCTATCGTTAATACTTATGCCTTATGAAATCGAATATTCGTGATTTACAGGAGAAAAGGCATCTTATTCGTGTGGTAATGACACACCCCCAGTTTTTATGTTTTGATAAAGAAAGGCTTCACGAATTAGCTACGACAATATCGGCTTTCAAAAATTGAAAGTTATCTTTAAACAAAGTCACAGTAAGCGTTCAAGCGGGAAATAATAGTTATTGTTTCATGCTTGCAAAGCCACGATGGCACGATTCTTACGTTGTGCTTGTGCTTGCGCGGGAATTTTTAATCCAGTCTAAAGGTCATATGGTTAAAATAAAAGAGAAAAACTTAAAACCCTTTATTCAAATTATACATTGATTAGTTCCAACCAACGGTAACTGAGTGTGTAACTGAGACATGCAATTTGGTTTCTGAGAGTTAGTTTCAATGAATGATCAAAGGAATCACTTGTTGTGTTTTTCTTGACAACCGAAGCCGAGAAGTAAACTTAAGCGACTTTATTTTGGTGAGGCTTAAAGTTTCAATGAATGATCAAAGGAATCACTTGTTGTGTTTTTCTTGACAACCGAAATCGAGAAGTAAACTTAAGCGACTTTATTTGGGTGAGAGTTAAAGTTTCAATGAACGATCACTTGTTGTGTTTTTGGACAAATGTAGTGATCAAATGGAAACCAGGCTTACTCTATCATGTCGTGTGTTTATGTTAATCTGTGTCGTTGTCCTAAGGGGCGGAGCTTTCGGTAGCTCTGATCTTTCTACTGTAAAGCCGCAGAGGCACTAAATATGCAAAAGTCAAGGCTTTCAACATGGGTTATAAAAAATGTCATTTTTACCAAAGATGTATTTATCAAATGATAGTAAAATGTATGTATGAAAAAAAGTTTAATAATCAAACAAACATTTCCCGATGAAACCTAATTGATATTTTCGAAATTCGAAGAGAATTTAAATCCTGAATATGAACAACCATGTTTCACATACAAATCTTTTCTTAAAAAGGCTTATTAAAAAGCGTATTTTGTACATGGAAAAAATTTACAGAAATACTCTTGCTGAAAGCTAGAATTGTTGTTTGGTATTTCAGCAACAAAATCCCGATGAAACCTAATCGATGTATGTTTTAGATTCTTCAATTTAGGGTTTTATTAAGTTGGGTTTTGAGCGTTTTCAAGGAAAGTTCTTTGTAGACCCTAATTTGCATCTCATTACACGGTTTGAATTTGGCGCGTATGGCATAGTAATATCCCGGATGATGTCGCCTCATTCTGCCCGATGCGATTTTCAAACCAGTGCTGTGCCGACCACCATCACAAATTACTAAACTCTTTCAATGTTTTTGTCATTTTATTTAAGCAAACATTCCACGTACTACCGATGGAAACTAATTCGGTTCGTATTAGATTCTGATAAGGTGAAATATTTATTCATTTACGACTTGTTTTTGCTCCAACTGTTCCTTGTATAATTTAACGTCCGCTTCAACATTACATAAACCAACGTTCTTTGAAATAAGAAAAAAAAATTATCTCAGGATCGTACAGCAAAATACCTCAGAACAAGGACCAGTTTGAACTTAAACTAAGATCAAGTTGTCTTGAATTGAGACATTAAGAACCTTAAAACGAGCTACCATGATCTTATTTACATTCTAGGACATTTAAATTATATACACACTTTACTTGAAGGCTGGCCCTTTTTATCTGTAGGGGGGCTGCCAATTTTTACCAGTGATAGTAATGTTTTGCTTCTAACCCCCTCAGATGACAAGAAATGTTTGGAATATGACGTATTAGTAATGTATGATTTGTCTTGACCCATCTTTTTAGGGGCAATTTAATAAAATGGAGTAAATTCTCATTTGATCATGCATAAAAATTGGTGACTCCCTCCCTTTGCTACCAGTTAGGTACCGTATACACTTTAAGAGCAATTGTCTGTAAGCGTCGGCTGGGCCATGAAGGATAGAAAAATCGAAAATTTTCAAAACTCATTCGAAGAATACCCTCAAAGCCCTTATCACAAAAATATAACTTTTAGTTTCATCCGAATTATGTCTTCGAAGTATTCCAGTCGCTTTATCAAGTATTTCGAAAACTGGAATTTTTTCGGGTTTTTTTTACTTACCCCTCTTTCGACCAACTTTGCCGTAGCCAAAAATTCACATAATTCAAACCCCAAAAAACCCAATTGGTACATGGACTAGCCGGTTGGTTTTATACTCGACAGATAGACTGATATTTCGGCTACAAATTTGTGAAATAAAATTCTTGGGCACTTGAAATTGGAATTTTTAAGAGCGTCGAACGTTTACCCTACTTTCGTAAATATCGTGACCCTTTAACGTTATACATTAACAACACGAAGTCAACAACTTGTCTTTCAAAAATTGCGAACTTAAAAATTTACCGAACAATTTATTGCTTGTAATAAAAAACTAATACAATAGATCATATCTCAAAGTTTTGAAGGGTTTTCGAAGGCAAAGAATTCTGTTATTTTTTTAGGCCAATTCAAACACGATGACATGAACTTCAATCCGGTAAATAAACAAGCATAACAGAAAATAAACTAGCGAAAACTTTTTACCAAGTTAAAAATGGCCTAAAAGGAGTTGTTAATCAGAAGTCAATAACTAAATCCAGCTAGAAATACCAGATCGCATCAGCGGCTGAAGAATAAGGATTACATCGAATTAATATGAGCAATCTCTGTCTCACTTCTCGAGCTCTATTGTCGGGAAGTCGGACGATCGCAGACGTCGATTACTTTATAATTAATGTCAAAGTGATTCCGACCAAGGGTAAAAGGTTTTTTTTGTAAAAAGAAAAACCCATAAATTCAAGAATAATGTATAAATTAATGACTGGATATTTGAAAACCACAAATAGCCGAGAGTATTGGAAAGTTCGGGCAAAGTTTAAACTCATTTTGAAACAAAAAACTCGCAAGACATCAGCTTAACTGGTTCGGACGGGGCGGCACAACGCAACCGCCTGTCATTCATAACCACAAAAGTTCTCCAATGAGGGTTCATTGCATTTGGTTGTTTTATTGAACTTTGGGGGCTGCGCAACCCCCACCCCCACTCCACACACACAATTCCCATTTTGTTCTTGTCTTCTGTCCTTACTTATTTTCCGAAGATGCTCAGATAAAAATTGTATAAGGGAGATAGTACGTCGTTCAAGTGCCGAAAGGAATGTGCTGAATGCAAGAACTGACTGGAAGAACAATTTTGACCATCAAGAGAGACCATCGCATTTTTCTCGTTTAGGGGCCGTTGCATCTCGGTAGACTCGGCACCTCTAGATCCGTCCCTGGCATGCACAAGACTCTACCAGTTCCTTGATCAGATTGATATAAGGCGCTTTACGACGAACTTGGATATGGTCGACCGCAAGATCAAAATGCCCACAGACAGAACGCAACACTGAGACACCTAGGTGTGTAAGCTTTTTCGTTGAATATAAAGAGCAAATATTCAAGGTGTCGTAGACGATCGGGTGGTTTAGCTGGACTTCTTGCAGGATATGTTCACGTGTTTTGTGATAACTGTCTTCATCTTCTGCTGCTAACTCATCATAATCGTCATCAGCTTGATCTGGTGTATCCATTCCGCCTTGGCGCGCTTTTTTCGACATTCTTGAAAAATATGATTTAATCTGCTGAGCAGTTAGGAACTCATCAATGTTGAAAAGGCGCTTGCCTTCGGAATCCCGAGTAAAGCGCATATCTTTTGCTACTGCTGCAGGATCGGCCTTGTTTCCTGTTTCCTCGCCGATTTTAAACTTGTCATCTAAATAACATGTTTGTTTTTCATTGAAACGGTTGGCCTTTTTTGAGGTCTTCAGGGCCCAACCAAGTGCTAGCACAGCTCCACCCTCGCTTTCTTTTTGCAATACTGCGGGGTTGATATTGAGGTTTGCACTGGTGCCTTCGATAAGTTTTGACGTATAAAGGACTTTAGCTTTGTCCATCAGTGTTTCCCTTTCAGGAGCTAGATGGCATTTTCCATAGCTCATATGTTTTTCAAGACCAAAATAGCGCTGATATTCGCTGGTACAGCCTGCGTTGGGACATGTGAAGAGATTATTTCCTTGATCTTCAGGCTCAGAATCTTGGGAGTTCACAGTCTGGGAAGGCTTTTCTGCTTTTTTCTTTGTACTAATATCAACAAAATCTCCTGGTGAAAACTTCTCGGTAAACTGGCAATCATTTAGCTTCAAGGCTAAAACAAAGCAAATATGTTTAATTGTAATGATGAACGAATATATGAGAAGATATTTCATTGTTTATGGTTTTGACATTTCGGCCATCAAGCTATGGCCATGCATCATCAGAATTCGACTGATCGTAATATTGCAGCAACAACTTACTACTTTGATCAATCATAGATATCACGGTTATTACATTACCTTCACAAAACTTTTTACTTGAAATCTGCTTCCCTATTCCGATATCGTATGCTCTCCATGCCGTTATACCCTTCTTTGTATATTCGAAATTGTTCAAGAAACTCACTCCATCCCATTTGGGGCCAACGCCGTCAATATCCGGTGGAACTTTCGCGTCGATAACCGCTACCCTGACACCACGTATGCCGCCATTAGAAAGGATGGCCTTTCGGAACTCTTCTGGCGTGTTAACATCATGACCCTCATTAATGTATCTTCGAACGTGTACTTTAATTACTGCCGCCTTCCTATCACACGCTCCTTTACCGCCTTGCGGGTCACTAAAATCAACTCTTGCAACACCTATTCCTGTATGAGCTTTCATTTGTTGGCAGCTGGACAGCATGAGGGAGCTGTGATAACATGCACCATTGTCTTGGCGCAAAAAGACTTTGGATGATTCAGGATGCTCAGTTTTCAATGTTCTTAGAGTATGATCAAGCATGCGCACAACAGAAACACTGTCTTGGGAGCAGCTTTTGGCGATGTGGATGAATGCTTGTTGTTTTATAATCCCTCCTACTTTGGTGACAACTACGCTAATATGCCACGAGATTCCTCGTTTTCCATACCAATCGGCCTGGGTTTCCCTGTATCGTTGAGGAAGAAATTTCATCGCCCAGTCTTGAGTTAAAAAGATAGAGTTTTCATCAAGGCTCGTGTCTAGGATAAAAGTACGACTCATATCTTGCCTGATACTTCTGAGCTGATGGCATTTCCAGGCCTGGATGGCTTGCGTAGCTTGACCATACAGATACATCAAATCATCACGCTCATCATTTGACAACTCAATTTCCTTCAAGACTTTCTTTGTTTCTTCTAGGGCACTTTGTATTGCTTCGCACTGCTGACAGAATTCATCATGGACATGTGAGCAAGTCGACTCTAAATTGTTATTCTTACTGTCACCTAGGGCGTATACCATGCAGTGATCGGCGACTCGGGAGTCCTTTGAAATGCGAACCTAAAAGAAGACATTAAATTCATTAAACATCATTTTTACAATCAAGAACATAAAAAGGACTAGCCACATCATTGATATCATACAAATCAGGGGCGGATCCAGGAATTTGTTCAGGGAGGGATGCTGCGCACAAAGTTAACCCAGGGAGTGGTGCACCCCTTAAAATCAAAGGGAAAAAACATTATCTTGTATTGGTTATCTTCGAAGTATAGGGGCACAAAGTCGAACCAGGGAGGGGTGCGCACCCCCTGCACCCTTCCCCTGGATCCGCCACTGCAAATACAAACTGTTTGCATCTCATTAGATATTATATATTGTATATGGTTTATAACCAAACGACAGGATGCATTTTTCGCGTGCTGTCATTGGTTTAAAGCGCAACATTTACACAAGACGGAATCAGAAGGTATCCCAGAACGGGTTTATTTACAATTTTGTTTTATTAAAGGATTACCTTATAGTCCGTCTTCAGGTACTGTTTACCTTCTTTCAGATCCTTCTTTAACAACATCAGTTTTTTCCTATCAACACCACTCTTCGCCTCTACTCTGTCAAGCAAGCCATAGAGATCATCAAAGGCTTTAGCCCCTTCAGCTGAAAAATAATCAAGACCTTGCAATGACCTCCGGACTGTTGCACTGCAGCATGACAATATGCGTAGCATGGTAGATGATCCAAACGGTTTGAAATTCGACTCCTGACAATACTGTTGATATTGTTGTACGATTCTTTGAGGGATGATTGTACGAATGACATTTGGAGTCTCGAGGATCTCTCCGGACGAAAGGTGTAAGTATCTCTGTCCAAATGGAAGGTCTTGAATTACGTGTGAGCTGGTAATAAAGGATAGAAAATGATCGAGTTGATCCACGTTGACACGCATTCTTGGACTTTTGTCTAAAGGTAAGGGAACGCCCCGTCCATATTTTAGTCTATGCATTCTTGCTATTTTGAACCTGTACTCAGTGAGTCCTGGTATGTACTGTCGAAGTCCTTCTAGGGTCGTTAAATCCGCCATGATTGACAAGATTTGTCTCCTTGTATCACATGTGGAGGCGTTTCTGTATGTTTCAGCAAGGGCGTCTAGGTATTTGTTGTCATCACTCTCTATGTTGAGAAGTTGTTCAACAGCTCGAGACGCTTTGAGTGCGTCCCACAGCAAACCAGGTTCTCCAGGAGCAATGACATTGAGGACAGCCACAACTGCATCTTTTGTCTTGATGATGCGATCTTGTTTGGCTCTTGAAGTGATATTACCAAAATTATTTTTAGAAGGCCCAACTGATGGTAGATCGCAAGAAGACAGGAATTCATTTAGTTTCCTTCTTCGGACAGCAAGGGATGCTGTGTTCAAACAAGCATCACTTGATGTACTAGACGCTAGCGATTCATGACTGCTACCAGCAACACTAGAGGAAGGGCTTGATGTAGGTTCGTCCAACAAATTCGCCAATGACATGTTCTTGAAGACTGCGCATAATTCTTTAAAATCATTTTCCTAGTTAAAAAGAAAAAATGACGTCATCTACAATGTAAGACAAATCTTATTGGAAATGCAGGTTATAATTATTGCACTATTCAGTTGAAACCCCCATTCCTGACATGTGAGGAATTCAACATTCAGCTAGTTTAAATTTCCAGCCCTATCCCAGATACAAGCGGGAAAAGAATTTTGTTTGACATTTTTGAAGTTGATGCTGTTAAAGTGGCAAAACTGTTGCAGTACGCTTTTAGTGTCCCTTGTCTCCGTGCATTCACGTTGTTAAATGCGAGTCAAGGCCCTGGTAACGCCGGGTTAATCCCCCGCCCTGTCCGGGGACCGGAGGTTTTGAATCTATCGACCAGTGAATCAACGAAGTCTGTACCTCCGTGTTTTCCATTTCTGATATTTGATCACTTTGAGATTCTTCCTCCTGAAAGGCAGTGTCTTGTTCTTGACGCTCAGATTGTTCTTCGAGTTTCTTGCATTGGTACGACAACCTCATATCCTCAACCTTACGCAATCTTTCTCTACATCTTCGGCAAATTGCTAAGAACAGTGTGCAAGAAAATAATTAGATTTGTGTTTTTTTGTTTCTGTGTGTGAGTGTGTGGGGGGGAGGGGGGGGGAGTAGCATCAAAAACTGTGTACTATTTCTTGGTTTATCCTCGTCATCATGTACGTCCACAACTCAGATTGGGGGGGTGGGGGGTGGGAGATTGTTTACTCCACGTTTGTAGACCCACCAAAAATGTGTAATAAATAAAGACTTACGTGAGCCAACTGGTATCAGTATTTTTGTAAACTTGAAAAGGCGTTTGGATTGTTCCACGGTAATGCCTCGATCACCTTTTGGGGGTTGAGTTCCATGACCCGACCAGTCAATGGGACATGCGCAACTTTTCTTGTTACAGCGCCATCTTACACCAAATTGGTCACGATGCCTGGGACATACATTGTATCCAATAGAGAGTTCTTCCGTTTTGTTCATAACACCTTGAGATCGAAATCAAATGCACGAAACATTAATTCTAGTAGGAAATATCTATGAGAAATCGCTTCTCATGCAAGCGCTCGATGTTTTGAGTTCTTACCTGCTCGAGCTAATAGAAGTTTTGATTCAGTGTCCAAAGCCGAATCTGACACGGCAAACAACTTCAGATGGTTCCTGATGTCTCTATTACATTGGCTTACTATCACACATTCTGCATTGCCAGGATTAAAAGTACTCGAACCACAATCACCACCAACGAGTGTCGAATAGCTACAAGCTGCCATGTTTCTGGAGAGCGCTGGCCGGTCTGCACGATTATCACAAATGACAGGTTGCGCTGCGCCGTCCCGTCGGAACCAGTTTTAAAGCTGATGTCTTGCGAGTTTTTTGTTTCAAAATGAGTTTAAACTTTGCCCGTACTTTCCAATACTCTCGGCTATTTGTGGTTTTCAAATATCCAGTCATTAATTTATACATTATTCTTGAATTTATGGGTTTTTCTTTTTACAAAAAAAACCTTTTACCCTTGGTCGGAATCACTTTGACATTAATTATAAAGTAATCGACGTCTGCGATCGTCCGACTTCCCGACAATAGAGCTCGAGAAGTGAGACAGAGATTGCTCATATTAATTCGATGTAATCCTTATTCTTCAGCCGCTGATGCGATCTGGTATTTCTAGCTGGATTTAGTTATTGACTTCTGATTAACAACTCCTTTTAGGCCATTTTTAACTTGGTAAAAAGCTTTTGCTAGTTTATTTTCTGTTATGCTTGTTTATTTACCGGATTGAAGTTCATGTCATCGTGTTTGAATTGGCCTAAAAAAATAACAGAATTTTTTGCCTTCGAAAACCCTTCAAAACTTTGAGATATGATCTAATGTATTAGTTTTTTATTACAAGCAATAAATCGTTCGGTAAATTTTTAAGTTCGCAATTTTTGAAAGACAAGTTGTTGATTTCGTGTTGTTATGTATAAGGTTAAAGGGTCACGATATTTACGAAAGTAGGGTAAACGTTCGACGCTCTTAAAAATTCCAATTTCAAGAGCCCAAGAATTTTATTTCACAAATTTGTAGCCGAAATATCAGTCTATCTGTCGAGTATAAAACCAACCGGCTAGTCCATGTACCAATTGGGTTTTTTGGGGTTTGAATTATGTGAATTTTTGGCTACGGCAAAGTTGGTCGAAAGAGGGATAAGTAAAAAAAAAATCCGAAAAAATTCCAGTTTTCGAAATACTTGATAAAGCGACTGGAATACTTCGAAGACATAATTCTTTATTGAGAAAACAAGCATTGACTAAGTTTCGTATTTGTTTAGTTGTCGTATAGAGCTGTTTAAAATCGGCCTTCTCGAGCCGTTAAAATCGGTCGATGAACGTCAAATCATAAAATGCTCGATAACTCGCCAAAAAAAGATCGGATGAAACTAAAAGTTATATTTTTGTGATAAGGGCTTTGAGGGTATTCTTCGAATGAGTTTTGAAAATTTTCGATTTTTCTATCCTTCATGGCCCAGCCGACGCTTACAGACAATTGCTCTTAAGATACTGCTATTCGCATTTAAGGCCATTCATGGTCTCGCGCCACCGTACATAAAAGAATCGATTTCAATCAAGAGTCAAGGCAACTACAATCTGCGTTCATCTACAGGAATATTGCTAGCTTATCCTAGTTTTCGCACACGGGCCACCTTAGGGGATAGAGCGTTTGTTGCAGCTGCGCCTGCACTTTGGAATGACCTTCCATTTGAATTGCGCACAATAACTGATATTAACACATTTAAGCGTCATTTGAAAACTTTGCTTTTTAGCCTGGCATACAATTAGGTGATTTGAAATATATTATGTAATCCAGAGAGCATCCACAAAGTTGGGACATGATATTATTTTATGCATATAGTTACATTTTTATGATTTTTATTGGTATTTTGTTTAGATTAGTTCCTAATATTATTATATATGTATGTATATATATGAGTGTGTGTGTATATGTGTATATATATTTATGTTATTATTATATATAATTTCGATTGTGATTACAATATTTATTTATATTATAATTTTAGTGAATTAGATTAAATTTATTTTATATCATATATATTGTAATGCGCTGCTGATAATTTTATTGAAGCAGCGCAATATAAGTCAATAAATTATTATTATTATTATTATTATTATTATTTTCCACTAGTAAATTTATACAGACATTCTGTTCAGAGCTGCTATATATTATTGTTCATCATAAAGTGGTATTTCAAAAAGGAAATGAAAGTATGATTCTAATACAATGATATTGTCCTGATGATTGCACTGTAGTAATAAAAATTATAAGTGGACAGTAATTTTCCATGATCTTAGTATTTTTAAAGCAACTTTTTGTTTTGCTAGTATATTTTGTAATTCTGGTGTTTTACAATATTGGTTTGGGTTTGGAAACCTGCCAGTTTCACAAAAGACCTTTTTTCCCCATTCCTTGACACTTTTTTTGCATTCACTTATAGCCCTGAGCAGAGCAGTTTGGATTCGTGCTAGATGGTTTTCGTATTTGGTTTTGTAAAAGTGGGAGCTCATGTTTTTTGATAACTTATTTCGCAACTTCTCAAGCTCACAGATTTCAGGTAAGTCACCAAGAACTATTTGAAGTGCTTTAGTGGTCTTTGATGTGTGTTGTTGTTCTGATGACTTGTTTTGTTGGCTTTTACTCTCTACCTCAGGACCATTTTCATTCCTTTCGGTACCAGTAGTTTTGCTATCAAATTAAATACTTATAGTCTCTGGTCCTTCATTTGTCTCTACAATCAATACAAATAGTAATTTTAGAAAATTCATACAATAATTTAAGGCTAACTTTAATGATCATTGGTACAGTTCATACAAGTAATGTTAAAATCTATTCATTTTGATTTATAATTAAGTTAAAGAAAAACCAAACCGTAATCAGTACCTGATAGATCTTTAGGTCTCTCATCCATTTCCACGCTTTGATCTTGCACAGGAGGAACTCTAGAATTTAAGCGACCTTAAAGCTTACCGAATTTTTGTTTATTGAAGTATTTAATGAAACATTAAGTTATTTCTTAAAGATATAAAATGAACATTTAGGTGACTTTTAATAAGTAACTTAAAGGTTCTTGATGAACCATTTAGGAAGGACCTTAATTGTTATATTAAAGGTTTATTTTTAAGGCCTTTTAGTTTGCTATTAAAGTATCGATAAGCCGAGATTTACTGATTCTTATTGGTAACCTAAAGTCAGTTTAAAACCGGTTTTAAGTAAACTTTAAGACTAATCAAATAGGTTGGATTTTAAGCTATCAAAGCCTTTAATTCACCTTTAAGACTTACAGAAACCCCTAAAGTTTCAGTTTATAATAATAACAATGATATGATGATGTTGATGATAGAACAAGAAGTAATAACTGTTATCCATATCATTTATTCACGTCTAATATACATTACAAGTTTTTTATTTGTTTTATTTTCTCTTAGTCGGATGAGCATAGAACTAAGGAAGCTAACACATTCATTTCAAATACCAGGTTTATTAATTCATTTTGTCAAGCATTTTAATATACACACATATAAAGTGTTATATAATCATCTGATAACTACTGACATTAATCATATAATATATGAATACCATGGTCCGTAAAAAATATAAATTAAAAAATGATAGATAATGAAATAGAAATAAATGGAGTGAAATACATATAAAATTCGGGCTGATGTAGATGGGATTTATGATTAAATTTTGAGAGCCCATTCAGGGAAGTTTTCCGGCACCTCGCGGGTTGATAAGTTATTCGCCTCTTCCCTCGGAAGAACGCGATCACTTGCTCTCTTGGTTAGGGATTTCTTATAGGCCTTATCAAGAGCTTTTTTCGCTCTAGTAAATCTTTCCCCTTCCCAACTAAGTCTCTTGACCTTGTAGCAAGTGACTTTCATTCCTCCATTTTCATCACTTTCTCCGTCGCTATCTTCACTCGACATTGCATCCTCTCGGAGAACTTCAGCCACCCTTCCAAGTTTTTGCTGATCCCATCTAACCATTTCCAAAGCCATAGTTCTTCTAGTGAGCTTCTGTAATAAAGCATATTTTACTTTATTAGTTAAATCAGAAAAAAAATTTCAGTAAGTGATTTTTTTTTGTCTTTTTGTGCATATGCTTGAGGTGACTTGTAATGTATCTTTAGATTTTGATCACAGCCCATGGAATTTTTTAAATTGTATTGTTGCGGTAGTCACATTCTAAAGAATATATTACATATATTGTAACCTACATCTCTTCTTCTGCCATTTTTTCTGCATGTCTTTTTGTGAGCCTCATACTTCCGCCCTACGATCTGTTTGTTTTTCTCGTATAGGGAGAGGAAATATCGTCGTAATACCGCTGTAGGAGTACAAACAAATAAAATTATAACATTTTATTACTAGAATGAAACATAAAAAATTCAGTTATATATGTATATACATCTTAACAAACAAGCATGATTAATTTCTTTTTTTTTTTTTCTTGAACATTTTAGGTTCGGCCAGGGTCTTCGGGGATAGATCTTGAAGATATCGGGCATTCAGTATATACTGAGTAAATGGTTCTGCGGTTTTATATTTCAGTAATTTAAAGCAGTTGGTGAAGAAATGGAGAAAAATGGGGGGTATATAATGGTATCTTTGCATCTCCGACCCCGGGTTTCTGGGACTAGCATTTCGGAATGTTTCTCTTACTTTCTATTTGTTCTTTACACCAAGGGCTTTTCTCTTGTCCGCCATACTGGTGGTAAACCTCAGTCACAACTCGACCAACTATGTTGATATTGTTGTCAGAGTCAACGCTACAAAGAGACGAATCATTGCGACTGCCTGTGTTATTGAAAGAGAAGTAAGGCTGTAATGAAGTTTAAAATTTTTATTACCTTTCGTCTAGGTAAAATCCTGAAAAATCATCTTTTTTAGCAAAGTGTTGTATGACTTCTTAGTGACTCTCTAAAAAAAAGAAAAAACGTATAAGGTCAGAAGACTGGATTCTGGTAAAGCCACGTACTCATATCCCGCCAAATTTTAAATTATGCAAAAATTATTTTGCCCGCCATTTTTTTCCGCCAAAGGGTTGTATCTTTTTATCACCATATCAGATACATGGAAAGATCGTAAGTCTAGTTCTCTGCATTTCTATTATACATGTATGCACATTAACAATTATATACAACGCCTTTTAATTCATATCAAAGGAATAAGAAGCATACTTACCCTGCATTGTGCCGGAACATTTCCACGGCGTTCCCGAGCTGCTTGACGACGTGCCTCTCTAGGTGAGCACCGTGCAGTGCGTACAGTTTGTACATTTGTACGATTACTAAGCTGACTGCTTAGATCTGCAAGGGCTTTTTTGTTCTCCTCATCTCTCTTCTTTAGGTCATTTCTTATTTCTTTGTTTTCTTCGCGGAGAGTTTTGTTTGCTTGGGAGATCTCCTCCAAAATTACGAGAATCTCGTCTCTTCCTTCATCTAAATTAGCAGCCATAGCAAAAACTGAATATATATATCGCCTAAAATTATGGGAATATACTAATAAAAAATTTACGAATAAGGAACGAAAAGCAATAACTAGAGGTGAGTATCTGTTCTCAACGAGCCCGAGGCAATTGTGTATAGGATTGATTCAGTGAAGATACATACATGTAATAGTGGACAGTGTATGTGTAGTATCATAACTAGATCTGATAAGATTAAACTTCTTGACCAATTGTATCGTTTTGAACGCTGTTTTCGCGTGTCCAGCCCGTTTTACGATGACCTTTGGAGTGAAACATAATACTACTTCTTGTATTTCATGTTGATAGTGTTTAGAATTTGGCGCGAATATAACTTATAGTCCCGCCAAAACCTCTACATGGCCCAAAGTCTTGGGCATCCGTTTGTGTTTTCATCTGGTATGCCGGCTGAATGGAATCCTTTAGAGTGAATATGAATTCATCAAAGACAGATAGGGTTGCTGTTAGTAGGCATGGTCAAGTTAATGCGCCTCAACGGTGCTTATTAACAGAACGTGCGAGTGTTATATCGCTTGCTGACGATCGGTCTTGCCAAAAGCAGTTTCCAGCTTATGCTAAAATATTAACCAAGCAAAAGAAATCCAGGGGCCTAGAGCAGCTTCGTAAAAAGAGAATTCGAAGAAACCTTAATAAGCGTGCTAAACTGAGGAATATGACTCGAAAGGAAAGAAATGAAATATATTCCAAACAGTGCAATGATCTTCGAGATCAGTTGCGGGCAACACAAGAAGAACACAAAAAGGAAACAAGGTTATCCGCATTTTGCTGGCGTCGATGGAAAGAAGAAAGACAAACGAGTCTTAGACTATACAGGTATTTCATCATAAGCTTAACGCGGCGAATATAATTAGTATTTGAGTAAAATATCCTAATCCCTTTATTAATTTTACTACCTGAATTATTTAGAGCACCAAGGAAGATAAATCGCATGAACTTGCATAGGAGTGACGAATTATCGCCAGCGGACATTCTTGGTAAAGGTGCATTTGGAACCTGTGAGAAGATGGATTACAGAGGGATTGCTGTGGCGGTTAAAACTTATGAAGGCCGTGTCAAGGCCAGTGCCATTTCTACTGAAGCCAGCATCTTGGCACTGTTTGACCACAAAGGTAAAGTCTGTTCATATAATTCAACCATGAAGATATATATTTATCATAAGCGCTTGATATTCCTAAGCATAAAAACTAATTTGATATGTGTAGCGTCATAGCCATTTCATATATTTTTTGCTGAAAGTTTGGACTTGTACTGAACAATAACTGAATTATTTGGTCATCACGACATGAAACTTGAGATCATCAAATTGTTATTCTCCCTTAGGTTTGCCTTTGTTGTTTGGTGTTTGTTTACAAGAGAAGCCATTCTTGCTGATTACCCAGTTCCATGGTATTGATGGGAAGTGTGTGACAATGTCCAAAGCTGCTAAAACAGCTTGTGTCCAGACATCACAAGAGTGGACAAGAATTTTTAAAGAATTGGGTGAAGCATTGTCATATGTCCATGGAAAACACATTCTACATAATGACATAAAAGGTGACAACGTTTTATTAACTCGTCTAACTCACGACTCCCAATTACATCCCATTTTAATAGATTTTGGTAAAGCTCGTAAGACCAATAATGCAAAGAAGTATTCCCTTACGCTTCAAGAACAAAAAAAGTACCACAAAAATCATTGCCACATTGCTCCGGAACTCATACGTGGCACACAAGTGTTTGTAAATCAATATGTGTTAAGGCTGACATGATTTACTCTGTTGCATTACAATGCACTCATTTTAACTCCAAGGAGAGACCAACATTGCCAAATATTATAAATAAATTTGAGACTGTGAAATGATGATGAATTTGTAAAAATGATCATAAGGCTAAGAAATTAGAAATTAGATAAGATTATTAAACGTTTTCGACTCACGGTCATCATCTGAATCAAATTCATTCAGATGATGACTATAATTTATCCAGATGTTGACCTATGAGTCGAAAACGTTTAATAATCTTTTCTAATTTCTAATTTCTTAGCCTTAGAGCGCAAGCAATATATCCGTGAAGTACAATTTACTAAATAGTACAAAATAGTGCTAATCATACAATAGAAAACAATATAATTTGTATAAAATTGTACTATTTAGTAAAACTAATTTTTCACGGATATACTGTTTGCACTCTATGATCATTCTTACGAATTTGAGACTAAGTAATACTTGTGAGTTATTCCCCTGAGGTTCTATTTGAACGGCGAGTTGAAAAACTGAGGCACAACTGACTCGCAGCTATCTTACTTCACGCTATCAAGTCGTCAGAATCCAAACTGCAGTCTCAGACCGTTTGCCTATGACCTGTGGTGTACCACAGGGAAGTATCTTGGGACCATTGCTTTTTAGCATATATATAAACGATCTCCCAAGCGTTCCTGAACATTGTACTACTCAATGTTACGTTGACGACACCAAATTGTTGCTTACTTTCAATCTCCAGGACCAGCAATATATTGTTTCAAGACTTAATCAAGACCTTTTCAGAATAACTAATTGGACACTCGACAATTACCTACTTCTAAATCCCGACAAAACTAAACTTATCATCTTTGGGAGCAAAGTGATGACTGCTAAAGTGGAAGATTTTCGTCTAACGCTACTGGGAAAAGAACTTACACCTGTCAAGTCAGTAAAGGATTTAGGAGTTCTCCTTGATTCCAACTTGACGTATAAAGATCATGTACAATCGACAGTGTCTAGTTGCATGTCGCGTTTGGGACAGATTAACCGAGTAAAACATGCCTTTGATCAAAACACTCTAAAAACCATGATAAATGCCTTAGTTTTCAGCAAGCTCTACTATTGCTCTAATGTGTGGAGCAATACCACTGAGAGTAACCTGAACAAAGTCCAAGCTGTGCAGAACTTCGCATGCCGTATCATTAGCAACAAAAGAAAGTACGATCACGTCACGCCTATTCTTAAAGAGCTACGATGGTTACCCGTCAGACAGCAATTACACTACCGTAATGCAATTATGGCATTCAAATGCATGGCTGGGTGTGCCCCTGATTCCTTATGCTCGCGATTTATTCCAAGATCAAGCATCACGCAGCGTACGACAAGAAACTCGCAAAAGCTGCAGATACCTTTTTGCAGAACGACTACTGGACAAAGATCATTTTACTATAGAACAGTCAAATTGTGGAATTCACTAGACTCTGCCCTTAAGTTGAGCTCAACCGTGAAAGACTTTAAACGGACATTAAAACAACATCTTATTTCAGATTTTTTAAAACCTTAATGTAATTTAAATGTACAATTTATTTATCTATTTATTTATTTACTTTATTCTTTGATCTTTTCTTTTTGCTTCTTATATAATTATATATAGTATTATTTTAATTGTAATTAATTAGGCCCTTTATTCTGAAAAGCCTTATAGAGGACGAATAAAGTATGTATGTATGTATGTATGTATGTATGTACTTCGATACGTCTCCATTTTCATTAATATGATTTGAAGAAAATCAAAGAAAATTTCACTTAAGAATGCATTTCCAAATTAAATCACTGTTACAGTAGCACCCTTTTTTAAATTCTCATTAAAAATTCATGAGTTGGAGAAGCATTGTACACTAAAGTGTTTAATAAGCAAATATTTCGTATTGACAATTAACACCAAAAGCATTTTATTTTGTTGAGAATGTTTTAGTTAATCATGATACAACTATATATTATACATGGATTTTTAAGTTCAATGAATTCAAAGTTTCAAAATAAGCTTTATTAAATGTAGTCTAATTATATCGCATCCAGCAGTGCATATACAGACAGCTAGCTCAAGATAGTATAAGATAATCAAATTGATATCATTACATCTTTAGGCCTAAGCAAGTGAACAAATAAATTCCTCAAAAAAACTAATTATAAAAATATTTTCCTGTTAATAGGGCTCACAGCTATACTGTCATTTCCTTCAGCATTTTGAAGTCTGGCTGAAGCAAATTTACGAAAAATCCTTTGTACCGGTATAAAGGAACAGGGTCCTCCATCATCATATGAAGACTGCCATACTTGGACAGGTTTTCCTATCCTGTCGATGTTGCTATCTAATTTGTACCATTTAACACAAGCATATGTGTGGGATACAAACTTCCCTCCTAGTATGCATGAATGAGTAAAGTAATAGCAAACTGTTCCTGGTCTAAGATGAAAGGTGTCCTTGTTAATTAATCCATCGTTTAAGGACCAGGATGCTAGAATTTTGGCAGAACGGATTTTCCTTGGCTCAAGTTTAGAACCAAATGACATAGCTCCAAGAGTGATTGAACCAAACTTTTGTATTGTTTCACTCAAATCTGTTATGGTTATTTCAAAACTAGGATATAAAATTTTATAAACTTGAAGTAAGAGCTCTGCATCATCTGAATCTAAAAAACTTTGTTTGAAATTTGATGGACAAAAGACTGCAGACTGATTCTTCCAGGCATCACCAACCGGAAGAGGTGAAGCAACAGCCAGGTTTTGAAATGCCAGCCTTTCTTCCCATTCAGAGTTTTTAATCCAGTCATCACCTTGTTCAGCTTTTGCCTCTTTACACATATTTAGAAAATCTTCTTGGTATAGATTTGGAAGTAAACTATCTTGTAAAAACTGAGACATTTTAAATCGTCTCATGAGTTGTAGCTCAACAGACCTTTTATTGGTGCTGGTACTTCCTAGAATTCCATTATATCTTTCAAAGCTGAAGCACCAGAAGCTAGCTACTGGACCATGGTCTACTAAAACATATTTCAAGTGGCAATGAAGGTGCATATTAGGTGTAATGACATCTTTCCCATAGACTTTCTCCACTTCTTTGCAAAACTTAACAAAAAGTCTATCAGCTATTTCTAAATCTGTAACTGATATGATAGGCTTGCAGATGTATTTACATGCTAGTACGTACGTCTGCCAGCAATGAAAGTGATCTTCAGGCAGAATGTCTTTTAAACAGTAGACGGAGTAAATTAAAGTCCAGTTTTTCCATTGCTCTGCAGTGTAGGAGCCAGAATTACTCATTATTCTCATTGGCAATCTTCCAATGTTGCTTGGCACCTCCATATTGTTTACTCTTTTTTCAATTTCCTCCAGCTGCTTGTTTGAAAATAGATTGTTTTTGATCCATAAATTAAACATTGATTTTGCAGTGCCTAGAAATAGATTGTGCATAGGATCAATAGTGAAGAATCGAATTCCATCAAAGTACTCTAGATCAAGAAGTATTGAGTAATGAATAATACCATGATTGCGTCCAAATTCTTTTTTCTTAGACTGAGTTTTGAATTTTTCTAGTTTCTTTGCTAAGAGGCGGTGATAATTATTTCTTCTTGGTTGCCAATTTTCCCTGTCAAACCCAGAATAGTCTCTTTTTTCTCCAAATGCACCAGGAAAAGACTTAAGACAACGAGAGCAACCAATGATTGCTGAGTGGCTTTTGAAACCTCCTAATTTTCTTGCAGCAGGAACATCTGAAGAAACAGCTAAAATTGCTCCTCTAAAGGAAAGACTATACCTGCACAAATCTGACTTTAGCTTCACCCCTCTCCATAACCACTGCAACTCCTTAACTGCAGGATCGAGAAAGGGATTTAAATTTTTTGGTTCTTTGTCCAGGGAGGGTACAATCCCAATAACAATAACATTGTCCCATTTAAATCTTTCCTTCCTTGGTAAGTTTAAGATAACAAGATAAAAGACTCCAACAGAATAATCTTTCCTATGTTTCATAGGCTGGAAGAAGTCAAAATTTAACATGAACCCATAATTACGTGGAGCATTTAAAAAATCTTTTCCATTAAATGCACCAAAGTCTTTCCAAAGCTTCCCATCATACACATCAGCCATTTCTTCACCGAGCATGGTTTGTTGCCGCCAGGATTCACATTTTTCTGCAAATCCCTTTTCCAGGACAAGTCTTTCTAGTGCGTTAATTATACTGTTGCAGCAATAATATTTTATTGGGTAAAAGCATGATTTCCCATTGCTCATCCTTACACTGTAAACGATTGCAGCTCCACATGTTTTCTTCTTTCCTCTTGAATAAAAAAAGCCTGAGCAGGTTTTAGGAACTTGTTTGTTGTTTACAACTGTCAAACATTCATTGTATTTGTATAGCTTATGACACTTGGGACATACAACATACTTTTCAAAGTCATCTCTATCAAAGTCAATAAACTGTCTCAACATATACAGGGTTCCCGGAAATGCTGTGACTAGTTGGCCAAGAAAATTGTTGGAAATTTCAATCCCTATTACCTTGAGCCAAGACACTAAAAACCGAAGTAGCCATGCCATTGCGTTATCACTAATGTGACATGACAACTGCCATACCATAAGAAAATAGACCATCCAAAATACAAGGGAGTTAATTTTTTTCAAATTTGATTTTTCCCCTGCATCAGGGATTGGAGGTGGAGTTCCATCTAGGTCCTTCTGGAGTGCATCAGGAAGTACATCATTCCAGACTTCTTCCTCGCCCTCCTCATCTGTTGATGACTGCAAATCCTCACTATTTGAATCCTCGTTACTGGATAAATCACTGAAGCTTTCATCTTCATTAATAGTGATTGTATCCTCAACCTCAGTTTCCTATTCAAACAAAACAATATGATATAAATATAGCCTTTGGCAAAAATTCGGTAAAATATGATATATCAATATATCGGGTGCATTATGGGTAATTTCTAAACAAAAATCGCTTAACTATGAGTTTATATTAATTTTTTTTGGAAGAATATTACAATATAATTGAGACTAAGTATTACTTGCTATTTTGTACCATTCAAGCAAAGAGCTGCATATAGCATTTTTATTCATTTCCTTTTTGACTGACCTTATAAACACACCACTCGATTGCAGAAACGTTATAATATACATGTATAGAAGCTTTAACAACACCAAATCAACTGTTTCGCAACCTGATAGATGTCGGAAATAGTAAAAATATTTTTTCATGTTGAATGAAGTTGGTAAATATGGAAATAAGAGCAAATATTTGTCTAGTATATTTGTATGAATAAATATTTGTATACTTGTATAAATGTATACTAAAACGTTTCTGCAATCGATGTATATATAAACCAATGATTATAATTTGTACATATACTAATTTATTATCAAAAACTGCTCGGCTTAACCGATGCTTGCATAAACCATTGCCAACAGAAATTACCAAATTTTCATGATCTGACTCTGTAACACTTGGACTGGATGTAGCATTTATCTGAGCGTTTTGATCCATATTGCAGTCTGTGAGGAAAAAGAAATTTAATAATTAAGCTTGCGTTAAAAACGTTTACTCAAGTTTCACGTTAGTATAAAATCATTCGATCCTTCCAAGTTTCGTCTTGATCCATGCATAGAATTGGCTTATTACCAGAGTTAACTCTGTTATTACTAAATTATATTTTACACATTATAAGTTACGTATGCAAATGCTCTTCGCTCACCACTTAATTCTTCTTGAGAAGACTCACTCTCGGAATCATCACAAATATTCGATGGGAAACTCTTCCTTTTTGCCTCGAGGAATCTTTTTCTTCCATGTCTCTCAAATGTTGATCTTGATACAAGTTCGTTGCAGTGTTCGCAAAACACAAGGTCTTTTGTCTTTTGGCTATCGTTGTGATTCATTTTGAATTAAAATGAGCTACAAATTTTAGATGTAGAACATTCAACAATCAATGAACTCTGACGTTTTTGTTTGTTTGTTTGAGAAAAGTTGTTCCTTAGCAACAGGAAACCCTATATATCTATTACGATATGACCTTTCAAGCGCGAAGTAGTAGGATAGGGAGGGGTGCGTAGCTTTTGTCAATTATTCATTTTCGCAAAAATAAAATAAAATAAAAATAATTTATGGAAGAGGCGCTATATAAGAAATATTTTTTATTATTATTATTATTATTATTATAATGGAGCATAAAATTCATACGTATGAACGCCAATTTCTTTTTATTTATTTCCTCTTTGATTGACCTTAATTAAAAGTCCCAAGTGTAAGACCGGTAAAAATGTAATCAAATATTAGTTGAAACATAGTAGATTTAATTCAACTTAAAGACCGGCTTAAAGTTGATTTAAAACTCTTAAACCTTTTAAGAAAACTTTAGGTGGATCTTAAAGTTTACCTAAATGAAATATAGATTTTAATTGAACTTTAAGATACACCAAAAGTTAACTTAAATTTTACATCACCATTTAGTGAAACTTTAGTTATAACTTAAACTTTGTATAACAAACTTTAGCTAAATACTTATTAAATGCAACTTAAAGACTATATAAAGCTGATAAAGCTTTAAGTAGAATTTCATCTGATCTTAAATTTTAACTAAAGGTTGTAATAATCTTTAAGGAACTTTAGAGGTATCTTAAATTTTCATAAATCCCATGCGTCTTCCTGTGTTGATTATTATGTCTAATGTCTCCTCCTGTTAGAACAAAGAAAAATACATGTTTAATTCATGTAGGCTCTCACAGTCTCTATTTATTCTGCAATTTACCTCCTTTGTCTTGGTTTTAATTCATTTCAGCCACTTTTTCACTTTGATCTTCAATTACATTTGTGTCCATGTCTTCTCCTGTAAATGCAATATATAATATAATAATATTGTATAATGACTAAACACTACTCATGAATATTGTGGGATACCTTTTGCAATCTATCCTCATGTATTTATTACCTGTAGTGTCTTGTGTCTCATCCATCTCTGCCATTTCTTCTCCTTGATCTTTGTCTGAAGAAGTCTCACTTTCGTCACCTGTAAGAGAAGAAAAAAGGGTTATAAGTTAAGATACAATTTATGCTTTATAATAATTCGTATGCATGTTCATGTATATTATTAATGTAAACTTCAAATTAATAATAAATTTCATGCATGTATATGCCCTCACTCTTTTCAATTTTATTTATTACCTGTATTGTCTAGTCAGCCAGTTCCATTCTTTGATCTTCATGTACATTTGTATCTGCTTCTATATGAGAGAGGAGAGGATTTGCATTGTATAAGAATTAAGCAAACTATTGTATGAAGAATAGCTGACAAAATATTCTCTGGGTACTCATGATTTTTTTTTTGTTGTCACTGTTATGAAATACATTTATAGTAAAATGCAGATTTAATTGTTTCTAAAGTTACCTTGGTCATTATTCTGCTGGTATTGATAGATTAGCTTTCCTTCTTCATCTCATTTTGTAGACTGGTAATAAGTGTGGAGTGGTGGTGGAAATTTCTTGCCAAGTGTCCTGAAGTTGTTGTTGCAAGGACTTGATTGATGTTGATCTGAAGTGATGGAAGTGTGGCCCACATTCTTTTTTGTGTTCTTCTTCTCTGCCATCATAAAACTCCACTGAGCCATCCTCTCTCCAGTCCCACCAGTGCCCCGGACCAGGTTTAAGGTAATCTGGAATACGTTGAATGTGAGATTGCCAGAGCCTTGATTGTGTCTTAATGATATTGAAGGGAATGATGGTATTTGTTGGTATTGGTAGGTTTTTTGCAAGTCTTGATATTTCTTTCTCTTGCTTGTACATGGCAGTTACTTCATCTTTCATAGCATCTTCTGTTTGGACATGAAGGAAGGTGTTTGGGATTAGATCATCAGGCTGTCTACTCCATGTCTTCTTCGTGATATCCTCAAGCCTGTCAAAAAAACTCTCAAATAGTTCACCATTGATTGATTTCAAGCTGATGATCCTGTAAATAAGTGCAGAGTGGTTGATGATTTGGTGGTAGTATATCCCCTGAAGTTTTCGTGTGGTCATACTTTTGGCTGGAAGGAGAATGGAATTAACTGCAACAGAATGGTGGAAGCACAGGTTGTATAGGATGCTTTTTGGGCTTCGCTTTCTTCACTGGCATAGAATATTCCCATCATTTCTGCAAAGGTCAACAGCAGCTCCATCACTTCTTCTGGAATGTTAACCTGCTTTGCAAGTTGAATGGTTGCTTGTAGCATTGCCTTTCTGTAGTCTGTACAGCGAACTTTGTCCTTGCTCAGTGCAATAGAAGATGTTTCATTTAAAACAACCAGAGCATCAACATCTGTGACATGATGGGGGAGTTCTTGTAATAGATGGGAGATGTGGTTTAAACAGCAATGCAGTGGCTCAAAAAATAGTACTTCATACTCTTTCAGGTTTAATATTATCAACTGTACAATTACTATCTGTTCCAAAGAGCAATGCTGGTACCCTTGTGATTCCTCCAAGAATGTCAGTCAGTGTAACTACCAGGATGACATGTCTCGAATTTCGGGACCAGATCATGTGGTAGGGACTGAAGAGCTTTCGGGGATACTTTACTGATCAATACAATAGTACCACGGAGAGCAAGGTTCTAATCTCTTTCGTGATTTAATGTAGAATGATCGTAAACTGCAAATACAATACGAGAGCGAAACTTACTAAATATTTGAATACATTTCATGAAGCACTTAAAATCACTATATAATCTTGAATCAAATTAAAGCTACCACTGTGAAGGGCTAAAAGGTACTCTAGATTCGATTTCTATTAAAACAGATCAATATTTGTACATATACTAAATGGGTTATGAAACTTTGCTAATTAAGAAAACTAATAAAATTGTACTTACATATCGGTCCCGTTTGCCAAGGGCTATGCTTCTTTTGAATTTAACGCACGCAATAATACACTCAAAACACTAGGAAAACTAGGAAAAACTAACTATTATAGAACGATGCTAAATTACTTTTATATGCGCGTGGGGACGCTAAAGAATCAGATTACAAATCAAACACAAACATTAAACAAGAACTAAAAACAAATAATCCAATAAAAAGGGGTTTCGTTGTCTATTACAGTCAGCTTCTCTTGAAGTTCTGGTTTTAGGCCTGTACTGTCAACTCTTTGTTTGTTCAGCTCTCTTCTTATTTCATCAACTTTTAGGTTTTTGAATGGGCTCACTTTCTCTCTTTCCCAGAAGTCCAGATGTGACCAGCTTCAGTTTTTCTTCTAATGATTTATAATTTCTGTAAGACATGTAATCATACTCTCCTGCTCTCCGCATATCACCGTCACACCCAGCACATCCACGATGGCCACCTTTTTGAGAACCAGCCTCAAATTCAACACTGGGATTGTCCCCATTCATGAACCTCATCTTGTCTGTGATTTGTACTCCATCAATTTCGGTTGACTGAGAGAGGGTTTAAAGGCATTCCCTCCTTGTTGAAATGAACATCAGTTGATCTTTGTCTGTGCTTTGACTAAAGCCCATCATATACAAGTGGGGCTCTTCTACCACTGATTGGATGTCAAAATTCAGGCCACTCTTTCTTTGATATTCTTCAGTAGTCATGTGTATGGCAGGGTCATACAGCTCTCGTAACAGAAATAGCATCAGACCATGGTTTCCTATCCCTGAATGGTCATGCCATATCAGCCAATTTCTTGTTCTTTCTATGCTCATGAGCTCTGAAGTTGCATTTTCTGTGGTTTGGCTTGTTTCATTAATTTGACTTAGTCTGGCTATTGCATCTGCCTCTGACATGTTGTTGTAGGCTTCATCAGTATTCAGCTTTAGGAACTTTCTGTTGTTGGTTAGGCTTTTTTTCCTTATTTGTTGAAAGGGATATTTCCTTGCTGTCAGCTGGGACACTTTTTTATCAAGACTGCCAGATGTAGTGAGCACTAGCTTTGTGCAGTTGGTTTGAAGAACGGGCTCGCCCAGATCGTACACCCCAGAAGCTATCCTTTCTTTGATTTCTTTCTTGATTGCATTGTTCTGTCTTGGCAGTGGTATTGAGATTTCATTTCCTTTCTGCTTTAGAATTTTGCGTCGTACACGTGGACCTAAAAATGTAAAATTTATTGTAGTTATATTTTTGTGTAATATAGATTAAAAAAGACAATCTTGTAATATTAACCTATTTAATATTATATTACATGATATGTACTTTCCCCTCTATCATCACCATCATCATTGTCATATATTGTTATTATGACTATTATATATTAATATTGTAATAGAGTGCAAACTATATATAGTTACATTTATTCATGAAATATTAGGTATACCAAATAGCAGTTCATGAAATTTGCATAACTAATTCTACAATTTGTAGCAAGTGTTTTCTGATATATTTATTGATTGCAATCTACTAATTGTTGTTTATAATAACCTTTTTCCTTTTGCTCATATTGTGCTACATCAATTCCTTTTGACTTGAGGTATTCTTTGAGCAGCTGTCCTGCATTCGGTGGAGATGACTGCGCGCCAATTTTTCTGATGTTGTACTCCCTTGCTTTGTTTGACCAGTTGATGGCTTTTTCCGTATCCCTGTATAGGGGCCATGTTTGCAGATCTGCCATCAACTTATCAATATCCCCTGTTATGACTTGCGGTGTGTGCGTTTTTGTTTTACCCTTGAGGTTTTCCTTTTCCAGTCTTGTGACAGCTTCTTGTTTAGACTCAAATCCCTCATGAAGTCTCCTTTTCTTTCTAACTGCAAAAGATACCCTTTGAGACAAATGAGAGGACACATCTGTCTGAGACCAAGCTTCTTCAATGGATCTTTTGGTCCCCCTTTTGATCTCTCTGTTTTTCTTTTTCTTTTCTCCAATGGGGTGAAAAACCAAACAGCATTTGCAATCCCTCAAAGCGTGCATCAGTATTCTGGCTTGTGATGTTGAATCCCATTTTGTAGAGGAATAAAATGTTAAGTACTTGTTCTTCTTAGCTGGCCCACTCCAACTACTGATCATGTGGTCAAGCTTTTTGCATCTTTTCAGAAATGTTTCTGTAACACAATTAATTATAAACAATTGATTGATATGTACATATATATATATGTGTGTGTGTGATTAAAGAATAAAAATGAACTTGAAAAATAAGTTAACTACTGTCTCCTAATTTAAGCCAAAACAATCACCACTGTAAAACAATTTGCTTAGTTTGTATGATTTGTTGTAAGGATTATACCTTTAATGTGAATGAAATAATTAATGTTTTATTAATTTTCTTCCTTTCGTTAGCTAATTATGCATATATATACAGTGTATAAAGGGTTGTTTTAATGATTGGTTCTTACCTCTTTCTATAGAGAAAGCTGGATAGCCTTGGAAGTGATTCGTGTAAATTTTGTATCTTTCAGACTGAATTCGCTTTTCATAACTAGTGGTTGACTCACCACTCCCTTTCGTGATAGTGTTTTTGGCAAGTGTTTCGTTTGCCAGATAAAAGATCTAGCAAAACCACAATTAATCGCGATCGACATTATTTTTTCGTTTCATGTCCGGCGGAAAAGTTGTATTTCCCGCTCATTTCATGCGCATGTCTTTTGTGGAGAGCTGCTTAGCTTCCAAGTGACCCATAAAAAGTATACAAGAAAGAAAACTTTAATGTACGAAGGGATTCTTTATCTTTAGTTAGAGACAAAAATGCACCCCGATTACTGAGAATTCAGGACTTTATTTGTAAAATTCGTCAACTTTTAGGCTTTTAATTACAACATAATTGCATATTTGACAACAAATCACATTTTTTCCAATGCTAAGAGGAAAAATAGCAGAATTCGAAAGCAATTCAACATGAAATTCTTGTCCGCCATCTTTGAAGAGGACAATTTTGTCCTAACTGTCTCGTCCCCTGCATTAGTTTTCGACTGCAGAATTGCCTACTGCCAGTACCCCGGAAGGTGGATTTTTGTCACAAAAGCATCGCTCGACAAGGCTTCTGGGAACGCACTTCGAATCAAAATAGCTGCCACAACAGTGAAAACTAATATACAGTCTAAATGCGGCTCGCAGGTCGCGAATTCAGCCTAGTATTTCATTCTAAGGATCAATTTGGCAAAAGAAAAATACAAACATGAAGAATGTGCGTGGCAATGCTGTTTTTATTTTATTTTTAAGAAAATAATTTCCCTCAAAGTGGCAAGTTGTGCGATATTTTTGGTTTTCACGTCAAAAATTAACTTATTTGCTGATGAAATCATATTCGCCATCCAGCACATTTCAAATTGTTATCTCTGCTAGCAAAAATAAGTTTCAGATTTTCTGTACACTTTATATTCGCTACCGGAGAATTTTTGAAAGTTACGATAATTGTTTGTCACATGATAAATCACGTGATGCCTAAAAAACGCTAAGTATGATTTAAGGCGACACAGCATAGCTAGATCAACAACTGTGCCAAGTTTTATGTTGTTATTTTGTATCAGTAATTTTTTGAGGCACAAAGTGTGCAAAATTGTAAAATATTGGCCTGACCCAGGCCTTAAATAGCCTGAGTGATTTGGCAATTTTCCTTGAGATATATGTGATATGTGAATCCCACGACAAGCGTTCATCTAACAGAACACCCAAAAATTTTGTGCTACTGACTTTACCAATAAATTGTCTGTTTTTAAAACTAATCAAATCTTCAACACTGTTACCCACAACACTTTTAAGTTTTTGGCGAGAACCAAAGATGATATATTTTGTTTTTGCTAGATTAACTGTTAGCGTGTTGGCCTTGAACCAATAGTCAAGTAAGGCAAGCTCCTTGTTCAATACTTCAATACGTCTCTTCATTTCTGTCAACTTTTAGGAGGTCGATATCAAAAATCTCCAGCTATAAAGCAGATCAAATAAATTAAGCTTATCTATAAAATATAAAACGTTTGAAAGTCAGTTTGATTTGTCGATTTTTTTCGAGAAATGCTTTAGCGTCGAGAGAAACACTTCTTAATCGGAAAAATCACAACAGTGATGATTAACACCCTGAACTCCTCGTAAATCAGTTTTGTGCTTACAACACACAGTAACAGGAAACCGATCACATTATCACCACTGACAGCATTAAGGCGGAATGTCAAGCGGCTGTCATGACTGACAGAATGATCTTTGGTACTTATCATGCGCAATTATAATATTGTTAGTACTTCACTCGATTTATTCCTTGAGTCAATATTTATTTGTTCAGCGATTCCTCAATCAAGATTTATGCAAAATATTTTGCCCTGTTCTCAGTATATTTTTGTTTAATATCTGGCAACTCGAAGATAATAAACATGTCTTTGTCACTTTCTTGACTGTCCACGCTACCTAAGATGAAGAGTGGATCGACAATCTCGATTTCAGGCCGCTTTTTGAACACTTTATAGCAACTGCCCGACACCTTCTTTAAGAATTCAATGGTGGGACGCTCGCCCAACTCTCTTACTACTCCCAAGTGAAATGTGGTTTCGTAAGCAACAGCGACCACGCCATCAACGTGAAGATTTAATTGGCCTTCATTGTAGGACTGTAAAAGGATATAGATACGCCGCGTTAGGGACCGGTCATTATGGAAATGAGGGCGGCGAACATTTTTGCCCATTATTATTTTTTATTATAGCAATGACATAAAACAAACTGTTTATTGGGGGGCTACTAAAGTTTGTGTTATTTATAAAGGTGGGATCAAGAAAAATTGAGCATCACATTTCTCATTTCTTTCCGTGTTTAAGACATATAGTTACCCTTTTATCTATCATGCTATCTTTGGAACGCACGTCTTTTTGCTCCTCGGCAACCTCTTTCATTGTTTGCTTCTTCTTTGATTTTTCTGTATTTTCCTCCTGAAAATTAACACCCGCTGATTTTGTTCGGTTTTACTTACGCTGTAACATTTCTATTCTATACATGAGCCCTTCACTCTCTATTCCATCAGTACGCTTTACCGTTTTATCACTTTCCGTCGTTTCGAAGCAAAGCTCGTTTTCCTATTAGAACAAACAAATAAATAATGATTATATGATTAGAGTTATTTATTACTGAATACATTAGTCTTCAGTGTTAGTTAATACACTAACCAATTCAATCAAATCCTGCTCATGCTGCCTTGTTGTGTCCTGAACTTCTTCCAGCTGTTTTCCATATTGCTCAATAGGCTGAGGAATATCATATTATCTTGTAAAACTCTGGAAAAGGTTGTACGAAGGCTGGATAAAGTTACTCACTGTATAGGATTTGTATAGGTTTATTCATTGGATAAGGATTTATCCGGTGGATAGTGCTTGCTATCCAGCCTTTGTACGTTCGTACAAATTCAACATTTCACGTAGTTACTCACGTCTTTCTCAGGCGACCGGCTTTCATTTTTCTGCTTTGCGTTTTGATCCTTTGCCTTTTGATCCGTTACCTTTGGAGGAAAATGTATTTTAAATGTTTGTAAAGAAAAAAAAAATAACTTGAAAGTACATTCCATCTTGAATACTGAATAACTGTATGTCAAACTCAAAGTACCTTCTCTTTTTCCATCAATTTGCTCGTAAGAAACTCGTTATCTTTTCTGAGTACTTCAAACTCCTAGAGTTAAAAATGCTCTACATTAATTGACATATTGTTACAAAATCAAGGTTTTAATTGACAAGAAAACCTAGAAATCACCATTTCTAAATCTGATTTCTTCTTTTCGAGGGCCATAAATTTCATCCGTAAGGTCTCATTGTTCTGCTTACATATATATTAAGAGTATCCTTAAAAGTTTTTGTAGTAAATTGAAATTTAGCGACTGAATATCATTTCTCTTTTATACCTGGTGCGCCTTTTCATTTTGTGTTAACAGTAATCTCACATCATGTTCCAAGGTCTTTTTTTTTCTTTCTGTAAAACAATTGAAATTCTTATTTTACCCTTAAAATATGTCTAGTAAGTAGACCCCTACTTAAGAAAACTTGCCACTTACAGCTTTACATATCTCCAGCTCATGCATCTTCTCTTCCAGCATTTTGGCAAAAGAATCAACCGAGTTCTACAGAAAATCGGGCATCGGCTTAGAAAAAGGTTTTCATCTTCCCCCTCCCCTTAAACGTATTGTACGTTTTTACCTCTATACCGCTCGCACTAGTTTTCAACTTCTTCCTGGGGTTTGAGTTGGATATATATCTGATGCCTCCTCAAAGTTCCCGTCCAAGTATAGTTTTAGAACATCATTGATAATGCTCTCTTCCTCCAGGACGTCCAGTTTATCTAGACAGTCAAATGATGTCTGATAAACTGTACGGCCCTTTGGCCCCTTTCGCTTCTTTTTATTCTTGTTGAGTGTTCCTTCTTCGATTCGATCCATTATTAGATTTGCAATGTCCCCAATTTCTTGCAGATAGCTGGGAGACTTTGAAGAAACGAAATGTGCCGCATCCTCTCTAAAAGGAAAAATAGTCATGTTCAGTTAATAAAAGAAGAGCTAAAAAAGGTATCAAGTACTAGGTGTCAGGCTTGTTCCATACCTTGCTTTTATTTATGTCCACAACCCCTGGTAAAACACGACTGCTGGGAGTAGAAGTTATCTTTCGTCCACTTATCTGGCGAACCAAATTTCAGAAGAAGCATTTCTCTGAATGCAGAAACTGCTTCTCTGAAATTTGGGGGCCAGGTTGGAGACGACTCCTTCGGAAGATGTTCACCAATTATGGTTCCAGTATTCATGTCAGTGTTGAAAAGTGCCTCCCCTATTTTCAATCAATACTTCAAGCCACTGCTGTGGTGTGGTCAAAAGCTCACTTCGAATCCCGCTTGCCAGAGTGTAAGCACAATCATTGCCCCCATAAAACTGGGAGGGAAGGAAGATGTTAAACGCCTTGGATATCTTGCATTGATTCTGCCTCTTTCATGACTTCTCTTTCATTAACAAAGCTTTGGAATTTCTTTACGACTACGGGTATATTTCCTCGATAAATACCTTTGAAGCATTTACCATAACTTCCACTGCCGATCATTTCTTCTGGGTTTTTGTAAGATAAGTCCTCCCTGTGGATCCGAGGGATGTTGCTTCCTTTTAACTTTGAATTTCAAAGGAATTGTCTTGAACTTGCGCATTGTATTTTTGGGTCATCCCTGATCGACGTTTGCTTTCAACTCATCTGTAGTTAGCGGCTTTTTACTGGTTGTGGCTTGGCCAAGCTTCCATTTTGACATGGTTACCATCTTTTTGCCTCTGCTTTCATCAACAACAATCTGAAATGGTTGATTATTTGTCTCCGTATTAGTACCGAGGTCGCGGGTTTTTGCCTTTCCTTCCACATTCTGCGCACCAGTTTTTGTTTGCTTTGATCCTTCCGGAACTACGGTCGTGCTTTGTTCGTTGCCCTCTGTTCCTCCATCGTGGCTTCAATGTTATCAGTTTGCACAGCTTGGGTTTTCCTATCACTTTTGAGCATCAATTTCAGTTGTTTTTTAAGAGCTCTGTATCGCTTTTTTTCAGCTTTTCGCTCTTTAGTGTTCGCTAGACTGGTCGCTGAATAGATAAGTTATAGTTTGAAGTCACTAAAAACATGACAATCGAAGCATTAGTGTCAAAGGTCATTTTAACTGATGTTTGTGAAAGCAGTTTTGCTTCGTTCTTACTGGCAAAAGAATCAATCATTTAATTTCCGGCCTACGAAGTGTGAAATGCTATTAAAGGAACGCGTTTTAAACATTCACTCTCTTATCTCTTGTTCCAGAAATTATTACGACTAATTCCCAATTATGTCCTTTATAACTCCGTGTAGTTTTTGTGAAAGAAAGTTTGTATCTACTAGTGCACTTGTAAAGCTGTGTTCTGATAGGCACGGCAAAAGTCCATCCACAACAATTCACAGTAGACGATTCTTGGACTCCAATCTCAAAGAAATACAGCTTTCGATCGGGGTTAGAGTTCCAGCAAGAAGCATTCAAATAAAGCACTACTTCGACTGGTTGTCTTGCTTAGCGGAGAGAATCAACGGATCCCATAATCCTAAATTTCAAGGTATAGTACTAAATATTTATTCATCTCCTAGTCCTTCCTTAATAAGATAGTTTATGTTAATTTCCCTTTCACATATAGGACGCTGGTTTCGAGTTGACGTGTATCAAGCCCCAGTGGCATTCTTTCAACATATGTTGTGGAAGTCCGGTATGACCGTTATAACAGTGTAAGAAAAATGAGGCATCTAAAACATCCTATGATGATCACAGAATCAATACGCTATTCTTACAAAATCTTTGATGAAAGGGTTGCTTTAGAACTCCTCCAAGAACAGAAAGTAGTAACTGTAAATTTACATGCTGCTTTTAATGAGCACAACAAGCTTGTCCTCGATGATCCGTTGGTGGCTCTCGAAGCAGCTGAAAGAAGGGCTAGTCAGCCTCGAGACACATCTCTGCGTCCTAAAGTGCGAAGCTCCATAATCATCGGAAAGATGGAGGGGCGTTCCACTAGGGAGTTTGAGATTCAGTGGTGGCCTGAACTCTACAAGACTGGCTTTGGAAAGTTATCATTCCGCCTCTTCGTGAACAAGGTTCATATTTAGAGTGCAATTTATATATAAGGCCAATGCAATTAAAAAAACCCAAACGTTTCTCGTCCGGATTTCTAAAACAAAAGAGTGTGGGCGGGCGGATTTTTTAAAATTATTTTCTGACTTGTTATTATTTCCAATTCAGTGCTTTCTTTTTAAAGTGCACCATAACCCCTGATATAATACTTTCAGTATTGACCCTACATGACGTGAATAGTTGAATACTGAAATATTTCTTTATTTGAGGGTTACGTCTTTAAGTTATAAAGATTTATACTTTCAATATATTAATGACTGTGACGTCTACACAGGCTTTTGAGAGTATTTGTTTTACTTGTAATACTAAACACTGGCCATAACGAGACAACAAATTTACAGTAAACATTGTAAAAGCCATACGTATAATGATGAACACTCTTTGTGTGAACCAGCTCAATTTCGTATACTTAGGTCGGGGTCGCACTAGGCTAAGTTTTGTTTACCTACTTTCGCATTAAACAAAAATTTGCGATTTCATCTTTTGCCAGTTCCAATTTTTAGCGAGGTCGCACTAGGTGAAAAATGGATTCCCTAATTTGACATACATCAGTACTCAAGGGATATCATGTATACTTAAAGTTCAGATTATGTTACATTGAGGTCAATCACAGAGGTAAACAAGCTTTTGGCGGGAAACACTATTTGGTCTTTCTGGCAAGATGGATGTGACAAATATATTATTATTAGCTGTAGGATTTCTACTGAACTTCCAGTTACAAACTCAACAGCAGGTTGTGGCCCTAATGCTAGTGCTCATGTAACACCAACAAGCTCGTATGAGGATGGCTATGATTATGAGAAGGCGAAGATTGAGACAGAATATTCGTCGCCGTTCGCCTTGGTCTTGGACTCTTCCACGTCCGGCAGAATCATGGTTTGGAATCCATTTTTTTGACCGCAATATACCTGAGGATTACTTTAGGAAACAACTCCGCATGAACAGAGATACTTTCCAGGCACTGGTAGGAATTTTGGAACAGCGAATACGCAGAGAAGACACACGGCTGAGGGATTGTATTCCTCCGGAAAAAGTTCTAGCTATAGGACTTTATCGGCTAGCACACGGGAATACCTATGTGAGTATCGGTCCTGTGTTCAATGTCGGTAAATCTACTGTTATTGAGGCTGTTCAAGATGTTGTAGGAGCTTTATTTGAGCTCAGAAATGAATACATTCATTTTCCTGAGACATTAGCAGAAAGAGCAGCTTCTATAGAGACATTTGCAGACCATTCGGACCTACCTAACATTGTTGGGGCTATTGATGGTACTCATGTTAAAATAAATGCGCCTAAAGAAAGTAAAGTTGGTTACTTCAGCTGATACCAGCAGTATGATTTTATCATTCAAGGTGCTGCCGATGGAAATCTGCTCTTTTTGGATTTCTCAGCGTGCTATCCAGGTAGTATGCACGACGGAAGAGTGTTACGGAACAGTACTTTGTATGGCAGGGCCGAACAAGGAGATATTCTCACTGTTCCTGTCGTAGACGTGAATAACCATGACATTGGCCCCTATTTAGTTGGAGACAGTGCATATCCCCTTTCCCCGTGTATTCAAAAACCTTACCCAGAGGCAACAAGAGACAGATCAGAGATAAGATTTAATAAGGAACTTTCTAGCGCTAGGGTTAAAGTCGAATGTGCGTTTGCATGCGTAAAATCGCGCTGGAGAATTTTGTCAAAGCGCCTCGATAGCGACATTGAATTTTCTGTGCAAATTTCAATAGCATGCGCAGTCCTTCATAACTTTTGTATCAAAATGGTTGACAACTGGGATGATAATGGGCCAGGAAATCATAACGGGAATGATAACAATGACGACGTGGAAAAAGATGGCGAAGAGATCCGCGATATTCTAAAGTCATTTATATAGCTTTTCAAACATACAAAATGTTTCCCTATACTAAATCAAATATATAAAACACCAAAGCGTTTTGTTTCGATGAAAACGGAACCGTAAAAAGTGTGAAAAATTAGTAATAAATGTTGATTATACATATCAGAATTATACCTTCAATATCACAACAGCATCATGATAAAAAATAAACGTTCGATTTGATTATGAGGATTTGTCTTGTTTCTCCTCACTAGCTTTTTTCATGAACTGTGTCATTGCACCAAGAAACTGATTCATCATTGTTTGTTGTTGCTGTGCTTGAGCAAAATTGTCCATGAAAGTGCCTAGTTTTTCTCCACTTTCTTTAAAACTGTAGTCTCCAACTACATAAATAGTCGAGCCTTCGTACACATTGACTCCAACATACGTATTTATTAGCTCCAGCTTGACAATTGTTCGACAATTACACGGAAGATTGTACGATTCGCTACAACAAACAACTTATAATTAATAAGCTTCACAAAAAGGGGCAAATTAAAAAGGAAAAAGAAAAAAAAGAAAACTACTTACAAGTTAATGATGCACACTCGACTGATTCTTGATGTTAAATATTTATGGCGCCTGGGGGGCCTCTAGTCTGCGGAAATTCTTAATCTTACACGCTCCCCCGCCAAAGACTATTCTGGGTCTTTTCTGCCCATCTAAACACAATCATTTACTAAATTACTTAACACTTTTAACGTCTCTTGTAACTTAATTATAAACAGTTCAAGTCTTGAATGCTTTCATTCCTTCGTGTTCACTTTTGTGGCTACTCTTTCTTCTGCGGACTGCTTCTTGCTTGGTCCTCGGCTTCAGTCTTGGTCTTCAATAATTCTTCTTCTAGCATACAAAGCTTTCGCACGTCTCGGCTGTACTCTCCATCGGCCGTCCTCACGATCACTTGTCTTACAACTCCGTCGTTATCCGGCATTGTCTGTTGAATCAATGCCTTTGGCCATTGACCTCTTGGGGTATTCTTGTCTGCTAAGAGGACTAAGTCGCCAACCTTGAAATTAGCTTTTTCTCGTAGCCATTTCTGTCGCTCTTGCAGCATCGGCAGGTATTCTTTTGTCCATCGCTGCCAGAACTCGTTTGCTAACAGGTAGGCGTGCTTCCATCTTGCTTTATATTTGTCGACATCCTTTATCTCGTCTGGGGGTAGGGATGTGTTCTTGCGGAGTAGCAATATGTGGTTTGGTGTGAGTGCCTCTAAATCTCGGGGATCACTTGAGACGTTCGTTATGGGTCTGTCATTCATGATCTTCTCTACTTCTGTTAAGAATGTGTGAAGCGTTTCATCATTTACAAGACGCTCTCCTAACATGGAGTGTAGAATTCTTCTGACTGATCGGATAAGACGTTCCCAAACGCCACCTTGGTGACTCGCTGCGGGAGGATTGAACTTCCACTGTACATCTCTTTGATTCAGCTCGTTCTGTATCCGATCTTGGTTCCACGTCTTCATTGCTTTGATGACGTCTAACTCTGCTCCCTTGAAATTAGTGCCGTTATCACTGTATATGATTCTTGGGGGTCCACGTCTACTAACGAAACGTATCACTGCGTTGATAAAACTATCAGTAGATAAGTCTTGTGCCACCTCGATGTGGACTGCTCTGTACCTTAGGCACGTGAATATGCAACCGTATCGCTTGTTCAAGGCAGGATCTCTCTTGGATCTTGTATTTGGTCCAATTTTGACGTACAGCGGTCCAAAGTAGTCTAAGCCGACTGCGGCAAACGGATAGACTAGTTCTTGTCCGTCCGAAGACGATCTCACTTCAGGTAGTGGAGCTGTAATCTGTTCTCCCATCCTAGCATTCTGACGCCTGCATTCGTGGCACTTGCGTAAGACTCTTCCAACCGACGACACTCCACTTACTATCCAAAAACGTTGTCGTATCTCGGCTAATACTTGATTGGTTCCAACGTGACCATTGCGATAGTGATAATGACGTATTATCAGCTCTGTTACTGGATGTTTTCCAGGCAAGATGATGGGATGCTTCGCATCATAGGACAGATGTGAACGATCCAATCTCCCTCCTACCCGAATCACTCCGTCTTCTAAAATTGGCTTCAGGTGGATGAATCGTTCTTTAACTTCCTTGCTCAAGATTCCTACTTCACTGTCTTGAGTGTTTAAGAACGACTCCTTCTGGATGAATCTCGCGATTCTTCTCTCCGCTGTTTCAACTTCCGAAACTGACAAAGTCTCCTGACTGGGTCGCAAGCTCTTGGCGCTGTCGCGCTCAGCTTTACGCGGCCAAGCTTCAATCAACTTACGAACAGCTCTGATGAGCCATGCAACTGCTCTTCTTAGCCTGTTCCAGGTCGAGTACTTGCGAAACAGTGAGTCCCAAAAGTCCTTCTGCAGCGTCGTTGCTCCGACTGTCACTTTCTCCTTCTTAACTCCTTCATCCGTTTCTGACAATGTTGCCGATATCTCTGGTGGCTGTGGAGGCCATTCTTCTTCTTCCGTCCACAAAAACTCTGGTCCTTGTGTCCATATCTGCAGCTTTCTTGATTCTGTTGCCTTGATCCCTCTTGAAGCATAATCAGCTGGATTAAGCTCGGATCTTACGTGTTTCCACTGTTCTGGAACCGATTCTTGTCGAATAATGGCAACACGATTTGCGACGAAGGTGATAAATCTTCTCACTTCGTTGAAGATGTATCTAAGAACGATAATAGAATCTGTCCAATAACTGACGTTGTCAATCCTGAGTCTTCTTTGCAACGCTCTGACAATCAACTTATTCATCTGAACAAGCAGGGTTGCGGCTGTAAGTTCCAGCTTGGGTACGGTCATTGTGCTCTTCAAAGGTCTAACACGAGACTTTCCCATCACAAAGCTACAATGAATCTGACCTCTTTCGTTTATCAGTCTCAGGTAGGAAACCGTTCCGTAACCATGTTCTTGTGAAGCGTCAGCAAAATGGTGGAGCTCCGCCCTTACTACAGTACCAAAGTTCTTTGGTTTGAAGCAACGTGGAATACTTAGATCTTTCAAACTTGCAAGTCCTTTTTTCCATTCTATCCAACTGGCAAGTATATCTGGTGGGAGATTCTCGTCCCAGTCATATCTCCTATGGCAAAGTTCTTGATTTATTTCTCTACCAGGTAGGAGAAGAGGGCTTGCAAACCCGAGGGGATCATAAACAGTTGCAACTGATGACAGGACGCCCTTTCGATTCTCCGGATGTGCCTTGCTACTCGTAACTAAGTTAAAGGTATCTTGTTCTACGTCCCAGTGGATTCCCAGGGCTCTATCTACAGGTAGACTTTCTGACGCTAAATCTAAGTCCTTGATCGCTGGTGCGCGTTCCTCTACTGCAAATTCTGACAAAACTTGGCGATGACTGGACATCCACTTTGTTAACTTGAATCCTCCTCTAGCTAGCAAGGTCTGTAACTGCTTGCTCACTCGTATAGCTCGATCAACATCAGCAAACGATTTCAACAAGTCGTCAACGTAAAAATCTTTATACACAGCATCGATGGTCTCTGGCATGAAGTCGTGCTCGTTGTCCTTTGCGGTTCTTCTCAGTGCATATCCAGCGATGCTCGGCGATGATGTTGCACCAAATCTATGTACGAGCATTTGGTGAACTTTGGGTTCTTTAGTTAAATCTCCGTTTGGCCACCATAGGTAACACAATGCGCCGCGGTCCTCTGGCACTACGTCGACTTGATGAAACACTCTCTTAATATCTGCTGCCACAGCAACTTCGTTCACTCTGAATCTTAGGATTACTTCAATCAACGGACTTGTATTCTCTGGTCCTTGAAGTAACTGTTCATTCAACGAAGTACCTCCACTCTTGGCGGCGCAATCGAACACTACTCGCGGTTCCTCTGGTTTCCTCGGATGCCAAACTGCATGGTGAGGCAAGTACCATACTGGTTTCAGGTTATGGAGTTCCTCTTCCAGCACTTCCCTCGAAGAACCTTCACTTTTGTACTTTTCCATGACTTGATTGTACTTCTCTTTAAATTTTTCATCTTTCTGCATCCTTTTCTTCAACCATTCTAATCTCCTTTCCGCGGTCGCTCGGCTATCTGGAAGAATCGGGCGATCTTGACGAAATGGAAGTCTTAATTGATAATGTCCATCAATTAACTTTACTGATTTGTCCATAATATCTTTCGCTCTGTGGTCTTCGATGGACATACCTTCATCTGCGTCATTATAAGAGTTCCCGAACTCGTCGTTATACATGCGTTCTATTTGAAGGTTTAGCTTCTCGTGCTCGGTGCTAGTAAGACTCACATTCACTTGACTTACTGTAGATTCTACTATAGGTCCATAGACAGTCCAACCAAAGGGGGTTTTCACCGCAAAAGGCTCTCCCATACCACCTTCTCTTCTATCCAGTTCTTTCTCTATAATATCTGGACGGTCGCTACCGATGAGGATGGTTACCCTTCTTCTGTCGATTTCTCTTAGGGTAAGATCTTTAAGGTGCGGCCATTTCTTTATTTCTTCATTGGTCGCCACATGCTTCGGCAGAACAGGAAGATGTCTCGTGGTCAGTACGTTCTCTAAACGGAAGTGTGCGTCTCCAGCCAAAGATTCTACTTTTAAGTCTATTTCATATCCGCATTTCCTTTCCTGCGAATTGACGGTAGACATCGTAAATCTTGCTTGCCTCTTGGTTTTGATCTCTAATTCGTCTATTAAGCTCTCCATACAGAGGGTTGCGTCCGAACCACTGTCAAAGAATGCATATGTGATGATCTGCTTGTCACTCTGAGGGGTGCTGACCTTGACAGGTACAACCTTGAAGCATACTTTCGGTCTGCAAACTTCTAGTGCGCTGACTGTGACGGGATCACTTGGCTCTACTACTATAGCATTTGGGCAGACGGTCGAAGGCGTTGACTGACTAGTTGTCTTTACAGTTTGTTCTTTCCTGACTCCCTGATGTCGCCTCTCTTACTTGTACATTTCTTTCGACGCTCTTCCGAGTTGAATTGCTGTTGTCTTTCACGCGATCTCCTTCGCTGTCTTCGATGTGAATCAAGTAGTGATGCTCCTTACCGCATCCTGAGATTCTACACTTGAATCCCTTTGTACACGACTTGGCGCATTGTCCTTCTTCAAGGCAGGCTCTGCAGAGACCGTGTTGCTTCACCGTCTTAAGACGATCTTTTAGAGAAGAACTTTTGAATTTCCAGCATCTCCAAACTCCGTGAGGTCCTGAACATTGTGGGCATTTGTGAGCGATTGCAGATGGGCATTGGCTCTGATCACTTTGAACGGCTGCTAAGGTCGTGACTTTATATCTTTGGTCAGATCTTTCTTTCTTTGGATCTCTTCTTTCCTTTTCTGTCGTCGAGGAAGTCACCCTTAGTTCCTGTCCGTATCTGTTGTTAATTCTGTCCGCTGTATTCTTAACGAACTGGACGAAGTCTGCATACTCAGCTCTGCCCTTTATCTTGATAAGATCTCCAGCTTTGTCGGCCCATTTCCTCTTTAAGCCTTCGTCTGGCAGTTTTCTCATCAGCATGACTATGGTCTCTTCGTTGTCCAAGCGACTTGAATAACTGAAACCCATGTTAGTAAGCACTCTCCTTGCGTCTTCCAACTTCCTCGCGAACTCCATCAGGCTGCTAGCGTCAGCTCTTCTGATCAGAATCTCTTTCAGTCTCCTGACGTGAGATTCAGCTACCATGTGCGGCTGTCCAAAGTTCTGATGTAGAGTTCGCCACGCTTCAACGTATCTTTCGCAAACCGGGAGGTTCACGCAGCTTCTAATTGCTTTCTTCGCCTTTCCTACGCATTGTGCTAGTAAACGGGTAAGTCTCTGCAACTCGTCCGACACTTGACTTTCGATGTTATCCTTGAAATTCGTAACGAACTCTGCGTACTCCAGGGGGTCTCCACTAAACTTCATTAATTCCACTTTCGGTAGGGACGGACCTTGTTTGATTGCTTGCGCTATCGTCGTCCAAGCGTCTACCATGGAACTTTCTCTGGGTAGTGATGGAGGGGTATACGAGGGACGAAACTCTGTCGGCGTTGGATTCTGAACAGCTGGAACATACGGCGACGCCGATGCTCTCAGCGCCATCCCTTGGCTCACTTGCGGCGAGCTAGTGAGTTTCTCTGTAAGGGTAACGGGTGTCGACGCCATTTTCTGGCTCGTATAACAACAATTAGTATAAACACTGGGAATGGGGTGGTGACACGATGGAAGTGGATCAGGAACCTGCATGTGCGTACCTTTCATCGCGAATTCACTAGTCACTACAGGTACGAAAGTTTTCTTGGAATACTGGTCATCTCTTTTCAATGGGGATTGAGGCCGTGGGCGGCTGAGCTGGGGCGTTATCTCAATGTGGTTCTCGCTTTCCCAACGGGAATGTTCAACGTTTTCTTCCGTAACGTATTGTTCTAGCATCAATTCTAGAGCAGCCTGCTTCGCCTGGGTTTCCGCGTCTATCAGCTCGATTTTTCTGCTAAGTTCTGCCTTTTGCTTCTCTATCTGCTCCATTTGGCGATCTAAATCTTGTTTCTGCTTCAGCGCATTTACTCTAAGTCTCGCTTCTTCCATAAATTTCGTTTTCTCTTTTATACTAGACGAACTAGAAGCACGACTGAATCCAGATTCGGATGGGGACTTTGGTCTTTGCTTGTTGGCTCTCCACTCATTCAACAAGTTTTCTATCTCCCACTTCATGTCTCTCTGGTTTTCATAACTATCCATTAACAGTGTTCTCCTCTCTTCGTCATCTTCAATCTCCATACATATCTCGTGGGCATCGACAAACTTCCTGAACGCTTCGTTGTACTTTTGGACACTATCTTCTAGTGTTACCACGTCGACTTCAGGGCTCTTCATCAATTCTTGTACTCTGTTCCAATTCTTCCTCAGCTCTCCAAGATATCCTGATCTACTACGTCTATACCGAATCGCTCGTTCGGCTCTGACTTCTTCTTCGCCAAATTTCTTTGGTTCTCTAACTCTCGAAGATCTTCTAACATCGGGCTCTCGTTGTTCAGCACCAAAACCAACTAAATCTTGCGTTAATGATGGCCATGTCACCTCTTTTCCACCATTCTCTACGCTTGGTTTTGCTGACACTGCTCCCTTGATTTCTTGGAATTTCTGGTTGGGCTCCCTGTGTCGCACGTGCGATTCCTCATGTACTTGCTCGTGGACTGATTTTACTCTCTCAAATCTCTCTCTTAAATCTTCACCAAATTCATCCAAATCTCTTCCATCCTGGTCGTACATCTTCTAGTTTAGATAATTTCGGCGATTTCGATAACCAAAGTCAATGATAAATAACATTAACTTCGAATGAATGTAGTTTCCAACTACATAAATAGTCGAGCCTTCGTACACATTGACTCCAACATACGTATTTATTAGCTCCAGCTTGACAATTGTTCGACAATTACACGGAAGATTGTACGATTCGCTACAACAAACAACTTATAATTAATAAGCTTCACAAAAAGGGGCAAATTAAAAAGGAAAAAGAAAACTACTTACAAGTTAATGATGCACGCTCGACTGATTCTTGATGTTAAATATTTATGGCGCCTGCGGGACCTCTAGTCTGCGGAAATTATTAATCTTACAAAAACTCTTCAAGCTTTCGCTGAATACCTTGCGCTCTTCATCTCCTTCATCTCCATCGCTTTCGTAGGCCCTCCTCTTTTTCCCCTTCCTTTCGTTTCGCTTGGCTTGTTTTTCTGCCACTTTCTCTTCCTTCTTTGCGGGTACGACTTATGTATCGTCATCCGTAATGCTACTGCTTGAGGTGTTCAGCGTTGGCGAGCTTGTCCTGGCCTCAGACACTTTGTGCATCGTGACAACATCCCTGCAGCCAAGTATTGCATCGAATTTGTCATAGAAAAGGCTTTTTCGCTTATGCCCGCCAGTTTGCTTTTTATTCCATTCTTTTGCGTTCTTGTACTTGTCTATTAGATACGCCATTTTCTTCTTGCACTTCTCTACGGTTTTGTTTATCTCTGCACGCTCGTTTAGCTTTTCGCAGATTTCCGCCATGTGTTCCTTGCATCTTTGCTTTCAAGCGACTCAGTGATGCTCGGCCCATAGCTGTACCAGTAGTTTCTGGTGGTCTTGCGGCCATGTGTCGTAAGATTTTTTACTTCTTTGTGCCGGCTTTTGGGCACTTTTAGAGGCCGGCTTTTTCTCATTGGAAGTAGTAGTAGTTTGGACATGATCTGAGCTTGAAGTTGTGCTCGAGTTTGAAATCGGAGATTCCGTCTGTCGTTGATCATAGCTCTGCTCTGTCACAAAAGCTGGGTTAAATTGATAGCTATTCATGTAGCTTTGGCTTTGATACATTTGGTATGGGTCTGGATGATATTGATATCCCGAATCATAAAAACTGCAGTTTGGAACCGGCTGAAAAGCGTTTCGACGATTCATTATTGCTCACTTTTAAAGGTCAAGTGATGCAATCTCCCGCCAAAGTGAATGCTTCAAAGGATACATGATACCAGTGATATGACGAGAAGATTGACACTTTAAACACTAAAACAATAGGTCTGTTTGCTTTTCTAAATTTTAGGCTGTCCTGAGGCAGCCCTTCGGCTTCTTTGAAGATTTTGGCGAATGCACTAAATTTTGGCAGAAACGGGGTCGCATTTATTTTCGTTAAGTGATGACAGAATCGGCACTTAAAAACACTTTTTTGCCTAGTGCGACCCCTGCCTTAATGAAGCCTGGGTCACAGTCATTAACATATTGCAAGTATAAACCTGCATAACTTAAAGACGCACATTCAAATGAAGAAGTATATCACCATTCGACTATTCACTTCATGTAGAAACAATACTGAAAGTATTGTACAAGGGGTTTGGTGCACTTTAAGCACGTGAATCGATGGCAACGGGGTGCAATAGTGACTCTCCCGAGGGAGACAAAATAAAGTACACTTTGGATAATATTTCAATATAAAAAAGCTATTTATATTTCTTTATGACTTAGCCTTCGTGAAAGCTCTCGTAATTTTGTTCTTTAGTTGTACGGAACCTCTATTCGTTAGTGTCGATTTCCTAAATATCAAATAATTAAAAAAATCATGCGACCCAAAAAATTTAAGCGGGCGGGGACGAGAAACGTTTCTTCGATTATTTGGGTTTAGTTGTATACTAAAGTATATGAAAGTATTTAGTTCATGAAATTGGGAGGGAAGGGCGTTCGGGGTATATCAGTTTGATCTACGGAAGTACCGTATATTCAAACACAGAATGAGTAAATAACCGATCTATAAACCGTATGACTAAATGCACTCTATATTCCGTTTTTATTTTCTGAAATGGTTCCCAACAATGCGCCGTTAGCTGTGGATGAATATCCTTGAAATTGTTTAACTAGTTTGTTCTAACCGTAAAAGCGATGTTAATTACCGAGCTTTTGGGACAGTGGTCCATCATCAGGGTTTTAAATGAAGAACTCAACAAAAAGTGTTAAAACAAAATCGTTTATGGTAAAAAAACTATTTCAATATCATACCTAGATGAAAAACTTACCTTTGCTTTTGGGCTACCTGCGGCGTACAGCAAGGTCAGGTTCCATGTACTAGCAATGGTACGTACGAATGGTACAAATCGTAACTTTAATTAGTCCAAGTAATACCCTGGATTCCAGAGGCCCTGGGCCTATGGAACCCAGGGTATCCAGTAAATACGTAGTCCATGAATTATGGCTAAGAACAAACAATTGACTACAAAGGTGAGCCAGTTCTGTTTAATTGACTATAAAGGGCTTCTTCCGCACGCATACCTTCAGTAAGTCTTACATTATATGTACATGTTGTTAACTAGAATGTAAATTAAATAGAATTATTGTGGTGTTGATAATTTCTCCTAAATTTCATTTTTCAATTATTATCACCATGCAATAATTTCATGAACAGATTTACGGGCGAATCACCTAGTAACTTCTGTTGCACTGCTCTCGGGCGAGTCACCTTAAGAACAGATGGAATTATTGTGGTGTTGATAAGTTCTCCTAAATTTCATTCTTCAATTATTATCACCATGCAATAATTCCATGAACGATTTACGGGCGGATCACCTAGTAACTTTGTCGCACTGCTCTCGGGCGAGTCACCTTAAGAACAGATGGAATTATTGTGTTGATAATTTCTCCCAAATTTCATACTTCAGAAAAAAATCTTAAGAAAAAGGTTTACAAACATATCATAGAATATAAAGTTCTGCATTAGTTGATGAAAATTCAAGTACTTTTCATGCAATACCAAGCTAGTGCACTGACTACTATGCCCATTTTAAAATCTGGAGCATAAGCTTTTTTCTTAGGAATCGACTCCTGCCAAAACTCCATTCAAAATTGCCAAGGGCATTGTTACCCTCTGACATTAGATCTTTTCCAACAAGAATTACGCCAATGCCACAGCTTCCACTGCCCTGGTTGTTTTTAACTGCTTCCATTGCATTCTGCCTAGGCATTCCTAGTCGCTGAAAATTGACCTCATGTACAACATCTAAGATGTGTTGCAGTGATTTGAGCAAACCTCTGGGTACATTTCGGTTTAAGCCATCGTCGAAATAGATCTGTCCAAAGCAGAAGTCCACAAAGACAATACCCCAGTGCACATCCATATAAACAGGTATGATGATTTGCAGGTTGTATGTTGTAGATGTTCTGCAGTGAATGACACAAGTCTCAATTTGTGATTTGAGATGTGCTTGGTCATTTCCAGATTCCCATGTCCACACTGAAGTGGGAAATACCAGTGTATTGGAGGCTTTCTGGGCTTTTAAATCCCACATATACTTGTTGAGACAAACGTCAATGATCATATTGTCCACATACCTTTCCCCAACAAGACATGCAAAGGATGTTGTATCCACTGCTCTTGTATTAGAGCCAATGCATACCTTTGTTATCACCGTCGATGGTTCATTATCTAACAATGCTGAACATAAATCCTGTTTTTCTTTTGCACTGAGTCCATCATCTATGTTGAGCCATTGTATTTCTGAAATTACATCATGCCTGATTTCAGAAATTGTACAAAACTTGTCGAGGATTGAAAGAGAGTCAACAGCAAATGTTCCAATGTTGCCAAAGGTGATACCATAAATATGTGTTTGGCTTTCATTATTTCTTAACTTGGCTAAAAGCCTTTCAGCATGTTCAATTGATAGTTTTGAGGGACGATTGGTAGCATTAAAAGGATCAAAGAGTACTTGTTGGTGTGGGTTGGTAATTACTGCAATTGCTTTATCCTCAATTTGTTTTACTGCTGGTAGAATGAGATTGCCAGCTGACAACGGGTTGCCTTACTGCCTGACTTTGAAATTCTCAGGTCATATGTAGATGATGCTGAATTCACAGGGCATGGCAGTATGCATTTGGCTTTGTTTGATGTTTGAATGTCAGTTTTTGATTTTTTTGATTGGCTTGTAGGTGATGAGATTTCAATCTTGTTCTTGTTCTTGCTCATGTGGTCCTGGTGGTTTTGGGCATATGTTGTCATATTTTCTCCTGACTTGTTTTCGTTCGCTAATGGTAAGCTATCATCCTTTGTTATACTGCAGTCAAATAGGGATTTTCTTGTTTTCTTTTTCACAGGACCTTTTTGGCTTTCGATTTCTTTCTGACTGATGACTTCAAGGATAAGAGTTTCGTAGTTTTCTTCCCATTTACTGTGCTCATATGCAAATGTAGGAACCATCTCTTTAACAATCTTCACACCAGAATTCTTATCAAAATGATACTCAAAGAAGTCACGTCCCAGCATTTTTTCCATCAGGATTTTCATCGCAGATAACCTATTTACATCTTCATCATTGATTTTGGGTGCATTTGCAAGAGTGCACCCACAGCCACGGAACTTGAGCTCTTTTCCTGCAAATATAAACATCTAAATGTTATTCTTGTTATATGTTAGTGCATGCTACTGCTGCTTTTCCTACTAGACATTTAGAGGAAAATTATTTACTATAACTACTGTTATAATAGATCATAGATCATAGATTTTACATTTTTGCATTTAAATAATAGGCGTAGTTTGTTTTAAAGGTAAAAATGTTTTAATTTATTCTAAGTATACCTTTATCATAGCAATCAAGTGCCTCATTGACACACAGACGAAAGAAAAGTAACTTCTCAGTGTAATGATGCACCAGAATGTCTTCCACTGAAAATAATTAAAATGGTTAATTCAATTCAAATTCATGGGGTTACAGTCTCAAGTGATGTATGTTAATCCATACACTGTACTTACAAGATTGTCAGGGTGATTTTGCATCATGGTTTGTGGCACGAGTGTACACCTGCCTTTGTAAGCGATGCAGAGCTTCAAAACCTTGATTGGAGTAGTTTTTAAAAGAGATAAATCTTTTAAAGAGCATTGCTGTATGTTCGATGGTCATGTGCCCATAGTCACCAGTTCCCAATCTATTTCCAAACAGTTCTCTTAACAAGTAGCCCCATTCTTTAGGCTACAAATGAATTTTTAAACGATTGTAACAGTATGGCGCTAAGTATATATGTTATAAATAAATATATATATGTATATACACCCGTTCAGAAAAATTCTGCGTTTTCAATATATATACTTATATATATATACCTTTTGTATTTCCATCAAACGTTTTTGACAGGCAGTGCTTAAATGAACACAAAGAAACACAATAGATATGGATTTGCTTTGTTCAGTGAGGTGAAAATTAGAAAGTTGTCAGCCTCCTATGTTTGTTTACCGAGTGCATAAAAAGCATGGTCATCAAAATCAGTTTACTATTTGTTGCAATCTTTGAATGAACATGGTTTACAGTGAAGATTTAAGATGGCGCATAATAGATATGTACATAGGTCGCAGAATAAGAGCTTCTGTTGTTGCCAGAAGACTTCGGGTTTCTAAGGACACTGTTTTAAGGATCTCTAATAGGTTTAAACGATATGGTAATGTAATTCATTCTAGAATCGGAAGGCCAGATATCTCGAATTTGCTGTCATTCCCGCAGCTATATATATTGATGGAATATGTGCTGAGAAATCCTTCAGCTTACTTGAAAGAAATCTGTGAGCACATAAATCGAGTAACTGGTTCAACAGTTGAAGCCGAAAGTATTCGTTATGTATTGAGGCGCAATGGATACTCACGTAAACGAGTAAGAAGCAAGTTTTAGCAATTTATTATAGCGTGATATAGAAAACGTATAAATGGACTTATTTGAATCAAATGTTAAAATATTTCAAAATAAATATTTCTGGGTATTATATTCAACTTTCAGACTATTTAGATCACTAACCAAATGGTAACTTACTTAAAAATATAGGCTACTGGGGTGAATTTATTGTACTTTGCCCTTAAAAAAAAAACAGTAAGCGTATTACAAATTAAAGTACTATATAGACTTCACAACTTCGAGATCGTGGTGCATTTTTGCAAACGTTTCGGCTAATTTTGATCTGGAAACTTGTTGTAACACAGACTACAAAATGTCATTAGCGTTTCATGTTCACGTAATTCGGACAATTCTTATCGAATAAAATTATTCTCGGTTTTCATTGATTCATCTGGGAATAATAAGGCATGGTGTTGGAGCACATAACAAGAGTGATTACACTTAGCCCGAGAAATAGTTAGTAGACAACTAGTTAGTAGCAGACTTTATTTTGATTGATCTCTTTTCCTCTTTTGCTCCGAGGAAAGACTAACTTCCGAAACGTCGGTAGATATTTTACTATATTGCACTAATTAGTGCGATTCAAACAACAGAAAACCAATGAATTTGTACAAATTTGTACAATCTTGCTTTAATCATTAAAGTTTCGCGGTTTTACTGTTTGCACTCTATTGTTACGCCCTAAATAGTTAGAAATTGCTTCAGGGATTTATTGCATGTACTCTATGATACACATGCTCAACCAACTGAATAAGCTTCTCGTTTTGTCTTCTGAAAAAAAAACTATTTTGTTGCAGCTGAAAAAAGTAGCATTGCAAAAGAGACCGGAAATAATACGGGTTTACAAACAGAATGTTTCTGTCTATCGACCTGGGGAATTCGTTTTCCTGGACGAATCATTTTTTGTAAGTTATCAATTAATTTTTTACATCTCAGTTAATAAATATTTTTTCCATTTTTCTTCTGTCTTATTGTTTTTTTTTTTTCATATGACAATTTCTATTTGTTTCTTATGTAGTTAATCAAAATAGGTAGATGCTCTCTATCTCTAAGATATTCTTTTTATCCATTTATTTTTTTATATATTCATTCATCCATCCATTCATTCATCCATCCATTCTTCCATGCATGCATGCATTCATTCATCTAGTATTTATTATTATTTATCATTAGGATAGAAACATAACACGTAACTATGGCAATAGCGCAATAGGATTTCCCGCTCAAGGGAGATGTGTTCCTAACTGGGGACCACGGATCACAGCTATGGCTGCTATTACTTGTAGAGGGCTGTTGTCTGTACGCCTCATAAGACAAAACTTTAACGGGAGACGTTTTTTAAGGTATTTAAGAGAGGAAGTTGCACCATACCTTATACCTTACAATGGATATAATCCTAACTCTGTTGTCATTATGGGTAAGTTACGTTTGACTCGTGCTTCATTTCTGAAATATGTACAACCTTAAAATTGCTGCGTTGTATCAGTGCTATCTTAATTGAGTATATTTCCTCTTTCTTTTTTTTTTTTTTTTTTACAGACAACCATGCTGTTCACCATATGTTTGAAGTTGAACAAATCATACGAAATACTGGGGCTCATATATTGTTTCTGCCACCTTATAGTCCTGAGTTAAATCCTATTGAAGGGGTATTTAGCATTGTTAAGAGCTACATTCGTGAAAACGATGGACTTTATATGATAGCGCCGTTACAAGACATGAAAAATCTCATTCTAACAGCATTTCTAAACGTGTCAGCAAACGATGTTCAAAATTTGTACCAACACTGTGGATACTAAATTAACGTAGTTTTTATCTTTTATTTCTTGAGCTCAGTACTCAGTACTAAATGTATCCACTAGAACAGTGAAATCCAAATAATTAACAATTAGACGGTGAGAGCTCGAGAACTATATGTACAGATAGTAATACAAACACATTAGTTTAAGTTGAAAACTTTTTTTCATACAAAATCAAACCTTTTGTTTCTCTTTTGCACATTTTAAAATATAACGATTGCCAGGACGATTAATTTCGTCAGTAATCTTGTAAATGTTATAGGGCGATAGCACTACCATAAAGAATCAATGTCTCAATAGTCAAATGAAGGCAAAACAATGAATTAGGCCCGTTTCAAACGTCGAACTTCCCATGAGAATGTAATTAGGAAGAGCAAAGAACAATGAAAAGAGTTAAAGAACTCCTGTAAAAGATGTTTTACAATGAATATTTAGGCAAACACGGGTGGCGCTGCGCGGTGAGAACGCGCGGCTCTTACAAATGCGACCCTGAGTTCGAGCCCCGGGCTCGGTGTCGTATGTGAGTAGAGTTTGTTGGTTCTCTCCTGTGCTTGGAGGGTTTTTCTCCGGGTTCTCCGGTTTTCCAATTCGATCCTGGAGCGAGGGCCACAGGTTTGTTAGCCACTGGCTATTAAGTGATACCATCGTAAAAATGAGGTTGTTTTTTTTAGTTAAACTTTCATTTTATACTATTACATTATAGTCTGAATGAAACTGAAAATCTATGTGAGTTTTTGAAGTTGTTTTAGCATTGCTGCTTTTTGACAGGAAAATTCTTCTTCTGTTAAAATACCATCTTTTCGTAAATCATTTAGGGTCTTTAACTGGTCAAGAAGCTCTTTCCTTACCTGAAAATTGGAAAAGGATAATCATGATAAAATCAGAAAGTCAACAAACGCTTGAACTAAAATCTCATAAATAACGTTGCTATTAGGGTCTACTAACAGTCTCTTAGCGCACAAACACTAGACTGATGAGTGGTTTTCATAAACCCGTGAAATACATTTTAGCGTATTTAAAATATAGTGTTATTACATATACCCTCAAATTATTTTGTTTTCTATTGCGATAATCTGACTATCACACTCTAATTAGTACACTTTGTTTCTCGTGTTAATTAAACCACTCTAATTCCTATTTCTTAGTATTTCATTACTTCATTGAAGTGACTCTATAAATTGAAATTGTTGTTTTCATGAGATACCTGAAGTGTAGATGTTATTGGCAAAGTTGACTGATAGCTACTTGTCACACTGCTTGATGATGCACACGTTGCGTTTGTGAATGCATTTACTGCATTTACGATTGTCTCCTCCAGCTTATTTCCCACTCTGGTCTTCTTCTCGCTGCCACCAAAATGAGGAAAAGGTGGGGGTTTCTCGTAGATATCGTGTGTTCCTCTGTCCTACATTGTAAAAATAAATAATAATTATGAATAAAACATAAAGCCTGGTTTTCGCTAGAGACGCAAGCATAAGTACAATGTGAATGTTTTGTTTTGTTTTACACAAATATGCAGGAATCGAGGTGGAATCCAACAAGTTCGTAGCAAGTTTTGCAAATTTTGTTTCTCGCTCGTTTTGTAAAACTATTGCGTCAACTTTACGGGATTTGGGTATATGGTCATTTGATTATCCTAGATTCAAGTAATGTACTTCATCATATATTCCCTAAGAGGTCGGCGTATAATGGCGGAAATTGAAACAATTATATTTTTTAAGGTTTTGGCTGCTGTCTCCTAATCCTCTCGTTAGTTTTCTGAAATATTCAGAATCTTACCATCTATAAGAAATGCAGCTTAAGTGCACAATTTGATGGATAGAAAGAGATTATGACAGCAGAGAAAAATTCAGTCCCTAATATGACACCAAAAAACATTCATTATTCATTGAGCCGTATCAAAAAAATAGCATTGAAGGGATTGATTGACATGAACTTTTGACTTATCTTTTATCACGTACTTCTCATAAATGTCAATTAAAATCAGAGCTAAATCAAAGAATAAGGGACTGGTCATAAAGTACAGGGAAGGGGGGGGGGGGGGGGCAAAATCAGTTTGGTACTTCTACGAAAGCTTTGCGAAAACCATTCTAGCAGAAACTAGTTATATTCTTCATATTGAAATTAAGCACACAAAATACTTACTAGGGTTACCGCCCAAAGTCGGTAATCAGCCCTACACCATTGGTCCTTGTGCTTGTCCACGAGGCGCTCCACGATTGCATTAATTCTCTCATCTTCTGAAAGACGCCTTTTTTGCTTTTTTTGGAGGGGTTCTTTTCCGTCTCTTTTATGGTCCTCGCCCTTCGGTGGGTTGCTTTCATCAGACAACTCTACATGTATTAAAAAAAACAGTCATCTATCAATCAATTTTGTTAAAGCCGATTTTGATGAAAGCATATCATTCACGACTACATTTTATATAATATAATATATAATAATAATAATAGTGATAATAATAATGATATTAATAATAAGAATAAGAATATAAGAATATATTAATAAGAATATAAAAATATTATTTACCGTTGTCATTAAGGACAGCTGGGAGGCACTTCTGCTTGGTGCATTTGCTAAAGTAAAAGACAGGAAAACCGTCCTTGTGGAGGTTGCCACTGTTATAACCTTTTTTTAACTCGCTTTCGTCTTCAATGACTGTTTTTGCATTGGAATAACCTACGTAACCCAGTTCTAGGTCATTTGAAGAGGTACAATCCGTCATTTCGCGACTATAGGTATCAAAGAGACATTGCTTAACTGCAGAAACATCTTTCAAAACTGGGAAATCCTGTATAGTAAACTTTTTGAATGTTCTCTTATTTTTGCTATCATGATAGATCCTAACTCCTATACGTTTCGAGGAATCCATGTCCAAGAATGATCAAATCCCTTTTCAGGTATGCATCTATTTATTCATTTTGATTCAAAGCTGCAATAATTTATTTTTATTTTTGACAACTGTGCTTAATGTTTTACAAAGCAGCCTATGGGAATCCAGTTGGTTACATAATCCAACAAGGTAGGATTATGCACCACTATGTACTAGGATTACAGTGTTTCTCACAAACCCGCGAAACAGTGTACTAATTAAAGTGTAATAGTCAAATAGAGACAATGGAAAACAAGAGAATTAGGTACGTGGTTCATTGTCTTTCACCTGTCTTTCCTACCAATTCCGCATTCACCTCCAGTTATTACAAAAAAAAGTTAAATATTTGCCATGCATGATTTTTATCTACTTCTATATGAAATAAAGCTACCTCACTATTTAAATATATGGCTTCTCACTGACTCACATCCACGTTGGCATTTGTCATGTAATTACTTTTTCAAAGTCACACAACCATTGGAGTATTTGTCAGTCGTTCTAAGTTTAAAAATCTTTCCCACAAGAAAAATCCTGAGTTCAGGGGCAAAAGAATGCAGTCTAAACAAAAGCATTTTTACACATATTTGATAATTATACAGCTATTTCAAAAAAGGATGAATAGTGTATTCCATGTACTCTGTATATGTAGCTTGTATATCGATTAAGATCGAATGCAATAGAACTCAAATAAATATTTATCATTTCATCATACTTTTAGACACGAGCTAAAATAACGATCATTAAACGGTAACGGCAATGTCCACAACGTTAATCCTCGTAAATATAAACAGCAACAAAAACAAAAAGGTAAAACAATCTGGAAGGGCTATATATTGTTACTTTAGGCATAATAAAGAAGAAAACAAGCTTTTAGCTTGCATATTCGACAATTAGATTGGATAAAAGGATGGAACAAGTTGTGTAAACAAACCAGAGGTCACACTAAATTTATGCAAAATTTCTAGAGAATCGTGCGGCTCGCAAAGTGAAAAACCCAAATACGTTTTTAATTACGATGATATGTCATTGTTCGAGGGTTTAGTAGCTGGAATTTGAATGGAATTGGAGTAGGTGCACATGGGAAAATTATTTATCGCTATTTAGAGATGAAATGTAAATTTATGAGACAAGTTAAGTCAGTGCGATTGCATTTCAATTCTTTCCTTTTCAAAATTATTAAAAAGGCAATATTTTGCCTTGCCATTGACCTCTAACCCTTGTCTAAACAATATCCGAGGACAAAGTTTCTCTGCATAACTGTGTTTCTGCACAGGAGGAACATTTTAATACCATATCTTCACTCTTTTAAGATTAAAATTACTGATTATTAATTAAAATTAAAATTACTGATTTCAGGCCAAAAACGGCCAGAAATGATTTTCTCTATTTTCTCCGCAAAAATTCGGTTTTTCACCACGTTTAAAAGTGAGTTATTTCATACTATGTACCAAATATGAGCAAAATCCATTTTTTGACTTTGGTTGCCTAAATTTGATTTTGTTTGATTTTAAGGGACATCCGCTCTTAAATTGTTTACGCTGGCATGGGTAGTTGCATGGAATAGTTGTCAGCTTGACTTTCTAATTTTCACCTCACTGAACAAAGCATTTCCATGTCTATTGTTTGTCTTTGTGTTCATTTAAGCACTGCCTGTCAAAAACGTTTGATGGAAATACAAAAGGTATATATATATAAGTATATATTGAAAACGCAGAATTTTTCTGAACGGGTGTATATACGTCATATATGTACAAATACATATATATATATATATATATATATTCAGCCATTTGCAAAAATTATGGTGTTTCAAATATAAATACAAATATATCGAAAGTATATCAGACAGGGCGGGATATCTTTCTTGATATTTTTTTTAGAAAGCCCTAATGATAGACAACTCGAAAAAATATATAATGAAGGATATCCCATAATTTGTGATATGCTTTTGATATACTTGTATATATATTGGAAGTGGCCATAATTTTTGCAAATGGCTGTATATATATATATATATAGGTTTCTTCTTTGCAATGTGTAACTGTTTTTCAATTTATGCATTATATCCACACCTTCATGCCATATATATCAATCTCCACATCTTCACCATCTTCAAATGTGTTCTCCCTCATAGCTTTTGCCAATTCTCTCCATTTGAAGAAAACCTGAAGAGCCAGTGTATATATCAAGTTATGTTGTATAATGAATATACAATAGATTAATTACTGTTTTGAATTCGTTTTAGTGTACTAGTTTTTCTATTAAATAATTTATGCTGCTGTTAATGTTTTTCATGTGAATTACAACTGGGATCTTAGTGACATAATTTCAATATCCTTACATGCACACTTGAAAGATATTGATAATGTCATGTCCACCTGTGTTTTTCCTCTCTTAGAATAAAACATAAATGAATGTACATAAAATGGTGGGTTTTTTCTGGATGTGTCTATAATTAATAAAAACAAAATTACACAGTGGCAATATTTGAAGTTTATATTCTGGTGTTGAAAAGTATTTCACTTGTTTGCTGCAATTGGGCTTATACTTATGAAATATTTTCACTACTTGAAGATAAATGTCATCTTCGTGCCACTACGCATTCCGTGTCGCACGTAGAACTGCAGGTTGCGGTAATGCACCACGTACTTCTTCTTGTCTATTAGGTTCATCGTTAGCTTCCTGTACGGTTTGTAGCCAGGGCACATTTCCCTCTGCAGCGGACTCAGCTGCTTAAATGGTATTTCTATTGCTTCTGGTGCTAATGGGAACTCATCGTGTGCGTCGTGCAGGTGCTCTGGGTATTCCAAATCAACCTCCAGCACGTAGCCTTTGTCGTCTTCTTTTCCTACGTTTAGGTAAAACTCTATGGGCTTTATGTTGTCCCATTCGAAGTCGCGTACAGGTAAGTACCGCGACATTGCCCAACCGTAGAGGTTGTTTGCGTCTAAGTAGAAGATGTATGTGGTTGGCTTCTCCGGGTCGTACTCCACCGTGGGATTGGTCGCTTTTGCGTATCGTCTGCTGGGTCCGCAAACACCGCCGCGAATACCGTCTTCCATAAAGCGGTACATGTCGTATTCCATAGCCAGAAATATGGAACCGGAACAGGCGGAGCTTATTTTCGGCTATATTAGCATAAATTAGCATAGGTCAATCAAATCACTGTGTTGAACAATTGTGATTGGCTAATCGCTTAACCCGAATCAATCTGTACATTTGGGTTTAAACATGGCGGACTCGACTGAGCTAGGCCCGATGAACTTTCGAAGAAGAGAAAGTGTGATACATCTTTTTATGAGGTTGAAAGGTTGATATCAAGTCGAAAAGTCAATGGCAAACAACTCGAATATTTGGTAAAGTGGAAATATTATTCCATATACGAAGCATCCTGGGAACCGTCAGAAAATATAACAACAGAATGCATCAAGTAAGTTGAAATGCAATGACTGACTTTAATACTACTCTTCGAGCTTCTTCTAGTTCATTTGGGAAATAGCCCTTCATTATTGTCATCAAGCTAAAGATAATAAAGTTTGATTTTAAATCCTAAATTTGAGTTTTTGGGAAATGGTTGAACCACGAGCCAAAAAAGTGACAATAAACAACTCCGGTTTACTTCACCCCCGAAGCACATGGTCGTCATAGGGCTATAATTTTAAAACTGATTTAAAAAATTTTGATCTCGAAAACTTCATTGCATGACTTAGAGTACTTTATATATATTACTTACAATGATCTCTGAGTAGAAAAACAACAACAACAGAGTTTTAGCAACAAAACAATTAATAGTATTTATTGTATTACAACAGGTATTTTGAAAGTCCATTACCATCACAGCAAATCATATTAGATGAAGTGGCAAGACTTAAAAAGTAAAAGCAGCCTTCCTGTCACAGTAAACTTCAGGCATGATGTCTTTAAGTTTTTGTTCAAGGGAAAGCTTTGCAGGATGGCAGATTTTGGACGAAAATGACTTTCCATCAGTATTTTTCCCTGAGAGCTGGGATAAATGTATAGATTCCCATGGACAAGGAACAAAAATATTCTTCCCCATAAAAGTTAGAACACTGCTGTCATTCTCTACTAAGAAATATACCAAAACAAGCAATGGTAGTTTTGAAGTCACTCCTAGAGCATTTGAAGAAAAAATTACTTTTGCAATCAGGAGAAGAGCAACTGGTGCTTAGTTAACAATTATTAACACTGTAGATGGGTATACATCACAGGAAAAGAAGTAAAATAAATCATGAATGTTATCAATATAAACTATGATGGTTTTCTGTTCGGCGAAACCATTCATGTTTTTTTATGGTTAATATGCAATTCCCATTCAAAAATACCTATCATGTTTTTTTTCCTCCTTTTTTCCTGTGATGAAAAATCCTAGAAACATCATCTCTTCTTTTTCTTGGGTGCTTTTTTGTTCTTAACTACTTTTGGCTTTTGCTTGGTTTTACCATTACACTTTTGCACAGGATCATGATTTGGTTGCGAGTCAAAAGGGGTATAGAATTTAGCCCTTTTCTTCTTCCTTTGGGGTTGGTCATGGATCTCCTCCATCCAATATGTTAGCTTTAGTTTAGTGTACTTGTTAGGTAGACGCTGTCTATGTTGGAGTTTCTTAATGCGATACTGTGCATTTAATACTTCAGCTGGTGGATCATGCTGTTGGCACTTTCTGATGACAACGGTCTTGCTGTGTGGTTGTTATTTTCTACGCCTACATATAAACAAGAAATAAATAAAATTTCCTAGATAAGTGTTTCTTTTCAAAGTTGTATTACATAACTTGCTTTAAAACTACCTTGGCAACTAAACTGCTTGATGTTTTTGTACTTGGACATCATGTTTCCTAAATGATAGGCAGCTGCGGGCATGTAGCAGGTAACATTTTCAAAGTGATAGCCTTTTCTCTTAGTACCAAGGGCAGTGAAGTCATTTATCCAATTTTGTATCTTCAAAAATGACAAAGTTTAACTATTAGTATTGATTTACATTTTATATAAATGATATATGATATGGTTTTATAGAATACCTTGCTCATATATTCAGTAGCCGATGGTGGGGTCCAAGAAGTTATGTAATTGAAATATAACATCCCTTATAATACCACAATATTAATTGGTGAAGTAATGGCTGTTTTTAATAGATACATGCAAATGAAATACACATGAGACAAAAAGCATTGCTGTTGACCCAGTTACCTCACTTGATTAATTCTTAAAACACATGCATACACCTGTATGGATAAAGGATACAAAAAACCAAGTCTAGCATACATACCATCCACAACTTTTTGACTTCTTCTACTGTCTCTCCCTGGATTACATCGGAGTCCAGTTTTTCAGGTAGGTGATTCAACAATTTTTTCTTTTCATTTTCAAGGTTCTTGTATTTCAGTTTCCAGTTTTCAATTTCCCTTGAGAGAGTGGTGATTTCTTCTTCCCATTCACTTGCCCTTATAATGTCTCCAAACTGTATGGAAAACATAGTACAGTCATCTTGAAACTTCTCTCTTTCCTTCTTTGTGCCTTTTCGGTTAAGAGTTTTGACCTCTTGCATTACATTGTAGCATTTTCTTGCAATCAATTTACTTATTCTACTTGGAAGTTTTTCATGAAGTTTGAAAGTGTTTCCAGGAATAAGGCTGTTGATTATTTTTATTCTTGTCAGGTGGTCAGAAACATTGCTTAGTTTGATGAATAAGAGATTTTTAGCTTTTTACCAGCAAAACACTTCTTCTAAATGATGATTTCTTTGTTTTTTCACATAGTTTAACTGAGAGTTTGGGGATTCACTGATTTCTAGGTATCTTTTGTCTTGAAATTCATTGGGAAAACTCATTGTCTGGTTTGTTGTGATATATGCCTTCTTCAGATGTTTTGAAAAATCCCGCGAAAAAATTCCGCCAAATCAACTCCTTCCCAGGAACAATGGCCATCTGGGGCCGAAAAGACTCATGGTCTCGTTTAAACATGGCGGACGGAATGTTCCTTGAAAGTATAAAAACTTTGAGACTTCATTTCTCTTTATCCTTTCTTGGTTTCGCCTCAAATTCCTAAGGTATGGCAAGGGAAGAGCAAAGGTGCAAAATAGCCTTTTTCAAAGTGAAAAACCGTGTTGGATTTAACAGATATTTCGTATTGTTTATGCTCTTTTGGATCGTCTATGCCAGTGCTACAAGACAAGAGTGAGGACCGATGAATTCGAATTGTGGGAAATACAAGATTACAAGAGAAAGAACTCACACTCTCTTATATTTAGAAGAACAGTATAGAGTCTTCGATACAAAATTCGTATTCTCAAAATTCCTAAAACCGCACGATTAACAAATTAATTCGGTCTAAAATTGGTGCTTCATTGAAGGTTTCTACACTAACATTTAAAGAAGAGTGAGGACGGTGAGTTACATATATTTATTTCCAAGCTTTCGGGGCTTTTTATTTTTACTCCATACATTTCTTTTATGCTTGCTGACGCCATATTTTGCTCGGAAAGCGAACCTTACTGCGCATGTCGGTTCCATATTTCTGGCTATGCCGTTAGGAGATCCAGTTGCGCGTTCGTCTTCTTTAGCAGCGCACTCCAACTAAGCCCAGGAGCCGTGTAGAAGTTCGCTGGATCCAACCCGTAGTATTCCATTGCCATCTTTCGAAAGCTTTGGAAAACATCTGCGAGCAGCACTACGTCTGAACGTAGGTAGATGTCGTGGTATTCTCCCATATTCTCACAGGAGTACTTTTCCCACACATCTAACGCATGCTGGTACTCCTCGTCCTTTATGCCAGACTCGTTTAGGGTGCTGTAGAATCTCTCTTTAGGTGGTAGGGGTTCTTCGAATCGATCCCAGGAGTCCATGTACTCGTATGGGTACACTCCTTTCCTTTCCGCGCCGTATTGGCTGGAAATGGGAAAATCGGTGTTGTATTTAACCAAGTTTGCTAAGGAGTCCGCCATGAACTGCTGCGAATCTAAGAACTTTAGCTTGCCTACGGTTACGGACATGTACCTTTCTTTGTTGTTGGGTATGCACTTTACTTCGAAGCCGTCTGTTCCTTGTAAGAGTAAGTGACTGTCGTAACCCCTTAAGAGGGCGTCTCTGTAACAGCGTGCCACTCGATCTGGGCTCGAAAAATAGATTTCTTTTATATTCCTATCATCGAAAGTACTATCTATCCTCACTACAAAATTGCAGTTAGAATTGTTCTAAATTCTTTTTTCCACCCGCTATGCGAATTTTTGTCCATCGACCCCAAATCAGTGAAAGACGCCGATTTTCGAGGTCGGCCGAGGGCTATTTTCAAAGTCTGTTTTCTCGGGTTTCTCTGCACATAAAAGCTAATTTTTCTATCCAGAACTTTAGTCTAGTGTAACTTCTGCATAAAAACAGTAATAGTTTTTTTTTGGAATGCGCGAATTCTGAAAAATAATCCTAACTGATCGAGACTACTGAAAGCGTGACATGGAAAGCTAAGATTATGAGACCTCGAATATTGCATATTTCTCATTTGTGGCACCTAATCCAGCCCTAAAATATCATTCAACCTTGAGATAAGAAGCTCTTTTATAGATGTGTGCAATAAAATTTGCGGCACTTTGCGTTTCTACGAAATAAGCTAAGTTTCAAATTGTTCTATTTTCAGTTATTTCCTTGCGTGACACGACAGGCCGTTGGGTCTGTGATGGCTACTTCTTTGCTCATTATCCTCAATACCAATACCTAAAATATAATATGATGAATTAAAAACCTTAACTTTACAATATTTGTTCCATTATAAAAGATTTCAATGATCTACGGCTTCATTTAATAGTGTTTCAATAAGCTGTTTTGAAATTTCACCGCACAGTAATTGTTTTAATTTGCATATCTCGAGGTCGGGAGGTCAATCGTTATTTGTTTATTTAATCATAGCAAATTTAGTAAAGAAATCCTCGCTTAGTAATATCTCGAAACACCCTAAAAAGATCCAAAACTGAGAACTGTTCTTGTTTGTAGAGCTGAATATTTCTAGTTTTTTTTAAGTTGTAGTAAGTATATCATTGATATCTTTGTCACTAGTCATTTAACATTCTCAACGTTTATTTCCTTTATAAATTATCCATCATTTTCTATTGTGAAAAGGTATTTCGTCCTTACGATATTTTCGAACTCCATATACTATCATTTTTTCGAAAAATACTTTGCAGTCTTGACTGTTCTTCGGCTGAGATGACGATTTTTGCAACAGGTGCAATCAAACGTATAAAGTCATTCATAACTACAGAACAAGTGATTGTGAAAATTATGATCATACAGGGGCGGCGGTTCGGAAGTGGGGGTTGCGGGTACTGGCTCCTCCAATAATTTTGAAGACATAGAGCTACTCTGTAGATATATGCTTCAAATAAACCATTATTGTTATTATCATTATTCAATCAATGAATTAATGTATTGCTCATTTCTCTTAGAGAAACATTCAGCTCTCACTCTACTCGATTAAGTTCAACTACTTTGAAGCCAAGCTATTATGGTTGCGTCTAAAGCATTCTTTCAAAATCTGTGATGGTTGATATTCCTGAAATCTTTGGTAGGTTGTTCTTATTGATGTTTTTATTGGACGGCCTTTTCTTTTGTTGTTGTTTTGTTGTGATTATTATTATTATTATTATTATCATTATTATTATCATAAATATCATTAATTTTATTTTTATTATAATTTAATAAATCATTATTATCATTATCATTGTCATTGTCATTGTCATCATCATTATCATTATCATCATCATCATCATCATCATCTTCATTACAAAAGCAAATTCTTTGGTTATGTACATGAATTCGGAACTAACATTATTTTCAAGGCGATTTTAAAACAGTCAATCAGTACAGGCTGTTTTGACGTGCTCCTCCAAGTCCTCCAATGGATAATGTTCAGCTTCCGCCGCCCCTGTCGCGTACTCACTGAACTAAGATTAAATGCTTACAATGATCTTATGAATTTATATATAGCGCCTTTTCTATATGAATATAATCAAAGGCGCTTTACATTGAGTTGTTAATGACAGATTGCTTTTTGTGCAATTTACAAGCATGAGAGATGGTTAGTATGAAGTGTAGGCACTGAGGGTGGTCACTGCCAGGGTTTCTTTACGTCCTCAGTGGTTCTTTTACGTCCCTCCGATGTTGGTTAGTAATGATGATTGTGAAGGGACGAGACCGCCATTTAAAGTGGTCATCCGAGCCACTTGAAAGCCATTTGCAGATGTAATTACAGAGGCAGCACTTTCTTCTCAGTTATTTTAAGACCCTGAGTGTTGGTCCGGCTGGGACTCGAGGCACGACCTCCCTCACGAAAGTCCCGATGTTCAACCAACTAGCTGAGCCAACCGGTTTGCGGTATAGCTAGCTAGCACTACTGATTCTACTGCGGAGAACACTTGCATTCCTTAATGACCTCGCCAACCAAACGCACGAGCTCTGCCTTAAGGCCTTTAGATCTAAACTGTACTTTAAAGTGATTAAGTATTTTTTTCAGCATTGCAACATTGAAGGTTGAGATCTTGTTTCTTTGATATAGTAGGCGCAAAGATCGTACGTGACATAATGGGGTGTTGCAGGCCAATATGCTATGCTCATGATCAATTTCTCGTAACAGCAGGGGGGGTGGGGGGAGTGTAATTGAGTTTCTTCCGTCAACACAACGGAAAACATTATAAAAAGCATCGTTTTTTTCTGCTGAAGGGGGGGCTTCAGCCCCCCTTTGCCCCCCCCCCCCCCCCCCCCCCGTCCTGGATCCGCCCTTGAACAGATTCATACGTTCTGACTCTGGTATTACATCCTGAATGTCTTCCTCTTCTACCAAAGATCGTACATTTTCCTGAGGACTGGTCACGGTAATATCTCGTACTGTGGATTTTTTTCGCGAAGTGGAAGGACGTGAAAAGAATCCTGCAATCTGGGTCTTCGATAGCCATTCTTCTCTTTCAAAGCGCCTTTCATCGTTCTCATTTCTCGCGCACCGCATTTCCGCGGCAACTTGTTCAGGGTCTGCTTTTCTACCAGTCCTCTCACCCAGGTTAAACTTTGCTGTCAAATACGACCGCACATTTTCTGTAAAACGAGCAGCTCGATCCGGTTCTTGGTTTTAGAGCCCAGCTCATGCTAAGTGTTGAAGGTGTCTCTTGAACAAGTGATATATAAGAAGCTTCGTCTGGTTGTCGGCGGAGCCCATCGTATATAGTTTCATTTCTCTCTGACTGAATTTCGCTCTTAGATATATATTTTTATTTGTAATAATGGTTATTTGTATTATATTTAAAAGATGTATATTTAAAAAAAAATTATTATGCATTGTTATTTTGTTTTCTTTTTTTTTTTGTTTTTTTTTTTTGCAAGAGTCTTCAATTTAGACGTCCTAGTCTAACTCACTGGTATTTAGTACAAAGACATAGATTCAGTATTCCAAGTACTACTAATATAAGTATAGAGTTGATCAATAACACAGTGAATAACGCTACTAACGCGGGCAAGTACATCCTTTACTTACAATGATATGAATGATATGTTACCTTCAACTAAAAAAACTAGAAATATTCAGCTCTACAAACAAGAACAGTTCTCAGTTTTGGATCTCTTTAGTATGTTTCGAGATAAAGCGAGAATTTCTTTACTATGATTAAATAAACAAATAGCGATTGACCTCCCGACCTCGAGATATGCAAATTAAAACAATTACTGTGCGGTGAAATTTCAAAACAGCTTATTGAAACACTATTAAATGAAGCCGTAGATCATTGAAATCTTTTATAATGGAACAAATATTGTAAAGTTAAGGTTTTTAATTCATCATATTATATTTTAGGTATTGGTATTGAGGATAATGAGCAAAGAAGTAGCCATCACAGACCCAACGGCCTGTCGTGTCACGCAAGGAAATAACTGAAAATAGAACAATTTGAAACTTAGCTTATTTCGTAGAAACGCAAAGTGCCGCAAATTTTATTGCACACATCTATAAAAGAGCTTCTTATCTCAAGGTTGAATGATATTTTAGGGCTGGATTAGGTGCCACAAATGAGAAATATGCAATATTCGAGGTCTCATAATCTTAGCTTTCCATGTCACGCTTTCAGTAGTCTCGATCAGTTAGGATTATTTTTCAGAATTCGCGCATTCCAAAAAAAACTATTACTGTTTTTATGCAGAAGTTACACTAGACTAAAGTTCTGGATAGAAAAATTAGCTTTTATGTGCAGAGAAACCCGAGAAAACAGACTTTGAAAATAGCCCTCGGCCGACCTCGAAAATCGGCGTCTTTCGCTGATTTGGGGTCGATGGACAAAAATTCGCATAGCGGGTGGAAAAAAGAATTTAGAACAATTCTAACTGCAATTTTGTAGTGAGGATAGATAGTACTTTCGATGGTAGGAATATAAAAGAAATCTATTTTTCGAGCCTAGATCGAGTGGCACGCTGTTACAGAGACGCCCTCTTAAATTGTGAAAGAATACGGGTATTTCCATTTCTGGATCTACTTTAAAGTTTATATTGCATTTCCAATGAGCCGCACCTCTGTATTTACCCGTGATGTGGCAGTGATCTCTAACCTTATCCACATAGAAATCCTCAACGAATGCTTTATGACAATGAATGCAGTCGGTGGAAGGCTTGTTGGGCTTTTCCCCCTTCCTTGCATACCTACCACATTTAAAATGAGCTTCTCCTAGATACTTCCATCTTCGTCCCACGCTTTCTTGGCTCGTCTTCCAAACTGGAGAAGCGTATGTTGGCAAATGTGGCATTTCTTTGCCTTGATAAAAGCCTCCTGGTTCTCTTTGGTAAATACCATCTTCTTTGGGCGTCTTAATTGTTCTCTTATCTCTTCCTCCTCTTCTCGCAATGCTTCTAGAAACTTATTAGCTGCGTTCTTACCTCGGGAAATCACAGGAGGGTCGGCCTTACCATCTGATCTGACTACTATGTAACCAAAGGAGCAGATCTCGTGTAATCCCACCTTATTCGTGGCACCACTTTTCTGCTCTTCCTTAGTTATCAACGCTTCAAAGTCTGCATATATCACGTAAGGCACCTGCATCTGCTTTTGATGGTCCGAGTAGGATAGGTTCTTATCTGTGGGCATCTGGATCCGTTGTGCCACTTCTTCGACTCCGCGACATATTTCGTCGTGTTTCTTTAGGGACTTTAAGGAGGTAAACGATAATAAGCGGCAATCGCAGAAGTATTTCTTACCTTTATGCTTGGTGTGTCTGTAAAACAGTCTGCTAATATGTTTAACCCATGAGTAGTGCCCGCCGTAGTAGAAGAGGTGTCTTCGTTCTCCTTTCGCCTTCGACAGTACTAGTGGTACTATTGTTTGGTCTCTGGCTCCGTAAACGTTAATGGCTAGGTCATTTTCCTCTTCGAATATCGGTAAGTCTGTCAGCTGCATTGGGAACTCCACGCCATCCCACTCTAAATCGTCTGTTGGGTATTTGCTTGGTCTACAGGGGTTGTCGTCTACTGGATACAGTGCGGATCGTATTGCCCACATAAAGCAGCGGTTGTCGTCATTCTTTACGTTCACTATGGCTTTCTTCCTTTCTACCCACACCGGCAGGGGCACGTAACTTCCTCCTCGTATTGGCACGTACCTTGCCATGCTAACCTCCATACCTTCTACCTCCTCCACTGTCCAATCTGATCCTTCTTTCGTGTAGTTAGACAGCGACTCCATTATTGCTTCTAAGGCTTCGCTGAGTGACCTATCCAGGTTCGTGGACTCTAATATAACCAGTGACTTCGATCGCAGCATTGCTGTCGTCGTTACCTCATCTTTTGACAGACTTACTTCTACCAATATGCTTGCTTTCAGGGCTCCTAATTCTTCTATGCCTTTTCGAAGCGTTCTCTTGACCTTCCTTTCTGACTGACGCCAAAACTGTCTAACGTCAATCTCACCGTTACCGGGTATTGACACCGTTTCGAAATTGGTTTGGGATTCCATATATAATAGAAAATATCTTATACCAAATTCCAGACCCTTTTCAGATCATCGTAGTCATACTCACAGTCCTGACAATGCCAATACAATCTAACCTTCGTATCGAACTTCTTACCACACCCACAATCATAACTACTCATACACTTCGTCTTCATCTTTAAATGCTTCTTTAAGTCCGCTTCTTTCTTAAAAGTTCTCTTACATTCTTCGCACTCCATATATAGACTAACATATTTAACTACATAGAAGCGGGATGCGGGTAATAACGGCACGAATCGAGGAATTCACTTTAGACGGGTAATCCTCCAGTGGTCACTGTTTTGAAACCCCCATCCCCTATACTACTCAAAATAACCAAATTTCCTTCATTTCCACAATATGTTGAGGGATAACCCCAAACAATGGTAAATATCATGACCCCTTGCATAGAGTGAGAACTTACAATTCCACAAGCAGAAAATAATGTCCAAAACAAATTAAAGCTGCTTCAAAAATTATTATAACTTTTCATTACCTCTAAAGATGGCTCATCAGTGTTGTGTTCGCTGTTATCAATACCTACAGTCTGTTGTATTCCTTGGCGCTGAAAGAATATGAAATTAAGAATTCATCACAACATGCTTTACCACTAAGGGTAATATTAAGCACACAACAATCACTTGTTAATTCGTGACACAATTTGGATTTTTATTCAAAGTCAATTTCAATTACTTACCAAATCCTCAACTAAATCCCATATACCCTTTCTGGCATGGAAATTTTCAGGGAACAGGTCATTAAGAAATTATACATTGTACAGAGAGAGAACACTTTTTAGCAAGAAGTTCAGTGTGGCATATGAATTCTAGTCATGCAGTTGTGATACCATGTTGTATTGTATATTTGAAAGTGTTACTATAGTTTGGCAATAAAATATATATACTTGTGTTCAAAATGAGTGATTATTTCTTAAGATGAGCATCATTTCTACTTATATTGAGAAGCATTAGGGTTCTCAGAATAAGAATAGTTGTTATTGAGAACCTTGGCACTCTCAAGATAAGAATCAAGTTAAACTCTAAGAGAAAACAATCTCTTATTTCAATGGCAGATATCCACTCTCTTATATTGAGAGTGATATCATTTCTCAAATTGAACAACATTGCTATACTTATTTTGAGAACAAGCGTTCTTAAAATAAGAATAGTTCCAAACAAGCACCAATAGTACTCTCAAAATAAGAATCAAGTTATACTCTAAGAGAAAACCATCTCTTATTTCTAGCTTTTATCAATCTTGTAATAAGATTTTGCAATGATACTAAGAACAAAATCTTCTTATTTCAAGAATATAGTTACTTAATTCTAGAGCCTGGTCAAATTCCAGCTTTTAGGGTGCCTTTCTAACTTCAGCGATGAATTGGCTAACAACGTCACTCAGGTTTTCGTCTTGCGTAATATCCAACAATTCTGTCGTCTTCTCCACTATTTCAGAAACCATAGACTTCTCATCTTTAGAAAAGTCACCGCTCTTTCGCCACATTGCCCAGTTTTGGTATAAACGGAAAGCCCACATGGCTTTACTCTTTGTATTAGTTGGAATCGACTCCTCAGCTAGTTCTACTAAATTCCTCTCTTGCATTTTCTTGAAACGACTTTGCTGAGGCTCTTCGACTTGCTCCTATTCAATAGCTAAAAATAAAGAAGTAATTCATTTAGTTGAAAACATATTTACAAGCAGTTAAAAGTCAAGACAATAGCATCACATGAAATAATCAACAGAATCATCATACTTTTAAACAAACTCACTTTTTACGGTTAAAGACGAATTCTCGTTTTCAAAACTGTCCACCAATTGCGATAGGATTGCATCGTCGTCCTTGTCGACCGCTAACATTTCGCAGCAGCACTCTTCATACGTCTCCATCTCAGCAAAGTGAACCGTGAAGTGAACTCAATGAAATGCACATGTGAAAAGCCAAAGTTCGATTTTATAGTCAATTAATAGGAACGTGAATATGCAAAAGCTCAAAGCGTTTCATTGGTGTTTTGCGATATAGTAGAATTCCAACATAATTTGAAGCTTTGTATACAAGTTCAATAGAACTCCTATACAAAGCGCATGGATTATTATGCTCACTTGAAACCAATAAGATTTCCGATGTGTGCTTTGTATATAGAAGTTCTAATGGAACAACGGGTTTAAAAAAGACACTCTAAACATAAACCATTAATTAGCCTGCTTATTGTAAAATAGGAACGAAACAGTTTTGACAATTCGGTTTCTTTTCTTCGAAAACAATGAGAGTATATATTAAATAGTAAGACATTTTCACTGAGAGGCTGACCACTCATTGTCCCAGATAGGGAATTAAGATATGGGAAACGCGATTCCGGAGACATTGAGTGGTGAAGGGTATGTGAAGTAGTGAACGTCGCCGAAGGGGAGGAGGGAGGGTCGCAGCAAGAGTTTGCTTCCCAAACCGGATTTGCGAAAAGACGGCGAAACAGGCTCGGTGTTGGTTTAAAATTCTTCCCAATGCCCCGAGGGATGGAATTGCACTCACCTCGTGCAATAACCATCATGCTGAACGTTATTTATTGAACGCGGGAGGAAAATCGTGGTTATTTTCTCAGTGAGAATAGTAAGACATTTTCACTGAGAGGCTGACCACTCATTGTCCCGGATAGGGAATTAAGATATGGGAAACGCGATTCACTCCGACAACCAGCATCGCTTACAGTACCGAAAAAACCATTTTAAAGGTACCAAACAAATTTTATTGAGTATCCTTCTTCATAACTCAAAAAACCCTCTTACGCCCTGTGAAGGAACTACTTAATGGCGAGTGACCAATTACGAAATTCGTCGTTTGTCTGATAGGTCTGAGGCAGAGAAGAGCCGTAGGTGGGGATTCTTTCGTCGGCATAGTGGCAGCCGAGAGAGCAGATGCGGCGAGATCGGAGTTCATGACTTTGCCGGCATTGGGAGTAGTATTCTGCTGTTGTTATTGATTTCCATCCCACGTGCCTCGCTACGTCCTCTGGAGATACGCCCAGAAGTGAGAGAGTAACTGCACAGCCGCTACGAAAACTATGAGCGGACTCTCCCTGATAGAGATTCAGGGATTTGGGTGGTTTCGGAGATAAAGTCGTGAAAATTGACGCAGGGTTTTGAATTTGGAAGGAAGCCCGGGGGGGAAAGTCCGAGTCGTATCTACGCCCTTGAAATCTTCCGTTAAAATGCGAGAAGAAATCCTTAATATTAACTCCTTCTGTGATCCAATTCCTAATGCGTGTGGCGCTTGGATCGGTCAATATGCTATCGCAAGCTAAACGATTATTATGGGTATTCTCCGACTACAAAGCTTTCCGGATCGCGGAATCGGAGCTGAGTAGGTGATGCCCAACAATACCATTGGACAGCGGTAGCTACAGACGGAAGTGGACCGGCCCAGGTGGTGGGGTTCCCCTCCCAATCACAAATGATTTCCTGATTAGGGTGTGAGCGAGAACGGGCCAAAAGCTCTCCAAAAGACTGAGGAAAAATAATAGCAAAAAAGGCGCGTAGGTAGAACAATCAAAATAAAGGAGGGAAACACCCACCACCGGGCCGGACCAGGAACCCGTCAAAGACAGGTTATAGGGCGTTGTTTAGAGTACCCTTCTGGTACGGCCAGGTGGGGGAGCAAAAAGTAAAGGCACTACAACACTAAATGAAATTAATTTTAATGGAAGAAACAAAATCAAAAGGGACAACCGACGTTCCGTATTATTACGAACAAGGTAGAAAACTCCAAATGACGAGGTACTAAAGCTAACAAACTGCGATTTCATAAATGCAGTCACAAAAAGCACCAAATACGCATATATATGTAATTATACAATAATTATAATAGTAACAATGAAGTAAATTTTGAGAAATGAACGCAAAGGTTTGTAATAAAGAAAAAATAAAGGCCTCTTGTTCTTGATAAATGACGGTTATTATCCGAACTTTAAAGAATAGTATACACACTTCTGTAAACACGCCGACTAGGGTCGTTGCGTGAGCCGACATAGCATCAAGACTACCGTTAAATCGCATCAAGACTACTGTAAAATCGCATCAAGACTACTGTTAAAATCAATCGACCAAAAATGACTGAACATTCGGCCGCCACACGGCCAAACAAATTTATAAGGATCGCCACACGACCAAAAAAACCAAATTAAGTCGCCACAAACGACCAAAAATCATCCGCCTCACGGCCAGACAAATTTAGTAAGGTCGCCACACGACCGAGCAAATATACACCAGGGTCGTCACACGACCGAAAACCAAATTAAGTCGCCACAACCGATGAAAAATCAGCCGCCTAACGGCCAAACAAATTTACTAAGGTCGCCACACGACCAAAAACACCAGAGCACAGAAATTTGACCGCCACATGGCTAAACTGATGCATTGGGCGACATGACACATAGCCCGCCCCGGGGCCAAGTTTTACTGATAAATACACGATTGTAAAAACTAACAAATAAGAAATAAGGGATACAAACAAGATACCTCATTTGGCGGAGCATCAACCTGGGCTGCAGGATCATCGGGCACTTGAGCCGGGGGTTGGTTCTGCAGCTGGGCAAGATTATCTTGGTTTTGCTGTGGAGGTGGTTGGTCTGGCTAAGGGACAGGAACTTGAGGTTGCTGTAAATTTTGTAACTGAACTTGGTCTGGTTGAACTGGAGCGGCCATGAGTGCTTCGGCGACGGGAAAAAAACAAGAGCTGCAAGAGTTTGCTTCCCAAACCGGATTTGCGAAAAGACGGCGAAACAGGCTCGGTGTTGGTCTAAAAACCTTCCCAATGCCCCGAGGGATGGAATTGCACTCACCTCGAGCAATAACCATCATGCTGAACGTTAATTATTGAACGCGGGAGCAAAATCGTGGTTTATTGTATTTTCTCAGTGAGAATAGGATAATGGTCTCGCTCTTCGGATTATTGAAATAATCCTCAGAGCTCGACCATTATCCAATACATAATACCGGTAGTTTATTATTGTTTCATGCTGACTTTTGTGTTCTCTCTTATCGGAGATAAATTATTTTTAAAGAATGTTCTCTGTCACTCATGAAGAGAGTAAAGTTTAATTTAGATGCTTGAAAAATAACTCAATAAACTGTTGTATATAAAAGATATAGTCTACATTTCATATATACATTCAAACAAATAAGAGACATTTTTTACCTTTTCTTTCTTGAAGGTTTCGATTACATCATTCGCGTTTATGTCGCTTAAGCACTGCAAAACCTTTACATTTACAAAAAGAGAACCTACAATTAAACGCATATTTACCACAATATGCAACATGAAAGGCAGCGATACCTTAGTAGGTACATAAAACAGAAGTAAATAAGCTTAACAGTCGTGTTCTACTTTTAAATCTCCCAACTATTGTTTGTATATACACACTCTGGGTATCTATAATGTCGCTGCTCGGGACGATGGCAGAAATGGTATTGGAAATAAAATATTAATTAAAATATCTAAATTTAACATTTTATTGCTTTTTTGCAAAAGAATAGCTGAGAGGAATTCGGTATAACTGCCCGTTTACAGTTGTAATAGTTCTGGCAATAAGCTTATCTAGCTAGGCTTGCGTATTCTCGTATTCGATCGATCATGTGCATCATATCAACATAAACATTCCCGTTCCTCGACTTTTTCCAGCCACATATTCTTTTTAAAACCCCTCTAAACTATTCCGACACATTTTTCAGATAATATTCATTCAAAAATAGATGAAAAAGGCTGACTTACTTTGTCACTGTATCTTTCACGTATTTCACCTTCCGCCATGACTGCACGTGTAAAGCTCTATACCAGGCTCCTCGGCGAAGTTACAATAAAGCAAGTGAGGCTCGGCGATAAGGATAAAAAGTCATCACGGAAAATTATCTCACTGTTTAAGAAAAATTATCTCACTATTTAAGAAAAAAATATCTCACTATTTAAGAAAAAAATATCTTGCTATTTAAGAAAAAGTATCTCATACTTTAAGAAAAAATATCTCATAGCTTAAGAAAAATTACCTCACTATTTAAGAAAAAATTATCTTACAGTTTAAGAAATTATCTCTTAGTTTAAGAAAAATTATGTTACGATTTAAGAAAATTATCTCATGTCCCTTATAAGCCACCGTAGCTTTGGGCATGGTTGGAATAAATGCTGATAAGAAAATAATACAAAATGTCAAATCTCAGAAATATTAATATAAATTATTATTATTTAGTCAATCACTGGATATGAGTAAGCGTGCAGTCTGATTGGCTACTCTACTACTAGGCTATCAGCTTGTTTACTACGAGTACAGAAACGCACTTTCTGACGAAAAATAATAACGAAACATTTATTTTTTTCATGATCCAGTGATTGACTGTATAATAAAACAAATATTCCACTCTCGTCATAAATGGCTGCCGAGTTGGCTATCAGCTCATTTACGACTCGATTTTGTGGAATAATTGTTAAATGTTATTTATGGTTATCTGATTGCATTACATGTACAAAGACATACCCTAGTTCTTTAACTTCACTTTCAACTGATTCAGGCGTAATTGATTTGTATTTTTCAGGAACACTCCAAAAAGGTGCAACTTCAGTCTAGGAACTTGTCAACTAATTTCACCACATCATCATGGCTTATTCCCCCACGACAATCTTTAGTCTCTTGTTTTACTTTGATTTGAACTGTTCTGTGGATGCATAAACTTGTCATCATGTCTATTGATGTAGATTTCTTGAGGTCTTATGGTTGTTTTGGGGAGTTGATCACATGGAAGTCATCAATCATATTAATTACCAGACAAGATTTCTGATGATATGAATGTATGAAAATAAGAATTATGTGAAGCTTCTTGTTTATAATAACAAAATGATACAAGGTTTGAAAATTCTCTACAATGCAGACCATGCAAGCTAGTTGAATATGATTATTTTATGCACTTGTGTGCATGTGTGCAGTCAATAAATCGATTAATTAATAAACAGTCAAATAATTCAGTACTGTAAATAAATAAAGTTGTTTTGGTACTCACATAAATTGCAGTTGTAATTTGCGATTTTAAAAGCGATCCATGAATTCCAAAAATAATGCTTTAAGAGTGTTTGTGTCAAGGACAAAGATGTGGTTGTTAGAAATAGTTGTAAAGTACTAGAGCATAGAACTAGAGCTACTACATTATAGAGTGAGGTCATTAAACATGTGTAATAGTTATTACACTAATACTTTCTCCATTGTTTTCTTTTGAGTGTGTTTGGTTTGACTATTATAAAAACACTTTTACAAGCAATTTCTATTTCATGGATAAAATGCCTTCGACATGTTATTTCATGCTAAATCTATTGCTTTAATGTTTATTGCTCTTGAGATTATTTTCACCCAAAACCTATGATGAAATTTATGTATGCTGCATAATAGAATTGAAATACCATCATCACTTTTCATTATCTCAGACTTTTCCAGTTTTCCACTTTCTTTCCAAACACTAGATTCAACGAGTACCTGACCATTCTAATAATAATTTTAAATTCTGCTAGACAGACAATCTGAGTGGAGACGGTACTCCCACTGCAGGTGTATATGAATCTTAGCCTCGACCCCAAGACCATAATGATAATAAATAAGAAGAAGAAAAGGTAAGACAAGGTAAAAATAATAATAATATGCCATATGTAAATGTATAAAGTATAGGGATATATGGTTTATCCCCAGAAAGCTGTAACAAGTTTTTGAAACTGTGAAATAAAAGAAACACAGTGGAAACAATATATCGGTGAAACAATGAATTAATAAATTGTACAGAATAGTATTACCTGAACAATAAAATTAAGCATAAAATAGTATAACTTAGTATTACTAATATATCACAGATATGTTGTTTGCACTTTATTGTAAAAAAGAGAAAAATGATACAATAAAGTTATTGTTGTTAGAGACTTCTAATTTATTCATTTACTTACATAATTCATATATTTAATTACATGTTATTTTTTTATTTATTTTTAATTATTAATATTAGAGTGGTTCACATTTATTTAGTGCTATTCTGCTTAAAGTATTTTGTTTTCTATTGTTCACTACCCGCTAATAGATAGTAAATAGTATTGTTTCACGGGTTTTTAAAATCCACTCTAATTTTTTTAATCTTTTTTTTTTTTTTTTTTTTAATATATAATTTAAATAATAATAATAATAACAATATGATAATTGTTAATCACTAGGATTTCAGTTTATCCACATAAAAACTACTACCTTTTTCGTTTTAATTTATGGTGGAGAGGGGTTTTTTTTTCTTGATACATGTTTGCGTAACTGAATAATCCGTGCATGCTAAAACTCGTTTTTGATTATTTTTATTTACCTGATGGTTTATATCGTTGTCATAGTCTTAATCGATGATTTGGTCGGAAACCTATCAATGAAATTTTTTACCATTGTTTATTGTTCATATTTTGACTTTCGATGTTTTAAAATTGCTTCGTAAGCTTACCCTTTTTCTCAATGTCTTCGTAGTCGGCGTTTCATCTTTCGCCGTGAATATTGCGTCCGCATTCTGTTGACATTTGTTGCACCATGTTGTGCCAGGTTTACCTTCATTTTTCTATTCATCAGCTGTGTCCAAAATTCTAAACATTCGTGTTGGAATTGGATGTTTGTGGAGTGTTTTGCTGTGTCCCCACGTCGAAGGACAGGAGCACTGTCGATCGCTTTTCATAACTTTGTATTTAGGAAAAATACATACATATTTTCTCCTTCACTTACACCAGCAGCACGACCAAGATTGATGTTACAAGGACTGACACGACCATAGCATTGCTTTATTCTAGTTTGCGTCGAAAAAACGCATTTTTTATCGCCAACCGACAATGCCAATATACAAATTAGCCATGCTGGATGTCGACGTCGGGCCGCGAGTGGCGGCATTTTCAAACATTATTTTTGCTTTGTATAAACAAAAGATTTTTTGTATAAATCAGCAGTGTATCACAATCGAAATTATCTTGCTATTGCGAAAAGGACAACCTTAAGTTTTCAGTATTTTTCTTAAGTTTTGCGATTTTGTAAAATAATCAAAACACCGGCATCAAAAATATAAGTTGCCCTTAGTTACGCTACGCCATCTCCGAGCGTGCGCAGTGCGTTTTTCAACAGTATCGCTCCCACATATTCGTTTTGAGTTAGATGGACACTGTAGCTGTTCCGACGTATCTTCTTAACATATTATACATTTTGCCCAATCCATTTTAATCATCTAAAGTAAAGGTTCAGTCAAGTTAGTGTAAAATACTGCATTTAACTGTTCCCAAGTTTAGAAAATGAGTTAATTAATCCTTACAAGTAAAATAAGGATAAAAACGGCTAAACACAACTAACCAGTGTAACGACATAAACTTACAAATAATATTTCAGTCATTAATTATGTCTCTTAGTTATGTATATATGCTGAAAAGGATAAGAATTGTTTCTGATATTAAGCTACTGTAAACAACGTTTTCAGTTGAACGAAGGTACTTAGTTTAATTATGATATATTTCATCCATGTTACTATTTTCTGCCTTAATAGCTGAAAGATGAATATGTCTTTTTTTGTTAGAATACAGCATAGTTTATCTTCATACAGTCAATTCAAAAAACGTTGTCGTCGACCGGCTCAAGCCTACGCGACTGGACCGAAAGGAATATGGGTAAAAATCACTGAAGCGGTTAAATATTCGTTCTCAATTAATTGTTCCCGCTAGTAATAAGATAATGATGGCGAGAAAAAATCCATCAAATGCATGTCTTTGGGTTTAGGGAAAGAAAAACAAAGTAGTTATGATTCAGTTCACAATTTAAAAAAGCCTCTCCTTCAACTCTTCCCGCTCGCCTACGAAGGTTCGTGCTGTAAACCAGGCATAACTAGTCAGATAAAATTATGGAGTCAACTCGGCTTCAATGATTACTACCCAGAGTTCCTTTCGATCCCGTCGCGTAGGCTTGAGTTGGTCGACGACAACATTTTTTTGAATTGACTGTATACAACTCTTGTCCTTGTAATTATATCAACAACACTTTATACTCTAAGATGTCTGCAAGTACCTGGTCGCCGCTTTCTTGAAAGCTGCTAGAGAATGGGCAATAGTACCCACACCTCTAATAGAGAAAAGGTAGTGAAATAAATCTTTACATGGTATTATTTTATTCGTGTGATTATCTCAGCAAAAATGCCTATTATTAATACTTCATTCTAATTGCTTATCGAAATGAATTGATCAAAGAAAAAATCATTATTGGCCTGCCTATAATAATAATTTGCTTATATAAAAAATATCAGAACATTGCTATATTTTACGATATTCCATTTAATGATTCACAGGCCGTTGACTATTTGCTAAGTAATGCTAGAATAAACTTACAGACAATTTAGTTGTCCATATGTGTCTTTATTCATTAATTACTTAGCTAAACAACATTTAAATTGGATTTTCTTCAAAAAACTAATATATGAAAATCTAACGGTCACGTGACTGGTCACGTGTCATTGGTTTATGGTTGACAGTTGACAAATAACTACCAATAACACTTTCCTGTTGAAAAAGGTCAATAAGTAGCAGTTTAATATAAAAATAATGCTAAGCCTCGTTTTCATGCGCGACCATTCTAGGACATGCGCAGTACTTGATTCACAGCGCATATTTCGCGTGGCCCCAATCCCGTACCCAGAGCCCTTATTTCTTACTGCGCATGCTCGACGAAATAATTGGGCTCTGGAAAACTCCAAACCGGAAGACCCAGATTCTGGGTTTCTCGCACATGCGCATTATGACAGACTAGGTAAATTCAAAATGGCGGACGATGTTCAACGAGCATGTGAATTTGCGCTTGGAAAATTAGGTTTTGAAGATGGTTTGCAGTTTAATTAACTCCGAAAATATCTATTGGATGGACATCGATACAATTTCCATTACAAAAACGACAACACTTTGAAAAATCCGGCCCTACAGGCTTTTTTGGTGTACTTAATTCGAGAGGCCATCTTGTTTATTTTCCATGTACTGTAATTTTTACTTCCGGTATCTTCCTTTATTCTCGAGAACCAATCACAGCACAGGAAATATTGGAGTTTTCCAGAGCCCAATTATTTCTTCGGGCATGCGCAGTAAGAAATAAGGGCTCTAGGTACGAGATTGGCGTGGCCCCATATCACAAAATAATCAGCTTAGTGAACTTAGTAATCTGGCCAAGTCTCGTGCTTTTATCACAAAGTGAACATTTAGGTCTGTTTTTGGTCCTTTAGCAGCTGGACTATCTGAGGAGTTTTTTATATGTGCTGTTTTTATCTCGATATATTGCTCTCAGAGCTTTTTCTTGCAATCGTTCCATTTTTCTATTATCCGATGATTTGCAGAAGTGCCACACCACTTGGCAGTATGTTAATTGTGGTAGAATTAAGGATTTGTATATCCTTAGTTTGGCTGTAGTTGATAAAAGGTTCCTTAATCTCATTAAGACCAACCTTTCTGGCGACCTTCTTGCTCATCCCATGTGACTGTCAAACTTCAAATGCTATCAAGTACAATACCTAATAGATTCATTTTGCATGCACTCTTGACAGTGTTATTCATAATTATGATGTTAATAACTATTTCATTATGTTGTTTCCGTGTCCCAAAGGTTATTGACTGGAATTTGTCATGATTTCACTTTAACAAGTTCTGATCATACCAACCATTGCATTATCCTCTTCATTAAGTACGTTTTGTACAATATTAATAGTTCGAACTGAGGCGTAAATCTGGTGGTCATCAGTGTACATCATTAAACTGCTATTAGTGATATTGTGTATTATATCATTTTGGTATATGTCCCATAACAGCACGGTCCAAAATTTGAACCCTGAGGACAGCTTCTGTCAGTATTTCTCCAATCGCTCATGATTTCGTTTCCAATTCTTACCCTACTCTTTCTTTCCGTGAGTGATCTCAACAAATTCAAAGCACTGACATTGAATCCATATCCCTTTAATTTTGCCAGCAATAAAGGGGGATGTAAAGAATCGAAAGCTTTTGACAGGTCTGACGACAGGACTCCAACTGTTTCTTTTCTATCAAGAGAAAACTTCCAGTCCTCGACAAGATTCAGTAGAGTCGTCATGCAGCTATTCCTTTTCCGATACGGTGTTAAGCTGTTGTCCAAGTAGGGTTCAATGTAATGCTCTAGCTGCCCAGCAAGTAGCTGCTCGAACAGTTTATCCACAATAGGTAGGATGGTGATTGGTCGATAGTTCTTTAGGGACTGTGCAATAATTATTGGGAGGGGGGGGGGGGGGTTCTAAAATTAATAGGGGGGGTCAAAAGTTAAATTGAAGTGTAGGGTAGGGGGGTTAGAAGACAATTGCATAAGTATAGAGAGGGGGGATCATAAGCCAATTTGAGATTTTGTTCACTATAAAATTGAAAAGATGCATATAACATTCATTGTTATATTTTTTACTGTATAAAAACCTCATAGCCATATTTGTTGAAATATAATGCATAAACCGAGTATCTTTTGTAATAACAACAGTACAAAAAACAGTAGCTAAAAACAGTTACAAGTCACAACTTTCTATACTGTTATGTGGTAAAGCTATGCCACATTGATTGACTGTATACTGTATAAGACAACTGACGGTGTCATGTCTTTTTTCTTTTGCTTTGTAATAATTCTTCTAGCTTTATGTTCATGATATTTAGTGCTATGTCAAGGATAAAAGCAGAAGTTCTGAACAAGCTCCTTGGCTTCCCCAACAAAACATTTTGAAGAAAGAAGATCCCTCAGGCAGGATTTGTCAGTTTTGAGATCGTAAATATTAGTAGAGTGTCCTCATCAATATTATTAAGTTGTGGGATGCCATATATCTCGCTTAAGGCTGTATTCATTTTGCTGAAGGATTTCCTCCTAAGGAATCAAATATAACGAATGCCCTTTCCTTCCTAAGGTATGTTGTGTTTCCTTGGATTTGCGTTTATCAGCTTTTTTCTTATTTTGTTTTCTTCCGTGAAACTGATGACTTCTGTTTCGATCTAATCATATAGGTAGCATAGTACTTTTCCATTGCTTTTTCCATGTTATCCAACAAATCTGTAATGTTTCTTTCAATACCAGTAGTAATAAAGTGCAGTGTTACTGAGTTGAATTAATGGTGACAGCTCAGTCCAGTTTGGAGTTTCCCACTTCTTTTAGAAAACAAGATATCATCATGATCACTTATCTTTGTTTTTATTTGTTCACTCTTTTGCAGTATTTCAATGGCCTCATTTTTGCAACTCAATATATATATATTTTTTATTTAAACATATTTGACTAAACATTTGCCCAAAAAGCTGTAAAGCTTATCAAGGGGGCTCACATCCATAATATTTACAGTACAAAGAAAGAAAATTGAACTAGCAAAATCGAAGTAATGAAAACAGGAAATGAAAAAATAATTAATCTTTGGTGAACAAAAAAAAAACACAATATTTGCATTGTCGCAATGTATCATAATGTATCGGGGGGGGGGGATGTTTGATTGTTATTTCATTTCAAAAGGGGAGGGGTGACAAGTTATTTTACGTTTAGCACAGGGGGGGTTTAGTTTAAATTTAAGCCCAATTTGGAGAATTTTAGAATCCCCGCCTCCCGATAATTATTCGTTGTCATTTTTTTATAAACTGGTACCCAGTCCCCCTCCTTCCATTCAATTGGTCCATCTACCATCCTCTATACATTTATTAAAGATCTTAGTAAGTGATGGTGATAGTTCCTTGTTTTTAATATTTTGGGCGATAGCCCATCATGACCTGCGCTTTTGACGTGTAGAATTTTTTAAAAAATTCCCTTTTACTTCTCGAAGAACGCAAACGAGCTAAAATGTGCGAGTCCAGAGAGAACGGGAACGTTTATATAGGAAGCAGGGTGAAAGAATGCATGCCACGAGAACCCGAGACTCATGCAAATAAGCGTTGATGTGAAAAATCTCGTGTTTTGGGGGGGGAGGGGGGGGCTTTTCGTGCTCAAATTCCATAGTGAGAATAGTAAATAATAGATTTTAAAGAACTATTGGATTTGAACAAGCAGTCAAAAGGACTATAATGCTATAATTCATCGCACGTGCCAAAATCACACGCATCGATCTTTTGCAACATGATTTTGATACGGAGTTTATTTCTGTAAGAACCCGATCGATTAATAAGCTAGTTTGAAATGTTCAAGAAACTGAATGTTTAGGCTTTGAATAGCGCAGCGCACTGATTCTAAAAATAGCTTAAAGATTCGGACAAACATTGCATTCTGTTTAACCGATACGAGGATTATACGAACCGATTTTATTATTTTTACTTAAAGTTACAATAATAACCCATGTAAACTAAGATCAACTCCGATCGGCTGTGAAAATATTAATTATCTGCTGAAAGTAAACTTGCACGTTTGTTTGTCCGAATTTCGCCTTTGTCTTTGTTTTTATGACGTCACGGTTGCGCTGCGCTATTCCGAGGCTTTGGAAACTCACCGCTTAATTAAGGCTTCTCAACTTTCCTGGCCTTTGCCTACATTCAGCTGGTTGATCAGCCTTCTCTTAACTTTAAAACTACTCTCATAGCAACTGATTGGAATATTATTGATTCATTTTAGATTTTCGCAAAAAGAGTAGTTAATAAGACCGACTGCTTTTCACGTGACGTCATCAAAAATTTAAAACCCAAAGTATTCACTCCGTAAAACTGTTTGTCGAATATTTTGTCTATAGCATTATAAGAAAGGTCTTACCAAAATTATTTTTGTATTATAGATGTTTGGTTTTATAATTTATAGTACACTCAAAAAAATTACTCGACTCTGATTGGTCGAGAGGAGTACAATTGTAGCGTTAATTGTACTCCGTGGGATTACCGAATTAAGTCGCTATGGCAACACGGCCAAAACAATGTCAAAACAATTGTTTTCTATCATTTTGTACTTAAAAAACATATAAATAAAATTTTAAAGCCGTAAGAACTAATGTTTTTTATGCATTTCAGTTGCGCGATGGACTGAAAATCGGCCGCCAAATAGACAAAGATGAACGGCGTCGCTTCGCATTTTTTACTGAAATTTTGTTGAGTGAACTATAAACAAAAAATCGCACGATCTTCTCGTACAATTTGGAATTAATAGACACTCGTAATGTTTTGAAAGTTCTTTAATTGTACTCGCCTAAAGGCTCGCGCAATTACAAGAACTTTCAAAACATTACTCGTGTCTATTAATTTCCAAATTGTACTCGAGATCGTGCGATTTCCTATACTAATAAGAGTCAAATTTTGTCACTCATTTTCAAAGCATTAGAAATAGGGAAATTTGATTGAAATAATTCGCTTTTACCTTGGTAGATGATTGCTAACTTTGTCTTATAATTATCGTTATTGAAAATTTGAAGTGTTTGCAATATAAACATTATTTTTAACCTTCGTGATTTGGCCACCATATTACTGTGCGGATACTCCAACCTGGACCACTTTGATTAACTAATATCATTAACCAATCATATAGCGCATCGATATAATAAGGGCGTGAGGACATGATAAATCTGATTGGCTAACACTGTTATCAGGTCAATTTCTGTCTAGTTTACTGTTATCTGATTGGTCGGTTTTATTCAAGCAATCCCGGTTAGTGTGTCCGCACAGTAATTGGTGTCCCACAATGGGACATCAAGATGGCGGACCCATACTATTCAACTAAACTACTAATCTTCCCATTACACAGAAGCAGTTGTGAAAATTTTTTCGCCTTCCTAGCGTCTGTTATGTCAACCGCAAATGCATTTCAAATCGACCACGTGATTGCAATATTGTACTTCGGGGAAACGGTTTTTACAACACGTCATTGAAATGCAGTAAAAAAAATCATCACATGGTGTAAAAACCTTGTGTACGTGGTACAACATTACAATCACGTGGACGATATGAAATGCACTTGCAGTTATTAACATAACAGACGTTACGAAGGCAATGAAAAATTCACGTATGCCTCGGTCTCCTGGGAAGAGTAGAAAAATGTTTGATGACGTAGGTGAAAACCAAAAATAGGATATGTATATTCTTTATACACAAATATAATCTACTATTGTTATCAATAGTATATACACGCTCTGATTTTTGTAGCCTGTCTTGCACCGATTTGGTTCATTTTATTTGTCGTGCATAAGATTTGCAATATCATTTAATCAAGATGCACATATTTCCATATTTAGTTGATTTTTTACTGACTGTTTTCCTTTATCTTCATATCTACAGATCAAAATGAAAACTGCGCCTGATATTAGTCATGATGTGCAGTAAACTGCAGCAGGTAAATGTCATTTTATATTTTTCCAATAGTCGTTTTGTCATAAAAACGTCTTTAATCTATTAGGGACCGGTCATTTATTAGAGGGGGTGCACTGGTGCAAATGGGGAGAGGGCCATACCTTTTTGTTCAACCAAAATTGAGGGGCTGCAAGAAATTATGCAAACCTTTTTTGGTGGGTCGTGCGATTTTAGTCAACTATTTCAGGTTTGATATAGTGTGTAAAGCTATTTAGTTTACATTTTCAAAGCAAATTTAAAGCATAGAATCTCGGAAGTGAATTCCGAGAATACTATGAAAAACACAGGTATTCGGAAAGCAAGGGGAGAGGGGAAAGGGTTTTCGGTGGGTAAAATGTTAAGGAGTGCGTAAGAGTGTTTATAGAGCATGAGGGTAGGGATGGGAATGAGTTCTTATGAGTATTGTAGATTGGAAGAGATATAGGGAAATATGAAATTTGTAAGAATTAATTTGAAGGTAACGCAGGGAATGGGGGAAATATGCTGCATATGGCCATGGCACGAGTGGAGGGGGCGGTGTTGATATGATGTATCAAAAAATAATTTGCTTGTAAGTTTGTATGGTAAGGTCATGTGTGGGTAGAACCGAAAGTGTATGGATGTTAGACTAAGCGCCCTATCTTGGACCTATCGTCAGTTGTGAAGATGCAAGATAGCGAAGGAAATCGACGTGTTTCAAGACTCTCAGGCCCACGTTGGTTCTGAGTTGGGCGTGGGTCATGTTATTTTATGTCCTCATTCTTGCTGGGACCACGTTACTTTATGAATTTGAAAGAACAGGGCCACAAGAAAATATGCCATGAGAAATGAAAATGCACCAGTCCGCCTCCACCCCTCCCCCCTCCCCCTCCCCCTCCCCCTCTAATAAATGACCGGCCCCTTATAGTTCTAAAACGAAGTCCGGCAATCCCCTGTTTTATTTCGTATTTTGAAAGTACTTGGTAATATCTAAAATCAAAGATTTTTTTTTTAAATCTAACGATGTGAATCAAATCCATATTTACATATTTTGTGTATATTTGGAATAGAATTTCACGTAACGCGGAGGCAAGTCCATACTTATTGCAAAATAATAATTTATATTTCTAATTTTCAACACAAATTTCAAATTATTTGATTATTTTCTAGTTTTCTTGGATAAATGGGGACTATCTTTTTTCTTTTTTTTTTTTTTTTTTTTTTTTTCACTAAAATATGACTCATTTTTGACAGCTTTCCATGTTTACGTTGTTCGCGCGTTTTTACCGTAAAAATCGTAAACTACTAATCGACGGCTAAACGAAAACGGGGACCCCAAAATTTTAACATTTTGCATAAACTTTTGCAAAAGTTTTTTAAAATCTGACGATTGGATCTCATCTCTTTTTTTCCTTAAGGTTGCTGACTACTTTCCAACGTTGGATTTAAGCCCATGATGTGTGCCAGTTCTCTAAAGCCGCTGAATAATCATCGCGATTTTATTGAAGAACCATACACGTTGGCTGACTACTTTTGAACGTTCGATTTGAGCCCACGATCTTAGCACGATCTTAGCTAAAATTTGCCAGTTGTGATTAAAAATTATTTTATATCAAATATTGTGTATGTGTGTATTAATCACTTCTTAGTCAATTTTTAGTTTTGGAAATGTCTCGGCAATAAGTTTTGATATACTATTTCAATAAAGTTAGTCACCTGAAAAACTATAAAGCTGAGGTCGACAAGGATTATGGGTGGATACATTTTACATGTTTCAACCGCTTGATAACTGTTGATGGACTTGAGATCTTCTACCAGTTACGAGTTCACCTCTGAGCATCCCCAACTGCTGCAGAGTGTGTCAAAAGCTTTACTTGTTGAATATGAAATATTCCCATGATTCTCAGCGATTTTATAAATTTTTTATAAATATTTCCATGAAACTTCAAGCCTATATTTCCATGAAACTCCCAACATATTCCCATGAAACTTCCAACATATTTCCAATATATTTCCAACATCTCTCCAGAACTTCCAACATATTTCCATGATTCAGGTTGAAAGTTAGGCCCAGGTCATACGCCGTAATTCACATTAGCCGAACCTAATTGGAGTTTGGATCGACTTATGGAATTAGATCGACTGGGTTGAATCAAACGTCGAACTTATTACGAGTATTTACAGTCGTAACAAAAACAATCATGTTTGAGTGGTCAGTGGCAAACGCATCATAATGGCGTCTGCCATGGCAGCTCGCCGGATATTGCTAATAAAGAAAATTTTGAATTCAAGAAGAAGACGGGCTACCATCAAAAAAAGCATCACATTTTTGCAAAAAAGAAGGGTGGCAATGCTACGTGTATGTTTTGTTTCTGCTCTTCTGCTTTCGCGAAATGAAACGGACGTACGTGAAAGAGCATGTAAACGCTTTGCACCTAATTGTGTTTGGTTTGAAATTGTCTGGAACAATTATTCAGATGAACGGTTACGTTTAAGAAAACATTCAGGGTTTCCAGGGGAACATTCCTTTACATTCTCAGAAAAATCGAAAATCATCCGCCATCTTTGAACAATGCTCAAGTGCGCATGCGCTTTAGTGATGGTTAATGAAAACGAGGCCAAAACATGCATTAACATAATTAATGCATTTGGATCGGCCCACGGCGTTTGACCCGAAGTCGATCTTCAGTCGTTCTTCACGACTGACCTAGTCGTGAAGAACGACTTAGTCGGTCCAAATTGAATCAGTCGAACTTAATTGGGTCAGACACCGTACTTCACATGACCTTATTACCCTGTATTAGGTTCGGCTCATGTGAATTACGGCGTCTGACCTGGGCCTTAGACTTCAAACTTATTTCCAACATACTTCCAAGATATTTCCAACATCTCAAATCGATAGATTTTTCCAATTTTAACATAGAGTGCACGCACTAAAACCGTGAACATTAAATAGTACTAATTAGTACTATTTCACACAGAATCCTTTGTTTTCTATTGTTTAATTATCACTATTTGGTGCTAAAAATTAGTATTTGTTTCAGGGATTTAGTGTGAGCATTCTAGCAGTTAACAGAAACACCGCGTGGTGTTTTACATCCAGAATTTTTTAGTAAGAAGTACTAAACGCAAGTATTATTCTAAAGTTGTTTTAAAAGTATGTTTTTTGACTGGTTTCTAAGGGATTTGCTCGACTTTTTAATGCGTCTCTTTTTCTTCATAGTGAATTACTTTATCTCTCGTCTACAGCGACCACAGTAAATCCGTGAAACTTTAGTTATACCAAATAGCACAATTTCATGCAAATTCCATTGTTTTCTATTGTTTAACTAGCACTATTTTGTACTATTTAGTAATTAGTGTTTCACGGATTTACTGTGGTCACTCTACAGTGATTCAGACAACTTGTCTCAGTTGCTCAGTCCAGGGTTTTGAAAGGGGTGTCTGCCATCTAGCTCATTTTACTGGGTTGCCTATGGAAGCCCCCAGTCATATAAAATCATTGGGTTGCCTGTGGCAGCCCAGTCGTAAAATACCTTTGTTTATTTATTTTGTTTTGTTTTGTTTGTTGTTTTTTTTTCTTTGTTTGTTTGTTTGTTTGTTTGTTTTTTGTTTTTTGCTTTTGTTTTTGTTTTGTTTTTGTTTTGTTTTGTTTTGTTTTGTTTTTTGCTGTTGTTGTTTTTCGTTGTTATTTTGCTTTTTTTTTTTTTTTTTTGAGTGCCCATATATGGATTTGAATGACGTGTTCATAGATTCTGGACTCATATATTGGCTTAGCAGCTGAGGATGTAATTCCGGGCTTTAGAAGTAATATCATTGAGCAGTAAAAGAAGATTTCTAGGATTGTAATTCAGATATTCATTAGTATTTTAATAAAATATTATATAATATTAAAATACAGCTTGAAAGTCGGCAGTATTCTGGCTTCAATCGAGCGTGGGTTAGTAGAGCCTAAATAAATTGGGCTTTCTCATTAATCTTGAAGGCATACACTTATTTCAATAAAGTTTAGTCGCCTGAAAAGCTACAAAGCTGAGACCAACGACGATTATGGGTAGTTACATTTTACATGTTTCAACTGCTTGATAACTGGATGGATTTTAGATCTTTTACCAATTACATTCTCACCTCTTCTGAGCATCCTCAAGCTGCAAATTGTAGCAAAAGCTTTATTTGTTTGATATGAAAAGTTTCCCATGATCCTCAGTGATCTCAGCTTTCTAGGTTATTTAGTGACTAACTTTATTGAAATAAGTGTATACATAAATATATCGTTAAATACTACGCGGTAATAGAGCTGGTAGCTTTGGCCGCAAATACATTTCGCTAAATTTTGAATCCTTTTACTAACACCTGAGTCGAGTTTCACAGTTCCGCTGCACTGGTTTGGATATTTAAAAAGACAATATTTGAAGAACATGGAGAGATCGAGAAATTTAGAACAGTTAGAGAAAAACAAAATAACCATTTAAGAGAGGCTGTCCGTAAATATCGACTATTGTCGGAAAAAATTTAAAAAATGAAAATTTTCTTTTCCTTACCAGAAGATTACATTAGTTGAACTGATTCTCAGAAAAAAATAAAAAACTTGAAAAACACAATTTTCTCGCCGAAAAATGACATTTTCGGTTTTCTCGCTTCCTGGCGGGTTTTCAAGGGTGAAAAGTACGCCTCGTTATGAACTCTCTAAAAAGTTTCATTTCAATGCAAACTAAAAACCAATACAATATTTTGATAGAACACATAATAGTTGACATTCACATTATAAAATTATTACGATTAATGTAAGATTGATTATTTAGTGAATTTTTGAATCTTTGACATTTTTTCAGTACAAAAAATACATCAAAATCAGGGCATCTTTTTAGCCATTTCTACATCGCCTATAGATTCAAAACTATATCTTGGTGAAAGAGCAATGTTTTGTCTACACGAAAATGCAATAATATTTTTGGGCTACTCATTTTTTTAAACACGAGAGCTCATAACGCAAGCTGCTCTGAGGTCAAATTTAGTGAAAAACTTCTGGTACTTTGGTCACGCAACTGGCATTGAATCAAAGCAAACTGGCGACAAAACGCAATCATGTCTATTTATATACATCGTTAATGATAAAGAAAGAAATAAAGAACATCTGAACGCTGTTTTTAGCTTTAAAAACACATACCTTAACCAGAATTTATGGAAATCTCGATGACTGCGCGTACGATGCTACGTTGTTGTCGCCATTATCGGCTCTGCATTATTAAAGTACAAAGTTGACCAAAGTTTGCTTTTAATTTCCATGGCCGGTGAGTCTTCCTCAGTTCTATTATACATCCTGAACCCATCTTCAGAAATATTGGCATGATATTTGAAATATGATTAAGGGAATATTTTAAGTAAGTAACAAAGATGCGAAACGAGCTAATCATTTAAACGAGAGCGTGACGCCGTTACACTTAGGAAGCCCGGTCAAATACTTTCTAACAGAGTCGGAAGAAGTACTTTGTCATTTTTCAATTTCACGATCATGTATTTTAGATATCTATTTATTGTTTGCCTTTCAATGCAATTGATTGATCTGTTAGAATATCGATAGATTTTTCGCTTTATTTATGTTTTGTTACATCGTCTTCTACGGAAGAGAAATGAAATTGACAACCTTTTTCAGCACGCGCGTGTCCACGTGCCCTTCCTTATGTTATTTACGCAGTGTTTTGAACGACGCTGAGAATAATTCGCAACGAATTAATGGCAACATGTGATTATTCCAACTTTGTGGGTGGTCCTTGTGGTCCCAGCAAGTTTAATCCATCTAATACCAAATGCATATCTATTACAAATTGCAAGAAAGAAATCAGAGGTCATTTGAAGACTTTCCGAACGTTTGATTCTTCCGTCGATACCGAAATCTCTCTTCTACTAGCAAGAGCAGGTATGTTTTCATGAAGTTATATCATGACCCAAATATGCTTGACTGATCGCCGTATATATACCCCATACGTCTCTAACGTATTGGCAGTTTGTTTTAAACTATGTAAAACTTAACTATTGAAGGAGAGAAGATCAAGACGTGGAAGATTCTTCAGTGGGACTTCACTCTGGAAATATAATTGACACCAAACAAAATTTTTGTATATTGTAAATATTATTTTTTTTAAACTTTTTTTCTAAGCTGTCTCACATAGTCCAAACTTCATGGCTTCATGGCTTATATCTCCGGCTAACATCTATTAGGCGGTAAACTGGTCCAATTCTAATAACTCTCTCTTTTCCGATATTGTAGATATTTTCGAACAAGACGATAATGCACTAAAGCGATCTATTTGTCCTCGACATAGAGATAAATTTGGCGTGAGTTGGGTTTGCAACAAGAAAATGTGTGCTGTCCCTACAGAGTGGGCTCCTCATAAAACACACCCCAGAAAAGGTGATCGCGGAATCAATCTTGTACAGTCCAAACGACTATTTGATCTCACATCAGTGCTCGTTCCGGTTGGTTCACGTAAGTTCGCATTTAACCGATTATTTTTCTCATCGATGATTTATCATTCTCATCAAAATCATCATGTCATCATGCATGATTATCGTCATCATCATCATCATCATCATCCATGTTTATCATCAACATCACCATCATCCATGTTTATCATCATCATCACCATCACCCATGATTATCATCATCATCACAATCATCCATGTTTATCATCATCCTCACCATCATCCATGTTTATCATCATCATCACCATCACCCATGATTATCATCATCATCATCATCATCATCCATGTTTATCATCATCATCACCATCATCCATGTTTATCATCATCATCACCATCATCCATGTTTATCATCATCATCACCATCACCCATGATTATCATCATCATCATGCATGATTATCGTAATTATTTAATTGTTGATTCTCCTGGTTCAATTGCCCTATTTCACTATGACGTCACATTAAAACAATCTATTGTTTAAACGCAAAGGATCATGGTCGTCGGACGGTGTCAAATCAACGCAAATTAACCGATAATTGTTCTAAAATCCGTATCAATTCACGAAGAGAAGTAGAATACCCAGAAAACGCTCAGATACATATTAACATATATTATATCTTAAAACCAGGCCATTTTAGATTAAACTTTTTCGCTAGGAGCAAATTTTGTCGAATTTCCTATTGCATTTGGCAATTCTATCCCCACATAAACAAGCAGTGACGTGAAATAGGGCAATTACCCACACATAATAATATTCATAATAATGATAATTTGTTATTATTTCATGATTTACACGATTACAATGCTCTCTTTATTATCCCCACAGCTATATGCAAGCGGTGTCGTCTGTCTTTAGGGGGCGCAGAGCTAAACATTAGTCAAAAAGAGCAAGATCAATCCATGAACAATGCATCATGCCCATCATCTGATACAGAAAAAGTAATCAAAAATTAAAAAAATTCTTTCATAGTGTTGCTTCCAAACTATTAATTTTTTTTGTGAATATTTTGTTTAAAGAATGACTCTCTAACCGACCTAAGTGGCATATGCTCTGAAATGGAAAACCTGTACATCGCGCCAGAAGATTCAAGTCAGTTCATCCCAGAAAACACCAGCAGTAGTAGTTCCAGTGAACAACTTAGCTTAACTACCTCGAAGAAAGATTCAAGTCTACTTATCCGTCGCGCAAAGTTAAATGCGTTTCTTGATGCTAGTGGAAGAGCCAACATATCAAAGACAAGTAAAGCATGGAATCATTTATCTTCCCATTCTCAGAATAAATATATCAGCCAGACCAAAGATGCAGTTGTAGCAGTTTTAGAAGTTATTCAACCAAATGATCCACGGTGTTTATGGGAAGATCTGAAACGCTCACATTCTGTAGAGAAAGCGTTAGGTGCTCATGATATTATTGAAAAGACCTACTTAACAGCATTGGCTGAAGCTTACGATAACGCAGATAGTTGGGACACCCGACGACAAGTATTATCTTTTATGGCAGACCTAGTTCCTTACTCCACTATTCAAGCGTACATTCCAGGGATTACTGATTTCAGAGTAAAGGCTGCCCGTCATCACCAATTACAACATGGGCGTGGTGCATTATTGCCTGAAACTCAAAGTCCAAAATTGCGCATCAACCCCTCTCAACTGGATCACTTCTTATCTTTCATAACAAGCTCTCACGTCGTTCAAGATCTGCCTTTTGGCCAGCGGTATCTACAACTCTCAAATGGGCAGATTCTCCAAACACCTAACGTCATCAGGACTATGGTGCCACAGCGTATTATCGACCAGTATACTCAGAATTGTAAAGAAGTTAGCTTTACCCCATTCAGCGCTTCCACCATGAGACGAATTTTGTCATCATGCAGTGCCTCAGTTCGCAAATCTTTACAGGGTCTAGATTACATAGCTGCCGAAGGGTCTAAAGCATTTGATGATTTGCTGTCTATCTCCCAGAAGCTTCATAATTATGGGTGCCTTGAAAAACCCGTTTTGAAACAACTTGATCTGTCATTGAGAAAAGGAAAACAATACCTCAAAGGCGATTATAAGGTATTACTTGTCTGAATTATTTTGTACGAATCGTTATCATTCATTTCACCGGCAAATACGTTTCCCATGTGCTCCACCCTCAAACTGCGCATGTTGAAATAAGATGATCATAAAAGGTGCAACTGGATGAAGTGAGTGCAGTCTTCTTATTATCGAAAATCGCTATCGCGCAATCCTGATTGCGAGTGTTAAAGTAGTTTACAAAAAAATAAATAAATAAATAAAGGAATCCAAAATGTTTCTCTAAACGACGATCTAATAACCTATCAGGTAATAGTTAAATTTTTTTTCTTACAAAGGTTTTTTTTTACTGATCAGGTGTACATAGCTGTTTTGTCTAATATTGCTGACCACTACATCTCGTACGCTTTGAGCGATCCAAAAGATGAGCACTTCAAGACCGTTGCGTGCGTTCATGCTCACGATGAGCGTTGTGCATCATGCGAGGAGTTAAAAAACGCAATAAAGGAAGTGGAGACAAAACTACTTAGTTCCGGTTCAGCATTAACGAATGATGATCGAGACGACCTTGAGTATATGTTCAAGCAAGCTGTTGCAGCAATTAACGCCTGGAAGGCACACCAGCTACGATCTACGCAGCAAGATAGGGCTCGTATTGACATATTGCGAAGACTGGGACCAACGTCTGTGTTTGTAACCAATGACTGGGCGATGAAATTCTTGCCGCAAAAGTATAGGGAGACGCAGGCTGATTGGTTTGCGAAGCGTGGCATATCCTGGCACATTAGTGTTGTTGTGCGGAAGGTGAAGGATGTTATACAACATCAGACGCTTGTGCATATTGTCAAAAACACAACACAAGACGCCATGACCGTCATTGCTTTGATGAAGCATACGTTATTGCAGCTTAAGAAAGAACATCCTGAACTTGACGCAGCATATTTTTGGCAAGACAACGCCGGCTGTTATCACAGTGTGGCACTTTTATCTGCATGTCGACATCTAGCTAAAACAGGTATCAAGGTAGAGAGGGTGGATTTTAGCGACCCCCAGGGGGGCAAAGGACCCTGTGACAGGAAAGCCGCTACGATCAAATCTCATGTACGCCGTTATATTAACGAGGGAAATGACGTAACAACTGCGGAGGAACTTTTCAACGCTATGGTATCGCATGATAGAGTAAAAGGTGTCCGGGTGGCCCTCCTAGATAACGCAAAAATGCAGGTGTCAATGGCCGAATGGAAATGGAAAGGCGTGAACAGCTTAAACAACGTTTTGTATAGAGATAAAAAAACAACAAACGGTCCAAGTGTGGAGAGCCTAGAACATCGGCAAAGGCAAAGAGCTTTCCTGGAGTAAATTGGAAGGTACGTACCGTTTTTGTTTATCATCATGAACATCGTCATCATTATGCATCATCATTAATTTCATGGATCATCATCACCATTGTCATTATGCATCATTTTCGCCATCATCGTCATCATGCATCATCTTGATTTTTCATCATCAGTCATTATGATGATGATCACTCATCATTTCATCGCTATTTGTTATTATTACTTATTATTATTGAATTTACTATTGTGTATTATTTTTTTATGAGAATAGTTTTTTAAATGATTCGTACATGTTATTAGGCAAAGGAAGTTCTTTCAAGTGCACTGTAGAGGAGATAGAATTCTCAGAGGGTGATTTTGTAGACGCCGCTACCAAACCAATTAGGTATAATAATATTCATAAAACATGTAATATACATATTACTCATATATGTATATATATATATATATTATAGGTTTATATATTTATATATCTTTTTGGTCAGCTCCTTGGATAAAGATAACTCCAAGTCAGATCTAAAAGTAGAAGATGCAGTAGCAGAGGACTGCACACCTGAAGGTGACGTTCAATTGCCGGCTGACGCATTGTATTCATGTCCAAAGGAAGGATGTGTTAAAGCTTTTCAAAGACACAGCAGTCTTGAGAACCACATGTTCTATGGAACCTGCATTATTAAGAGGCTGTCTCTGTAAGAACCTCATAACCATTTTGGGTGAAAAAATAGATTTCTTTCAAACTTTGTGTGTGAGTGTGCCCTTCCAAGGTTATTTCCAAAACACATTTTGTTTTGTGTCTCGGCGCTTTTTAGCAAAGTTTCAGGGGGGTCCCCTTGGGGGCCAAATTAGTGATTTTGACTACTTCTTATTCATGAAATTTGGGCGATGTTTAAAATTTCGTAATTCCATAACAAATCATCACAACACTAAATCCTTCCATATTATAGTACACATATATCTTATGCAAAGATGAGTAGCCTTAAAGTTAAATATGAACTTATTTATATCTAGATATTTTAATTTTACCGACCATCGATAATCGACTTTGGCCAGTTGGCTAAAATATGGCTTAGGAAAAAAATCAAAACTCAAAAGTTAGACTTCGTAGGAATATAATATTTGAGTACTGCAGAGATAAAAGGTAGTTCTTACAGAAATTAAAATAACATTTTGCGGCCAGCAAGTTTTGAGAAGTGAACAGGTCGACAAACGTTCAGTATTTTTGAGATTTAATGTATTATGTCAAAAAGGTGCAAATAGTTTCGAATGCGATTTATCTTTAAATGTTTATAAGTTCACTGTTTAAAGTGGCCTAATATATTTTAAAAACATTTTAACCACACAAATTGTAAAAAAACGGTTTTAGAAAACAGTATTGGAATCGAAAGACTGATATCACAACATGCCTTAACTGTAAGGTAAAATGCTGTATACTGTCATAAAATACAACGATAAGTTCACTCGAAATAAATAACTGTAAATTATTTGCACGATGAACAAACATCAATCGATGAACAAATCACAAGATTATTTGTTCATATTTTGCCTACAACCAAAAAGAAATCCAAATAATCCAGATAAACATGCCTTTGAAAACGAGTCATCATCTGCAGTTCGATACAACTGTCATGTTGATACATTTAGGCCCAGAAGTATCCACTTTTGGTCTTCAATTTCGTCCTCAGAGAAGTCTTTGAATATAGTAACATACTAAAACATTATTCTTGTAACTTTATCGATGATAATAGTTTAAAAAAACTGCCTCGTTATTTTCCTGAGTTCATCTTGTAGTTACTCTTTTCTAGTAATCTAGTAGTGAAAGCCGCTGACCAGCAAAATAGATTCAGCTGTCACACGTGGACCACAGGAAGCCCATTCCTTGTTTATTTATTTTTATCTCGAAGCCAGAACTGCCCAATACCATGTCTATGTTTTGGACAGATCCACCAACCATTGACATTATTGTCATTAACTTAAAATTTTCCTGACCTGGCCAAGATAAGTTAATACTCTGTCAAGTCTTCTCGTGAAAGATGGTACTTTATAAAATAACTGTTATGAATGTCGCGTTCTGATTGGTTTGGAGCGCGTGCTCCTAACACTTCTCTCGTGTTCTGCCAACCCCCGCGTGCTTTATGACAGCACACAGCACGCGCGCACGTTTTCTATTCCTTCATTAGAATATGACCTTGAGTATCATCTGTCCATTCCAGTAGTTTTACAAGATTTACTTTCCCTCTAGACTCTCCAAAATTTTTATCCGCATGAAAACAAACACTCAACATATTCAAACTTTTACTCTTCCGCATTGGTTTGACAGCTGAATCTATTTTGCTGGTCAGCGGCTTTCACTACTAGATTACTAGAAAAGAGTAACTACAAGATGAACTCAGGAAAATAACGAGGCAGTTTTTTTAAACTATTATCATCGATAAAGTTACAAGAATAATGTTTTAGTATGTTACTATATTCAAAGACTTCTCTGAGGACGAAATTGAAGACCAAAAGTGGATACTTCTGGGCCTAAATGTATCAACATGACAGCTGTATCGAACTGCAGATGATGACTCGTTTTCAAAGGCATGTTTATCTGGATTATTTGGATTTCTTTTTGGTTGTAGGCAAAATATGAACAAATAATCTTGTGATTTGTTCATCGATTGATGTTTGTGCATCGTGCAAATAATTTACAATTATCTATTTCGAGTGAACTTATCGTTGTATTTTATGACAGTATACAGCATTTTACCTTACAGTTAAGGCATGTTGTGATATTAGTCTTTCGATTCCAATACTGTTTTCTAAAACCGTTTTTTTACAATTTGTGTGGTTAAAATGTTTTTAAAATATATTAGGCCACTTTAAACAGTGAACTTATAAACATTTAAAGATAAATCGCATTCAAAACTATTTGCACCTTTTTGACGTAACACATTAAATCTCAAAAATACTGAAAGTTTGTCGACCTGTTCACTTCTCAAAACTTGCTGGCCGCAAAATGTTATTTTAATTTCTGTAAGAACTACCTTTTATCTCTGCAGTACTCAAATATTATATTCCTACGAAGTCTAACTTTTGAGTTTTGATTTTTTTCCTAAGCCATATTTTAGCCAACTGGCCAAAGTCGATTATCGATGGTCGGTAAAATTAAAATATCTAGATATAAATAAGTTCATATTTAACTTTAAGGCTACTCATCTTTGCATAAGATATATGTGTACTATAACATGGAAGGATTTAGTGTTGTGATGATTTGTTATGGAATTACGAAATTTTAAACATCGCCCAAATTTCATGAATGAGAAGTAGTCAAAATCACTGATTTGGCCCCCAAGGGGACCCCCGCTGAAACTTTGCTAAAAAGCGCCGAGACAAAAAACAAAATGTGTTTTGGAAATAACCTTGGAAGGGCACACTCACACACAAAGTTTGAAAGAAATCTATTTTTTCACCCAAAATGGTTATGAGGTTCTTACAGAGACAGCCTCTTAAAGCGGAAAAGGTAATCTTGCACAGAAAAAATGTAATCTTACATTACCGAAATAATAACCCGGTATTTAGTTTATAGAGAGATGTTCATATTGCCAAGTCTGGACTTAACAAATATTCCCTTAATAAAAGCGGACTTTTAAATGAGCTTTAAACTAACAGTGTTACTTTTCATTATATATATAAGGAAACTCTCCTGGACAAGGCTAAAATATTGTATCGGGAGAAACTATCACAAGAAGGATCTGCAGCCAACCAGTCGTCTTGGGTACCAGCGGTGCATCTTCAACTGCTCAGTCTACATTAGAGGTTCTGCAAATGGGATGGGCTTTAAAGATTTCAAAGCAGGGCGAAAGATTTAATGAAAACCAAAAAAAGTACCTCAATGCCAAATACCAGATAGGTCAGGATACTGGCAACAAAGCGGACCACGAAGAAGTGTCTCGCGACATGAGGCGAGCAAAAAGCGAAACAGGGGAACGTCGCTTCACGGTTAAAGAATTTTTGTCGGCCCAACAAATACAGTCCTATTTTTCAAGGACCTCTGCAAAGTTGAAGCATGCAGGTGCAGGCCAAGCACACGACATGGAGGCCGCTGAAGATCAAAGTTGTTACAGCTCTATCCGTGATAACATCCTGAGAGAATGCCAGCTAAGTCATCCCATTATTTATGATACATACAACGTTTGCGAGCTTTATGCAGCTAAAAACCTTAAAAAGCTCACTGTTGCAATGTTGCACAACATTTGCGTTTTCTTCAACATGGATGAGGACTCTTCTCACAAGAAACGCAAGGCACCTTATCTGGCATTCATAAACGAACTTGTTCAATCGTGTACGTGCACAAGAAGCAGCTCCTGAGAGTTTTACAGCTACTAAACGCTTAATTTGGGTATTGTTAACAGAAACAAGAAAAGAAAAGAACATGTAATCATTGATCTCTCGTATTGCGACGCTGCTCTCTTTTGAAAGATTTACGGCAAAACGGTGCCTTTCCTGTGTGTACGTCTTCCGACTCTGTTAGAAAGTATTTGACCGGGCTTCCTGTGTGTAACGGCGTCACGCTCTCGTTTAAATGATTAGCTTGTTTCGCATCTCTATTACTCACTTAAAATATTCCCTTAATCATATTTCAAATATCATGCCAATATTTCTGAAGATGGGTTCAGGATGTATAATAGAACTGAGGAAGACTCACCGGCCGTGGAAATTGAAAGCAAACTTTGGTCAACTTTGTACTTTAATAATGCAGAGCCGATAATGGCGACAACAACATAGCATCGTACGCGCAGTCATCGAGATTTCCATAAATTTCTGGTTAAGGTATGTGTTTTTAAAGCTAAAAACAGCGTTCAGATGTTCTTTATTTCTTTCTTTATCATTAACGATGTATATAAATAGACATGATTGCGTTTTGTCGCCAGTTTACTTTGATTCAATGCCAGTTGCGTGACCAAAGTACCAGAAGTTTTTCACTAAATTTGACCTCAGAGCAGCTTGCGTTATGAGCTCTCGTGTTTAAAAAAATGAGTAGCCCAAAAATATTATTGCATTTTCGTGTAGACAAAACATTGCTCTTTCACCAAGATATAGTTTTGAATCTATAGGCGATGTAGAAATGGCTAAAAAGATGCCCTGATTTTGATGTATTTTTTGTACTGAAAAAATGTCAAAGATTCAAAAATTCACTAAATAATCAATCTTACATTAATCGTAATAATTTTATAATGTGAATGTCAACTATTATGTGTTCTATCAAAATATTGTATTGGTTTTTAGTTTGCATTGAAATGAAACTTTTTAGAGAGTTCATAACGAGGCGTACTTTTCACCCTTGAAAACCCGCCAGGAAGCGAGAAAACCGAAAATGTCATTTTTCGGCGAGAAAATTGTTTTTTTCAAGTTTTTTATTTTTTTCTGAGAGTCAGTTCAACTAATGTAATCTTCTGGTAAGGAAAAGAAAATTTTCATTTTTTAAATTTTTTCCGACAATAGTCGATATTTACGGACAGCCTCTCTTAAACATGTTTCTAAACGAATTTATGTCGCTTCAGTTTGACTATGTACACGGTTCTTGAAAGAAGTTATGTATTTCGTCTTTTCCCATACAAATCCTTACACAATTTTCGACTTTGTATTTTATAGTACACTCAACAAAATTACTCGACTCTGATTGGTCGAGAGGAGTACAATTATAGCGTTAATTGTACTCCGTAGGAGTACCGAATTAAGTCGCTATGGCAACACGGACAAAACAATGTCAAAACAATTATTTTCTATCATTTTGTACTTAAAAAACATATAAATAAAATTTTAAGCCGTAAGAACTAATATTTTTTATGCATTTCAGTTGCGCGATGAGCTGAAAATCGGCCGCCAAATAGACAAAGATGAACGGCGTAGCTTCGCATTTTTTACTGAAATTTTGTTGAGTGAACTATAAACAAAAAATCGCACGATCCCGAGTACAATTTGGAAATTAATAGACACGAGTAATGTTTTGAAAGTTCTTGTAATTGCACGAGCCTTAGCGATTTCCTATACTAATGGCATGCTATTTTTTCTTTGTGTGCGTTTTCCATTTCTTTTGTTCATTTTGACAATTTCAAGAGGGTGAAGTCACGTGACCAACTGCTGCAAAAGGTCTGTCCCTTCCTTTCATGCCTGTCAATGTGTATATAATAGCAGATTAGTTGTCCAAACAACATGACCCCAAATCCTGCCAAATCCAAAGTCAACGCCTTGTATTTTGACAATATAATTTCAAACCAACTCACAAAATGTCTTTGAATCCTCATAGCCTTCCGCTCCCGTTTGCTTTTTTTCTTTTTTTCTTTTTTTTTTTTTGTTTTTTTTTTTTTTTTTTTTTGGGGGTTGGTTTTTTTGGGGGGAGGGGGGTGGGGGGAGCATTACCGTATTTCAAGCCGCGCAATTAGACCACGCCACTTCCGGTTTTCTTTATCACAAGGAAGGTTCTTCTTGATCGGCGCGACATGAATGACTGTGTCAGATAGGATTCTATGCAATACACAAAGGAAGAGCTAAAGAAAATATATGGACTATTCTGAATACTGTTTGTGGTAAAGTAGTGTTTGAAGTCGAGTTCTTTTATCTTATTTTCCTGAAAAGTAAATATGGAACAAAGTGACAGTTGATCTTGTCTTCTCCTCATCCTTGGTCAATCAGTACTCGTGGTTAATAAGTTGGTGAGTAAACATTTTTTTCATTCATGTGAGTGGTTTTGAACACATTCATCGCTTATTCATGAAGTATTTCAGCATTGTAAGGCTTAACTCTCTTTCCCAAGTTCAACGACAATGCTTATAAATGTGTACTTGGCGCATTTGCGGTTATATCTTCGCCCTCAAACTCAAATGCTTGGTTCTCCGTATAGATAGCTTTTTATATATTATTAATATAATATTTCGGTACGTTGTATGCTTTTTATTCAAAAATTATTCGTGAATTTGTGCCATGCTTTGTCGTATGTTGAAGTAATCTTTAAGCTGTTTTACTGTTCGTCTGGACGGCTTCTGTAATTTGGCATTCCTTTATCGTCACGTTTATTGTCATTTTTGGTCTCGATTCGTGTTGACTTCAAGTTTAGATTACAGTAGCTGTACGGCTCGTGGCCCTCGCTATTATTTTTGGCGATGGAGGCCATGATATTTTGACATGCTTCGATAATCCCAATATCGTATGGGTGTTATTAATGAATTCTGTTTGTTTGAAAATGAACAGTTTCGAAGATAAAGCATTATTGTTGTTCTTTTCCTCAAAGAATTACTCAGAACTTTGCACATTCTTCTTTGTTATTACCTTCAAAATTTAGAAATTTATATAAGCTTAGGCTTAAAGAAAAGCATAATTCTATCAGTGGAAGAAGCAGCTGCTTGCAGCTTGTATTCAAGCTTATTATTTTTTGCTTCTGATCAAATTCGGTAAGCTTCAACTAGTTGTACATATTTGATTAATTATTAAAGACCTCTTGATAGTAGTAAATAAATCAATTCGTTCATTCATTAATTTATACGTTACGAATACTTTTGAATGGATGCCAGTGAAGGACAATACTGATCTTACAGTATCTAATAATTACATGAAATGGTTATTAACAATTATTATTTACTAAATTATATAATTTGTTACAAGCATCGTACAAGATATTTTAGCTGAGATCCTTTATTGCTAAGGCAGTTGTTATTTCTAGACATTCCTTTTTTGATGGATGAATTAGGGATCATAGCTGGTATTACAATTAATCTGGATTACGCTTTCACATTTTTTCACATGACATGCATGACCTTGCTTTAACATATCTTCATCTACATGATACTTGGTATATTTCCAGCTTTGAATATATGAGACAGGAGTAAACATTCAAAACTTTCTTTTTCTTGGCTTACTTAGAAAACTTGCATGAGATTATTGCATGTAGTTTAAGGTGGCTAGACCCCCTCATGCTTGACCGCTACCTTCCACTTTTGGAACGCTGGTGCATAAACGTCTTTTATCCGATTGCAAATCTTTTTTGCACATAAGTCACATAAAGATTTAATTAATGTTTGATGCAGTTTTTAGTGAGATCGGATGTCATAACACGTGATTATGATGAAATATTTGTTTTCGTTTAGAAAATAATTTTAGCCTTGCAGAGCGTTCAACACTAAAATGCTTCGTACCACATAATTATACACTGGATGTCCTCCATATCTAGCTAATTATGAGATATTTGAGATTATTTAAATATAATGCATAATCTACTTCAAAACTAAACAATGGATTTCATACGGCCGAAATTAGTATTTCAGAGCTATATATTCACAAAAGTCATTGCTCATTTAGTTTTACTCTGTATCTAGTTTTAAAAGGAACATTTTGAAGGTAATCGACTTATGCGATTTTGTGAAAACATATAGTGCAGAAGACGGGGTAAACATTTGATAAACACAAAATTTCAAGACTATTGAACTTTTTTTATTTAAACGTGGGACGTTTGTAAAATTATTTGCTAAACGTAAACAAATATTTCATCATAATCACGTGTTATGACCTCCGATCTCACTAAAAACTGCATCAAACATTAATTAAATCTTTATGTGACTTATGTGCAAAAAAGATTTGCAATCAGATAAAACATGTTTATGCACCAGCGTTCCAAGAGTGGAAGGTAGCGGTCAAGCGTGAGGGGATCCAGCCACCTTAAGGAGGCTGGAAAGTGTTTTGTGCCTTCACATGCACTTACAATTATGAAATAAAAAAATTTATAGGGCTATAATATGACAGCAAGTAAACCAGGAAATTCAAATACCATAAACCAATAATCTCAATGAACTCTGAAAGTCCTCCATTTTTTGTGGGGGGGGAGGGGGAGGGTCAGAATAATTTCTGGAACTACACATTGTGATAAAAAATATATAAGCTACCATAGAAAATAGCCAGTTAATCAACATGCATTGTTACAGCTTGTGTACATAACTAATAAGAATACTTATTTTGCTCTGTTTTAGGGCTATGAAGTCTTCTATTTATAGGCAGTTGTTTCTTTGTCTAATCTTGACATGGATAGAATCATTTAGAGCTACACCAGGTACGTTTCATGCTAATAATGATTTCTTAATGAGTAGATGATTTCCCACTTTTGCACCCAGCTATCCAAATCACAGTTTAATGGTGAAATGGGATTACATGATAAATGTTAGTATAATTAATATTCAGTCTAAATAATATTTAGACTCACGGCCTACTAAATGGCGTAATAGTCAATAGACCATGAGGACGAGAGGTCTAATAGTTTTAGTATGAACCTTACTAATCGGTCAGATAAATGAATACAAACAATGTACAATGTATTATGTTAACATAATTCAAACCAGCACTTTTCCCAACTAATGGTCTATCACTAATAGACCACTAAACTAGCTCAGCCAATCAGTGCACAGAATTTGTGGTAGACCATTAGTAGTTTATTAGTATTAGTCGACTCTAAATCTTTGTATTGTTGAAGAAATAGAAAACATGTACACGTACTGTGTGCCGTTATAAAGCATGCAAGGATTGGCAGAACATGAGAGAAGTGTTAGGAGAAGAATGACGGATAGCAGAGTGCTTCTCGACACTTCTTGGGTGTTCTGTTTATCCCCATTAACATATTCAAGTATTCACCACTTAAAGTGCTCTACAGTACAGCAAGCAAGTGTTTTTATTTTCTTTTGTAAATACAAATTTTTATAACCATTATTTTTTATACTAATGGTGCTATAGAAAGTACAAATCACTCAACACACAATACAAGTTGTATACACCTAATAATTCCAAAATGGCACACAGCTGAGTGTGCTACATGAAAAGGAGCCATCCAGGGCCAAATGCAAAGAAATAATCCAAAGTATACACTTGTTTCTCTTGATCTGTCTTAACTTTTCTTCTTACATTCAGGAACACAACAATTTTGCAGCTTCAAGTCATAACAAAATACTGTAATTTTGGCCCTTGATGCCTCATTCAGCCGGCTGTGTGCCATTTTGGATTTAGGTGTATATGACAAAAACAAACTATGGAATTAATATAAACCAATGGCTGTTGGCCTAAATTTGATAATTATTTTGTAGAATAGATGGATAGTAAAAAATAACTTTTTGAATATTGCTTTAGGTTTCTTCATGGGTATGGAAGTAACCATTTCAACATGTTTTTATGAAAATGAGTTATTTTTGAGTAAATAAAATATATGTTTTATATTAGTGTGTCAGTCAAGTCTTGGTATGGAGGATGGCTCCATTGCAGATATTCAGTTGTCAGCATCATCTGCTCACAGTGGGTTATCAGATGCTTTAAGTGGGAGACTTAACAGTAACAAAGGCTATGGAGCATGGTGTCCAAATCAAGGCACAGGATGGTACAGTGAAAGAAATGGTGGACCATATCATAATCAGTATTTCCAGGTTTTCCTTAATAAACCTATGAGAATTTCAGCAGTTGGTACCCAAGGAAGATCTAAAGATTATGGAATGGAGGGCGTTGAGTCATTTTACGTTAATTACACCTTAATGGCATCCGGACTAAAACCTTGGACGCAATACCGTGATTGGATGCAGACAAAAGCTAAGGTATCTACTACTATATCTGTCTATTATAAATTGAAGTGAATGAATTATTCAGTCATTAACTTTATAAACTCCATCTTGGCTGAACTGAACAAAGGATTTGTCATTAGTGTCTTTTGTTATAACCAACAGGACTGACAAATTGTTTTTACATGTTTGTTTGTTTATTTGTTTGTTTCATTGTTTGTTTGTTTTCTCAACCTGATATACAAATAACTAGTTTTAAAGTTAATAATGAATGATTACAAGATATTTTATACATACAACCACAGTTAATAGAGGGGAAAGGTTAAGAAACCTATTGTTATCAGGTCTTTGTTCGCTTTTGATGTTGAACTGGTCTTGACAATGCACAATGTTTGATTTATGCTCATCCGAAATTGCAAAATAAGTAAACATAAACTTTGTCTATATGATTGTTGTAAGGAATATTCAAATATCTCTTATAAATCTTTAAATATTTTGAACTAGCTGCCAAAAGAAAGATTTTGGTCTGTTCACTCTGTCATTGCCAACAATGGTAAAACAAAGGATTGTGCACTTTCACACTTGAAAAAAGTGAACAAAGACTTATAATAAAAGGGTTTCCTAACCATTCCCCTCTATTAAGTATGCTACAACAGGGTTTTCATTAAGTGTTGGAGAGGTTGAGATCAGAGAATGAACTAGAAACTGAGCAAAGCTATCTGACTTACATTACCATCATCTTCTCATATTATTTCAGACCTTATTGAAACCCTGCCAAGATGCTTTGGCTATTTCATCATCTTCTCCTATTATTCAAACCTAAATAAATAATGAACCCTAATGTAGTCAGTATTTTTGAGCATGGAATTAGCTACGTATCCTCACTTTTTCTAACCGGATATCTTGTACAGATGATTGAATGCTGCTTTTGCTAGACATTGCAAGCAGCATACCAAGACCCCATAAGCCATCCCTTACTTACACTTACGTCACTTAAATCAATAAGCTTTTCTTTGTGTGTGGTATGTTTCTGTAGGTTTGTAAGGGTCTGGGAGTATGTTTTAAGTCTTCTTCACAATCTCAAACCTGGGGTCCAGATAGTTTTTATATATTTTCATGAGACCAGGCCAATAACCTTCACTAAAAGTGTTTAGTATTGTTCTTATGATTCTGTCCAGTCTGGCTTAATCATCTATTATTTATTTATTTATTTATTTATTTATTTATTTATTTATTTATTTATTTATTTATATATATATATATATATATATATATAAATTAAAAATCAATAATTAATAATTTTTAAATATTTATACATTTTTTCAAGATTGTAAAAAACGAATAGAATTTGTCCATTATTTAAATATGAATATGTTAATATATAATACTTACAAAGAAGAAGGAATTATAAGATGAAAAACTGACTAATAAGGAAAATTGAAATATATATTAAATATATAACTATGTATCTTTATCTAAAAATCTACGTTAATAAGCTAAAAATCTAAATTTATAAAATGGCGCTTTCAGCAACCTGAATGTCTAAGTCTATGTTGTTTATATCATTATAAGTTCTTTTTATAGTCCTTGAGCCTCGTAGACATACAAGTGCAGATCTTAACAGAGAGAAACAAGTCTTGGCCCTAATCCATGCCATTGTTTTGTGGTACTCTTCACCTTTCTTTCGGGCTATCAGTTCAGCAAGCCTGCTGTGATATGTTTTGCATTCTTTACTCATACCTCCTGTTGTACAAAAGACAAGGGGAGTAAATGTTCCATGTTCGATTTCGTTTACTCTTTCGGTGTATTTCCACTTTATTTATTTATTTATTTATTTATTTATTTATCTATTTATTTATTTATTAACTCTACAACCAAGTGAGAATATACACCAATGATACATAAACAAAACACAAACCTACAGTAGCATATAGATAAACATGTGACAGTGTTTTAATTCACATTAATTTGTTAAAATACAGTCTGATGCTCAGCTGCCGTGTTGTTTAAAAGTGCTTTAATTTGTCTTTTTTCTGTGATCCAGACAACTTCTGTTTCATTTTGTCTTCTGAGTCTTCTCTGCCAATGATCATAATTTGTTATTAATTTAATGGATCAGAAAGACAAAGCACAGGAAGTCTACTCCTAAAGTCTCAGGAAATGAATAAATATGTATTAAACACATCTCTAGATAGATGACGAAATCACTACTTGGCACTGATAAACTCTTTGTTTTGGCAATGATAGATGACACAGTGATGTCAAAGCAAAAATAGTTTCATTAATTCCAGCACAATTCAGTCCAGGTGATCTTGCCTCAAAGTGCACAAAGGATTATTATTCAAAGCAAACAGTTCCTAATACCCAGTCACCTATTTCATAATATCTCACAGTAATCAAAATGGCAGCTGGTGACTAATCAACACAACACAGATTTCGCTTACTTTTATTGAATTTATGCTTTGTTTTTATTAATTTTAACTGCTGATAGAGCAAGAGAAAGCTTTTCTGATATGTGTAACATTGAATTTTTCAAAGTAAAGTTATATTTCAGGACGTATATTTTAACTCAAAATACAACTCCAATTTGAAATTCATCATGGAAGTTTTGGCGATGTAATAAAAATGCTTCTGATTGGTTAACAGTAACTGGAAGTGTGTGTGCGAGATCACCTGGGTCTTATTTTTGCATTTATTTTTGCTTTTCATAAAAAAATAAAAAGGCATACTATAGCATCATTTATTAAATAGAACATGGATCAAAATATATCTTGAACTTTGGTAAATTTTGTCTGGCACATATTTTGCTCATGTAGTTTTAGATGTGCTTACTCACCTCTCACCAATACCACCAGGGTTCAAGTCCAGCCGGGCTCAGTGTGTGTCTCAGGAGTAGAGTTTGTCGTAGGTTCCCTTGAGCTCCTGTGCTTAAATTTTTTTCATTGGGTTATCCAGTTTCTTCCCTCCACAAAAATCAACTCCTAAATTCCAATTCAATCATAGAATGAAGGCCCCAGGTTTGATAGCCACTGGATATTTTAATATTACATAAAAAAGGTGCTAACCTCGTAAAACAAGGACGATTTATGTTGTACGTAATAACAAATGAAAAACTGCTTTATGATATGTAATCTTTTTTTTTTTTTTTTTTTTTTTTTTTGACCATTTAGGAATTTGAAGGAAATACAAACAACCTAAATGTTACAAAAATGAGCTTTTTCAAGCCGCCCATCATTGCTGATAATTTCCGGCTAATACCAATTTTATATCCTGTCAATCAAGTTTGTCTTCGAATGGAGCTCTATGGATGTCAAATTACTCAAGGTAAGCTTCAACTCAATTGCTGTATTTTGCTTTTACGTGCATTAATATTGTATGATCAATAAACATATGACAATTACACCTGTCGCCCAAATGGTTTACGAATCAATAGCCCAGGGTCTAATTAATTATCTTAGAGTGCAAACAATTAATCCGTGAAACACTAATTACTAAATAGTGCTAATTAAACAATAGAAAACAATGGAATTTGCATGAAATTGTTCTATTTAGTATTACTAAAGTTTTACGGTTATATTGTTTGCACTCTAGTATAAAATACTAATTGATCAAATAAAATTGCAAACAATTTTGAAATTAGATTGTATTAAACTTTAGATACACGAAGTAAAGAAAATAGAAATTTCGTTTTACTAATGGCCTATCACTAATAGACCATTAGTATCTCTGCCAATCAGATAACAGGATTTGTGATAGACCATTAGTAAGTTTATACTAAAGATTATTAGTCTGTGGCCCAAAGACTGGCCTAAGTGATTGCTTGTTTTAAACAAAAGTATGTAAAATCCGTGGACAAATAACTGTGCCCCTCTTAAGAGTCATTGATGCCAAGTGATCTGGCACCGTAATGGAATTAATTGAAACGTTTCCAACTGAAGCACCATGAAGCCTGTCTTAGCATGTTTATAAGCGGAAAAGACCATCTCTAGGCATTAGCTCATCAATATACTTAGATATATATTTGTATGACTTCTTTCCAGATCTTTTGTCGTACACAATGAACCCTGGAAATACTTTTGAAACAAGCTATAATCTGACTGATGTGGTATTTGACGGTGTTATAACCCCCAGCAAGCTTATTTCCGGTCTAGGATTTCTTACGGATGGCGTCTTAGCACCAGAAAACTTCATCACTCACAATGGTTATGGATGGATTGGATGGCATTCCAAGGAGACTCGAAGCCCTTTTATTGAATTAGACTTTCTGAAACGCCGGGTATTCAAAACTGTGACCTTTCACAGTAACATCAGGACTAGGAGTGGCATTCAGCTGTTTAAAGCGGTTAAAATCGAATTCTTCGATGAAAATGTAAATCCCCACGCCCATGTCACGCATTACACAAAAGACGTGTCTAGTGGCTACACATGGATGAATTACAACGTGACGGTGGATATGTGTTTGAATTATGCCAAGTCCTTGAAAATGCGATTCACCTACAGTGGAGAGTGGATGCTGATTAGCGAAGTTACAGTTGATAGTGGTAATAATATTAATACATTATTCAATTCCTATTTCCACGTTTTTCTGAGAGAGAAAAGGAAGACGAGACCGAAAAACACTGACGAAGGCAGCTGTCAAAGATGAACAAAAAGCAACAGTACAGTGATTGAAGAAAGAAAATGCTTAGTTGATCTACGTTTGACGTTGATGTCAGTTTTTGAAGGAAATGTGATCTTACGTAAATAAAACTTAAACTTCTTAGTTCTTTGTTGGTTGCCAGGCAACTGCCCTATTCGTGCATGTTTTATCGGTACCAGTCTCCCGGCGCCAAAATTTTGAGACGTTTGCAACCGCGCGTTATTATAAACTCTTTTTGTTCCCAAAATTACGTGATATTTTTTTAATAATTGTGAATTTTGAAAGCTTCTTGAAATACTTAAGGCATTAAAGTCTAATTGTCTATTCAAAGTGAATACCAATGGTTTTAGAAAATGAAATTTCTTTTAATTCTTTTCAGATTCAGTAATTGGAAATCGTTTGCCAACACCGGAATGTGCGACTGAACCCCCCGTGATTGTGATCAGCACAGTGGCTGACGAAAACACTACCACCAACAACCTAACTTTACCTGGTAAGGCTTACTAACTATAACTAGCTAACTATATAGAACATCGTGTCAAACAATTTCTCATATCTCCATGGACAACGTTTGGAGCAAGAGATATCGATATACTGCGAGGATCAGCTCAATTTGATACACTACAGCCGCAGTACATATATATATATATCATATATATTCTCATAATCATAGATATTAATGAGTTGAGTTACTATTTTTATGGAGCGGGAAAGTATCTTAAAGAAAGAGATTATCAAATTCCTAACCTGAAACAATGAGATTGCTTCATATTACCATATAATACTGAAAACTGATAGCGGGCTAGTAGGGAAAAAAAACAGTTTATGGGCAATCAAAAAGGGTTTTACTAGTAGATATTTTCACTGCGGTTTTCCATATTCTGCGAACTCGGCAGTTGCGAGCTTAAATTTTATATTTCGCTGCCTTCAATCAAAAATAATCAGTCGATTCTTTTCATATTCTTCACTAGCGGTAGCAAAACAAGCCGTTGAAATGTCTGAGTTCGCAGAATATCGAAAACCGCAGTAAAAGAGTGTTGATGTTTGCTTATTGTCTCGCCAGGATCATTACCAGACAGTAGTTCAGGTTTAGATGCTGGGGCCATCATTGGTATCGCATGTGGGGTCGTTCTTATTCTTATTCTCTTGGTATTATTCCTGTGTTGTTGGTGTTATCGTCGAAAAAGGCATCACCAGAAGAAACCGTCATTTTATCATTTTATCCGTTGGGAGTTAAAACCCTACCCATCTGGATACCGAACGGCTGTTAGAGTATCACGTCTGGGAAGCGAAGAGGAGAAAAATTACACGTTCAGGAGACAACCTGCAGAAAGTGGAGAAGATAGACTTGAAGGTCAGGTCCCTGGAATGTATGGTGCAGGCCCTATTTATGCTAGTATTGAAAACCCGGATGAGATTGGCAAGGCAGCTGGATTATCGCCGACTACTTCTATGAGCCCAACCAAAGGAGGAAAACCTAAAAGTAAGCTAAAGATAATAGTAATCGACTGAATAAATGCTTAAACATATTTTATACTAAGGGAACGTGGCAAAAGTTGGCTCATGAGTGATTAAGAGAATGGTTGAATAGCGCAACAAGTGCGCTTACCCGGCTTTGATTGACTTAAATACACACCGCAGATCAGATGAAATATTCTAAATGTCATTGCTGATTTCTTTCTAGATAAACCTCCACCCTTACCATTACATTCAATTCAAGGTCCTACTGATGCTCACTATGCACTACCTGACAGCCCGATAAGCAACTACCACTCACCAATAGATAACAGTGAAATGATCAGTCATGAAGCACTCAGCCCAGAGCATCATACGAAGACCCTTCAACCATCACCTTTGCCTCCACAACCAGACGTAATCCCCACCCCAGACGTTTTCTACGCCGAGCCAGATACACCAGCCCCACCCAAAACCAAGGCGGGTTATTGTGAACCAATCGACGCCGTCATCCCAGGTGATGGAGTGTTCCCAAATCCCGTGTACGAGGAAATATATGCTGAGCCATATCAAGGCGTATCTGGTACCAGTCTCTACGCCAATCCAACAACGGACCTTAAAATAAAGCACGATAACTTCAAAGAGTTTCCACGGGAAAAACTTATCTTCAGGGAAAAGATAGGCGATGGTCAGTTTGGCGAAGTTCACTTGGGGGAAGCAGAAGATCTGGGAGAGATTTTGGATGAAGAGTTCAGCAGCAACAGAAAAGTACTTGTTGCCATCAAGGTGCTCAAACCTGATGTGGACAAGAATATCAAAAGTGACTTCTTTAAGGAGGTTAAAATAATGGCGGGAATTCAACACGAGAATGTCATTCGTCTCCTTGGTGTCTGCAAAGATGATCCCATGTGCATGATCGTAGAATACATGGTGAACGGCGATCTAAACCAGTTCCTTAAAGAACGTGAGCTTGCACCTGGTAAAGGGACCAATAAAGAAAAAGTGCTAACCTACCAGGCCCTCATTTACATGGCATCGCAAATTGCTGCAGGAATGAAGTATATCGCTTCCTTGAAGTTTGTTCACCGGGATCTGGCAACGAGAAATTGTTTGGTTGGCCATTCGTACACGGTCAAGATCGCTGATTTTGGCATGTCTCGTCACTTGTACAGTAAGCATTACTATCGTGTGCAAGGACGCGTTATCCTGCCTATAAGATGGATGGCACCTGAATGTATCTTACAAGGTGTGTATGTCTGACTAGGTGCCCCCTAAGATTGGATTAACTACAGTAGTAGCTTACAATTGAAATCTAAAACGAAACCACTTTCTGATTAAAAAGAAAAATTCAAAATATAAAACCTGGGCCATTTCCTACGAGTAGTCCAAGCGCTGTATACGTTACTTAAAACTAATAAATAAGGTGCGGACAAACGGTTTAGCGCAATGTTGCAGGCAATTTTGCTGAAGGAGGATCGTTTTCTACTTCAGCACGATTGCGTGCAACAAATTACGTCATGTGTCATGGCTCGCAACATCGATTGCATAAAGCTCGTCACACACCGTGTGCGTAACTATTTTGATTTCTGATGCATGCGTGTGTTATGGTTGTCTGATAGGAATAGTTTTACATGTAGATAGCAAACAGTTATTACCGTTACTGGGTACTCGATCGATCAATGTCTAGACGGAAAAATAATAATGGTTGCATTCATACATCATTACTGCTGCTGTACATGGCTGACCCTGTATTTTAACGGCTCTAATCATTACATACCCACAGGTAAATTCACATCAGAAAGTGATGTTTGGGCATTTGCTGTGACCTTGTGGGAGATCCTGACACTGGCAGCCAAATATCCTTACGATGAACTCACTGATGAACAAGTGATTGAGAATATCCAAAGAATGTTCTTCCGTCCCAATGATCCCAACCTAGTTTACTTGGAAAGGCCGTCTGTCTGTCCAAGTGATGTCTATGACATGATGAAGTCGTGCTGGCAAAAGGACCCCAACAAAAGACCCGTCTTCAAAGCTCTTCACGATTTCTTAAAGAAAAGAGTGAGATTAAGTGAAATGGCAATATAAAAAGCTTCCATTTTTTTTGTTTGTTTTGTTTTGCTTATGCGCATCTGTAGTGATTTTTATAAACCCGTGAAACAGATAACATTAGTGTGTTATAATGAACTAACAACAAAAGAACACAATGGAATTAGAGTGTACTAATTTTTATTAGGCTGATGTGTATTTTACGGGCTTTTGAAAACCACTCTGTAGTTTTACAATACATATATATTTAGGTAATGAAAAACATATTTTTTTAATAAATTAAGATCAAGAAACATGTTTTTTAGAAAGCAAGGCATTGCCGTGTATCTGTTAATGATTCATTATTTCATTTTTTACGATTATTTTTACATAACGTTTTATTTTTTTACTCGCATATCGTTAGAAAATACATAACATTTTTACGTGCATATCGTTCAAATAGATGTTTTTGTTAATTTCCAAAAACAGCGTTATAAAACCATTAGTATATAGGTACTGCAAAAGCTAAGTGCGATTTATGAGGAAAGACTTAACCGAGACAAAAAGCCATTGTGGGCTTGATTTTGAGCGTAAGGGATATTTTGAGGGCCATGAAAAGAGGAGGGACACAAGAATTATTAAAACGTTCGCGGCAAATCCGCCAGCACTACACCCCTCCCCTTCCCCCTCCCCCAATGAAAAAACATTTCTTCCCAAACAAATCTAATCTCCGCAACAAAAGTGCAATGGCAGAGAAATGAACCCTGCACAATATTTTAGTACAGGATATTACAATAGCGTTTAAAAAGCTGCAACTGCTTTACATCCAGAAATAAGATTAATCCTAGCTTTGGAATTATTTAATCTACACGTTCTTAGTTTAAAGTGATCGTTATTTTTAAAACTAAATAGATACTGCTTGTTTTGTGTGTTGTTTACTAAGCTTAATTAAAATTTTATGATATTAATATGCAAATCATTTCAGCACAGAAGAAATTACGCGGAGAAAAACATGCAGACAACGTTTAGGAAAAATTCATAGTATCGTTGTGACCTTTCGCTGATTGTATTCAAATGACCCATAATGCAGTTCGTGCTATGATCTTTTTTTAAATAGCTGTTTTTCATTAGAGTTTTTTGTTGTCCGCTAGACAAAGGTTTCTAATTACTAAATAGTTCAAAATAATGCTAATTAAACAATAGAAAACAATGGAATTTGCATGAAATTGTGCTATTTAGTATTACTAAAGTTTCACGGTTATATTGTTTGCACTCTATCTGGTTAATACCATTATCGTTAAAGTGTGACCCGCAAGGTTTGATTTCTTGTTTGCCGACTAGCTTTTTAACGTCCGTTAATCAAAAAACTGCATTAAAAAACACAATACTTGAGGGAGATTTTGGATTACATTAAAGATTTTAGAGGATTAGATAACTGAAATATTTATTTTAGTCTGAAAATTCCTCAATACTTTTTTTACTTTTTCTACTTCCGTTTTTTGATTGACGGCCGTTGAAATGCTAGTCGGCGAACGAGACATCAAATTGTTTGAGTCAGCAAAGGCAGTAGTAATGTAAATGTATATATTAAAAAATGATCGATGTGACCATTTTTTAGAGGTGCTGTATCATGTAAAGTTATTTTGATCGAATAGTCATGTTGCAAATAAACGTTAATTTCTTTAAATGCAAATATTGTGTGGGTAATACTTCAATTTCCAGATCTCTGTTGCTCAGGATAGCCTCGATTTTGTGTAGAAAGTTCATGTGTTCCAATGAAGTATGTGCATGCTTGCAATGTCAAAGTGTTCGTATTGACGAAGTTGTAAATTCTTGACTGTTGGTAATATAGCTGGGTGATCAGAACTAAAAGATAAATTGCTTGATTAATTTTCACAGCTCTTCATTTTTCTATGAACCCAGGTGTTGGTAACTGTGGAATGACGGACCGCGGATCAACCAACGAAAAAAACAACAATGCACCTATATGCAAAAAGACATTTATATTCCTTTAATATGATTGTTTATACAAAGAGGCAATATTCTCTATATTACGTCACTAGCATCTATATGGGTTAGAACCAGAGGAGGATGCAGGATTATCCCATCATGCATTGCGAGTGAAATACAACTTCATTTAAACAGCTGAAATAGATGTTTTCAAAAATTAAAAACAGAATCAATTGTAATTAAGTAGAGTACACATCACCTTTTAGTTATATCTATTTTCTAAATTCTTTGAAAAGTTTAGAGAACTCGTCAAAATACTGGAGTACTTTGGAGTACTTTCAGGTTCAGTAAATATCCTACAACTGACTTTTATTTGCAAAATTAGACTGAACCTGTTTTCATCAAATGCTAAAGCAACGTTCATACGAACCCCCCTCCCCACCACTTCCCCCTTTGCTTGAGTCCGAATACCTGTGTCAAACATAGTGTTGTCGGGTTTTTAATACATGATGAATCTATGTTTTTAAATTTGTGTCTTAACCCATGATGATAAATACGACTATCCCAGAGCTTTCATAATTTTACATTTTATTCCCTACCACACCACCGCGACGCATGAGCTCATGTTTCGTAACGTTGCCTTCACTCGAAACACTTTTATCCTTAACTCAATATACATTGTACGATGTACTTTATCGTTTACTGAACCATTGCTACCTATCTACGATACATTCCATAATACTCTCATACTGTTACGCTCAACTGTTCCAATCACCCACTGCCTTAATATTTATTTACTTATCTTATGCTATTTATTTATCTTTTCTTTTTCATCATTTATTTTTCTTTTCTTTTTCATCATTTTTCTTCAATCATTTTTCACATACGTATCCCCCCTCCCCACCACCTCCCCCTTTGCTTGAGTCCGAATAACTGTGTCAAACATAGTGTAGTCGGGTTTTTAATACCCGATGAATCTATGTTTTTGAACTCAAACTGTTTAATGTTACTTTCCGTCTTTCAAAATAGATGCTTTATTAAATTACTGTCCGCTACCCTGTTTTATAGTATAGAGTATATGAGTATATAAACTTAAAAAACACAAAAATTCATTTTTTATTGCATAAGAAAAGAAATGTTGCAGTTTAAAATATCAATAGCAGGCGGAGTTACACTCTGTTGCCTTCAAGCAATTGTTTCAAGTGGAGGCATTTGGGTCAATACAATAAAATGTATAGAAACTGACCCAGCTGTAACAATTGTTTGAAGGCAATAAAGTGTAATTCCGATATCTGCTATTGATGTAAAACTTGAATAAACTTACAACCGCGATATACTGGGCACTAGTCTCAGTAATTCGAACGCGCGGTCAGGATGATGTCATAATGGACTAATGAAGACCGAACGACTCATTAGTGATTTAGCTGTCAAAGAGACAAGATTTCCTTTCTGAGCGTTGTCATTCACGTATGTTTTATTTTCTTCCCTGGCTTCACTCTTTACCAAGTCCAGCAGTACGAGATTATAACAAGCCTGAGGTTTATTGCACAGCAAACTCCAGGTGAGTTTTAGTTTTTTGCTTTGTTATCTGTGTATTAGGAGCGCCGTAGATATCTCTCTTTCAAAACAGCACCTTGAAGAAATGAGAAACGTAAAGTATTTATTCTTGAAATGATAGATTCGAAATCAATAAAAAAAACAATTAAGCAACCAACAATGTGGTACATTACTTTTGGTAGCTAACTCTGCATGTTAAGATTTTTTTTTTTTCAAATGAGCACTTTTCTTTTAAAAAAAACGTTACTTTCAAGTTTCGCACGCGCATCCACCATGCCAATCTACGTAACTTATTTTATTGTTACGTGGATTCGAATGCAATTTTAAAATGTCAATGAAAAACACACTTTTCATGAAGTAATAAACTTACATACAAAATAATATATTTTTGTAGGTGGCAATTCAATTGAGACGAAAACCTTTGGGATTCCTGTTGATCGAGGTATTTTCCAATGTGTGAAGCATGGTGGGAAACTGAGTATGCTGTGGCTCACTGTTTTTTATGAAAGTAATAGATAAACAAGTAAAGTGGATGGAACTTCTCCTGATTTTCTTGGTTTTTTTTTGTTTGTTTTTTTTTTGTTTTTTCTTCTACTGTACTCAGATTCCCATAATACTGTGTCAACGTCAATATACATCGTCTATTCAATTAAGTATTGAAAACGTAATAAAATCATTATGTTTTTCAGAGAATCATTTATTTAATCTGAAAGTCTTTGAGCTTCCTGTGTATCAAGGTATTTGATTATTTCACACATGTGAATACGTGAATTATTTTAATAGACTATCTGAAAAGCGTCAGCACACGAGACAATGTTGCTTGCACTGGACCTTACCGTGTGTTCACCCACCCTGCGATGTTCAGAAGAAAAGTACAAACACGTTGTAGATATGGACACACGGTGTGCATTCATTGCATGCAACGTTACATCGTGTGTTCAACCACCCTGAGATGTTGAAGAAAGTAGAAACACGTTGTAGAGATGGACACACGTTGCGCACTTCATTGCATGCAACGTTACATCGTGTGTTCACACATCCTTCGGTGTTAAAGAAACTACAAACACGTTGTAGAGAAGGAAACAAGGTGTGCACCATTGCATGCAACGTTACATCGTGTGTTTACACACCGGCCCTGCGAAATTGAAGGAAGTAGAAACAAGCTGTACGTTGCAGAGATAGACAATCTGTATGCTTTTCTTGGCAAACAATGACAGAATGTACGACTTTTATGTGTAATTTGCGTTGTAATTGTCCGTTGAGCTAAGGCTCTGGACTGTGCATCAGACGATCTTTTAACGAGTTCAAAGTTCTATTCAACGAGAATCCCACTTATGAAAGATATGGGACCATGGCTATCTAAATTGGGCTCCCTGTGGATAGGGCGCATCATGCAGATACCTGGTTAGTTGGTCAATACTCTATAGATTCTTTCTCTCCTACTTTTACAGCAAACCGCAGTCATGGCTTTTTGTCAGCACAAATTATCATAATTGAACCCAGTCTTCACTCAGAAGATAAAGTCTTCCCTGTACAAAAGTTTCATGTTGAAGAAGAATGGCAAACATATTGGTCTCTGACAGGTAAAAACAATAAGAAGTTGAAGTACAGGTTATATTTAACCCAACTGCATGTGACCTTCTAGCCCTGATCCATACTTATGTCAGCTTACAATACTGAAGAAATAGAAAACGTGTGCGGGTGCTGTGTGCTCTCATAAAGCACGCGCTCCCAACCAATCAAAATGCGAGATTCATAACAGTAATTTTATAAAACTGTATATTCAACAGAATCGATTCCAGCAGCAACAGAGGACAAACCATCACAAACTACAGCATTGTCAGTAGTTGTCAAACCAACCAACACTCAACATGTAATCCTTGCCTTGTTTGTTTTGTCGGTGCTTGCTGCTGTATGCATAGTCGTGAGGATAAGGTAAGTAAACATTGTAGATCTCCTGCTAAATTTATAGGTAAATAATGAAAAGAAAGGAAATTAAAAAGAAATTAGAAGGAAGGAAGAATGAATGAATGAATAGACAGCGGCAGACGTTTCCCTGCGTCTAGTTTCAGTTTACCTCTTGCGAACCTTCTCACCAAACACAAGTATTCTCTTATCTTTCTACAATTTGTAAATGTTTTCGATTTTTGTTCACTAATACTGAAGTGGTACAATTGACTTACTTTACGCGTTCGCCATAGATTAAACCTTGAAAAGCATATGTTTCCCATCTATCTATCAACAATACAATAGTGATTATTTATAATCTATTGGCCGGGAGGGGCCGCAGCTACATTTCTTGTGGCGCCACCAATACCTCTATATATAAGAGAGTATTAAACAACTTATGTTGCTACGTTCTATTCAATGAGTATTTAGTTAAGAGCTACTTTGTTAAAAGATGTGTTGGTTGCCGAAACAGAGTAAATGCGTGCCACGCTAAGCCTGAATTCCCCTGAACGTCCATAAAATAATCCTGTCATTTCTCGCATGACAAAAACCGCAAAGCAAGGACGCAGGCCACCCACTAACACTCGATTACTATGTGTTTGACGTCGTTTGTCAAGTGAGTTTGAACTACCTTAATAAGCCTTTTCATAGTTTAAGAACCGATTCCACTGCGCATGCGATTTTATCCCGAATTTCTCACCTTCTTTTGTTTAATTAAGAACAATAGAAGGTTTAGACAAAAGAAGGTAGAAATTCGGGATAAAATCGCATGCGCAGTGGAATCGATTCTTAAACTGTGAAAAGGCTTATAGCCCTTATCGTAGATGAGCACGCCACCCCAACAAACCAGCGGTATCGTGAAGAAAGTAGCATCAAAACGAGACTATCGGGTCGAGGAAATTTACTACAAATCTTCGAGAGATCACTACATTTTGATAGATATCTTTGATACACAAAGTATTTTGTAGTCTTTCTAACTATGGTCAAACACTATATATCTTTTGGATGTATGAATAGTAGTTTGAAGGCAGAAAGCAAGGAATTATCGTGGCTTTGCTACCATTGATAATTATAAGTAATATCATGGCAATGAGGGATATTAGTGATTAAATGTCCCCGAAGTCGAGGGAGGTTTAGTGGAAGGCCCGAGGCCGTAGGCCGAGGGACTTTTACTAAACCTCCCGAGGCAGAGGGGACATTTAATCACTAATATCCCGAAATTGCCATGGTATTAGTTTGTAATACCATGATTTCCGAGGAAATTAAAGAAAACAAATCGTCACAAAACTTAGTGAACTTGAATACTAATAAGTCGCTATCAAACTGTCTAATCCATCTGTCTGATTTATCGTCTCAAGGAAGATATAAAACGTTGTACCTCATGTATTTGTTTTATCCGTGTAAACATTGGCAAAATATTTGGCAAATTGGTAGCATACTAAGGCCTACTTAATTCTGGCCTACTGAATCAAAATTCATTGTTTAAAGAACTTTGACTGAATGATTACTCTTGGAAGCACAAGTAAGAGAGTGTTTGGTTAGCAAAATGCTAATTAAAACTTAAAATGTTTTCTTAAAACTACTTCAATGACATAATAATTTGTTTAAGAACTCTCATTGGAATGTCTTTTTGTCAACACAGAAAACATATAAATTAAGGAATAAATTTTTCCTTTACTACAACTTAACCAGAATGGCGGAAGGTCGTTTTAGCTTTTTAAAAGGCGCTGAAGTCGAGAGTGTTAGAGAAACTACAGTTCCAGAGAACACTAAAAGGCACACTGCATGGAGTACTAATGTATACAAACAATAGGCTCAAGCAAGAGACAATGAATTTAAGGACTTTGAGGTGGAAGAAACCGGAGCGACAGCAATTAATTTGGGTGGCATTAATATGCAAGGAGCGAATTTAACCAATTTTAGCATAAACATTAATATTAACAAGTAACGTTCAATTGGAAAAATTAAACATTTATTATTACAATCAGTTCTAAATAAGACGTGTGAAAAATCAATAAAGTGGTTGAATAAACGTTAACTTCTTGCTTTTTGTTTCAAAATGGCTTTGCGCATGCGTGAAGGCTACCCTTGCACCGAGAAAATTAACATTTGTGTAAAACATTAGATTGTAACAAGTTCGTAATTTTAGTCCATTATAACGCATGCGCAAAGTTTGTCCTAGCGTGTAGAATCCGACTCTAAGAACCAATTTCTTTATCCCACATTGAATAAAGCCTGTGGCAGGGTGGTATACATCCTCTTTAAAAATGCATCAGATTTCGAACCGGGTCATTTTAGACTCGGTGTCCCGATGATTACGTTACATGAGGGACAACCTCTCATGAATAACATGAGGGATATTTAGTTTCTAAATATCCCTCATTCATATGGATGAGGGACGTTTAGTTTCTAAATTTCCGGATTTCCTTCATGTCATTCATGAGGGAGGGATGTTAGTGATTAAACGTCCCTCCAAACACAATGGATCCCTAATGATCATGGTATTACTATAAAAAACGTATGGCTCATCAGTCAAAATACGTAGAGAGAACTAAGTTACCAAAAGTCTTACATTTATAGTTGGCATTTCGAACATGAATGCTTTATTAAGCCACTGGGGTGACAGATAATTGATTTGAAGCCGAGATCTTTGCAGTCCAATATATTTTTTATACTGTCCACACTATGCGAGGAGGCTCTCAGTAAAACACTGCATACGAGGGCTCTTATAGTCTATTCGTACGGCAGTCAATTCCGTTCTGTAGTTTTCAAGTATGTTAAAAAGAGTTGTTCGAATCTTAACTATCCTATCTTCATTCAGAAATAGAAAGCGAATAGCTTTCATACACTTATAAACTTACGGCTATGAAATAAGCGCCGAATAACTCGATGATCACGATGGACTAGCAAACTTCAGTCTTTTGACTAAACGTTGTCGTTGATCGGATCATCCCTACGCGCCTAGACAGAAAAGGATAACGGGTAAATTACCCAGAACTTGCGTCATCCAAACTTCTCGCTAGTTTAAATCTTCGCCGTATGCTCGAGTCATGGTTTTAGCAAATTAAATGGGATCGAAAAAAGCGGGCTCAAGACGTGTTAGATAACATATGCGGCAGCTAGTAACTGTGAATTAATTATCCCCATGATCCTGTTCGGTCTAGGCACGTAGGAATGAAGCCGATCAAACGACACGTTTAGTCAAAGGACTGTATACTAACACACGGCTTCAAAACAAGAATTTCGTGACCAGCATAAAAGAATATAAACATTAGCCAAACTTTCATGGAATATGACTTAGTAAAGCTCTTCTGTATCACTTATTGTTTCTTAACAAACATAGGATTCAAGTTTTTTAAATTACCAAAAGTCGATTGCCGTAATCAAAGGATTACAATATGTTTACGTTTATTATGCCGTACGAACGGTCACTCCGTTTCTATCTCAGTGGCTTTTTTAAGGTAAAAGCGAACTTCTGGCATAGATACTGGCTTCAAACAAATCCCCCTATCCTCCATGTGGCTTAAAAAAGCATTTAGCTTTGAAATTATTGCTACAAATGTACGAAATTGTGTTACTTGGAGTGTTCTTTCTCAGTGGCTTTTCTGCGGCAAATTATCCGAAGCTCGACCCGATAGTCTCGTTTTGATGCTATGGTCATCACAATACCGCTGGTTTGTTGTGGTGGCGTGCTCATCTACGATAAGGGCTATATCATGTAATCTTTGTTTCAGATGTGCACGTATAAGTTCTAGTGGTGATCCATGTAGTCCCCAGGTAATAGATGACATGTTTTATTAGCTGCCTTTGCCGTATAGAGGCTTTGCACCATCAAATTATGGCAGCGATGAAAGGAGGCACAACAATAGTCTTCTTTCCTTGGGAAACTGAATTCTTTCTCATGTAAATCAGATTAGACCAGTTTCAATTGTACCTAGTGCGTCCTGTCATGGCTGCCATCACGTGATGGTGCAAAGCCTTTGTTAAGAAAATTCTCAACCACTACTATATTGCTTACTATCAATCACGTGACTTTTTGGAGTTGACTAGGGGGCAAACAAGCGGTTGACTGGGGGGGGCAACTAGCGGATGCTAACTCAAAACATATCAAAATAAGTTCTCAAACTATTGTATTTGACTATTTTCACGACATCAAACCAGAAAACAAGAGATCAAAACAACCTCCAGGATTCTACGAGCCATCAAAAAAGAGGTATTACCGGAAGTGACGTCTATTGATAGCAACCTATAGCTACCGCTGTGCACAAGAAAATAACAACCACTTTTAGTTTTCTCCTCTTAATTTCATTATTCCTTATTGTAGGAGGTGTACGACGTAAGCCTTTTTCAGCGCTCAACTGTTGATGAGAAGCTCATACGAAAAAAGATCATACGAACCTATCAAATGTTATTTTGATTTATCGAAGACATTTCCTAAACCACGCAGATCGATATCCATCAAGAGCACCAGTAAATTGAGTGAATCTGTTGAAACGTCTTGTAAGTATCAGTACGATTACCTTAGAAAAATGGTGGGAAAGGGGAGTAAGGGGACAGGCTCAGGTCTGGCTTATATAAGAGAAACCTATATAATAAATCACTTGAAGATCATATTCTCCCCCAATTTAAAATATTGTTTTAGATAATTTTTTCTTTCGCCAATTGTTCATGGTTTCTGAGCATCCCTTAGATGAAGTAAGAAACTTTATAACGACTGGCTGATTAAGAAGATATTTTCTCCAACGCTGCATGCCTGGTAGCCCATATTTATCATGACCTCTACTTTACTGACTTCATCAGAACTGAAGAATAAATTGAAATAAATCAGCCATTATAAGACACACTGTGTTTCCCCCTCATTAGGTATGGAGCTACAAATGGATGCCTCTACTGTCAATCTCTATCGAGTCATTTCTCGTTATTACAAAGTTACATCGAAACTGGGAGAAGGAACTTTTGGAGCGGTCTACCGCGCCGTTGACTTACAAACGTCTAAAGAAGTAGCTGTGAAGTTCCCGACCTGTCCATCATATGCCCAAGATGTCTGGGATGAAGCTTGCATAATGAAAGAATTGAATCACAAGAATGTACTTGAAGCAGTGAATTCTTTTTACAACAACACAAGTGCTGCATTAGTGACTGAACTCATGGATGGAACTCTGTCTCAACTGAATGGAAATAAGAAATTGAGGGCGGGTCACTTGGCGGCTATTTTTAGACAGTTGCTTGAAGGAATAAGTTTCTTGCACCATCAGAAACTCATTCACAGAGACATTGAATCATGTAATATTCTGGTGAGGAGAAATGGAGAAATCAAAATAGCTGATTTTGGAACCGCCATTTACACGAAAGATGTCGCACATGAATTCGGATATCAAGTGGGAACGGTAAACTGGATGGCACCGGAAATAATAAAAGGACGACGATACAGTGAAAAGGTAAGTGCGATGTGTCAATGATATGTGTCAATCAAATCCACTATTCTAGATCTCGCTTCGTTAACCATGGACATTGTCTGCTGATTGTCTGTAGGTTGATATCTGGAGCCTTGGTGTGGTATTGATCGAGCTCATTGATGGAATGCCATGTTATGGAAGGCTGACAAAAGAGGAAATAATCTTCAAGTACATATTAAAATACGGTGCAGTGTCCAAGAAAATCTATCGATTTAATAGCCTTTTATTATGTGACTTCATGTCAGAGATGTTAGCCCGCAATCCACGTCAGCGGCCGAGTGCCAAAGATCTTTTGAATCACCCGTTCATCCAACTGGTTGAGCCGGCCCCTGGGTTAGAATCCCTGGCATCACTAATGGAGATCTTAATTTAAGATTTTAAAGTTGACACGATGATACAAAGGGAGACTCGCAACCAAGATCAGCCGGTAATGCAAATCACCTTTCCATCCGACCTATTGGCTCGTCAAGAAAAGGTAATGTGCTTTCTTTGGTTCAGGGGCGGCGGAAGCGGGGGGGCCGGGGGGGCACTGGCCCCCCACTAGATTTTTGGGGGGGCCTGGCCCCCCCAGAATATAATGCCTCACACACAAAAAAAACGCATGAGATTTGGTTATGATTACCATTATTTATTATTTTGATATTACATAATTTTCTGTATCTAAAAAATATACGATATATCTAGCGACGACTTGCATCATTTTTGTGTCTCTCAGCACAATTGCAAGTGGTTTAATGCGCGCAAAATGTTACTGATTGAAATATCACACATACACGTTTGTAATCAAGCTAAACAGGGAGGGGGGGGGGTCATTTCAAGGTACCGTGAAATATTGGAGTGCCCCCCCAAAATTTTTCAGCTTCCGCCGCCCCTGTGGTTTTAGGATAGCTTAGATGCCGACTCTTTCTCTCTCATCTGCAATGACCACGAAGCACGTGAATATGATTTCCAGTTGATAGTAGTGTTGATTTTTGTTTCTTCTTTATCTTGTAGGCTTCTTTGTTGTTCCAAACACAGAACTAAGATCATGTAAATCAACTCAACTCAAATGAGTCAGTCGAGGATGACTGACAAGTACTTACGATGTCTGCTACAAAATACGAATAAGCGAGCTGGAATGCATTTATTCAGAACTATAATACTCAAGGGAATATACAACGTGGTAGAGCAAATAATCAAAAAAAGTAAAGTAAACAAAACATATAAATAATTCAAGAAATGAATAAGGAATGATAAATAAACGAACTTTTAAAATTTTTGCATTTTAGTAGTCACGTTACTACCCGATGGTTGCGTTCCTGAAACCGTTACATTGTACAACTCATGCAAAACAGTTGCGCAAGAAAGGCACCAGGACGTGATGGCAGCCATGACTGGGTCTAATCTGGTTTACATTTTAAACAATCTATTGTAGTCCTTTCTGTAAACATGGCTGCCATCACGTCATGGTGGAAAACCATTTGTCGGCCATTTTCTTTTCCGATGGACCACCTGATCAGATTTCATCCTGCGCGATGATTGGCTGGTTTTCGATGGGCTGTCAAAACAATATCACCTGGAAAGTACTAATGTTCATTTGGAATAATTTCACTTTTGTTTTGAAAAAAAAAAAAAAAGAAAATACCTGAACTCAGCGTAAATCGAAGGTGAAAATGGTTGTTCTGGAAAAGGTGGTCGAGTGAAAAACGCCCAAGCAAACTAGAGAAGAGCTACTTTATGGATAGAGTAAAGAAAATATTTTTATTCCAGATAAAGAAAATGTCCCCCATAATGAAGTCCAGTAAAAATCTAATCAAATCACACTACATCCTTTTATTCGCGAGTCTTTGTCTAGAAATGTTGACAAGTGTACACAACCCACCATTGACCAACCACGTTGAACTCCATTCCAAATCTTATGTAGAATGTGTGTCGGCAAGCACGTTCTCCAAAAGAGATCCAATTACGTTCTGCATAGTTCAGCTAGAAAAGTCGCTAAATCTTAAAGCTTCATTTAAACGGCAAGACGTGCTAATGTGTGCTCAGGATTTCTCTTAGAATTGCTTGACTCTTCATAGTTTCCTTGGTTGATCTTTGTTCTGAAATTAATGTAAAATAATTGGGATAGTACTTGCGCTACGATTGGTCGAAAATCATACTTGATGAGGGTATCAAAACAAGCTCGAGTCATCCTTTACATCAAAATATTACGACATTTTTTTTCGTTTTTTGGCGTGTTTGTTATTTTATGAGACAGATCAAAAAAAGTTTTCCGTGTTTGATACTCTGATCAAAACACTTGGGATGTTGTGAGAACACTCGAGAACTGGAAACCATCCGCTACGCGTCGTGGTTCCCTACGCTCCTCTTGTGTTCTCCCAACATCCCGCGTGTTTTGATCAGAGTATCAAACACGGAAAACTGTTTTTGATATGTTAGGGACATCTTTTTTAAAAAAGAAAACTTTCACAGTGAATACGAGATCGATCTCAAGCGATGATCAAAACGCATGCGTTTTAGAAATTTATATTCATCATTTTATTACTCTTAATAACAAAACTAAAATTCAAACAAACTCACATGTACTTGCTATTTATTCGTAGTAGCTTTCAGATCCAAAATATCTTTACAATATAGCATCAAGTGATCAGAATCGGGTCAGCTAATAATTCAAAAGTCGAAGCCATTTCCCTTAGATGCAATATTCCAATTACGAGTTGCTGTATTCTATTGGGGTTTCAAAATCGGAGTGGAATTTTAAATGCCGAGGCGTATGCCGAAGTGTATGCCGAGGTGTAGCCGAGGCATTTTAAATTCCACGAGGATTTCGAAACCCCAATAGAATACAGTGACGAGTATTTGACACGACGTCTTATACTCTTTTTGTTATGTTTGTTTTTTAAAGTCCAAGTAGAAGGACTTTGTAATATTCCAAAGTACTAGAACTTTGAAATGGGTGCGGTCGTATTTGATGGGGGTTTCAAACTACTGCACGTGGTACAAGTAAAAAACCCTGGTTGGTCGATGAGCTCATGAATACTAAGAGTATAAGATATGATCTTCGAATATTGAATCAAACCAACCAAAATAATTTAAGTTGAAGTTTGAAAATTCTTAGAATGATCTTCGTTAATTAGAAGTCCTCGATCGCCATCTAGCTAGAAATCAAGGTTTACAATTCAACAAATTTTAATATTTCTAGTTCCGGGCCCTATTCAATTACAGCAGTATTCGTCCCTTCTGTTTTTTATCTATTTTATTGATATTTTTGTTTTGCAATGACCCAAAAATATAATTTTTGGATTATTAAAAAAAAAAAAATTTTCAATTTGAAAGACGTTTTTTTTTGCATTTGCATTTGCATTTTCAAGTAGTTTTGTATAATATTTATATAAAGATCTAAGACTAGAGGAAGCGAAGAAGAAGAAGAAAAAAATTCACTTAATACGATGGGAATCGAACCCGCGTCCACCAACTTTAATTACATAATTAATTTCAAAATACAAAAGAAGAAAAAGCAGTGCCTTCATGCCATACCCCTAGACATCAGCTGGGTCATCGTATGGACTTCGGACATGACGGCGATTAAGTCCCTCTGCCCTTGGGTGTACGGATTACGCAGAGCAGCAGGTAGGGGGACTCGCGATCGATGCCAAAGATTCACGGGTTTAACCCCCAGAATTACGAAGACGGGTACAGCAGATTTACGGGTATTTGGTACCGCAAACGGAGGTAAAAAATATCTTATAAATATACGATGCACGAATGTAAGAAGTTCGTTAACGACTTTTGCATAATTTGTCTAAGACCTAAAGTTATCGTACCTAAGCCAGAACCCTTTTGGTGTTGTGGTAAAAAAATGCAGATAGAAGATGACACCTCCGCGCAGTGTTACGAATGTGGTAAGAATATTCGTAATGCCGTACCAAATGCTACCAAAGAGCAATATTACGCCAATGGAGGTCGTACGAAAACACCTTATAAGAGAATAAAATACTTCAGGGACTGGATGAGTCATATCCAAGGTTATCGACCGGTATATTTAGACACCGAAGTAAAGAAGAAAATCATAGACCACTTAGAAGAGCCAACCCCGCAAAGTCTACGGAAAACGCTGAAAAAATTAAAACTAGGAAAATATTACAGAGCTATTCCCTATCTTTTGTCTGAAATTACCGGTAAGTCTATTCCCGAGGTTTCTGATATGAGCAGAGCCGAGTGGATGTTTTGTCGGCTGGATAAGGATATTCCTTATTACCCTGACGTAATTTACGAAATATTTTACAAAATTGACTCCAACCACCCCCTATTAGGATGGATTCCGAGAAGATGAAATGTGCAGTCGAAATCCCCCTACGTTCTTTTCAAAGCAGATGTCTACTGAGCGAGTTTTCTTTGGAGCTCCTCTTTTACCTCCTGGTAGATCTTTTTGCGAGATTCCTCGGAAAGATCTTTCACGATGGTTTTTTTATTACCCGACTTTAACTCCCCGTATTTCTTTTCCTCCGCGAGGATCAAAGAGAACTCCGTGTCGTCTATGCGGCGGTCCCGCAAAGCTTGGGAGACTAAGTCGGCGATGGTGTTAGCCTTTGCCCTTGCTAGGGCTATGTGAGTGTCGTGCTTGGATATCTTGCTTGACAATTGCTTCGTAATACCTGTCGTAACAGCGGAAACAATGCCGCAGACGGCTCCAACGCTGGCCAAAGGAACGCCAACGACTATTCCAGGTCCGGTAAGTGAGGTGGCAACGCCGGTGCCTGTTAACGCCACGGACATGGAGCCGGAAGTTATCGCGATTTTATGTAATATGCTTCGGGCTCTAGCATACTTTTTCCTGACCTCCTCATAGTGTTTCGTTTGCCCCTCTAAGTAAGCGAGGATTAGATTTGCCTTATTCAAGCGGAAGTTCTCGGCGTTTAATTCTGTAGGACCTATGTCCTTAGTGGGAACATCTGGGTACAACTGAGGTGCTGAAGGTATAACATCCATTATATACTAATGTACGACGCTTTTGGGAATAACATAGAGGAGCAGCCACATCATGACAACAGGGATTACTGGAACTGGAGAGCATTTAGGAAGATGTTTCCGCACGCGGATGCTAGTAAGTTCGAAAGGAGGCCTGATGGGATTTACTTCAACGGCTCCAGGATGTACAGCAACGAGGATTTGAAGCCTACGCTGGCGGGGCAAATAGACGATCAACTGAAGCATTCACCAATGCATAAGCCAACGCATGTTGAACCCGGTTGGTCGCAGGAATTATTGCTGGGTACCAGTACTTATCCGATACCCGCGGTTTCATTTGATGAACATCCAAGCTTGGACTTGACGTTGAATATGCGGATTTCTAACGACCATTCTTTCCCGTTAAAGGTGCGAGATATCTTCAAAAACGTGCCCATCGTTCATACCACCGCTAAGGAATCTCATGAATGGTTAAGTGGTCCTAACATGCGTTATTGGCCGCAGCAGTTGAACTTTGCGGTTTGGTGTGCCACTAGCGGCTGCGGTGTAAGTGCAAACTTGATGAAGAATTCAATATTCATGTTTCACTTCCACTTCACGGTTAGAAGAATACTACATGAAATGGGTGTTATTGCGCTGCCGGGAGATGCCACGTTCTATCCAAGAGATAATAAATACGACGTTCCTGCTTACGGCCGACTTTGTAAGGAGTTTGGTGCTGTAGGGAAGGATTTCCGATGCACTGCCGGTGCTAACAATGGTTTGGGGCACATTTGGGCTTATTGGGGGATTGGTGGACACGAGCTAAGTGATAAGGAAGTCCACGCGTTGAATTTACAATGGACCATGGCTTCCCACCCAGAAACCCATTATCATTTGAAGAATGAGTGGTGGTGGTTGGAGGGTCCAGTTAAGGATACCAAGCAAGTCCGCGATGGACCTCTGTTCAAAGACGAGGGTGGTAAGTATGCAGGGGCTAACCCGCTGATTATCAAGATTACCAACGACGAGCAAACGAAGCAATATCTTAATTTCATACCTCCAGAAGGTAAAGGACTAACTAGAGCTGGTCTTGCTCGTTTGAATCGCAGCATAGAAGCTTACGTGTATTCTATCCTTGGAGCTCAAGTAAATACCCGATCAAGTATAATTGGAAATACGGGCGCCGCAGAAGAAACGCGAGCCGAAGCTTTGATTCTATTTGAAAGTTCGATCTTGGAGGGCGACATTAGCAAGGGCGTACAGCGTTACCAACTAGCCATACAAAATTCTAAGGCGAGGTTGGACTACGCAGTAGCCCCGGGTTGTTGGTTAATGCCTAGTAATTTATCTATAAATACTGGCTCTGTAGTAGGATACAACAACAAACTTCAACGAGCTACTAAGGATATGAAGTTTGGGGTGAATGACGTGAACTCTGACACTCTTAGGAACATTCCCCATTTCGTGGAGAAGTCAAAAAAGTCGCATGAAACGAAGCTACCCGTAGTTAAGAAACCAAAAAACGCAATCAAGAAGAAGGTCCTGCCTACGATACCTGAGGAATATGACCATAACTTACTAAAAGCCGGCTTAGCAGCTGCAAGCATTGGTTTGAGCTATTATATATGGCGATGAACAACCCCTACGTAGCTGGAGTAGATTGTGTCTATACGACTTACACAGGCGAGAAAAAATACACCCAGAGCTCTTGGGTTGATGTCACGGGCATGTCAGTGAATTTGAACTACTCAGGAAAGAAATTGATCCTTTGTAGTATTTGCATTGGCACAAGTAGCCACGCCAACGTGGGCTTCAGGTTTCTAGATGACAATGGCATACTGCAGCCTATGAGAAATAAGACAAACAACAGGGAGCCTGCGCATTTTTCCGTAGAGCCAAACCCAGCCAGCCTTGAAAATCATTCCGTTTGGACTTTCCACATGGTCGCCGATTGCCGTGGGAAGGTAAAGCTGCAAATGCGCGTAGACGATACGGGAAAGGTTACGGTAAATAGCATAGAGGATCAAAGAGATAAGCCTTTTAACCACGCAACTATTAGCACTTTGACGGTGGTGAGTCTTTAGAAGGGAATTTATTTCCTGGTATATATGAATAACCCACACACAAAGGAGGATTGGTTTTCCTATTACTTAGAAGATAAGAGCCACTATGCGGATAAATGGTATGATACCGAATTGTGGGCAGAAGTTGGTGGTTTGGGATTGATTATGTGTACCATTAGCATTAGTGGCTGGAATAGCTGCAATGTGGGGTTAAGGTTAGTTGATGAAACCAACAACCCATTGCTACATTACAGGAAAAAAGATAAGGCCCGGCATTCGGCTCATTTTTCGTTTGAGCCCCCAACGAAAAGCGCGGAGAACCTAACGTCGGTGACTTTTCATATGATAGCTAATTGTCAATATGCAAAGCTTCAAATTCGTCCCAGCGATGCCCTTAACGCAAATCCTAAGTATGCCGGCTTCGTTGGGATAAACGCCGCTTATTCTACGCATGATTCTCCTGCAGATGCTACTTGGAGTCATAAGCCCATTAGCACCATGACTGCTATGCCTCTGATACCAAATTGCCAAGGTGGCGCGAATACTATCTTTACTTATCCCCAGTCGAGGACGCCCGACGACGATAAGCCCCCAGCAACGCACAAGGACAAGGCTAGCCCTTCACCTTTTTGAGGAGGACCACCCCAATAGCGACGACCAAGATCCAAATGTTATTCCCCACGAACTTCAATAGTTCTCCACCGGCTCTAAGCGCCAAGCCAACAACAGAACCAAGCAGCCCAGGAAGACTGGCTGCCATCTTTTTTCCCATGTTTGTCAGCCCCTTACCTAACTTATTTACACCCGAGCCCGCAGCTTTAAGTGCAGACATAATCACACCCACTGCAGTGCTAATAGCAATCGCAAATGCCAGCGGCACACCATACTTCATCAGGGCTCTTTTTACCTTTTCCTTGGTGGTAAGCCCCAATTCCCTTTCCATTTTATCTTTTTGCGCCTGCAACTTCGCGACTTCTTCCTGAAGTCTTTCCTTTTCTGCTTGGGCTGCTTCCCTTTCCTCTTCAGGGCGACTTTGGTCATTAATTATTTCCTGCTTTTCGGATATGTTTCTTTCCAAATCTTCGATGGCTGTGGTTCTTTGTTGGATTTGCTCTTCTTTAATCTTGATTTCAGCAATTAACTGCCGCCTCTCCACCAAAGAACCCTCTATGGTGGCTTCTAAGTTCTTAACTTCCTCCTTACTCATGTTTAGGTCTTCTAAGGCAAGGTTAAAAGCCCGTCGAGCTGTATCCCTTTCATTTAAGGCCTTTTCAGCTTCTCGCCTGTTTGTCAATATGTCCTCATCTTTACTTTGACTCAACTGCGACAATTGCCTTTGATAGTTTGACTCCCTCTCCCTTAGTGTTTTTTCTAACACCGCCGTTGGAGTATGCGATTTCCTAGCGTTCTCTAACTCCCTTTTCGTATCGTCTAACTGCTTCGCCATTTCTTCCATCCTTGCGTCTTGTTGACTAAATTGTCTCTCAGCATTAGAAAGTAGTCGGGTTTGTCGCACATACTCTGCTTCCTTTACCCTTAACGTTTCTTGTAGTTCCTCGACGCGCCTTTCTAGCGCGACCTTTTCATTCAGGGTTTCCAACCTTTCTAACATGCTCCTAGTAGCCTGTTGGAAGCCTCTTAATCTTGCGACGTCACCCCTAACATCACCATTCTCATCAAAGAGGAGTTGTGGTTTTGTCCAGCGGTCTTTGTCAGGAAATCTTAGGTCTTGAACGCTTATGAGGACTTTGTCTTTGCGTTTTGTAAGCTTTACCTCATCAGCCTCGAAACGGGGATAACGTCGCGTTAGCTCTTGCTTTGCCCATTCTATGGTTTCCATGTTTCGAAGCTCTATGTGCTCGCGCAGTCCCGCGTGATTGCGTTCTCTGGAACGTGCGAAGGCATTTCTGATTCTACTCCTTACGGAATCGTCGATTGGTTGGCCGGGAAGTAGCGGTTCTTCGTCGTTAATATCAACTTGGCCTTCTTCGGTAAGGGGATCGAAGTCTGTTTCTTCCATTATATATGATAAGCTCAAAGTTAAATCCAAACCTACTTCCTAAGCAGGTTGGCGGACTAAAGGCAGAACGCACCTTTCACCGGGTTACATTCACACCTTCTACCGCAAAGCCAGGGGAGACGCTGTACGTAGGCGTGCCCCGCCTAACGGATAACCTAGTATTGGTTCCTGGCACCTTAGCTTTAAGGTTTGACCTAGCAATACAACCAAGCAGAAAATTAGAAACTTACGTCGTTAATAACGCAGGCCGCAACTTGGTCTCTAAGATGAGGGTCAAGTTTGCCGAGGAATCCCTCTTGGATTTGAATAGGTATGATTTATATACCACCTATAAGGATCTGTGGCTAACAGTATTTAACCGCGCACAAAAGATAGAGCAGGGAATTGGCAGCGTTATCTTACGTAAGGTTCGCAGCGATACTAAGACACAACCTACGGATTCTGGCGACGCAACGGCAGTAGCAGACGCAAAGCGAATAAAGACCGCCTATGGCATTAAGTATGTTATCCCGCTGGACTTTGAAGTGATTACGAACCACGGCGCGTATTATCCCAGGCAGCTATCCGAGTTACAGTTTGAAGTAACCCTAGCGGATACCACAAATATCTTGCAGATGGACGCATCTGGGACAGCACTTACCGGAAGTATTCATCCCTATTCTATTACCAACTTAGAGCTACAGTACGAAACGGTGTACAGCGAAGAGCTGGCCCGTAGCGCTGGCATGGAATACAGCTCCGGAAAGGCATTCCTTTACGACCACGTAGTGATGTATAAGACATTTAGCTTCTTGGATAAGACGGATGAGGTTATCAACCAAAGCATTAACCTCCCTAGACGTAGTTTGACGGGGTTGATGCTGGTGTTTGCTAAGCCCTACGAGGCCGGTAAGCGCGACTCCGAAGCCTTTCATAACCCCAACATTACTAACGTCGGCGTGAATATCAACGGCGTTCCAAACAAGGTTTACTCCCAGGGAATAAAGCCCGCAGACATTTACAGAGAGGCCGCGCGCAAGTTTGGCGACCAAATTAACCCTGAGGAATTCTTTAAGGATAAGTACGCGCTGTGGATCGACATGCGCACAACGAACGACGAAGACCTGCATGGTCAAGGCCTCCGTTTAGTGAATACCCAAGACGGTATCACATTGGAGATCAAGCGCACCAAGAACGCCACTGCGAGCGACGGCGACAAAATAAACTGCTACGTCTTCGTAGTCTCAGACGCGCAACTGAGCGTAGAAATGAATCAGCTAAAGAGCGTTGCCTATTAATGACTTCTAAAGATAAAATATCCCTTACGTATAATATGCTTCGCGTATTCAAAAACAACGAAACCAAACTGCAAGTCGTGCAAAGTAATAAACTTTATTTCAAAGCAAAGGAAGTGGCGCTGGCGTTGGGTTATGCAGACCCAAAAGATGCAATCAAGGTGCATGTTCGTGATAAATACAAGGTAAGGCTTAGCGAACTCAAGGTGGAGGTGAATCGCCTCCCCCTCAATTCGCAGCCTAATTCCCTGTACGTAACCGAATCTGGGTTATATCAATTGATATTCAGTTCAAAGTTACCCAAAGCGTTAAAATTCCAGGATTGAGTTGTGGAGGAAGTACTTCCCACCCTTAGGAAAACTGGTAAATACGAGATAGAGAAGCGGTTCGATAGCCCTAACAAGTTAGTCTTCAAAATGGAAAATGAGTTTGACCTGCATAAGAAAGTCGTGGACTACATACGCCGCTTTTACCCACAGATGCTCATAGCGCCCGGCTTAGGGGAATTGCAGGATTCTGACAGCAAACGCATAAAATGCTGGCAGAAGGGTTATCAAAGGGGTCAACCCGACCTTCTTATCTTGAACGCGCATTTAAGGTATGAAGGGCTTTGCATCGAATTAAAGACGCCGAAAGGAAATGGCATACTATCCGCAGACCAACGCCTAGTGATCTCTCGGTATGACGCGAATGGTTACCTGACCATGGTTAGCAACGATTATGACGTCATCTGTCGTGCCCTTAGCAACTACGCGGAAGGCATCCGTATTCCCTGTCGGTGGTGCTGCAAACGCTTCAAGACTGTGGAGACAAGGGCAACGCATTTAAGAATATTTCATAGATATAATGAGACTGAATTTAATACATTGGCGTGACCTGATAGAAGGCGCAGCATACGAAATAAAAAATTACGTCGTCTTCGAAGACATCGACCGTTTACGGTTAGTCCTCAAAGACTTAGAAGGCAAAGAATATTCCCTTTGGGCGCCGGATTGCGTGCGGTACGTAATTCAGGGCGAGGAATTCACCCACTTACGCAGCTATGGTAAGGTAAATGGCCGATGGAAGTTTGACATTGAAAGAAGAGTCACTCCATCTCCTCTTTGTAGTTAAGCGCCCGCTGCGCTTTAGGATCCGCGGAGCACCAATGGGATCCTTCGGAGAATACCCTGTCGCAATGAAGGCAGGTGTATTTTTTACGCGGCGGCTTACAAGGGGTAATACAGTCGGCAGGTAGTTCGCAAGTAATACAGTCCATATATTGAAAGGGTAATTAGAATGCCCCCCAGAAAGGCAGCTGCGTAGGCTAGCATATACCTTTAAAAGGGGTCCTTATTTTTATTGTTGTTTTGTTGATGATACTTAACAAACAACAAGAAAAATAAGAATGGGATTTGAGACTCTTTGCACAAACCCTATCTTACTATTTTAGTTCCCTTCCTATCTTCTACGGGCTTTCCTTGCCATCTCGTTACTGGCATGCCAAGCATCAAAGCGATCTAAGTACTCTTTAAAGCCACCTTGACCCTCATACAAACACTGCCAAATATGTTGGCCGCTCCTTTGACAGCCGCAGCGCTCACAGTTGGCCTCCCAGTACTCTCTATCTTCCCACCTTACGCCTTCGACGCAGTCAAACTCCGCAAACGTTTCATCTATTTCTTTCTTCCTTTGCGTTAACTCTTTCGTGGTGTCAACCGGACAACATCGGGCGGCAACGTCACCGTGCTCCTCACATGCTACGCCCAGCAGATCGTAATTACCAAGGCATCTATGTCGGTGCCAGGCGTCGGTAACGTCCTCGTCGCAGCGCACGCATACATTCTTTAAACAAACCCTTCTGCTACGATGGTACTCCAAAGCCTGCGCGCTGCTAAACTGCTTATCACAGTCCTCGCAAACGGTAACGTTGTTTACTTCCTTACTGCATACCCGTCTTTCGACGTGATATTGCAATCTTTGCTTGCTGCTGAACTCCCTTTCACATTGCTTGCACTTCATTATAACTAAGTGTTATTTAAGCCTTATAAGGGATACTTAATAAAATCCTGCACGCTTTCTTTTGCCCAACCGGCCATCGTCAAGAGCGCACCAAACCGTTCTGCACGCTTCAGGCCGCACATTTCATCGTACAGCTCCTGCACGCGCTCCCGCAGCTGATCGATCTCCTCCCTTTGCATTTCTATGGTGTCTCTTTTGTCTTTTGCGTCGGTGGCAATCCTTCTTACTGCGTCCACTGGGTCCATCGTATATATAATGGATCCGAACCATATTCCCTGCAATGCTCTGATAGTAGGACCCACCGGCTGCGGAAAGACCCAGTTCGTAGTAGAGCAGCTATTAGGACCCTTTAGATACCGCTTCGACTATGTCGTGCTATTATGCCCCACCTACGTGAATAACCGCACCTGGACGGGCATAGGAGTGAAAGATGACGACTTCTTTGTGGACATACTGGATCCTAACGAGTTATCCAGCCATCTTAAGTTTTGGCACAAACAATTCCCTAAAGATACGCAAACACTCCTCATATTGGATGACATTGCCTGTGGGGACGACGTAAAAAGACGCACCTCCGAATTAGTGAAGCTCGCCTTTAGCGGCAGACACGACCATATTAGCGTTTGGTTGCTTTCCCAGCAGCTTACCAGTGTCTCTAAGCCTTTTAGGGAAAACATAGGTTCACTTGTCGTATTTTATACTCCAAGTAAGTCTGACCTGGAAACCATCTTAAGCGACTACGGCGGTGAGATAAGCAAGGAACAGTTACACGAATACATGCGGCATTTAAAAACGCACCAACATTCCAAGATGATCTTCTCTTTGAGGTTTCCGTATTCCATAAAGATCGCAGATCTTTAAAGTCTTTGATTCCTAATGTATATGGACATTGAGCAGCTCTTAGATGAAGTCCCCACGCAGTTAGACGAAAGTAACCTCAAGGAACAACTCAACATCCTTGTGTCATCTGGGAAGTGTAAAGAAATGATAGGCAAGGAACTTACCCATGAGCAGGTTAATAAGTTGTCGGAAGAGGAAGTCAAAAAGTTTCATAAGAGGTACGAGGCTGCCCTTGCAAGTAAGACCACGGACGCCGTAGCAGACTCCGCTATCCGACTTGCCACTAAATTGCTTGGACTTGCGCTGCCCATAGACGACGTGGAGCAACTGCGGAAGGACATAAGCGAGGACTACGTTATTGCTCAAGAACTTAAGATAACCTGTGGGTGGTTGTCTTTGAAGTGCGGTAAGTTAATGGCAGTCGCCTCTGCGGCTTTGCACGTAGCTCAGCACGTCGACTTGAAGGAGGTACTGGTGTCTTGGAAGGACTTCAAGAAGGACAGAGAAGTCGAAAAGGTCTTCCAGGCGGCACTTGCTGAGGTACCTGATCAAGTCGCCTCAAGTACTTAGTCAAGTCATTCGCGGGAATTGCCCAAGTCGCTGTAAGTACTTAGTCAAGTCGTTGTCAAGTCACCGTAAGTACTTAGTCAAGTCCTTCAAGTCCCTTAATATAAGATGAGTGGCACCGAAGAACAACCACCCGCAGAAGATACCAAGATTACCAAGGCTAAATCTCCAGGCAGAGTTGCCGCGGGAAAGAAGCTCGCGGAGATGAATAAAAAGAACAAAGCCAAAAAAGAAGAAAAGGCGGAGGACGAAAGTGAATCCTTTTTGAATCCCGGCTACGTCATTGGCGCGTTAGGAGTCGCCATAGCAGCAGGCAGCCTCTACTTACAATGGCGGGCAGCAAAGCCAAAAGTAAAGTTGGAGCCAGCGCATTACACGCCTACGGAGCCGCCCGTTAGAAAAAGCAAAATCCCTGAAATGGAGTAACCTTCTCGCTTTGTAATATAATGTCAACCAAATTGATTGACGCCGTCCAAGAAGCTGCTATCACAACCTCCATCATCGCCGCTATTGGCTGGGTAGGTAAGAAAGTCCTAAAGGAGGACCTTACCGAGGACCCAAGTAAGGACCTGAGTAACTTTGCTAAGATGACCGCTGCCGTATGCGGGGCTATCATGCTAAGAAATTACCTGCAGAAGGAAAAGTACCTGCCTACGGTGTAATATATAATGGCTAGCGTGGTCGTAGGCGGAGTTATTGCAGCTTTAGCATTCACTGGAGCTAATTATGGTGGTCAGTATTTGGATAGATTAGTTAGAGGCGACAAAAGCGGAGATTTAGCCGCCGAAAGGAAAAGGCATGATTTAGCGCTGGAGAAATATCAGCGAGACGTGGCGGCTTGGAATGAAAAAAGACAAGCTTACAGGGATTGGTTGGATAAGAACTACCAAGACAAAATGCAGGCGGATAAGAACTTCGAAAATACAGACTACGCCTTTAAGCTCTATGCGCAAGCACACCCAGCGGCATTGAAGAGGGTTAAGAAAGCCTCAGTTTAAGAATTACTACCAGCCTTCTAAGAAACAAAAAGACAATGAATTGGTCTTCGTAGGAGTCGCAGGGCTGGCGGGAGGCGTAGCTTTGGCGTATCTGCTCTGAGCTGCGCTCAGATCACTAGAAGGGGACTTGTCCCCTGTAATATATGATCGTCTTTTTGGAAAGCGACAAGAATGACTTTACCACTTATCTGAATCCTCCCATCAAAGCCCATAAGGTTCGGTTGGTTAGTTGCTCTTTGTACAATTCTTGGTATAATTTGATTGGCGGCTTCGTCGTTGTGAATTCCCAAAAGCCGAAGTTACCAGATTCCCATTACACCCCCATAACACTGGCTAAGGAGCTAGCAAAGCATGGATATACTCTTACCACAGGATTACCCCATGAAATGAAATTCAAGAAAAATAGTGGAAGCGCCAATCTAAAGGGCAGTTCATTGGTAGAACTCCTGGGTCTTACTAGTACCACGATAAATAGCGGCAGTACATATGATGTGAAATGGAAAGTCGCATCCTCTTACGAAGTCTATTGCGACTTGGTTCATAGTTACAACAATGGAGAAAAGTCTTCTCTTATGTCCAAGTTTTTGCCCAAAGGTAATCCATTCGATCTGGTAGAATACGCGCCCATTTCTTTAAGCTATGACTTGTCTAATTTGGTAGAAAGCATGAACATCACCATTAAGGTGGGCGGAAAGACGGTGGATTTTAACGGACGTAAGATCAATCTCGTTTTGGAATTCATATAATGGGCCGCGTAGAGGACAAACTCAAAAGGATTTACTATGGGCCTGAAGGCTATTGGAAAGGAGCGTCGGCTATTAAGAAACTCGCGACCGCGGCCAGGGTATCAGATGAAACGGCTAAGAACTGGCTAAGAAAACAAACCCTCTGGCAGGTTTATCTTCCCGTGCCCAAGTACATTCCCAGGCCCAGCTTTACCGTAAATACCCCTAATGAAGTTCATCAGGCGGATTTGCTCTTCTTACCGCACGATAAGGTGAGAAAAAAGACCTATAGATACGCTTTGACCGTAGTCGATATCGCAAGCAGATACAAGGACGCCGAACCCATAACCAGCAAGGATTCTGGGGAAGTCGCAGAAGCCCTAGGTAGGATTTATAAGCGCGTCTTAAAATGGCCTAAGCTGCTGCAAGTGGATGCGGGGACAGAGTTCATGGGCGTGGTTACTAAGACCCTGAAAGACCACGACACCAAGATTAGGAGAGCCGAAGCTGAGTACCACAGGGGTCAGAGCATCGTCGAAAGATTCAATAAGACCCTGGCCGAGCGTCTCTTTGGATACCAGTATTGGAAAGAGCTGGAAGATCCCTCCAAGCGCAACAGGGAATGGACTCAGAGGCTCTCCCAGGTCGTCGCGGCTTTGAACAACGAGGCGGCCAGGGCTACGGGAATAAAACCCAAGGATGCTATGAAGAAGAAACACGTGGAACACAAGTCCTACGTCAGAAGTTCAAGGGCGGTCGGACTGAAGGAAAAAAAGCTCCCCCGCAACATAGTGGTCAGATACCTCTATCAGCCGGGGGAACTCGAAGGTGGCAGTAAGAGAGCCACGGATCCTAACTGGTCCATGGAAACGTATGAGATTTCGAAGTCCGTCACCAAGGAAGGGCAACCCGTGTTGTATTACCTAGATGGCCCAAGTCGTGGATTTGTCAAGGAAGAGCTGCTCATAGTCCCCAAAGACTCAGAGTAGTGCAGCTCCACGCGCCCGATTACACTCTAGGCATGTCAGTCTTACGTTGCCTCTGCAATGCCCGCGTTTATTATTTATGCGATCCACGGAGAACTGCTGATCGTCATTTGGGTCAAACCTCCATAGTAGTGGTATGTTGCATTTGGCACACCGTGCCCCTTTCTTATAGACGTCGTCCACGCATAGGTCGAACTTTATCCCCGCATAGCGGGGATCTTTGCTCTTTTCTTCGTCGTGCCGCTTGTAGCGAAGGAGTTTCTTAGCAATGTTCTCCTTTGCTACGTCCTCTGGCGTCTTATCGTAGCGCAATTGCGGACCCCAGCTTCTCTTCAACTGTTTGGCATACTCCACACGACTTACGGCGATGTAGATAAGGTTGCTCCAACACAGCCGCTGGTCTATAATCCATAAGGTTTCCTTTATGGTAAGCCCTTGCGCGCTGTGGACTGTCATGCAATAACCCAAGCGCCAGTCTGGATGGGAGGTTATTTTTTCCACCTTTTCTATGGGTACCCAGGCTTTATCGTGCGTTACTGCGTTCTGCAGTTGAACGTCGGTACCCGGCACCCAGACATCTCTTTTTTGCATGCGGGTGTCATGGGGTTTGTAGCAAACAGGCACCAAATGACTAGGAAAGCGCTCCTGGTGTATTTCGAACAGGTCTTTCTGTATGCGGGCCTGTGCTGCGCGCTTGCTGCTTAGCACCAAATCCTTTGGATGCCATGTGTAAAAGAAGTCCTCGTATTTCTTCGCTCGTATGTGCTTACGTAGTATCTTGTTTTGCTCGACATCACTAAGACCCCGAAGTTCTGCTTTTAGGTTTCTTATTTGATCCTTGCTGCGGTAATCGGTGTTAATTTCTTCGGAGTGGTCTACCATTTCTTTCAGCCATTTGTGGGGCATCTCTCCGGCTATTGGAGGAGGCTGGCAGGGATCTCCAGCGAATATTACCTGGCATTTCCCGCGGAGGAAATCTACAAACTCCTGCAGGATTTCTAAAGGAACGGTGCAAATCTCATCCCAAAGTATCACCGGAGGTATGTCGTGGATGGCTTCTGGTACCCACTTTTGGCCATTCCAACGGAAGAAGCTGTGGTACGTTTGAGCGTCGTGGCCCATTTCGCAGAGTTCCCTTTCCAGACGGTGCGTTGGTGTTAACACCTTTATTTTTGGAAAGAGTTCTAAGACACGCGTGGTTTTACCACTGCCTCCTGTACCATAGAGGTAAGAGAAGCGTTGGTAGGAAATGGGGTCCGTAACTGAAGGTAAAGGCTCTTTGGTAGGCGTTACGGTGCCTTTGGTGTGTTCCCCGTGGTATTCTACGCGTGCCCTCCATGCTTTTATCTCCTCATCTTTGACGCGCCATTGACCGCTTTCCACAAGTTCATCGGCAGTGTAGAACTCCTGCATCTTCTCTAACACTTCGGGTTTAACATACAAGGAATCTGTGGCTACACGCGGGATGTCCTCTTTGTCGAACCGCAGCAGCATTGCTAAGAGATTGATGTGCGCATATGCTAGCATGCTGGCACGCAGATGGTAATACTGTGGTCGATGGTCTTGGTAATAACACAGCGCATTCCATTTCTGTTCTTTTTGACCTTCTATGAAGTAGTCCCATTTCTCTACGGATACCATTGTTCCTTGGTCATGTGCACGTTTTATGAGGAAGCTTAGCTCACCGGCGTCTGTTATTAAGCGTCGCTGCATGTGTTTTTCGCCTTCTTTTGCGCCCTGTGTGAATTTACCTATGACCACACGCGCTGTGGGGTTGTGCTCTGGAAGCCATTGTGTAAAGGCGCTATGGCAGAGTATGGCTTCATGCGCTGTGTATTTTAAAAGCTTGCGCTCTTCGAGGAACTTCAGTAGGGGTATGGGTATCCATTCTTTCTCCTGCAGGTGCTTCCCATACCACGCGTAAATTATGGGATGTAAGTCTTTTACTAACTCCCAGGTGGTTAACCGTATGAACCCCGTTGCTGGGGCGTCGTAGTAACCCGGTAGTGACACCCTAAAGAATTGGGAGTCTGGATGTCCGTAACGGTCATAATACTCCTTACAATCCCCAAGGCCTTTGAAGCTTGCGGGGTAACAGTGTTTCATATCCAGAGACACATATTCGTCTTCGTTGTACTCCATATTTCAAAGACCGCCGTGACCGTGTTCTACGCAAGCTTTGGAGATATCTTTGAACTCTTTTGGGGTAGGTTTCCAGCCTTTCCTTTTCTTCGCGGCTAAGAAGTCCAAGCTGCGAGAGCTGAGCACTTCGTCTGAAAAGTCCTCACCAAGGGATTCACAGGCACTTTGTATGCGCAGGTGTTCCATTTCCGGTCGGTATAAAGTGCCGTCTTGCGTCATGAATTGACTTCCCTCCGCGTCCATTAACCATATGGAATTCTCATGAACTAATTCTGTCAGTGGGGAATTCTTATAGACCTTTGTCTCCTTCTTTCTTGGGAACCTTAACTCTCTCCATGCGTGTGCGTTGTGCTGATAAATTACGATAGGAGCACCTCTGCCTCCGTATTTATGCGTTCCTGGGTAAATAAAGCCGTCGGTGATATCTTTCACATGTATGCGCCTTTCTAACGCGGTTTCCAACTTCTTGATATTCTCTATGGTTCCTCCGGTTTTACGAGTAGTATGCTCCCATTTCCTGATGGCTTCTCTTCTTTTTAGGGTAAGCTTACCGCCCCGAGAGGAATCTTCGAAGAACTCTCTAACCAACTTCCCAACGCAGTTACCTGGATGTCGCATTGGTTTAAGCTTCTTAACGTCCGGCTTCTTAATTTCATACGCATTATAGATGACCACGGTAACCGGGTAAGCGACCTCGTAGAAGAGCATGTCTATTCCCTCAAGTGCTCCCGGTCGCGTGTGCTTATTCAAAACGAACAGGTTCTGCTTACCAGACGCCCGTATTGGATTACGACCCTTTTCTATTATCCACTCACCGTCTAAGTACTTTACGAACGTCAACTCCAAACGGTAGTCGCCGGCTGGCATCGTGTCGATTATCTTTTCAGCCATTTTGTGATTCATAGTTTTGTCTGTCTTTCCCTCCATAAATGTCGCGAAGACAAAGTCAGCGTCTGAGTTATCCATCACCTGATTCCCTAACTTGCGCACAGTTTTGTTTCGAATGTTTTCGATGGTGGCCATCTATATGTAAGGAATATTTTAACCTCCGTTTGCTTACCTACGTTTGCCGTAAATCTGCTGTACCCGTCTTCGTAATTCTGGGGGTTAAACCCGTGAATCTTTGGCATCGATCGCGAGTCCCCCTACCTGCTGCTCGCAGGTTAGTGTTCTAGCCGAAGCATCAGGGGAGAGACTAGCCGGCCCCCAGACCATATCTACAGCTAATCCCTTGCACTCTGCCACGCACTGGCACGTCGATTTCAAGTGGAAAAAAAGTAGTCTATCACTTTCTTTGTTGTCATTACTATTGTTATGCTAATTTCCTGAAATCATGGCTCAGTGGTAAAAACGTGGGCTTACAAGACACTGAGTCAAGCACGTTTGAGAGAAATTAGTACTTGGATGGGTGACCTGAATTTTATAGTTTACAACTCTGTTTTTCAAATTTCTTTTTTTTTTTTTATATATTTTAATTTTTTTTTTTAGATACTCTAATAGATATTGACCTTATTAATGTTTTTTCTACTAATAATACGCCGTAGTTATTAAAGATTTTGGTGGGAAATTCAAGTTCTTTCGCGCAAAAAGGCCCGTCATTTTGCAACTTTTACGATTGTGTATTTCTATTTCTATTCGTGTATTTCTATTTGAATTCTTGTATTGGGATTTGTGTATTGCACCTCTGGGCCACCGTACATAGTCGCCAAATAATAATGAAATAGACATAATGATTTCTGCCCCCCTTCCCCCCCCCCCTCCCTCCCTTGTCTACATCACATTCCACCAATACTTCGAATTTCGTCCTTATTCCAAAGATCGATCGAAGCCGTTATTCATTTCCTTTATAATTAACATCGCGGGAAGGACATACCCTAAAGAAGAAGTCAACCCCAAACTAGAAATCTGCGTATTTATTGTTTGCTAAGTTCTTAGGAAAAGTTCATTTAATATGCCCGAGGGGGAGGGCGGGACACCGAAAATCTTTGAAACATGAAAGGGAGGCTCTAAACATTTGACATGTATACATTTGAAATGAATCTGTAAATTTCCATGGGTTGTTTGGGGAGGGGGGGGGGGGGGGGGGGGGGGGGGAGATCTTTGAAAATTAAGTCCTAAAGGGGGAGTCTTGATTAAATAAATAGAGAATAATACATGGTCGCGCGGAGATATGGAAGTTATCTTCAAGTGTTCAATTTGATACCTCACGAGAGAGCGCAGCGAACATAGAGGATTTACATGGGCGCGCGGAGATACGAATTTTTCCTTCGAGTGTTCAATTGATATCTCACGAGTGAGCACACGAGAAGATAAAATTCGTGTCTCCAAGCGGCCATGTAATGTTCTGTTTATTATATAGATATCGATGAAACTTAACTATAAAACAAAAGCTCAAAAATTCTTTATTAAAATACGTTACTATGTCAACAGCAATATCTTCACGTGTGAAAGATATGGTATCTTCCACTGGTGAAAGATATCAAGTTTTCGACACTAGAGAAAACCTGGTATTCCATCGATATCTATATAATAAGAGTAAGATATCAAATTTGAACACGAGAAGATAACTTCCATATCTCCAAGCGGCCATGTATTTTTCTGTTTATTATATAAACCATAGCACTGTATTTTTTTCAAAACAATGGAATTTTATTCTAGAAAACATCCCAAATACAAAGTTCAATTCGACAAAACCGAGAATTTATAAATACTGTCTCTATTAAACAAACCCAAATGAAGTTCAACTCTAGACTGTTCATCCTCGTAGGGTTGTTGGTTCATATTCATCACCGTTTTTCTTTCTGACTGATAGCAAAAATCTGGTCAAATACGAGTCGAGTTCTTGAGGGGAAATCTCTTCAAACGGTCGAGTCTCCTTCTCAGCTGTGAGAAATAATAATGAGCGACAGGTCATTCTTTGTCTTTTTTTGGTGTTTGCATTTTCCTCCTCCTCAATAAAATCTATGACGTCTTGTAAATCAAATGTGACAAACCTTTCAGCCATGTTTTTGAACTTAACTTTCGATAATTTTAACAAAATCATCGATCCAGTGAACAATCTTTGCAACCACATAAGAGACAAAACTGCCGATGGTTGTGATTTTCCCGCGCCTGTGAGAGCAATGACGTCACAGAATACTGAAAACTGATTGGTTATAATTTTACATGTGAAAATTATCGTATTTTTACATGTGTTGAAATACGAAATTTCTCAGTTGTAGAAATCTTTGTAAACAACTATAGTTTATATAGTGAGAAATTTTTAGCAGCAAGGGCCGGTTGAGTTTTTGCTGTGATCCAATCAACATAACTTCTCTTTTTGTCTTTTTTGTTTTCTATATTTTGAAAGCCAACAGCTGATGTTTCTCAGATCTGTATTAAGACTTAGAAATATCGATAAGTTATAGAGCTTGGGAACGAGGTTATTCCGGACGCGAAAGACCCTTGGAAAAATAAATTCGGAAAAATTAATTTACGATATCGCTGGGAAACGAACCCACGACCTTCGGAATGTATTAAGACGTGATTGAATCAATGTTGGATCACTATCAGCGTATGTCAGACTAGTGTCATCTGCATACATTCTTGGCTTAGAATTTAGAAGACAGTTAGGTAGGTCATTTATGTACAACAGGAATAACAAAGGTCCCAGGATTGTTCCTGTGGTGCACGCATTTTAGGCTACATGGTTCAGATAATCAACCATTGACTAGACATTGTTGAGTGCGTTTGTCAGGGCTGTCAACCCCCGAGATATTCAAATCTGGAGAATTGATAGAGAAGGGCATGACGTCACAGCGCATCAAAAAGCGTGCAAAAAGACGTCTTTCGCTTTGTAACATTTGATGTAAGTGGTTTATTTCTGACCAATCAGATTATCGCTTATATTACAATGGCCTGCTTGCAAGGACAGTATATGAGGAACGTTTTGATTTTGTTAGCGATGTAAAATAACACCAACAACATGAAATAATTGGAATTTTATGGTTGTGAAAGTCTAGTCTCACAAGACAAGAAATGGTCAGCTTCGGGGACTATCCGGGAGATTTGATACTCTAATCTGGAGACCGGGAGACACGGTCCAAAATCTGGAGACTCCCGGTTTATCCGGGAGAGTTGACAGCCCTGGTTTGTCGGGATACGATTTAAACCAATTTAAGGAAACTCCTTGTATTCCATATGTACACAACTTAGATAGTAGAATTTCATGGTCGACCGTGTCAAAAGCCTTTTTTAGATTTAGGAATACTACTGCATTTACATTGCCACGATCGATGTTATATGCCCAGCTATCAGTTGCCTCTATTAATGCCGTGACAGTAGGGTGTAACGAACGAAATCCAGATTGGTGTTTGGAGATTATATGATTTTCAGATAAAAATGAATATAACTGATCATATACTATCCTTTATTATATAAACTATAGTTGTTTACAAAGATTTCTACAACTGAGAAATTTCGTATTTCAACACATGTAAAATTATAACCAATCAGTTTGCAGTACATTGTGTGACGTCATTGCTCTCACAGGCACGGGAAAATCAAAAAAACGGTCGGTAGCTTTGTCTCGTATGTGGTGCAAAGATTGCTCACTCGATCGATAATTTTGTAAAATCATCTAAAATTAAGTTCAAAAACATGGCTGAAAGGTTTGTCACATTTGATTTACAAGACGTCATAGATTTTATCGAGGAGGAGGAAAATGCAAACACCAAAAAAAGACAAAGAATGACCTGTCGCTCATTATTATTTCTCACAGCTGAGAAGGAGACTCGACCGTTTGAAGAGATTTCCACTCAAGAACTCGACTCGCATTTGTCCAGATTTTGCTATCAGTCAGAAAGAAAAATGGTGAGAAATATGAACCAACAACCTTACGAGGGTGAACAGTCTAGAGTTGAACTTCATTTGGGTTTGTTTATTAGAGACAGTATTTATAAATTCTCGGTTTTATGTCGAATTGAACTTTGTATTTGGGATGTTTTCTACAATAAAATTCCATTGTTTTGAAAAAAATACAGTGCTATGGTTTATATAATAAACAGAAAAATACATGGCCGCCTGGAGATATGGAAGTTATCTTCTCGTGTTCAAATTTGATATCAAATTGAATACTCGAAGATAACTTCCATATCTCCGTGCGAGCATGTATTATTCTCTGTTTCAAATACCTTGACTACAGTAGAAACAACAGATATTGGGCGATAATTACCTACCGGCATCGTCTCTTTCACCTTGTTTAAAAAGTTGAGTTAATCTAGCGCACTTCCAGTCGTTTGGTAAAACGCCATGCTTCAAAGAACCGTTGAAAATCTTACAAATTGAGAGAGAAATAAGCAGGTCGGCACATTCTCGAATGACTCTGGCAGATATCGTATCCAGACCTGTTGCTTTTGACGTGTTTAATTTATCCAGAAGAGAGAATACCCTACTTTCAGTAACAGGGCTAAACTGAAATTAATTTTCAGTGGCAATGAGATAGTGGAGATGACTCACACGGCTTTCACCTTCTTCATCCTTACATTGGGGAATCTCTTTAGCACGTTTTGGTCCAATAGTTGCAAAATACTCGTTAAATGCATTCGATAATTTGGAAGGTTTATTTGTTACAAGACCATCAAGTTTCAATTCCTTGACACCTGTATCCTTTGATTCACGAGACGTTATTTCGTTTATGGTTTGCCAAGGCTTTCGAGAATTTCCTTTATAAGTATTTAAGGCATTCTTATAGTTGTGCTCTTTAGCACGTTTAATAATATTATTTACTTTGTTTCGCATTCCTTTATAGGCTTTCCAGTCATTTGGGTCCTTGGATTTTATCGCCTTGTGTTTTAACATATCTCGGTGATACATGCTTTGTTTGAGATTAGAGGTAATCCATGGGGATTTCCTTGATCGTACTCGTTTGTACGCATCGGAGCATGTCTTTCGACGATTTTTAAAGATTGATTTTTCCAAGAAACCCACATGATTTCAGGATCTTCAGAATCACCCAGAATGTCATTCCAGTCTACCGCAGAAATATCATTACGAAAGTTATCACAATCAAAGTTTTTGTAATTTCGGTAGGTTATGTTTTTATGTCCTTTACTAGAGGAATCTGCTAATTTGCGATAGACATATATTAGACTATGGTCACTAATGCTTACGTGAGCAGCTCCTGAACAAAGCACCTTGTCAGAATAACAGAAGTATGCGAACCGGTTGAAACCAAAGAAAACAAGCTCAATTGGGATAGCAGTGGATCCTCCATTGAGTTAGAACTAGTCCCCTCAACTTTTACTTTGCCGCGCTTTTCCCCGAAAAAGTAACATGTCGGAATGAAGACCGGCGTTAAGCTTGTCTTTTGTTGCTGTATTTTTGTTACTTGACCTCGTTTAGTAGATACGCGACTATCATGCTTGCCTTTGATTATTTTGATTTACAGTAGTCGCAGTATGACATAAACAGAGCCATATGAAAACAGAAAATAACGAAAATCAAAACCAAGTGGAGTAAAAGCTCTTCAAAAAAGAATTAAGTAGTGACTGTTATCTACTGTTAGTATTAAGGCCAAACTCGAGAAAATACGCTTTAAAAAATAGGTAATCTTATCTGGATACGGTGGAGTTCGAACCCAACAACAGAAAAAATCGATTCCACGGTGCCATTACCCCGAGAAATCTGTAGAGCTGAGGCGTCGTATGGACATCGGACCTGACTGTAATCAAAACTTTCTGCCCTTGGGTGTACGAATTACGCAAGAAAATGTTCTATCCCGGAAGCATAGGGTAAGAGACTAACCGGCCCCAGGACCATGTACAGCTAATCCCTTGCACTCTAAATGTTGTTATGCTAAAAACTCTAGACTATGCGGTACATTGTTTTCACGGCCATTGTTATGCTGATTCGCCTAAAAAAGTTGCGCAGTGATAAAAACATGGGCTTCCATGACTCTGAATCAAGGCTGGTTGAGCGAAGTTAGTACCAGGATGGGCGACCTAAAGTTAATGCTTATATAACTTATAAATTATACAACACATTTTTTTTTTTTTGCATAATTCGATTAGAATTTCACGCAACGTGAAGGTTCCAAGTCCACACTTGTAGCCCAATGACATTTTAACTTTCTAACTTAGTTTTGTTGCTTAATATCAAAGTTTGAGGGTTGCCTCCCTTTGCTAGATCGCGTAAGACCGCTGGAAAAAGATATTGGGGCGCGCTTCGATAACTTGGAATCGAGGCTATCCCTGTATACGAACTCATCTCTCTGTGACAGATATAAGAGGTTTTTAGTATTAGTTGCTGTTAAGAAAGCTTTTTGATCGTTTCAACGACTTATGGAGGTAAATAATACTAACAAGAAAAGGCAAAGAAGCCGAGGAAAGCAATGTGCAGCAGCAGCTTGCAATAGCTTTGAATACTTGAACGATGGAAGCCGTTCAAACATTCGGTTTTTCCAGTTCCCAGCGAAGGTATCTTTGCGAACTCGCTGGTGCAACTTGATCAAGAGGCAGCATGGGAGAGATGGATTTTATGTTAAGCCATCTACAGTGGTCTGCGATAAACATTTTCAGCAAGAAGACATTTACAAACCTCCAGGAGGAACGCGACATAGGTTACGGCCAGGTACGTGAGCTAAGTGATTATCGATCAAGCTGGATTTACTTTGTTTGATTGTTTCATTCAAAATGCTTACTGCATGCATGGAGCCTATGTAATGGCTTATAACATGTTCTTTCAGTCAAATGATAAGTAAAAAGTCAGATACATTAAATTCTACTTTCCTTGTGCCCATTATAGACTAGCTCGAACCTAGTAGCTTACTCAAAACTCGTTTCACTGTTTAAAATTACCTATTTATCACTATCGTTTCACTGTTGTTGCAGGTGCAGAGCCATCGATTTTCGAGTGGTCACCTCAACCCAAGAAAAAGACAAGAAGAGTTTTGACAAGAAGAGTGTTAAAAAGTAAAGAAAATGTGTCACCAAAGCCTCAAGAACAAAGCGTTTACATTGACATTGAAGAGAAAAAGGACCTTGAAGAGAGCCCCAGTGAACCTGCAGTAAATGTATGCGAGACTGACGAAACTGATATGCCTCAGGTAGTTACATACAAACTATTATGAATGTTTTTTTTCTTTTGCCCAAAAAATATACCCTTGGTATTATGGGTTTACCTTGCGAGTATAAAACTAATAAGTCTCATTTTATGTTGCACTGATAGCAGCACAGAATGCCATCCAAGTGCTCAAATATAAATGTTTGTAAAACTTATAAATGTGTTGTGCTGTTTTAAATAACTACCCATAATGTTATTGTTGTTCATTGCTATATTTATTATTATATATTTATGAGAGTAAACTTGACAAAAAACTTTCTTGTTGTATTGCAGGTACAAGAAAAATCCACACAGACTGACTGGTCATTTGATTTTCCATCATCTTCAAAGAATAATGACCATGATTATGCCTTCACCTTTACTCAAACACCTAAGTACCCTTGCGAATACCAACAGACTATGCAGGAAAGGCTAGAAGTCAAGTCAGAGATGTTGAACAGTCTTAGGGTTAAAGTGGGAAATTTACAGAAAGAACTTGATGACTACAAAGAAAGGGAATTCAGCCTTCAGAAATTTAAAGATGATGACTCTGCCATTCAGTTTTACACTGGATTCCCCAACTATGATACACTTGTGCACTTTTTTAATTACATTGAACCAAAACTTGAAAAAATGCAGTATTGGGGCAGTGGTGATGTAAAAGATTCCCAGACATATCAAGAACAAGGCAAAAAGAAACCAGGTCCCAAAAGGAACATAACATTTATAAATGAGTTTTTTATGGTATTAGTTAGACTTAAAGTTGGTCTTTTTGTCAGGGATTTAGCTGATAGGTTTAACATCTCTATGGGTCATTTTTCCAAGATTTTTTGTACCTGGATAAATTTTTTATATTTTGAATTAGACCAGTTATTTCCATTTCCTTCTCAAAGTGCAGTGAGAAGAAATATGCCAGAGCAGTTTGCTCTGTATCCAACAACAAGGGTAATAATTGATTGTACAGAGATATTTGTGGAGGTTCCCTCTTCTATGACAGCGCAATCATTAACATGGTCGAATTACAAACACCACAACACTTTTAAAGCTTTAATTGGTATTTCTCCAAATGGTCAAGTAACCTTTGTTTCTAAACTGTGGGGTGGAAGGGTTTCAGATAAGTTTATAACTCAGCAATCAGGCTTAATCCAATTTCTTAATACTGGGGATAATGTCATGGCTGACAGGGGGTTTGATATTGGAGACATCTTACCTCAGGGAGTACATTTAAACATTCCTCCTTACAAAGGTAGTAGAAATCAGCTTACTGCTGAAGAAGTTCAAGAGACAGTGCATATTGCATCTGTACGCATTCATGTGGAGCGAGCAATAGGGAGAATAAAGGGATATCATATTCTTGATGGGACCCTGCCTTTAAGTCTATCTCATGTAGCTAATCAGATATTTACTGTTTGCTCCTATCTAACTAATTTTTTGCCACCTTTACTCCCACCAAAATGTATCTGATTAATAATGAGATTATTATTAAGATAATTACAAAAGTATTTTTCTACTATAAAAGTCTTCGAATGACTATTTAGCTATCAAGTAACCAAGAACTTTTTGTACATTTCATACAAATCATGTATGTAAGATTTAGTAATAAAAATACAGTGACTTGTTTTGTCCAAAAACGTTTTTCTTAAAAACAAACCATATGTTGATAAAAATTTGTGCAAAATTGTTAATAGCCTGCAGTCAGTATACCCACAAAATACATGTACATGTAACTACTGACTGCACTTTAACTATATTTTACAAGGCTAAACACTTCTTTTGGCCTTTTGTGTCTTCTTGAAACTTTTCCAACCACCATGCTTATAAAGTGGGATGCCATGCTGAACTCTTCTTGTAAACACTTCGGGGAGAAATGCCCTTCGATAGAAGTATTCGATCCTTGGTAGAACAAAACTAAACCACCACTGTCTATCAAAGTATACTCTTTCAATGTTCAAGTTTGCTGGACCAAACCAAACTACAAAATCAATCCATTGTAGCTCACAGACAAACATTTGTCCCTGGACTTGATAGTAGTATTGATGACCATGTTTTAGTTTAGGAACTTGACCGTCTCGTATTGATAAACAGAAGTTTTTGTCCTGGCATGCTTCTTCAACAGACATTCCTTTCTTCGAAAAAGGACATTTCACTTCTAATCCACCCTGCTTCTGCCCATTAGCATTCTGGTCGAAAACCATTCTGTCAAGGCTTGCCCCATATCCTGGCCTGACTTTTGAAATAATTGTTCCTACTTCCCAGACTTTCAAATTTGCATTCCCCTCTCTAGCTTTCACTGCAATGTAGTCTTCAACTGCAACAGATTCATGCAACTGTCCATATTCAAGTGCTGGAACAGGCTTTCTGACATCAGGGATATACATCATCCTCTTTAGCAGCTTATCAGGTTCTGACGTCCTGACTGCTGCAGATTTGAAATTTGAAGCAGTCAGTTTAATCCTCTTTAATTCCCGCCAAGATGCATTTGCACTCTGTCCTCTTGTCATCCTCTCAATTGTTTCTATTTCATTGTCATCAGCTTTCTCAGTATAAATGTCAATCATTGACTTAAAATTCATAGTTGAAATGTCATAAAAATCATTGAATGGCAACTCAATATCTTGTTCTATTTCAATATCTGGTGCACTTTCAGGAACTGACTCACAAACATTGTCAATAATCAAATTCTCATCATCAACTTGCAGAGGCTTGATATCATGAAACAAGAAAAATGAAGAGCTTTGCATAGATTGAGCAAGATTGGAACACAGTGTTTCAAGTCTTCCTGTGTTTATTTGTCTGTCATCTGGAGCCCTTGGATCATACAGGCTGTTTTTTGCTTTTTTTCTTGCTTCTTTTCCAAAGCTATACTTTGTAATTACGATGTCATCCACTGGCTTAGGCTGTATCCGAACATTTCGAGGTACATTCCAACTACATAGCCTTGATGTGCATGACACTGGCTCACAGCTTTCCTTCAAACCTCTATGGGAGAAGTCTTCCATGGCAAATAAGACCCCACCAACATGATTACAATGGCCACGACCATGTACACCCCTCCCTGCTGGGCACATACAAGCAGCTTTTAAAACATCTCCAAGATGAGTGAAAGAGATAATGGCCTTGTATTTCTCTTGCTTCATGGAAGCCAACACTTCTGCTTCGACATACGTAACTCTCGTAGAACAACCGACTCGAATGTCTTTGATATGTCCCTCTTTAAAAAACTGATACGCTTTGAGTTTTTTGTAAGCTGATGTCTGAATAGATGTGTGGTTATACTTGGATGTCTTGGTTACAAGGTAATCGTAAAGCTGCACAAGGTTAAACGTGGGTAGGTTTCGTAAGTCCTTGCTCCACTGGCAGTGTGAACATTCACGCGATAGCTTTTCGTAGGTTGTTTCTTCGTTGCTTTTAGTGTTTGATACGATATTTACTAATGCTTGCTCTCTGGCTTGCGGTTTTACATAATGATCCTTGGTCTCAGCATCTCCTTGTAATCTTAAATCTTTCCTTTGGAAAGTTGTGTGACATCGAATCACAAGGTCAGACTTGTTTCCACTCGACGTCTGATTTTCACGACGTAAAATCTCGCGTAATTCCTTGACAGTAAACTTTTTTAGCTCATCAAGCGATGGAATGGTTTCCATTGAATTAGTTCACTTAAAAATTTCAAATAAAATCACCGTATTACTGACTTTTGCTACTACTTGGAATAAAAAACACACTCGTTGATAAGGGATTGTTGTTGTTGTCACGCCAGCAATACAGGGATAGCCTCGTTTTCGCGTTAGAAGCGAACACGCGGCTTAGAGTCCAGCGGTCGCTAACCGAGAACTCGAAACTGGAGTATTCAGCAGTTTGTGTGCGCGTACGCAACGGTGGGTTCGTCAGGGCTGTTCAAGCCCCAAACTGTTTAATGTTACATTCCGTCTTTCAAAATAGACGCTTTATTAAATTACTGTCCGCTGTCCTGTTTTATAAAGTATATAGATCTTGAAAACACAAAAATGCATTTTTTATTACATAAGGAAAGAAAAGTTGGAGTTTAAAATATCAATAGCAGATAATTAACACATAAGCAGTTGGGTCAGTTTCTATACATTTCGTTGTATTGACCCAAATGCCTCAACTTGAAACAATTGTTTGACTCAGATATCTGCTATTGATTTTAACTCCGACATTTCTTTCCTTATGTAATAAAAAATGCTTTTTTTCAAAATCTATATACTGTATAAAATGTATAACCTTGATTAAACTTACAACCGTGATATACTGGGTACTAGTACTCAGTAATTCGAACGCGCGGTCAGGATGATGTCATAATAGACTAATGAACATCGAACGAGTAATTAGTGATTTAGCTGTCAAAGAGACAAGATTTCCTTTCTGAGCGTTGTCATTCACGTATGTTTTATAAATATTGTAAATATTAAAAAAAGCAAAGTAAGCAAAACAAACAAACAATGCAAGAAGCATATAAAGGATAATAAAATACAAACTAATGTTTTCCATTTCTGGTAGTGATGCTTCTAGTAGTCACTCGTTACGTCATTAAAAAGCGTCACGTCCTGCAACACAGTTGCGCAAATAGAAGCTCGTTGCTTAATGCAGAGGCACAACTTCGATGCAACATCTAAATTTTGCTGCCCAAGCCTAAAAAATATGAAAGACTGTAGTTTATAACGTCAAATGATAAATATTGGGAAAAATAGAAATAAACTTGCCCTCTTTGCACACTAATGAATACCTTCTTAGCAGAACTCTTTAGTGTGCGCAGTGTTGTCCCACTTCAGACCACGTGTTGTTCTCTTGAGAATGAGATTCTTTGATTGAGTTACATCCATATTTATCATATTTCAAGAAATAATACTCTAGGGAATGATACATTATCTCAAATGTGAAAACACTACGCCCAACTCGAGCTAAAGAGGTTATTCAGCTCACACTAGTTTTTAGCTAGTTATCTCTTCAGGTTATCCTAAACCGAAGTTTGTAAGTCATACAGAAGTGCAGGTAATTCTGTAGACAGTTCGAGAGTTGTAGGATGATGGGATACTATCTTCGTCGTTGAAGATACTACCAAATGCATTCACGTGCTCAGATACTTTTTAGCGGCTTTATTACGAAACCTTGAAGGAACTTTTGATTTTTCGAAAGAAAGATGAGACGACTCTGGGTACGAGAATGTCGCGAAATTTAATTAAGGGAAAGTTTATTTAATATTCCGGGGGGGGGAGGTCGGAGGGTAGAGATATAGATTTATTCCCAAAACTGATTTCTTACTTAATTAAGCCTCCCCCTATAGGACTTAATTTTCAAAGCCCCCCCCCCCCCCTCCAAACAACACATGGAAATTTGCACATTCAAATTAAGAGCCCTCCCTGTATGCATGTCAAATGTTTAGAGCCTCCCTTTCTTGTCCCAAAGATTTTCGGTGTCCCGCCCTCCCCCTCGGGCATATTAAATGAACTTTTCCTAAGAACTTAGCAAACAATAAACACGCAGATTTCTAATTTGGGGTTGACTTCTTCTTTAGGGTATGTCCTTCCCGCGATGTTTATTATAAAGGAAATGAATAACGGCTTCGATCGATCTCTGGAATAAGGACGAAATTCGAAGTATTGGTGGAATGTGATGTAGACAAGGGAGGGACGGGAGGGGGGGGGGGGGGGGCAGAAATCGCCATGTCTATTTCATTATTATTTGGCGACTATGTACGGTGGCCCAGAGGTGCGATACACAAATCCAAATACAAGAATGCAAATAGAAATACACGAATAGAAATAGAAATACACAATTGTAAAAGTTACAAAATGACGGGCCTTTTTGCGCGAAAGAAGTTGAATTTTAAACATTAATAAGGTCAATATCTATTAGAGTATCTATAAAAAAAAATAAATAAAAAAAAAAAAGAAATTTGAAAAACAGAGTTGTTAACTATAAAATTCAGGTCACCCATCCAAGTACTAATCTCCCTCAAACGTGCTTGACTCAGTGTCTTGGAAGCCCACGTTTTTACCACTGAGCCATGATTTCAGAAAATTAGAACAACAATAGCCATGACAACAAAGAAAGTGATAGACTACTTTTTTTCCACTTGAAATCGACGTGCCAGTGCGTGGCAGAGTGCAAGGGATTAGCTGTAGATATGGTCTGGGGGCCGGCTAGTCTCTCCCCTGATGCTTCGGCTAGAACACTAACCTGCGTAATCCGTACACCCAAGGGCAGAGGGACTTAATCGCCGTCATGTCCGAAGTCCATACGATGACCCAGCGGATGTCTAGGGATATGGCATGAAGGCACTGCTTTTTTCTTCTTTATTTTGGAATTAATTATGTAATTAAAGTTGGTGGATGTGGGTTCGATTCCCAGCGTATTAAGTGAATTTTTTTCTTCTTCTTTTGCGCTTCCTCTAGTCTTAGATCTTAATATAAATATTATACAAAACTACTTGAAAATGCAAATGCAAATGCCAATGAAAAAATAAAAAAAAAGTCTTTCACATTGAAAAAAAAACTTTTTTTATAATTCAAAAGTGATATTTTTGGGTCATTGCAAAAAAGAAATATCAATAAAATAGATAAAAAACTTAAAGGAGAGAATACTGCTGTAATTGAATAGGGCCAAACTAGAAATATTAAGATTTGTTGAATTGTAAACCTTGATTTCTAGCTAGATGGCGATCGAGGACTTCTAATAAACGAAGATCTTTCTAAGAATTTTCAAACTTCAACTTAGATTATTTTGGTTGGTTTGATTCAATATTCGAAGATCATATCTGATACTCATTAATTATTCATGAGCTCATTGACCAACCAGGGTTTTTTATTTGTACCACGTGCAGTAGTTTGAAACCCCGGACCCATTAAATACGACCGCAACCATTTGAAAGTTCTAGTACTTTGAAATATTTCAAAGTACAGGACTTTGAAATAAAAACAAACATAACAAAAAGAATATAAGACGTAATATTCCAATTACGAGTTGCTGTATTCTATTGGGGTTTCGAAATCCTCGTGGAATTTAAAATGCCTCGGCTACACCTCGGCATACACTTCGGCATACGCCTCGGCATTTAAAATTCCACTCCGATTTTGAAACCCCAATAGAATACAGCAACTCGTAATTGGAATATTGCATCTAAGGGAAATGGCTTCGACTTTTGAATTATTAGCTGACCCGATTCTGATCACTTGATGCTATATTGTAAAGATATTTTGGCTCTGAAAGCTACTACGAATAAATACCAGGTACATGTGAGTATATTTGAATTTTGGTTTTGTTATTAAGACTAATAAAATGATGAATATAAATTTCTAAAACGCATGCGTTTTGATCATCGCTTGAGATCGATCTCGTATTCACTGTGAAAGTTTTCTTTTATAAAAAAGATGTCCCTAACATATCAAAAACAGTTTTCCGTGTTTGATACTCTGATCAAAACACGCGGGATGTTGGAGAGAACACGAGAGGAGCGTAGGAAACCACGACGTGTAGTGGATGGTTTCCAGTTCTCGAGTGTTCTCACAACATCCCAAGTGTTTTGATCAGAGTATCAAACACGGAAAACTGTTTTTTGATATGTTTTATAAAATAACAAACACGCCAAAAAACGGGGAAAAAAATGTCGTATTATTTTGATGTAAAGGATGACGCGATCGTGTTTTGATACCATCATCAAACATGATTTTCGACCAATCGTATTTTATCCTCACTGCATACTCGTTTCCGAGGCACGGGAATTAAGATATGGAAGGTGACCGCGACTGCTGGCAATGAGCATGTGAAAAGCATGCGATGCGTCGTCAACCGCCACTAGGGGAGATAGGTGGGGTGAATCTTCTACTCTCTCCTTAGGCAGCTTCCGACGGAATGATTCAAGGATCTGGGTGTGGCGCTTATATATGCAGGGGTCGCAAAGCATTACACCTGCACTGCGCAAACTCCAATGTCCATAAATGGGGGGGTTGCTAAATTCCTACATACGTGGCACGCCAATTATGTATGCAGTGAGAATAGTAGCGCAAGCACCTCAATTATTTATTATTTATTTATAATTAATTATTCACTCGAGCATCTTTTCCAGAACAACCATTTTCACCTTCGATTCGCGCTAAATTAAGGTATTTTCTATTTTTATTTCAAAACAAAAGTGAAATTATTCCAAAATGAACATTAGTACTTTCCAGGTGATATTGTTTTGACAACCCATCGAAAACCAGCCAATCATTGCGCAGGATCAAATCTGATCAGGCGGTCCATCGGAAAAGAAAATGGCCGACAGAAGTCAGAAAAAATTAGTTTGAATCTTTGCTTCCCTAGCTGTTATGAACTATGATAAATTTAGAATTCTAACTATTCTTATAACGAATACCCATGGTCCAAATTGTGTGGTTTCAATCCCTTTAGGAAATTATCGTGAAATGATAGCTTTCTTTGTTCGCCGATAAACGACTGAAACTGGGACCCTCTCATCAACTACAACAATCCTTTGCAAGTGTTCCCCAAGATGGATCACCTGGTTTATTCAAGTGGTATTCCACATCTTTGACTGAATCAATTCATATGAACAAAATCGATTTTTCCAACGTGGTCGCCGATCGATTGTTTCATTTTGTTTTATTTTGTTTGATGTTTACAGACATGACCTCTTACAACTCTCTAGCTCTCTACAGACATGGCTGATGCTCTGCATGACCAACAAGCAAAGATTAGTAGTTTTGCTAAGCAGGTATTTGTGTGAAAACATGACAAGTTTAATTCGTCGTTTTATCTCCATCTGTCAGTCATTAAACACTTATAAACAACCGATGCTAAAAGTCTTGGGCAGAAAAAAGGTGATGCATGGAAAAGAAAAGATGTTGCATGGAATTGGTCGTCTCCATTTAGGCCTATGAAGGCTTTCCACCATGACGTGATGGCATCCATGTTTACAGAAAGGACTACAATAGATTGTTTAAAATGTAAACCAGATTAGACCCAGTCATAGCTGCCATCACGTCCTGGGGCCAAGATTTTTTTGCGCAACTGATTTGCATGAGTTGTACAATGTAACGGTTTCAGGAACGCAACCATCGGGTAGTAACGTGACTACTAAAATGCAAACCTTTTAAAAGTTCGTTTATTTATCATTCCTTATTCATTTCTTGAATTATTTATTTGTTTTGTTTACTTTACTTTTTTTGATTACTTGCTCTACCACGTTATATATTCCCTTGAGTATTATAGTTCTGAATAAATGCATTCCAGCTCGCTTATTCGTATTTTGTAGCAGACATCGTAAGTACTTGTGAGTTATCCTCGACTGACTCATTTGAGTTGAGTTGATTTACATGATCTTAGTTCTGTGTTTGGAGCAACAAAGAAGCCTACAAGATAAAGAGAAAACCAAAATCAACACTACTATCAACTGGAAATCATATTTATGTGCTTCGTAGTCACTGCAGATGAGAGAGAAAGAGTCGGCATCTAAGCTATCCTAAAAACAAAGAAAGCACATTACCTTTTCTTGACGAGCCAATAGGTCGGATGGAAAGGTGATTTGCATTACCGGCTGATCTTGGTTGTGAGTCTCCCTTTGTATCATCGTTGTCAACTTTAAAATCTTAAATTAAAATCTCCATTAGTGATGCCAAGGATTCTAACCCAGCGGCCGGCTCAACCAGTTGGATGAACGGGTGATTCAAAAGATCTTTGGCACTCGGCCGCTGACGTGGATTGCGGGCTAACATCTCTGACATGAAGTCACATACTAAAGGGCTATTAAATCGATAGATTTTCTTGGACACTGCACCGTATTTTAATATGTACTTGAAGATTATTTCCTCTTTTGTCAGCCTTCCATAACATGGCATTCCATCAATGAGCTCGATCAATACCACACCAAGGCTCCAGATATCAACCTACAGACAATCAGCAGACAATGTCCATGGTTAACGAAGCGAGATCTAGAATAGTGGATTTGATTGACACATATTATTGAAACATCGCACTTACCTTTTCACTGTATCGTCGTCCTTTTATTATTTCCGGTGCCATCCAGTTTACTGTTCCCACTTGATATCCGAATTCGTGTGCGACATCTTTGATGCAAATGGCAGTTCCAAAATCAGCTATTTTGATTTCTCCATTTCTCCTCACTAAAATATTGCATGATTTAATGTCTCTGTGAATGAGTTTCTGATGGTGCAAGAAACTTATTCCTTCAAGCAACTGTCTGAAAATAGCCGCCAAGTGACCCGCCCTCAATTTCTTATTTCCATTCAGTTGAGACAGAGTTCCATCCATGAGTTCAGTCACTAATGCAGCACTTGTGTTATTGTAAAAAGAATTCACTGCTCTAAGTACATTCTTGTGATTCAATTCTTTCATTATGCAAGCTTCATCCCAGACATCTTGGGCATATGATGGACAGGTCGGGAACTTCACAGCTACTTCTTTAGAAGTTTGTAAGTCAACGGCGCTGTAGACCGCTCCAAAAGTTCCTTCTCCCAGTTTCGATGTAACTTTGTAATAACGAGAAATGACTCGATAGAGATTGACAGTAGAGGTATCCATTTGTAGCTCTATACCTAATAAGGGGAAAACACAGTCTGTCTTACAACGGCTGATTTATTTCTTTTTATTCTTTAGTTCTGATGAAGTCAGTAAAATAGAGGGCTACCAGGCATGCAGAGTTAGAGAAAATATCTTTTTAATCAGCCAGTCGTTACAAAGTTTCTTACTTCATCTAAGGGTTGCTCAGAAACCATGAATAATTATCGAAAAACAAAAGGTTATCTAAAACAATGTAAACGTTAGTTTAAATTGGGAGAAGAAATATTTGTAAGTGATTTATAATATAGGTTCTCTTATATAAGCCAGACCTGAACCTGTCTCCTTCCTCCCCCTTCCCACCATTTTTCTAAGGTAATCGTACTTATACTTACAAGACGCTCCGACAGACTCGATCAATTTACTTGTACTCTTGATGGATATCGATCTCCGTGGTTTAGGAAATGTCTTCGATAAATCAAAACGACATTTGATGGGCTTGTATGATTTTTTCGATAGCTCCTCATCAACAGCTGAGCACTGAAAAAGGCTTACATCGTACACCTCCTACAATAAGGAATTATGAAAGTAAGAGGAAAAAACTAAAAGTGGTTGTTATTTTCATGTGCACAGCGTTAACTATATTGTGGTTGAGAATTTTCTTAACAGAGGCTTTGCACCATCACGTGATGGCAGCCATGACAGGACGCACTAGGTACAATTGAAACTGGTCTAATCTGATTTACATGAGAAAGAATTCAGTTTCCAAGGACAAAAGACCATTGTTGTGCCTCCTTTCATCGCTGCCATAATGTGATGGTGCAAAGCCTCTATACGGCAAAGGCAGCTAATAAAACATGTCATCTATTACCTGGGGACTACATGGATCACCACTAGAACTTATAAGTGCACATCTGAAACAAAGATTACATGATATTATCAATTAAGGTAGTTCTAACTCATGTGACAAACGACGTCAAACACATAGCAATCGAGTGTTAGTGGATGGCCTACATCCTTGGTTGGTGGTTGTTGTCATGCGAGGAATGACAGGATTATTTTATGGACGTCAAGTCATATTCAGACTTAGGGTGGCACGCATTTATTCTGTTTCTGCAACATACACATCTCTTAACAAAGTAACGCTTAACTAAATACTCATTGAATGGAGCGTAGCAACATAACTTGTTTAATACTATCTTACATATAGAAGTTTTGGTGGCCCCACAAGAAATGTAGCCGCGGCCCCTCCCAACCAATAGATTATAAATAATCACTATTGTATTGTTAATAGATAGATGGGAAACATACGCTTATCAAGTTTAATCTATGGCGAACGCGTAAAGTAAGTCAATTGTACCACTTCAGTATTAATGAACAAAAATCGAAAACATTTACACATTGCAGATAGATAAGAGAATACTTGTGTTTGGTGAGAGGGTTCGCAAGAGGAAAACTGAAACTTAGACGCAAGTAAATAATGAAAAAGTGGTTATGTCTGCCGCTGTCTATTCATTCATTCATTCCTCCTTCCTTCTAATCTCTTTTTAATTTCCTTTCTTTTCATTAATTCCCTATCGATTTAGCAGGAGAGCTACAATGTTTACTTACCTTCTCCTCACGACTATGCATACAGCAGCAAGCACCGACAAAACAAACAAGGCAAGGTTTACGTGTTGAGTGTTGGTTTGTTTGACGACTACTGACAATGCTGTAGTTTTTGATGGTTTGTCCTCTGTTGCTGCTGGAATCGATTCTGTTGAATACGTGTATACAGTTTTATAAAATTACTGTTATAAATCTCGCATTCTGATTGGTTGGGAGCGCGTGCTTTATGAGAGCACAGAGCACGCACGCCCCCTTTGCATTTTATAAAAGAATTTAAAAACTTGCTTGCTGTGCTGTGTGCAGTTATAAAGCACTTGGGGATTGACAGAATACTCGAGAAGTGTCGAGAAGCACTCCGCTACGCGTCGTGCTTCTCCTAACACTTCTCTCGTGTTCTGCCACTCCCCGCGTGCTTTATAACTGCACACAGCACGCGCACGCGTTTTCTATTTCTTCACTATTGCAAGATGACAGAAGTATGGATCAGAATTTGAAAGTCAGATACAGTTGGGTTAAAGGTAACCTGTACTTCAACTTCTTATTGTGCTTACCTGTCAGAGACCAATATGTTTGCCATTCTTCTTCAACACGAAACTTTTGTACAGGAAAGACTTTATTTGATGTTTGAAGACTGAGTTCAGGTACGATATTTTGTGATAACAGTAAACCACGACTGCGGTTTGCTGTAAAACGTAGAAGAGAAAAAAGTGTATAGAAAGTAGACCAACTAATCAGGTATTTGCATGCTACGCCCTATCCACAGGGAGCCCAATTTAGATACGGCCATGGTCCCATATCTTCCATAAGTGGGACTCTTGTTGAAGAAAGCTCTTTCAAAATCGACAAATGCACAGTTTAGAACCTTATCTCAACAGACAATTACAACGCAATTTACACACAATTTCTACTGTCTTCAACGTGGCAGGGTGGGTCAACACACGATGTAACGTTGCATGCAATGAAGTGCGCACTGTGTGTCTATATCTACAACGTGTTTCTACTTTTCTTCTGAACCGTCGCAGGGTGGGTGAACACACGGAAGGTCCAGGGCAAGCAACATTGTTTCGCGTGCTGACGCTTTTCAGATAGTCTATTAAAATAATTCAGGTATTCACATATGTGAAATAATCAAATACCTTGATACACAGGAAGCTCAAGGACTTTCAGATTAAATAGATGATTCTCTGAAAAACATGATTTTATTACGTTTTCGATACTTAATTGAATAGACGATGTATATCGACGTTCACACAGTATTATGGGAATCTGAGTACAGTAGACGAAAAAACAAACAAACAAACGAACAAGAAAATGAGGAGAAGTTGAAGCCACTTTACTTGTTTATCTATTACTTTCATAAAATCCGCGAGTCACACGCATACTCAGTTTCCCACCATGCTTCACACATTGGAAAATACCTCGATCAACAGGAATCCCAAAGGTTTTTGTCTCAATTAAATTGCCACCTAAAAAATAGTTTATTTTGTATGTTAGTTTATTGTTTTATGAAAAGTGTGTTTGTCATGGTTATTTTAAAATTGCATTCGAATCCACGTAACAATAAAATAAATAATCAGTTACGTAGATTGGCATGGTGGATGCGCGCGCGCTACTGGAAAGTAAAAGAAAAAAGAAAAGTGCGCATTTGAAAAAAAATGCTGAACATGGTACATCATTTTTGGTAACAAACTCTGCACATTGTTGGTTGCTTAATTGTTTTTCATTGATTTCCAACATATCATTTAAAAAATTAGCACTCTACTTTTCTCATTTCTTCAATGTACTGTTTTGGAAGAGAAATATCTACGGCGCGCCAAAGACGCAGATAACAAAGTAAAAAACTAAAACTCACCTGGAGTTTGCTGTGCAATAAACCTCAGGCTTGTTGTAATCTCGTACTGTTGGACTTGGTAAAGAGTGAAGCCAGCAAAGAAAATGAAACATACGTGAATGACGACACTCAGAAAAGACATCTTGTCTCTTTGAAATCTATATCACTAATGAGTCGTTCGGTGTTCATTAGTCCATTATGACATCATCGTGACCGCGCGTTCTAATTACTGAGTACTAGTGCCCAGTTAATCGCGGTTCTATGCGCGAAATTTTCCCCCCAACTTTCGTATTTCTTTTCTTAAGAAATGTATTGTATTTTCTTTTGTTTTAATTTGAGAAAAGAAGTTGCGTTTTCATATTTTGTAACGTCTTCACGTACGTAATGTTTTTCACAATTCTGTGATGAAAATAACCAAGAATCAATGCTTTGACGTGACACAAATGTCCAAGACATTGTGAAGAAAAGATGCTTTTCTGTTGAAAGCCATGCGCAAAAACCATCTACTAACATCTCATCAGTATGTATTATGAGGAAGGTGTTTTAGAGTAAAGTCATCAAACCCGTGAAATAGATATTAGATTAATACACTTTAGTAGACCAAGGGCGGTTCCAGGGGGTCGCGACCCCCCTGTCATTACTGAGGTCAAATGGGCTTCCTGTGGTAAAAATGCGACTGGGATTCCTTTGCTCACAAAATTTACCCCTGAGACCCCCCCTTCAAAAAACCCTGATCCGCCCTTGTAGACCATAATTCATTTGTTTTCTTTTGTCTATTTGACTATTACGCGTTGACTAGTATTTTTTGTTTCATTGGTTAAATGCCTTTACTCTAAACAGCTTTAACGACACCACGGTCACGGTTGTGGGGCGGACACAAACCTCTTAATTTCTTTGTCAACCTTCAAACTGGAGTGAGTCAAGCGGATGATTGCTTGTGTAATAGTTTGTAATTAAATAATAGCGTGCATACCATATATATACCAGATTCAAACCCGGAAACCATTGTTTAGAGGTAGCACATTAGCAGCATATACCACCCGTGCTCTGCGAGAAAACCAGCACCAGGATATTATCACAAGGTGAGGGTACATGCATAATGTAGAAACGCAGAAAACGGCAGTACAACTAAATTAAAATTGAATATTTTATTAGGAATTTGAATATAAAATTAATTTAAGAGACGTAAATAGCAATAGTCTGGAAACCACATTAACTAATTGTAAGGTTTCGGCTCTATTTTCTGTCTTTTCTACTCGAATCCCCTTTTGCTCGATGAGAATCGTGACGGCTGTGATCTCGCCTTTCTTTATGTCGATCTTTCTCATTCCTATCCCGTTCATGTTTGCTTCCACGACGATCTCGAGAGGTGTCGGATCGTCGTTTTCGATCAACTTCATCTTCAGCCTCCTTTGGTCTTTCATCTCTGTAGCTATCCTTTTCACGATCAAAACTACGACTACCGCTCCGATCTCGACTGTAATCACGATCACGACTGTCATCTCGACTGTTACGGTTAGAATCCCGACTATCACGATCGTAGTCACGACTGTGATCTCGACTGTCACGATTGTAATCACGACTGTCACGTTGGTAGTCACGACTGTCACGGTGGTTGTCACGATTGTCACGGCGGTAATCACGGCTATCCCGGTTAAAACTTCTGGGGCGATTGTTTTCTCTGTTCTGATCTCTGTCATGATTACTGCCAATATGTCCTTGTCCCAGTACTTCGACCGGTCTGCAAGAAAGTTTAACATTAGCTGAAAACTACCCCAGTATTCTGTTGTCGGTAGTCTAGATGTACTCTTGTCTAAGGACTGAAGATCTAGAAAATATGGAGCTCTCCAAAGTACCAAATACAGCAACCGGGACGGGACTGGGAGGGGGAGGGGGGTTGGTACTGGGAGGTCAGGATAAAGAAAAACCAAGGAGAGCAACGTAGCAGAGGTAAGGAGAGAGGAGTGAGAAGTAATCTGGATCAACGTTCGATCTTTGCAGGTTTCAATCGAAGTGATTATCAAAGACTTCTTATACATACGTACTGGTTGGGCTGTCGTAAATAGTCTTAACAAACTTAGCCTCCTCAACAGGAAACCCTCACAGTTTTTGCGGTGCAGGCTTGGGATCCCAATGTAAATCTACAGTTGTATCTCAAAGGTACAACTGTACAACTGAACACTGCATTTCATTTCTAGGACCCTTAAAGGGAATGAAGGGTGGATGGGATAGGGCTAGTGCACATAACTCTTATCTCTTGTATCACAGATTTGATTACCAGACTCAGCATCACATGAGAGTAAAGTTTGTTAGGTCTCTTCCTCGATTCAAGGTTTTTTTCCAGGTTCTTCTAATTTGATCTCTAAGTTAAATCTCGCCCTGACTCAGATTAGCCTAGATGTTATTCTGAGTTTGATCTTTAAGTCAATCTTGCCCTGACTTAGATCAGCCTAGATGTTGCTCTGGGTTTTATCCGTGAGTTAGTCATGCCCTGACTTAGATCAGCCTAGATGTTGCTCTGGGTTTGATCGGTGAGTTACAGTAGCCTTGCCCTGACATTGAGGCGGTTTCAGGGTATTGATAAGCAAGATGTAATATCCCAAGATTAAAGCTTTAATGGGTAAAAAAACCAATGTAGATACTTTATATTAATATGGGAATTCTATATTTATTCAACTTACAATGGTCGTCTAAAAGGCCTATCCCTGCCTCCAAATCTTAACTGTCCTGATTCTTTTTTCCCACCAAGACCACCACCTGTGAATGAGAAGAATACATTTGACTCACTATCTCATTTCAACCAATCCCTGATATCATGAGAGCTGGACATTATAAATGTACAGTGTATTATCTGTAGGTTTTCCTGCAGAATAAAATCTTTATTCTTGGCTTTCATGTGATGTCATCAAAAAACTAAAATCCAAAGTAATCACTCCATGAAATGTTTGTTGAATATGTTCCAGCTGAGTGGTGAACGCGGTGCGCAAAGCATCAGCAGATAACACAGCCTTGGTTTTGATAATTTAGGATATCATCCTGAATCTCATGCAATAATTGTTTAATATTTGGTGATGATATTTTCTCTATTGGTAACTATGAGACTGCATAAACCTACTGTAGTTTAAAGATCTGCAGTCCACCTACATACCCAATCTCCTTGGTATCCATCCTTTAAGCATTCTTTCAAGCTCATAGTCAACTAGAATTTCATGTCCATCAATATCTGTTTGGTACATTTCCTGATATCATAGAATAAGTGGATAAAATACATCAGAAATTTCACCTGATTAAAGGTTTTGATCACACAATGAAGTAATAATTTGTTTGGAAGAAATGGCAGTTAAAACGTTAGCTGCATTAAAAAAGGGAAATGGATCAAGATTGAACAAAAGGATGTCACAGAGGGGATAGGGTAAATGAAAATGTTTCATTAATCAGCAGCAAAACCCAATTGACATCATTATAGGAATAAATTACTAATGAAATTGTTTGGACAATAGCTCATTATTCAATAATTGCAGAAAGGAAATGTGCTCAGTCAATGGAGAGACGATTCTCTGATTGTTGGGTTAACTGGGATAAACAAATGGGAACCATAAATTAAAACAATAATAAATTAAACTACAGTGTTGGAGTACTTACTCTATATGCAATCTTAACATCTCGTTCATTTTCATACTCAACAAAGGCATATCCCCTCGAGAGTCCAGTAACTTCAAAACCAATAAAATTATCAATCAACTGAGTAATTAGGATAAAACAACCAGGATTTATTAAATATTCAGGGTTAATGTATAGCTGTAAGTGTCGCAAGTCATGCATTAGTGAAGCGATACGATTATATCACTACACGAAAAACTGTGAACTGTGTTATTGTATCAACCCTTTTATATGTACTTGCAGAAAATATCATTCCCCCCCCCCCCCCCCACCAAGGAGCAAATTTGTAAAAGGTCCCCCAACCTCCAGGAACTTCCAATTTCTTTCATACTAACTCTGTAATTTTGTTCTATTTCTGACCCCCTCCCCTCCAGAATTTACAATTTTCTCTGTGGATGGGGTATATTTTCTGGAACTGCACAATGTGTAGTACAATAAACCAAAAATGTTTAACATGCTTAATTAGAGCTTGATATCATTTGTATTCTGATCCACTCCATCTTTCCATTTTTTTTATTGCTCACTGCTCCCTCATACACTTGCTTGCTACATTATGGAAAACTAATACTTTATATAGATATAATAAGAATTTATAACACACTAATCCAAGTATAGGAAAAATGTTTGGTGTATGGGAGTTAATGCAGCAAGGCTATTTGAAACTGAAGCTCTGCACTAATTTAATGACAAATTAAAAAGGTGGGTGAGGTCACAGATGACTGAGGATAAAATCCACATGCACACTGCTGATACTATTATCAAAAACATACATACCAACATCTCTCACAAGCCTGCATCTTTTGACATTGCCATATTTTGAAAAACATCTAATCAAAGTTGCTGTGGATAAAATATTTCAAAAATAAGCCATCATTGACAGGTTTTCCAGCCAGACTGTATTTTATCAAACTATGAAATAATGGAACAAGGTCATGCCATGAACAGACTATAATATAAGGATGTGCCTACACTGTAATTGGTTTGACAGATTGATCTAATCTTGAATCAATCTGACTTAAATCCAGGCTAAGTTTGGTTTAGATTGATTGCAATATTTGATAATATTCCTTGTTCCTACAGAAAACTCAATACTAAATTACACACAACAGAAGTCTGTTCACATTGGCAAATTACCTAATACAAGTGAGCAGTATTAAATGCAAATACAGTACATGTATATCCATAGAAATGAGTTTACTTAAAATGGCAGAAAAGATTGTCCTCTTTATGGACATAAAGAGTGTAGTGAACAACAAAGTAAACTAATTTTAAAAAATTGCAATGCTTTGATCAAACAATTGGTTGTTTTCAACTATTCCCAAGAGGATCAAAAGACAAAGACATGGCAGCCATGCTGGTGGACAGGTACAAAAGGATCTAATGAGAAGTGTTTTGTTAAAATCCACCAGACAACGTTACGTTAAAACAAAGAATTTGTGGCGTGGGCGCTTTCTAGAGTAGGAAAATGTCACTCAACCAAATAGTACAGCCGCTTTCAGTGTCGTCATGCAACGCTTTCATCAGGTGTGATTAAGTTTGGATTATACCATTCCCACCATCAGTTAGAAAGATATACTTTGGATCGGTCTAAAGTAACCACCTCTTGCACAGGTCGAACTTGAATCAAGAGTCAAGTGATCTAAATTGAAGTGTGAATGGTCTAAATGTGTGGCCGTCAATTTGAAACAAATAACTCCTGCTAGTGTGGACACAGCTTAAAGTTAGCAACTGTGTCCTATTTCTCATGCTGGCATTATTCTTTAATGTCAGCAAAATTTGTACTATTTAATTAATGAGTTTTCTGCAATATTTAAATTGCTGAAAGTCAAACACTCAGGATTTTTGGTTGGGGGAGAAAGAAGGGACAGGTTTTTACCATTCAAACAGCTACTTTAAATAGATCAGTAGATTTTATAGGCTTATAATTAAGGATATTTGACTCTGTTCATAGTTAACTATGCTCTGTTCAACTCACCTTCTGTAGTATCTCTGTTCAATCTGCCGACAAATAGGGTACAGTCTGGATTTCCTTCAACTCTTTTGTTTGGTTTATCTAGAAAGAGGTAACACAATCTCTGTTATATATCTAGAGATACTTGAGGCTATAGTTGAGCATTAAAGAGCTACCAACATTTAGCAAATAATGCCCTCCATATTGCTTTATCATGTGGATACGTGTCGGTGCCGTCTATACTTCCAGCTTGTAATGGGTGATAAAACTTTGCAAGCTGCGACCAGTTGTGATATGTGGGTACTTCGTATTTTAGTTTATTTTGCATCTCCAGGCGAATCTTCTGCACTTTGTTCAGTATTATTGTTCGTGTGGTTTTGTCTGAAAATCTTCTTGTAAGAGACAGCTGTCATTGGCTGCCAGCGGTCTTCCCCAGCGCGCGAAAACATCAAAAAATAAAGACCATAGTGGGAGGGGAGGGTTATCTATACTTTCACTCAGCCTATTTAAAAACAGATAACATGTTAGAAAGATAAGAATTTTTTTATCCTTGGTTATTTTCTTATTAAAGAAGAAACAAGAGGTTGATTGTTTGTTGTGTTTTTAATCTGTTAAAAAATAAATATCAGAACCAATCAAATATGACCCCCACCCCTCCCCTTTGACAACAGATTTCGCACGCGTACGCATGCGTACAACAACAAAAACATGAAGCGGCAAAAGCGCACGTGAAGAGAACCTGGGAAACTCCGAAGGAAAACTTTTCGTCCCAAATCTTTTTTTTTTTCTTCATGCTTTAAGGAATTTTCACCGGGCTTCAAGCCATGACAATGTCAGAAAGTTCAAGTGGTATTAAAAAGAAGAAAGAAGATGCTCTTGTTGCTGTTACTCGACATGTTAGAGCTCTGCTCATCTCTGCGCCAAATGGGTTGAATATTGTGGAACTACAAAATGACTATCTTAGTATCATTGGTAAACCATTCCCCTACAGAGAACTCAGCTATAAAACGCCTTTAGATTTACTGAAAGCAATGCCTGACGTGGTTAGAACAACCTGGGACAGAGGAGAGCTTATTTTAAAAGGTAAGACATGCAGAAAACACAACATGGCGCAGACAGTGGAACAAGAAGTTATGGTTACCCTACTACTGGGGCTAAAGCTTTTGGTTTTGATATCTTCTTGGGAAAGAAAACGATACCCATGTCTTTAGTAGTCCACCTGGCCACCCTCTACCTTTATCTTGAATTAATGCTGAAGTCTTCTTGAACCAAACCTTTTACTGTAATATGAAGTATAAGATTATTGAACCAAACATTCCTGGTATGCTTTTTTTTACTGGCATTCATAAAATACCTTTGTTTATTTTCCCTGAGTGAAAAAATGGCAATATTGTGCAATAGTACCAGGAGTCTTCAGGACGTTACCCAAGAGACCTCTGTGGGCTTCTGCTATAGGGTTTCTGTGTATAAGTCCAATCGATTAGCATGTGCCAGCTGTCAATCAGGTGGAAAATAAGCTTTGTTGAAAATTGACAGGAGGTTTCACACAAATGGCTCTAAATTAATGTTTGAGTGTTAAATGAAAGAATTATGCAAATTTGACTTTGCAATGTTACATGAACGCTTTTTACATACCTGTGAGTTAAATTTAAGGGCGCTCTTTTGTAATGGACCCTTCTTAAATTTGTCTTGAATGCAAGGCTAACACCGACATACAAAAGAAATGCAATAAATTCCATTGAGGAAAGTGTTTTTTTTTTTGTATTTCCATGTTAGCCTCACATCTGCAATGCTTTTAAGAAGGACTCTTTCGTAATTCACTGTCATTAGATGATACTAACACGTTACTTGTAATATCTAACATGCAGGTATTGCAGATGATACTAGCAAACACATTGCCAGACTTGTTGCAAAACAGAAAAAAGATTCCAAGAAGAAGAGAGCAACCCATGTCATCATCAGCAGGCGGACCGCTCAAACTCCTGATGTTCCTTATTATGTCAGGAGTAAGATCAAACAACTGTTAACTTATTATCCCAGTGGTATATTGGGCTCTATGTTTTGTGAGGCGTTCTCTAGACATTTTCATTCCAACCTTGATTTTAAAAGACTTGGATTTTCTGCACTTCAAGATCTGCTCAGAAGTCTTTCAGATATTGTAAGGATGGAGCACATGAAGGGAGGAGGATATAGAGTCTATGGTAAGCAACTGCTAATCTATCAAATATAGAGTATTTAGTTAGTCTTGATATGACTATGAAGGGAGGAGGATATAGAGTCTATGGTAAGCTACTGTTAATCTATCAAATATAGAGTATTTAGTTAGTCTTGATATGACTATGAAGGGAGGAGGATATAGAGTCTATGGTAAGCTACTGCTAATCTATCAAATATAGAGTATTTAGTTAGCCTTGATATGGCTATGAAGGGAGGAGGATATAGAGTCTATGGTAAGCTACTGTTAATCTATCAAATATAGAGTATTTAGTTAGTCTTGATATGACTATGAAGGGAGGAGGATATAGAGTCTTTGGTAAGCAACTGCTAATCTATCAAATATAGAGTAGTTAGTCTTGACATGGCTATGAAGGGACGAGGATATAGAATCTTTGGTAAGCAACTGCTAATCTATCAAATATAGGGTAGTTTTGGTATGACTATGAAGGGAGGAGGATATAGAGTCTATGGTAAGCAACTGCTAATCTATCAAATATAGGGTAGTTTTGGTATGACTATGAAGGGAGGAGGATATAGAGTCTATGGTAAGCAACTGCTAATCTATCAAATATAGGGTAGTTTTGGTATGACTATGAAGGGAGGAGGATATAGAGTCTATGGTAAGCAACTGCTAATCTATCAAATATAGAGTAGTTAGTCTTGATATGGCTATGAAGGGACCAGGATATAGAATCTTTGGTAAGCAAAGTGTTAATCTATCAAATTAATATGGAGTAGTTTTGGTATGACTATGAAGAGAGGAGGATATAGTGTCTATGGTAAGCAACTGCTAATGTAATATCGGCATATTGTAATGACCCTACCCCCCCTAAGGAATTAACTAGCACGCGCATGCGTACTTTAGTAAGTGTGCCATGTGAGGATTTCGAAATAGTAAAGTTGTTTAATTCTGTTGGTTATGAAGACTATTTCTCTTCACAAACATAGCGAACACTACACTAATCTATCAAATATAGAGTAGTTAGTCTTGATATGGCTATGAAGGGAGGAGGATATAGAGTCTATGGTAAGCTACTGTTAATCTATCAAATATAGAGTACATGTAGTTAGCCTTGGTGTAACTGTCTCAGTTATGGCTAGGCTATTTTACGGATCGATCGGACTAGACACTTTAGATCCCTTGATCTCTTTTAATCTTTGTCGTTAAATCAATCGTAAAACTATGATAAATCAAATGAAATAAATTGCTAACTAATCTTCCTGACAATCATACATACATGCAATCATACAATAATCGCGATAGAGCTTAAAGAAAATACAATAATTCCTTAAATAATACAAGTAAAATCATACCTTGTCTAGCTGCTTGCAAACTTGAACTATGTTAAACGTGTCTCGTGTCCACTTACTTAACTCATATGACAGGTTAATTATTAAATTATTACATGAATCAATTGGTCTTTGTTCTATGTAAACATATATGTCTTTTAATAATCATTTCCGATAAAACTCATGACGTCAGTCACACTTGGTATGACTATGAAAAGGCATGTACCAAACCAATGTCATTGTATGAGGATTTATTCTCCATCCAATCAAAAGCCAAAGTATGTTGTGAGCACGGTGCAGATACTGTCACATGTCATAAAAATGAGGGGTTGATCAAGACCAACTTCTATGATACATTGATTACTTTTTGTGGTATCATAAATTTAATACATGTACAATAACTACTGCAACTGTATTTCATCCCCACCCCCTCCCTAAAGGTCATTTAAGAATTACAATGGTATTTTTATTATATTTTTTTAAAAATCAGAAAAAAAATGTTTTTACTAATTACTCTTGGCCAGTCTATTTCCTTAATTTCACTCAGATGTATCAAATACTATTTAAAAATCTGTTTACCCCTTCTTTGGGAATTAAGTTTTTGCATGTCTACTGTCAGTAGTTTATTGAATGATAAATGGCAAATGAATTGGCCTCAGTACAGTAACAGTGTTAAAGTGCACCTAACCCCCGATACAATACTTTCAGTATTGATTCTACATAAAGTGAATAGTTCAATCATGGTGGAATATTTCTTCATTTGAATGTTGCGTCTTTAAGTTATGAGTGTATTGTTTTAATTTTTTATACCAAACACTAGCCATTATGAGACATCAGATTTCAATAAACATTGTGGAAACCTTGAGTATAATAATGATTCTTTTTAAAAGCTGTTGGTATGAACCAGTCAAAATGTGTATATTTAATGAAGCCTAGGGTGACGTCACAGTCAGTAACATATTGGAAGTATACACCTTCATAACTTAAAGACTCAACATTAAAATGAAGAAATATTTCACCCTTCAACTATTTACTTTATATAGAATCAATACTGAAAATATTGTATCAGGGGTTAGGTGCACTTTATAATACAGTGTATGCAAATGCAAATATGTAAATCCTAATTAGCCCCACCATCATGCAGTTAAACATTAGGCTTATTTAACACATTTTATCATCTGTGTAACAAGTTTGTTGTTGTTATATATTTATAGGAATTAGTAACCTTCATAATGTAACTGAAACAACACCACCAACATCTAGATCGTCAAGTGTAATCAGTGACAACTCAAGAACCAATTCAACTGCACCCTTAAAAATCCAATCTGAAATTGCTAGCAAACTTATAGATAAAGTTAAGAATTTACTGGATTCCAGTTCAGGAATCTGTCCAGAACTCAAGAACCAAGTTACACAGGTACATTGCAGTTGGCTTTTATTGTTCATTAATTTGGAAATAAAATGAAAATTTCAAATAACGGAAATGAATAATTTGCAATTTATTAAATAGACCACAGGCTGTTGGATGAAATAGTAAATATTAATTAAAGCAACAAAAATTAATTTTCTTGATATATGATAAAAACATATGTCTTGTGTATTAAGTTTTTTATCGAATTGTATGCCCATAGATACACATAAGGTAATTACTTCTAATTTATTGGGTTGGATTTATTTGATACTGATTTCCATGTTTTTTCCTTTTTTTATTCTTCATAATTTGTTTCCATAATGTGTTTTTTTACATTAAAATTCTTCTTCTCAATGTTTGTTGTAGATCTTATGCAAAAGACCCAATGGTGTTTGGGCAGCACGCCTACCTGTTGAATACAAGGTAACTGCTCGGACTTACATTTTTGTAATCATTTATTTTTTTTCCCATTTTATTTTCATTGTAAACTGCCTCCTGGTTGACTCAGTTGGGCAATGGAAATATCTCCAAATGGTCAGACCTTTGCAGTGGCTTGGATGACAACATAAAACAGTGTTCCCGTCTCACTTGGAGACTTTAAACATACGTGTAGAGGGCCACAAGTTTATCAGTGCTAGGTTGGCAAACTTCACGTATCACCCTGTCTAAATAAAGTCCATGATGCTGATGATTACTGTTATTATTATTACTAACAAAACTGATCAGAACTTACCATTTGGTTTCCCAATAAAACACCATAAGGATGTGATCTCTCTTCAAACAATGGTCTAGACACTTGAAGCTCTATACAGTACTAACTTATGCAATACTTTGTCTTCTATCAGCAATTACCTCTTGAAGGTTCTTCTTCGGTACATTTCAAGTTTAGTCCATGCTCCTTACTAGAACCATATAGTATTCTCAACTGCTATTATAATTATATGTTATAACCATTTTATTTTTAGACTGAACTAACTTTTCAATATGATATCAACATATTTAATGCAGAAAGCTTTTGACAAGGAATTGAGAGTGCGTGACTATGGATTTACAAATGTAGTTGAGTTAGCTGATGCAATGCCAGATAGAGTAAGAATAGAAAGACCAACAAAAACTGGAGACTGGCTGTTATACAGCACTAAAGACTTCTATGAAGGTACTGCACATAAGGTTCATTGTGTGGAATTATTATTTTTTTCTTTATGGCCTATATAACTTGTACCTAAGTATTTGTCTTGTTTGTCATCAGAGCTCAACCCAGTGGCATCGAATACAGCACAACCTGCACAAAAGCATGAAAAACCAAATGATTTATGCAGGCAACAACAACACAGATCTAATATACAAGATGGTGTAGGACAAGGCACATACTTCAAGAAGCTTACAGTTCCTGATTCAGGTTACTTCAGTGTCTATATTTCCCACTGCATTGATCCTAATAATTTCTGGATAATTTTTACTGATGAATGGCCAAAACTAGAAGCAATTGGTAAAGATCTAAGGTAAATTATTCCAAATTTTTTTAAATGAATTTTTTCTTCACTTGCTCTCTGAAGAAGCATAATTTACTGCAAACGAAATGAAGTTACCCAGCGGCTTAACAGTCTTAGATTTTTTCTCTAAGTTAAATTACATTTTCATGTACACAAATTCATGTACAGAATGATTCTACAGAATGATTGAATTGAGTTCGCACCTCACTGCAATCCCTACATCAAATGCACATACAGTTCAGTTATAATGTAGTTATTGTTTACTGATTTGCTTGAAATATCACATTTCAGCACATTTTATAATGGTTCAGAAGGTGACAGGTATAACATGCCTGAGAAGCTTGTCTCTGTAGGACAGGTGAGAATATTACCTTCAATTAAGGAAGTTTAACAAATTTGATCTGCATTGTACTTCTCTGTCAGTAAAGTTTACTATAAAAATTTATTTTAGGTTTGTTGTGCTTGGAGTGCAGATTTTGAAGACTGGTTTAGAGCTGTTATTACTGGTGTCAGTTCCATGCAGAATATTGAGGTATGGTTGTGTACAGATAGAAAATATGCATGAGAGGCATTGCTATGTAGTAGTGGGACGTCAATGAACATTACAGTGTATCTTCTGGTACATGTTTGTAACACAATTGGCAAATAAACCAATAGTACCCTTGTGCTTAATTTGTAATCTTATGAGAATATTATAAATCCCCCTAGTTCCAGAATTTTGTCAATGTTGTTTTGGCTAATGATTCAGCATTGGTCCATTCAACATTGCCAGGGGGAGGGGGAGGGGGCTGGGGGAGAAGAGTTGCTTCATGAGGGGATTGGGCTTCCTGTGGTTTAGTTTCAAGAAGGTACTGTATTTGTTGGGTGATTGAAGTTTTGATTCATTTACTTCCTCATTACAGGTTTTTTATGTTGATTATGGTAATAACAGTAGAGTGACATTGTCAGAACTCAGAATTCTGAGGTATGTACAGAGTAACTATGTGATTATATTTTACTAATACATACCTGTACTGTTTGGTCTTGGGAGGGGTTTATGTCAGGGGTGCAAGATGAATGTTGCAAGCATTGCTTATTTCTGTCAATAAACTAACCACAAAAGTGAGGGTCATCTTAACCTACAGACACACAGTGTGCAACAAAACACATAATGTTGCAGGCAATCAATGTTGCAAGCCATGTCACATGATGCAATTTGTTGCACACAATTTGGCTGAAAACAATCCAACTTCAGCAACGTTGCCTGCAACAACATTGCACACAATTATTGCACTGTGCGTCCTAGCTTAAAGCCTTTTGGGAACAAATTACAGCTTGAGGATGCTCAAAAGAAGAGAAACTGTAATTTGTAGAATATTTTAGGTCCATCAAGACATTGATAAGTAGTTGGAACATTTGATATCTGGATGCCCTTGCTTAATATTTATTACATATTATTAATAATTATACACTATTCATATACTGAAAATTATTGAAATAAGTATACTGGTCAGATAAGACTAGTCATTCTACATATTATCTTATGCTGAAACACAGGAATTATATTTCTAGTTATTATATAGTTAGGATACTACGCAAGTGCTGATTGGTAGAAAACTGTGCTTTATTTAGTGAACGGAGCACAAGGCTGACACCATCTGACACAGGATTCATATTTGTTAAATAAATAGAATTCCTTAAGCTCTGGTAATTGTTTTTTAGATCAGCATTCTTGAACCTACCTGGTCAAGCCGTTTATTCACAACTGGCCTACATTAAACCACTTAAAGGGGTAATATACTTAAAATAATGATCATTTTATTCATGATTAAGCTTTCTTAAATATCAATGTATATTTATTATACTTGTCCTATCAATTGTTTAGAATGAATGGTCTCCTGGTAGCTGTCATCGTTTTTACCACCTCACCAAGAATTATAAAGCTTTGTTTGGTCTTCTTTGTGGAACTAAGGTCAGATATGACCGGTATAAATCGTTTTTTTTTTAAATGTAAAGCTCATGGTCTTATTCACAAATTAAGATGACTTTTATGCAATACTTGGATATTATTTGAATATAGAATTTTTTATCATATTATTAGACTATATGTTTACATACAGTTGACTCAGTACCATGATGATCATTATCTGATTAACTCTTGCATTGCATTCCTTAGGATGGGAAACTCTGTCTTTGTCTTAGTGATACTACATCAGAAGAAGATGTGCATATCAATGATTTACTGGTTGATGAAGGTTATGCCTTGTTCTGTCCTGATTCACCTGTCAGCCATGACTCCCCTGTCAACAAGTCCTTTTCCAACCAACCTTTACATGCCATTGAAAAGGTAATATATGATATAGATACTGTAACACACTGGTAATCAAGGATAGATCCAGGAGGTGGATTGGGTGGCTAGCCATCCCTTTTTGGAGTTGAATAAAGGACAAGGTCAAATATAATCAAAAGAACGCTATATGATGCACTTTCTAGGTAACAGCCTGGATCTTTCACTGGGTGAACCTAAAGTTATGACACAATGCTTTGTTTTCTGAAAAGAAATATTTTAATTTTGCAATTTAATTTATTTAAGGTGGAACCAAACTAAACAATTAGTCTGGTTCCACCTTAAATACAGCTGTAAATTTAGATATAAATTAAAGCACTTGTGCTACATACAGTATGTGCTCTACCATGGACACTTCATTCCACAAGTTTTTCATTTCTTTTTGAGAACTTTGAATTGTGCTCTTCACCGCTAACCTATCAGGTATCAGCACTTCACATTGATATTTTGATATTTCATTAAGGTGGAGAGTCTAGATTTAAACTGCATCAATGTCAAAAAAAAAACAAAAGCTAGGAAAGCTTTCATGGTACATCGCCTAGCACATTAATCCTTAAATAACTTAAGGTTTAGTGATTAAGTAGAGTTGAGTGTAGAATAATCTTCAATTTCAGTGTAATCCAGAGAGCACAACTATCCGTCACCCACCAGGACTACCCCCTGCAAGGGAGGGACAGCAATTCTTTAATCAACATATTGCATCTGCAATATCCAGCTGTACTACAACAATACCAGGTTTGTTAAGGCCTGTTTGTCTTGAATGTAAAGTTAATGGATTTCATAATGGCTAGGACTAGCCATACCATAACTACTGTACATGACAGATTAATCCATACCATGGAATATCTAATGGGGGATCCAAGGGCGGGGTTCCAAGGGGGCAGCATTTGCTTTACATGTACCTTTCTTGTTTCCCTTTGTGTGTCCAAAAATATCCCCAGGGCCAAGGATATAGCATTTCTGAAAACTGTTGCTGGACCTCCTCTGGTTTCGCTTTGTGTATATAGTCAGTAAGATTTGATTGTAGCTGAAGTTTTACACCCTCTTCCTTCCCCTGATGCCTTACATGATTGTATCTTATTTGAGTACTATATCCATGAGACTTTAGGTGGGCATTTCTACAAATGAGATCAATTTGATTATGTGGCTTACCATCCGAATTTGTCGTAAAACTTTGCAGAGCTATCTTTATTTCATTTTGTAAAAAAAAAATTACAGTACATCAGATTGGACCAACGTTGGATAATTCCTTCATTCTGAGGCTGTATTCTCTATAGCATAAGGATAGGATATTAGCTCATATATGATTTATTATTTTCTTTGCAGAATTCCCACTGCAGTTGAATATTGACTACAACAATGAATCTTTTATGAACAGGTAAATGGTAGTTTACTATAGCCATGCTCAACTATAGTGTTAGCAGTAGACATTGTATGGCTATATTCTCTCCACCTGATCTGAAATAGTGATGTAGAAATGATGTCACTGCAAAACTGAGGTGTCATGAATATTGATCAGCCAAAAATATAATAAAAAGCCTGCCATTGCAATAAAAATATAAAACTAGTGAATTATTGTGTCACTGTTATCAAGTGTGTATTAAAAACGTTATTTTCCCCCTTTCATTGCCTGGAAATCCATAATTTTGAGAGGAAAGATGACACCTCAGGATTGCAAATTTTCTCGATTCTGATTGGCTAACATTTTCTTTCAGACCAGCTGGCTTTCTTTCCTTTCCTTTTAACTCTCTTCTAACTACAATCTTACCATGACTTAACTGATAGGTTTGTTAGTCGTGATAATCATCTGCAAGATGTGCAAGAGAGAATGCCAGAACAGCACACAGAAGATGTGTCAAGAAAAGATAAAGATGAAGGTGTGTTTGATACAACATGGCTACTTGCTATCAATAGATCATAATGTATTGTAGTCTCTTGTTGATCAATGTAATCTGTAGATGAAGGTGTGCTTGATACAACATGACCACTTGCTATCAATAGATCATAATGTATTGTAGTCTCTTGTTGATCAATGTAATCTGTAGATGAAGGTGTGCTTGATACAACATGACCACTTGCTATCAATAGATCATAATGTATTGTAGTCTCTTGTTGATCAATGTAATCTGTAGATGAAGGTGTGCTTGATACAACATGACCACTTGCTATCAATAGATCATAATGTATTGTAGTCTCTTGTTGATCAATGTAATCTGTAGATGGTGTGCTTGATACAACATGGCCACTTACTATCAATAGATCATAATGTATTGTAGTCTTGTTGATCAATGTAGTCTGTAGATGAAGGTGTGTTTAATACAACATGGCCACTTGCTATCAATAGATCATAATGTATTGTAGTCTCTTGTTGATCAATGTAATCTGTAGATTTAAGTTTCACCTCTGAATAGTGATGTTTATTTGTCAGTTGATGCAGTGGCTAGTGACGATTTGGCATTCATCAAACAAGTCTGTGAAGAGCTCGGCGATGATTTCCAGGAAGAATACTATTTGAAAAGGTAGTTTAAAATGATTTTGCCGTAATCAAAAGATTGTTATATTACTCTACTTAGAAACATTTTGTTGACTAAATAATGTTATCCAATAGAATCAACCTGGTAGACATGTGTACTATTCATGTTATCAACTACCACAAGAAGCCTTATTTAACAAGTGCAGATATATCAGCTCTCTTCTGGGACAGTGACGTTCTGCGCTCAATGGTATGTCAGCTTTTACCTAATGTAGCTAGGGTAATACAGATAGTTATGTTAGTAGAATAACACCACTGCTTTTACCTAATGTAGCTAGGGTAATACAGATAGTTATGTTAGTAGAACAACACCACTGCTTTTACCTAATGTAGCTAGGGTAATACAGATAGTTATGTTAGTAGAACAACACCACTGCTTTTACCTAATGTAGCTAGGGTAATACAGATAGTTATGTTAGTAGAATAACACCACTGCTTTTACCTAATGTAGCTAGGGTAATACAGATAGTTATGTTAGTAGAACAACACCACTGCTTTTACCTAATGTAGCTAGGGTAATACAGATAGTTAAGTTAGTAGAATAACACCACTGCTTTTACCTAATGTAGCTAGGGTAATACAGATAGTTATGTTAGTAGAACAACACCACTGCTTTTACCTAATGTAGCTAGGGTAATACAGATAGTTATGTTAGTAGAATAACACCACTGCTTTTACCTAATGTAGCTAGGGTAATACAGATAGTTATGTTAGTAGAATAACACCACTGCTTTTACCTAATGTAGCTAGGGTAATACAGATAGTTATGTTAGTAGAATAACACCACTGCTTTTACCTAATGTAGCTAGGGTAATACAGATAGTTATGTTAGTAGAATAACACCACTGCTTTTACCTAATGTAGCTAGGGTAATACAGATAGTTATGTTAGTAGAATAACACCACTGCTTTTACCTAATGTAGCTAGGGTAATACAGATAGTTATGTTAGTAGAACAACACCACTGCTTTTACCTAATGTAGCTAGGGTAATACAGATAGTTATGTTAGTAGAACAACACCACTGCTTTTACCTAATGTAGCTAGGGTAATACAGATAGTTATGTTAGTAGAATAACACCACTGCTTTTACCTAATGTAGCTAGGGTAATACAGATAGTTATGTTAGTAGAATAACACCACTGCTTTTACCTAATGTAGCTAGGGTAATACAGATAGTTATGTTAGTAGAATAACACCACTTCTAGCCCGTTTTCAGTCTGTTCCACCTGTTATTGGCGTATTTTCATACAACATGAAAAGATCAATTTACACAAAAAATATTGTTGCTTGTGAGACACTATCCGTGTTGCGCGCAACAGCTTTCCCTTGGTGGACGAATTAGAACTTCTCTTCACAAAGCACTGGTATCGTGCGTTGCTAATGTGTCGTCTTTTACCAGTGTGACCTGTGTTCTAGTCCTGCCAGGCTTGGTGTCGTATGCGACTAGAGTTGTTTGTTGGTTCTCTCATGTGCTTCGAGGGTTTTCTCCGGGTTCTCCGGTTTTCCTCTCTAAATTCTTGTATGAAGTTGTTAACAGTTTGATTTGAAGTGATTCGTTTCAAATTCCATGATTTCTGTTACTTAGAGTCCCTCATCTGTTCCCGTACTCACTTTCTAACTCAGACGACGTGAGTTTTCAAAGTCATGCTTTTTAAAACGATTAAGTGCCTTTTTATTGTACTCTCTTTAGCTCCGTCAAAAGAAACTAGCCATTCCCAAAGTTGTTTTGTCTGCTGATGAAGATCGTGAGCTAATGGAAGAGTTAGTAAAGTAAGTGCCTATTTTGTAGATCGAAGTCAATAGATAATTTCATCAGGATTTGGTATTGTAGGTTTGTTGGGGTCAGACTGCTCAATTCATAAAGCCTTTCTTCAATCAAAACTTTGCTTCCTGCTCTTTTCTGCCCACTCCCCTTCCTCTCCCCTTCCTTCCCCGTTACTTTAAGGAGTTTTCATCCGGGGTTTCGGCATTTCATAATAATAATAATAATAATAATAATAATAATAATAATAATAATAATAATAATAATATCTTTGTTTACCCTGATTTAAAAAACCGATCAGCTAGACACGATAGAACAGCTGGTATGAACCGCTGATCAGCAATATAAAATCTATAAAAATCTATACTAAAATCTGCGATTGAGAACTTAAAAGCAGAAACACAAAAACCCCGCGCCCACAAAACATATATATGCATTGTTTATACGAGGGCTCGAAAAAGAAAAACGAAACAGAAACATTAGGCTACAAAAGATATATTGAAAACGCGTGATTTTCGTGCCTCAGTGTAGATTATTGGTTAAATAATTAAATAATGAAATAAGTATATGAAGAAGAAAAAAATCTATCGTACAGTACACTTTTGCTCTTTTTTATCAAAATCTAAAAAATACTTAAAAAGCTTGTTTTTAAAAATGGAAAAAGAGCTAAGTTCACTCAAATCCTTAGGCAAATCATTCCAATCCTTAGCAGCAGCAAACTTATATGATAGTTGCCCCATTTTGGAAGATGTTTTTGGTATGTTCAGTTATGTCATATCTCTCAGCGATCTATTATGCAAGTCCGATCTTTTCACTAGGTAAGTTTTTAGCTGATCTGGGCAGTTTATATTATTAATGATTTTGTAAACTAATTGAAGTCTTAAAAAACGCGCCCTACTAGATAAAGTTAAAAGAACTAACTTAGTACGCATATCCTGAGTGCAAGTTTTGCGATCACGTGATAAAATGATACGCATTGCCTGATTTTGAAGGCGATCTAAGCGCTGTGCATTCTGCTTCCCACAGTCTCCCTAAACTATGCTCCCATAATCTAATATTGGTAGGACAGTCTGTTTGTATATTCGTAACAGTACATTTCTATTTAAATAAGATGAAATCCTATTTAGCATCTTAAGTTTTGGATAAATTTTAGAAGATATGTAAGAAACATGCTTGCTCCAATTAAGACGATTATCGATATTCACTCCTAAGTACTTAAAATGTTCAGACTGTTTTAGCTTCTTGTACTATTATCATAATAATCACATTTTCCTCTTAGTGTGTCTGAGGTTAATTTACGTTTAAAGACATACAGGGTATAGAGCTTCGGTAGTTTCAATGTGGGACCACAACCAACGGCTAGTCCAATCTAATACTCTTTTTTAATCGCATATTTTTTCATTTCATTTATTGCAATAGATATGAGGTGAGAGGCATGGTTGATGACGGTTATCCTCGTACTTTTGTAACGTTATATCCGTTGACCAGGTAAATACCAATCAGAAGTAGTGCATTTCTCCTTGGTTTATCTTGGGAAGGGAGGGATGGACCATTAGATGATTGAGGGGGAGGTTGAGGGAGTTGGTTTTGCACTACCTTATTCCACTTAATTTTCGCGACTCCTAAATTTCGCGATTTTTTGATGGCGATATTTCGCGACACTTAATTTTCGCGGTTTTCCAATTTAGGTGAAAACTAAGTCACTTCGCGCTTCCTAATTTTCGCTTGACTTTATTTTCGCGACATCTAATTTTCGCGATATTTTTCAAATCGCGAAATTCGCGAAAATTAAGTGACGCGAAAATTAAGTGGAATAAGGTATATTTTATTTTTGTACCGCGTTTTTTGTGTGTGTGTTTGCTCGATATTTCTCTTTTCGTTTTGAACTATACTTCATGTAAGTAGTGCTAGGGTACAGGATCTTGGAGATTTGCGCTACCCCACCCCCCTCCCCCTCAATAATCTAATGGTTCGTCCCTTATTCCATCATTTGCCTCCATTGTACATTCTTTTCACATACGGGAAATGCACTTTTCTGTAAGACCAGCGTAGTTATAATCTTATAAATATTTTATTTCATTTTTTCAGCTTGCCAGAGATACTCAACACGTTTAATCATCCATTAGAGGAACTTGTTTCACGAGTAGAGCTTGAGATAAGACAGTTTGAGAACGAAGGTGAAGACTACTGGCTCGTATCGGTACGTGTGACAGACAGACATGTTTTAAACTGTCCATCAGTCTTGTTCAATAGCTGTATACATACACCGGGAACCTTGATTGATTATTCGTTATATGTTTTTATTTCAGGAGACTGAAAATGATTCTGCTGACTCAGAGGTAATAACACATATTCTCTACTTTCAGATTTCCATAATGCCTTGCGTCTTTGGGGGTAACCATTCAAAAAACTGTCCCAAATTGAAAGGTTTCTTAATTGAATTTATACTATACCTGCTTTTATCTGTACAATACTGATTATCAGTTTATTCCAAGTTATTTTTGCGTGTACAGATCACCAAGAGTTTTGGTCTTACGGAAAATGTATTGACTTACGAAAAAATATTTAAAATTTACCTTAAACGTCTTCAAGCTTCTATCTTTTTCTGTTTTTACTTCTTCATTTTGTTTTTGGATACCAAACAAGGTATTGTCAACATTGTCTGATCAGCTTTCAGCAAAATAAGTGGGTCTTTACCCTCTGGTTTCCCCCCAAAGACGCAAAGTATTATGGGGATGTGAAAGTAGGAAATAGCTGTATAACACACACACCATGACAACACGTCTGTACCACTACCAGGTGATCTCGTTTTGACAGCCCATCAAGAAAAACCTGAAACTAGGACCGCCTGATCAACTACAACAATCCTTTGCGCACGTTCCCCGAGATCACCTGGAAGTCCAATAGTGAGATCTGGTCTGACCAGAAAGATGTCCCAAGACGTTGAAAACACTTAATTTATTATAAAATGGTTCCGCCGTATCCAGTTTTGGTTGCCAGAATATTATTTAATATTTTACTTGGTACTCATGTAGATGATTGTACAGTCATAATGAAATAGTTTCAACTTTTTCTTGGGCGATCTTGAAATGACTGGGTTTATTAACGCATTTGCAACTGGTTACGACAACGTGATAAGTTTTCCTTTTGATCGTATTTTAGAGTCAAGACGAGGGATTCAGTACAGATACCGAACAACTAGCAGTAGAAGAGCTAAGACTTGTGATTCAAGCCATGCAGTTTAGAAGGTATCTTATCTTACCTTAGCCTTGGTGTTCACCTCTTGTTGTTCATTTACCTGGACAAACGAGGTAGCTTTTTTCTCATCTCAAAAACTACATCATCTGTAACTGGTCATCGTAGTCATAGTTAGCATGGGTGGCGTACGTCTTTCCCAAAGGTTCGGGTTGCCTGTGGACATCATATGTGAATTGAGAGAAGGAAAAACTCGAGTTACGATTTTAGCTTAACTCGAAAAAATATTTGTTCACTTTTAGAATCGAGTTACGGAAATAGCGCGTAACTCGAAAAATAAGGTTCAATCTGTTGGTTCGAGTTACGTAACTCGAGTTTGATTTCAACGCTGTTTGTCATCGAGTTACGCACAGATGTCAAAGTGGGCGTGGCCCCCAAAACATGGGTGTGTCCGAGCGCGTAACTCGAAAAATTAGTAACTCGAAAATCGTAACTCGAAGAATACCTTGTCTCATGTGACTTAAGTTTGTTTGATGTGTTGTTCTCTCCCTTGCTACGAGGGTTTTTTCCGGGTTCTCCGGTTTTCTCCTTCCGTAAAAATCAACATGTAAGTTGAGAGTTGTGTGTATAAAACATTGAATGTAGTGGTAGTGTGTGAGTGAGTGAAAAGTGTACCCAATTAGTGCGAAAGCGCTAGACCGACTAGACACTTAAATAAAGATTTTTTTTAAGAGAAAGAGAAAGAAATGGACGCCATTTTGGGTGAATAAGTCTGAAGACTGTCAAGCTTATTTTCAGATTTTGCGCCAAGAAGTAGGATATGATCTTGGTTGGGAGCTTTGAAAACTTTCAAATACTTAACTCGTAACAAGAATGATAATGCTTCATTAATAGACCTATCCCGAATTCGCTTGACTGGTCACGAAACAATGGTTTCAAGTCGAGGTTGAACTTGATGAATCAAGAATCAAGTTCAGTCTCGACTTCAAACCATTGTTCCTTGGTCAGTCAAGCGAATTCGGGATAGGTCTATTCTATCCTGTCCTTTCAAATACGACTATATTGAGGTCTAAATTTAGCTCTAAATATATTTTTAGAAAGCGCATTCTGCAATCCCTCATGACTCCGTCTGGCTCATGTTCTGCACAGAATACTGTAGAAGAACTAGTAGAAGTTGAGAATAAAATAGAAAAACTCAGACTTGAAGTATCGAGAAAAGAGAAAGACGATCAAAGTAAGTTTATTTGTGATATAATTGTTAATGATGATTTGCATTTTTGCCGAGTTCAAGGGAGATGTCTCCTGTAGAGCGTTTTCGCGTGACGTCACAGCTGCCATGTTGGTGTACCAAAACGATACATTTTCTAACCTTAAACTCTCTTTTCTAAAAAGTTTCTATTTTCAGGTACGCCAATATGGCTGCCTTCTCGCGTGAGTGAAAATTTCAGTGTTTGAACTGTGTTTGCATCGAGCGAACGAATGAATGAACGAACGAACGAAAAAAAGAATCGGAAAGAAAGAATGAAAAAAGGAAGGAAAAGGAAAGGAAAGGAAAGGAAAGGAAAGGAAAGGAAAGGAAAGGAAAGGAAAGGAAAGGAAAGGAAAGGAAAGGAAAGGAAAGGAAAGGAAAGGAAAGGAAAGGAAAGGAAAGGAAAGGAAAGGAAAGGAAAGGAAAGGAAAGGAAAGAAAAGAAAAGGAAAGGAAAAAAAAGAAAAGAAAAAAGAAAGAAGAGAAAAGAAAAGAAAAAAGAAATGAAATGAAATGAAATAGATTAGGCTATTCAGATCCTGCATCGCATGAGAATAAGAGCAAGGAACATCAACCTTGTACTGATTTGTTTTTCAGATACTGAGCATGGTCGTGTGTATCCAGTCGTGAAGGCTTCCTCCAATCACCGCCATTTGAATGCGCAATGTACCTGAATCAAGTGTCCTTCGGCATAGTGCAAGTATATAACTGTCATTATGGCAGTGATTTGTAATAGCAGTATTCTCCCTTCTCATTGGATCATTTACATTCGTTAATGCAAATTTCCTTTTGCAATCGTAAAATAAAAGTTATTGTTTTAAGTTTCCCTCATCAGCACACATACATGGACCTTTATCACGCGGCAGCCATGTTGACTGAAACAATGGATATCCTGCGTGTGGCCTCGCATTCAGTCGTTTCGGGACCAGGTTACGCAGGGTAAAACAAAGGTCTTTATTGTCATGGGAATAACATGGCGCTGTGTGATCAAGGTCCATATGGTCAGTATCCTTTGGTGTGACGTCACGCGAACTGTACATATGACCAATATCAAAATAACGTGTCTTGTGCTGCAAGGATAATTATTTTATAGAGTGATATAATCACCAATGAGGCGTAATTATTAGATAATATAGTATAGTTATAATATGAACCAAGAAAATATTGTACATAGACATGAATAAAACGCCATGAGCGGAGATGTTTTAGTTTAGTTTCAGAAACTAGCTTAGTCGTTTTTGAATTCTAAATTCCTTTTACAGTTTTAAAGATCTTGACAAATCGTGATCGTGTTTAAATACGTTAACTGATTTGTTTTGATGGACAATGACAATCTTTGGCTCAGATTGGAAGCAGTAACGTAGCAAAATGCAGATTGGGGTTGTTTATTAGGAAGGTTTTTAAACCATTAATGGAGAGAAAAAATGTATATAATTGATGGAGGGCAGTGTGAGTATTACTGTAGACTGGTACGTAATGAGACTAGGTTCATTTAGCTTATTGATAATAAGCAATACCTTACTGCATTTTGTTACTTATTCTAACAGTCAGAATCCAAATCGGTTTAATACAGTACAATAATACAACTTTTTTTTACAAAAGAAAAGCCATACACAATGTACTAACTCAAGGCCTTTAATTACGTCTTGTAACTTGCGGTCCAATCCAGTAGACCTGAGCGAGGCTCTACAAGGACAATGTTTTTTGAATTGACCGTAGTTATGATCAAGTTACAAGTGTTTTTATAGTCCATGTTTTGCTGGAAGTTGATTTTTCTTCACAATAAAGCAACTGTTTTTGATTTACTTGTTTTTGCGTTATCATTTTTTGGCGCCAAATCTAGCCTCCTGTGCAGCCGCTGTGAAGAGCTTTCGGTCCCCGTCACTCGAACTCGCGATCTTATACTCATTAATTATTCATGAGCTCATTGACCAACCAGGGTTTTTTATTTGTACCACGTGCAGTAGTTTAAAACCCCCATCAAATACGACCGCACCCATTTCAAAGTTCTAGTACTTCTTCTACTACTCGGACTTTAGAGTATTTCAAAGTACTAGAACTTTGAAATAAAAACAAACATAACAAAAAGAGTATAAGATGTGGAATTTCAAATGTCGAGGTATTTGAAATTCCACGAGGATTTTGAAACCCCAATAGAATACAACAACTTGTATTTGAAACATTACTTTTAATGAAACTTCTCAATTCATGGTACTGACTCCCTTAGTTACCGTTGCTACGTCTCACTAGCTTAACGAATTTAAAGAGAAGAAAGAGATAGAGGAGCTATCAATTTCGTGTCTATGTTTATCAGCCGGCCAGTTATTGCTTTACTGCATGTCATAGGTCGGAAGGGTCCTTTTTTAGTAATTACTTCCACTGATATTGTATTGGTCACTTTGGCCCTGTTTCATTGTTTAAAACCCGATTACTGAGTCTTTGCCAATCCAGGATTAATCCGTAGGTTTTATTAACCTAGGATTAGCACTAATCCTGCTTTGAACAACTGCGGGCCCTATGCTATAGCAGGAACCAATCAAATTCGAGCCTGCATCCGCCAATTACTAATCCCCTAGCTAGAACGCACGATCGAGTTCGCTATGCTTTACTATGCTGGTTTTTATCATTCTTATCACTCTCACTTACTTTCCTCGGGGTCTCTTTCAACCAAAAACCTATAGATCTAGGTTTCGATATATCATCGGCAAACTTATCCCGGACAAGTCCCATATAAATAAGTCAAAATATGATTGAGCTATTTTCAAAAGAACTCGTCCATTTTAACAGAAATGATAAATTGTGTTCAAAATTTACTTCAATACTTACTGACTAGAATTCATTGAACAGCAAACGTTTTAGCTACAAGTTACAATTGCTCTCAGCTTGAGATTGTCGGGGTGCGTATTCGTAAGAGGAATTAAACGAAAAGACACAAGTCTAGCTTTGTTACATAAACATTTGCCGAAACAAAGGTTTCACTTCTGTTTTCTATTGATTAAGGTTGGAGAAATTGCTCACGGTAAAAATCACAAAGGTAACAAAAGGCTCTTGAAACTTTTGAATAAAGATAGGGGAGTTTTATAACACAGTGATTAAACATATTAGTTTTTGCAGTCGGTTTCGGATCACTGCTGGGAGTTGATAAAATTGCAATCATATCAAGGCTGCCGGGCTTATAGAAACATACCCGTTAATACATATCTGGTTAATACATACAGGTTAATAACTGCTCAGGAGGTGCGGATAAGGAAATAACATTTATTTTTTGCCATTTACTTTTGATCTTGTTTTGCATTTTTGTTGTGTTGTTTAGAAACCGTTATCCCAGGATATCGGACCACGCAGCCAATCCGAACGCACGAATTTTAGGATGCCGCGCTGAAGAAGACTGGCAGCAGCTGTTTGGAAATAATCGGTCAGAAACAGCGTAACTAGATACTGAACTTGACTATCGAAAAATCGGGGACCGAAAAAAAGTTTATCAAGTGCATGATTTAGTTTTTCAGTACTGAAATAATATACTTCTCACTTCAGTTAATAACGGAAGCATTTGAAGAATGGAAGAAAAGAAGTGGACTTGTGTAGTATTTGGGTGTTTTCTGAGAGTCATTCAGTTACTATCAGTGAATGCTGAATTCAAAGCAGTATCCAGGGACCAGCTTGGATTCAAGTTCATGAACTTCTTCCACAAACCTGGTACAGTTCTCACCGATAGTTCCATAACAGTGCACTCCAGTGTGACCGATGTCTCGTCCTGTCAACTGATGTGTTTAGACCACACATCCTGTTTGTCCATCAACGTCGGCAAGAAACCAAACCAAACGACTTTGGACTGTGAACTGAACAACTCGACCTCTTTGTTAAAACCACTCAGTTTGAAAAAACGAGAAGGTTTCGACTTCTATGGTCTGGCTGTAAGTACTTTTGTAGAGGTAACATAAGTACTCTAGTACTGTAAGTACTCTAGTTCTGTAAGTACTCTTTGTATAGGTAACCGACTATCATTAAGTAAAACGAATTCGAAGATCAAAGGAGAAGGGAGCTTTGCACCTGCAGTTGAGATAAAATAGAGGACAACTCGTCCCTTCCCATTTCAATTTAACATGTCGGTCTAAAAAATGTGGAAACATATTAAAAACACAAATCCAATCAGTTTATTCTTCTTCTTTTTCTTCTTTTTCTTCTTTTTTTTTTTTCATTTTTTCATTTTCTTTTTTGTTTACAATTTAAAAGTTACAATTTTGTGAATAGTATACCGAAACAACGGCTAAAGTTAATGAATCCAAAACAAATGTTTAAACTGCGTAACTTGGCTCATTGAGGCTAATCTGTTAGCTGCCATAAACAAATTTTAACTTTTATGTTTAAAGATGATAAAAGATGATAAAACGTTAAGTTGACAATGAACTCACTGAGATCTATCATTTACTAAGTTGCAGAATCAGTTTACTTAGACATTATGAAAAATAAGTACTGATATAACTTCTGTCAAATATAAACATATATATGAATGATTTCGAAGTCGTTCGCGTAACTTTAATCATTCGCGGATTTAAAACTGTTAAGAGATCTAACAATTGAATCCAGACGAGACGTCGACAGGTGATTCTAGCTTTCCGCGCCATTTTCACGGAACCTTTAGTAATTTCACTCAAAATATATTTACGGCACGCTTTTACAACTTGGACTAATTATAGGACTAACCAATCTGTAATCGTGGCATTCCAAGAAATATTGCATTTTTCGGCTCTTCATTTTTTCCATTAGGAACCGTGTTTCTCGAGTTCTTGTTTGAATGGAGGAACTTGTATCCCCAACATGAATGAAGGCACGTATCATTGTAACTGCTCGACACAGATACCATATCTCCCGTATCTTGACAACCACTGCTCTGTGGGTAAGTAGAATAGCACTAATTGCTGTGACATAGGCTTTTGTCATTTATATGCAAACGAGAGATCGATCGATTTGCTCATAAAACATAGCAACTTAAAATACCAACTACCGTTATACACTGCTATTTTAAGAGAAGGATGAGAACACTCGAACCGTGAATATACTTCGAGTTTTTTTCTTTAAAAAAATGCACACTCTAAATCATCCCTTGAGTCAATCAATTGGCTTTACTGATTTTGACCATTCTATCAGTATTTTGATTTAAACTTAATGCTTCATTATGGAGCTTTCGAAACAGCTTAGAAAGTTGAAGGATAAATAACACTAAAAAACTCGAAGTGTTCACGGCCCGATGTTGGTGTGTTTGTACTAATTAACCTGATACAAAAGGTTCAAATTATTAAGAAGGGGAAAAAAAAAAAAAAAAAAAAAACGAAAAAAAGAAGAACGAAAAAGGAAGAAGAAAGATGTAATGTTATTATTGCTTGAACATTTCTCCCCAGATCATTCTGTGATTAAAACATCAGGGGTGTTTCACAACGTTTTCCACTTGGAAATCACTAAAAAGGTCTACAGCATGAACTATTACGAAGCAGAAAGAGCTTGTGCTGTTAAAGGTGCTCAGATGTCAAGCTTGAAGCAGTTGGAAGATGGATTCAGAGCTGGATTCAGTTTGTGCAGGTGAAAAGTATAGTGTTTTCGAAATATATATATATAGACATTTTTGTCTGCAAGGTTTCAATTATGAATACCTCTATTCTGACTTTACTTTACTATAGTACAACATTTGTATCGGAAGTGGGTTTCAAATGAAAAAATTTATAAAATCTTTGCCGGCAATTAATTTCAAGTTATCCTCTTAGTGAAAACATTCACATTCAAGTAAAAAGAGAAGAGGAGGTATATAGAGCGTCTAAGTCATTACCACCTGACTACTGAACAGGGAGCACATATAGAACAAATTTTGATCGTTGATCTTTATTTCTTTTTATTTAATTTTGACATGGTATATTCTGTTCTACAGTTATGGTTGGCTGATAGACGGCAAGGCAAGATTTCCAATTCTACATCCAGTGCCTGGATGCGGGTCAAGTCCAGGTATTAAGGAAGAGACAACCCCAGAAGATAAATGGCATTCAAGATACAATGTCTACTGTTACAAAGAAACAGGTAGGAAACTACAGCCTTCTTGATGTTCCGCCTTCCAAGAAACATTGATATTAAATTAATGTCATAGAAATAACAAGTACAATGATACTTTTTCCTTGTTCTTCTTGTCCCAGATAATTGCAATGATAAAAACTGGCATCAGAATGACCAAGCTTGTTACAAGTTCTTTCTTGACACCAAGGTTCGCAAGGCGAATGCTGCTCAAGCATGCGTTCTCGAAGGCTCGATTCTTGGAGTTTTCAACTCAGTGGCTAAGCTAACTTTCCTTCAAGACTACCTGCAAAGGAAGAACGTCACAGACGAACACATTCTGGTGGGATTGAGTCAGGTAAGATAAGGATGAAGACATTAGCCTTTATCAACAAGTATTTCAAAAATAATCCTGAATCGTTTGGAGAAGTAAGTAAGTAAGTAAGTAAGTAAGTAAGTAAGTAAGTAAGTAAGTAAGTAAGTAAGTAAGTAAGTAAGTAAGTAAGTAAGTAAGTAAGTAAGTAAGTAAGTAAGTAAGTAAGTAAGTAAGTAAGTAAATAAGTAAGTAAGTAAGTAAGTAAGTAAGTAAGTAAGTAAGTAAGTAAGTAAGTAAGTAAGTAAGTAAGTAAGTAAGTAAGTAAGTAAGTAAGTAAAAAAAAATAAAAAATAAAAAATAAAAAAATTGGTTGTCATTGGGAATTAAATCATGACCAAGAGAATATTAAGTAAGCTTACTTCATATTCTCTTGATCATGACATATTCCACAGCCTTCTGCAATAATTCCTTGTTATTTGCCAGAATGCTGTTGGCGCATGGAAGTGGGCGAATGGAGAAGCAGTTCAATCCTCTCTCTGGAATGTAATCCAGCCAACTGGACCAATAGGAATAGTTAATGCTGTCATGAAGTCTTTTGACAACGTACCAGACAGTGACGAGTGGAAACTACCATTTGTCTGCCAGAAGCAACTCCCTTGATTTCAAGATACATGTATTCAAAAAAAGGTTGTCAGAGCAAAAGAGATATATATGTAGAGGTAATAGGGGATAGGTCATTTCAGCACCGAAAAGATTGATTTATATTTAACAGTGAATGATCGAATTATTCGTACTAAATATCTGAATTAAAACTAACCTTGTGTTTTTGAGGGGAATAATAATAATAAGAAACACTCTAGACCTAGACCTAGCTATTCTCGCTATCTCCCACGGCACGATCTTTGATCTCCTATCGCCTTTCTCCTTTAGCTCCAACAAGCCTTTTTGAAATAGCCGTGTAGAGCTCAAACACCGCTTATCCGTGAAACAGTACTAGCTATTCAGGGTTAAATAGCACTAATAAAGCATTAAAAAACAAAGGGGTTTTCACCAATTTCCACTATTTAGTTTTATTACTGTTTCATGGATTAAGCAATTGCGCTCTACTCTTGCATGATTTTTTTTTTTTTTTTACTTTTTCGGTATTCCTATGTCTTTTTTATGTCATTTTTCGTAGCTAAATGGAAAAGTTGCACAATAGTACCCAGGACTTCAACGTATTATCCACTCCCTGCGGGCGCATGCATAGATGATGATCATTGCATGTGACAGCTGTCAATCAATAACGATATACAAAAAAAAAAAAAAAAAAACCACCTGATATTTCTTAATAGCCAGTGGATAATAAACCTGTGGTGCTCGTTTCATGATCGAATTTAGAAGTTGAATTTCGTAGAGTGAAAAAACCCGGAGAACCCGGAAAACCCCACGAAGCACAGGAGAGAACCAACAAATAACTCTACTCTCGAGCTAACCGCCACCCGGTTAGAGCATTGATCTGTTGTGCGGGAGATCGTGGTTCAAGCCTCGGCTGGACCAACACTCAGGACCTTAAAATAACTGAGGAGAAGGTGCTGCTTTCGTAATTATATCTGCAAATGGTTAGACCTTCAAGTCTTCTCGGACAAGGACTTAAAACCGTAGGCCCTGTCTCCCAACCCTTCCTAACCTACAGTAAACGGCGGGGGACATAAAAGAACCTGTTGAATTATTCGTATAAGAGAAGGGGATTGTCTCCCGCTTCAACAGCCTTACCCAATTTAGTTTGGTTTGGTTTAGGTTAATCAGATTTGTCAACATTACACTACAACACGGTTAAGCTTCACATGGAAACATGCACGGTGGACAGATACGAGAGGCCAAGAGGCCGAGGAGACTGAAAAAACAGGATGGTAGTCCCAATTGACTTTTTATCCCTAACGTACACTGTGAAAGTGGAACGGTCGAAGTAGCCACCAAACCGGTCATTCCAGGCACGTAAATCTTGAAATCTTGAATGAACAATTCATTATCCCCCCCCCCCCCCCAACCACTCCACTCCCACAGTGTATTTCAAACTAATGAAAAGATTAAATTAAATCTATACAAACATTTCATAAGATACACATTAATGAAATATTAATGAAATTGATAGACTATGGTGGCCGGTATGTAGACAGTTTCTCAACGTAGTGAGTAAAAAGAAGGCTCTTAAATACAGAGAGACTAATAGCATGTTTAATGTCTGAAGATAGACTGTTCCATAACTTAATAGTTTTAGGGAAGTAGGAATTGAGGAAATAATTCTGTTTATGCTGAGTAATGGGACGGTAGTTAGCTGAGTCAAAACTTCTTGTAGAGTAACGTGAGGTAGCAGGTACGTGAGGAAGCGAGCAAAGTTTGCAGTAATAGAACCAGACCTAATCTTGTATAGTAGTATCAAATCACTAATTTCTCGTAGATTCTAATGGTAAAAGCTTTAGAGTCTTCAGTCTTTTCGTGTAACATATATCAGAGGGTGAATAATTTAGAATAAACTTAGTTGCACGTCTCTGTATGTTCTCTATTAACGCTTTGTATTTAGCCGTGTATGGCGACCATAGGCTTCACGCATATTCAAGGCGGGGCCTTACTAGAGTGCAGTATAGAAGCTGCCTTGTCGAAGTGTCAAGTATGTCCCAACAAACTCTTTTCACAAGACCTAACATTCTGTTTGCCTTCATACACATGTATTCAATATGTGGTCCCCATGACAGGTCCTTAGTCACAATGACACAAAGGTCTGTGGTCTGATTCAAGGGCTTGTCCAGCCAAGTGGTAAATTTTCTGAGGATTCTTGACAGATCTCTTCTTGGACATTTGTAGAACCTTGCACTTTATAGTGCTAAACTCCATTGCGTGTTCTAAGCTCCAATTACTCAAAGAGTTCAGGTCACACTGCAACGAGACTTGCAGAGTCTATACTACGGTACAGTTTTGAGTCGTCCGCATATAGAGCAATACTCGATTCTTGACTCACATAACTTGGTATTTCATTTGAATACACAAGGAAAAGCAGGGGCCCTAGAATTGACCCCTGCGGAACTCCAGATTTCGCGGGCAACCAGGAGGAAGAAGTCCCGTTGAGCACTACACGTTGTTGTCTCCCCGTTAAATAGCTAGCAAACCAATCGAGGAGAGAGCCTGTGATACCGTATTCCCACAACTTCAACAGGAGAAGATGATGTCCTTGTCGAAGGCCTTGGAGAGGTCTACGTGAATGACATCTACCTCCCCGCCCCTTGCTAAACTGTTCAAGATGTCACTATAGACTTCCAAAAGTTGCGTCACAGTTGATTTGCCTTTCAGGAAGCCATGTGGTAAAGGGACGGTAGAAAATGAGCAAGACAATGGTTGAAAACACAACGTTCAAGGACTTTGGATACAATATAAAGCAACGAAACAGGTCTGTAGTTTTCTACGAGAGATGAGTCATTTTTCTTGAAATTAGGAGAAATGTTAGCTTTTTTCCAGAGCGCTGGAACTGAGCCAAGCGATAGGCACATATTAGAACGTTTTCCAACAACCGGGGTTAAAAATTCTAATGAGTTTGCTAATATGCTAATGATCTACGTACCGTACTGCCAGCTAAATTATACCGAAATAATCTGCGTGAAGAAGTTTTAACCTTAAAATGCTAGTCTTATTGCACTTTCTGTGAACTTGTCATAATTTCTAGGAATGTAAACGAACTCAACGTTCTAAATTTATTAAAAACTCAACAAGTGTTACAAGACTTTATGTTTTTAATTCAACATCAACGTTTGTATCTGAAAAAATGCAAACGAGTGGACTAACCTAGCATGGAAATTTGCTTTACACAGAAATACCTTTTTAGTTTGTTATAAATGTTCAAATAAGCGTACTCGACGTTCAGCAAGAAATGACGCAAGCTCCACACACTGGAAGAAGCCATCTAGGATGTCTCCATAACTGTGATATGGCTTTGTACACTTTTATTTCTTTAAATACATGCTCCACCTTGATTCGTCATCGTGACAGACACTTGTTAAAGCGCCTTGCCCGCCTTCTTTCTCTGGGGTTCAGCAAATGCATTTGATTTGCTCTTACGGCCGTCAGCAATGGTCCACCATCAGGATAAGCCTTGTCCGCTAGAAGTTTTGCTCCTAGTGGTAGGTCCAGAGGCTGTCCTGGTCCAATGCGGGCCATCAGCCTGTAAGATGTCGCATCGTGTGTACTACCAAGAAACCCGGCTTGAACATATCTCAAGTGTCCAAGGTTATCAATGATAAGTTGGGTGTTGAAACAGTGGTAGTGACGGTGCCCACTATAGAACGATCTCTGGGGCTCTGTTATGGGTCGGTATATCTCATGCGGGGTTGCGTCTACAGCGCCCACTGCGTTTGGGAATTCTGGCCAATTTCCCCTGATGTTGGCCCATTCATTTACATTTAACCAGCGAATTTGATTTTGGAAATACCTCCACATCTCTGGTATGACTCTGTATATAATTCGCACAACAGTTGATGGGTCTGTATCGAACCACAGAGCTAGACTTTCCACATGCAGATATTTGCGTAGCCACATTAAAGCTAATAGAACTTGATTCGTGATGTTGAGTTGTGAGCGTCCTAGTCGTTGACGTGGTAATCCATCCCTTGTTAAACGGAATAGAGCTGGAGAAACATCTGCTACTAGCTGCAGAAATGACTGTGGGGTTTCACCTGTATTTCTCCAAAACAACCATGGCTGTCTTTGTATTAGAGAGAACACATCCCTGCCACGGAAGCCTGTAAGAAGACGTCTATTTAACGGCACGTTTGGTATGTTTATCGGAGGCTGGGAAGCAAACAGGAGTATCAAAATTGCTAGTATTTGCAAAAGCAGGACACGTATATCCTGAATCTGCATCTCAAGTTCACAGTAGCTACCAGTCAAACTTCTATTTTTTGAATAATTAAAATCGAAGCGTGCAACTAACACCGTTTTTGTAATTAGTCCAGGCTGTTTAGAGTTTTGCACTTCGGAATTTTCTGAGCATTCAGTGCCCATCGAGTGACAATTGAGTTTAGCTAGTTTACTTGATTATTTCTGATAAACGTTTTGTCAAGATGTCACAAAAAGATTCTCCAATACCGGGAAATTCGCATGGGTTAGGTAAGTAAACCATTCTTAAAAAGCCCATTTCTGGACTTTTGCGACAAATTAATTTTATTATCGTTTTCAACTTATGGTTTGTAATTTTAATTGTGATAGGATCACTACCAAAGCGTGCTAATGTTGGTGAAAAGGAAATTGAATTTATTTCTAAATGCTACAACGAATGTAATAGCAAAGAGTGGCCTGAAATCCTACAGTACTGCAAAAAAAGAATCCTAGAGGCACAACTCCCTCATCATGTTGTGGCACTCTATCTGGAGAGCCCACTGGCAAGTCGACTGATAACCAGAATGAAGAACATTTTAAAGAAAATGTTGGCTTCCCCGACTGAACCAATAGACTCCATGAAGTATGCAGAGAAGAAAACGCCTTCCCAGAGAAGACAAGCAGTGAAGGACAAATTAGAGGGAGAGTATGTTGCGTCATCATCATGCGAGAGCGAGTTTGATGAAAAAGATGACTGCTTTGCCGGTACGAACAAGGTATCTAAAAAGAGGAAGGTTGACAATGCAGCAGAAACCCAAGCTGCACATAAGAAAATGTGCGAAAAGGCTTTGGAAACGATGAGTAAAGTAGATGCCGTTTTAGGCAAGGTGGACAAATATCTAGATAAGAATAACCAAGCTATTAAAAAATGGATTCAAATCTTCAGTCTCGACTGTTATAGCGAGCTGGTATATCGTCACTTCTACTCAAAGATTTGTAATTTATAAACGTTGCTGTTCAATAAAACTTCTATAAAAATCTTGTAACAATTTTAGTAAGTTTTTAGAGAAGTAAACTCGTTGCTGCTGGCCTATCTCCGACTTCTCAGAAGTTACATATATGAAACTTCTGAAAAGCCGGAGAAAGGCCAGCACCAGCAACAGCAAGTTTACTTCTCTTAAAACCAAATATATAGCGTTAATAGTTTTGTAAGAACGTTTTAGAATGGCAAGCGTTTTAATGCTGAGTTCGTTTACATTCCTGGAAATTATGACAAGTTCACAGAAAGTGCAATAAGACTAGCATTTTAAGGTTAAAACTTCTTCACGCAGATTATTTCGGTATAATTTAGCTGGCAGTACGGTACGTAGATCATTAGCATATTAGCAAACTCATTAGAATTTTTAACCCCGGTTGTTGGAAAACGTACTATTGAACAGCTGACACAGGGATGGCGCTATTTCGCTTGCAGTGTTTTTTAATAAGGTACCAGGGATACCGTCCGTTCCACAGGCTTTGTACGGGTCTAGGTTGAACAAAACTTTCTCTACTTCAGGAACAGTAAGTTGGACGGAACTCAATTCCTCGTCTAATTGGATGGGAGACTGGACATGGACAATTTGGAGCCCTAAGAGGGCGTCTCTGTAACAGCGTGCCACTCGATCTGGGCTCGAAAAATAGATTTCTTTTATATTCCTATCATCGAAAGTACTATCTATCCTCACTACAAAATTGCAGTTAGAATTGTTCTAAATTCTTTTTTCCACCCGCTATGCGAATTTTTGTCCATCGACCCCAAATCAGTGAAAGACGCCGATTTTCGAGGTCGGCCGTGGGCTACTTTCAAAGTCTGTTTTCTCGGGTTTCTCTGCACATAAAAGCTATTTTTTCTATCCAGAACTTTAGTCTAGTGTAACTTCTGCACAAAAACAGTAATAGTTTTTTTTGGAATGCGCGAATTCTGAAAAATAATCCTAACTGATCGAGACTACTGAAAGCGTGACGTGGAAAGCTAAGATTATGAGACCTCGAATATTGCAAATTTCTCATTTGTGGCACCTAACCCAGCCCTAAAATATCATTCAACCTTGAGATAAGAAGCTATTTTATAGATGTGTGCAATAAAATTTGCGGCACATTGCGTTTCTACGAAATAAGCTAAGTTTCAAATTGCTCTATTTTCAGTTATTTCCTTGCGTGACACGACAGGCCGTTGGGTCTGTGACGGCTACTTCTTTGCTCGTTATCCTCAATACCATTACCTAAAATATAATATGATGAATTAAACCTTAACTTTACAATATTTGTTCCATTATAAAAGATTTCAATGATCTACGGCTTCATTTAATAGTGTTTCTATAACCTGTTTTGAAGTTTCACCGCACAGTAATTTTTGTAATTTGAATATCTCGAGCTCCTCGGGAGGTCAATCGTTATTTGTTTATTTAATTATAGTAAAGAAATCCTCGCTTAGTAATATCTCGAAACATCCTAAAGAGATCCAAAAATGAGAAGTGTTCTTGTTTGTAGAGCTGAATATTTCTAGTTTTTTTAGTTGAAGGTAACATATTATTCATATTATTGTAAGTGAAGGATGTACTTGCCCGCGTTAGCATCGTTATTTTCACTGTGTTATTGCTCAACTCTATACTTATATTAGTAGTACTTGGAATACTGAATCTATGTCTTTGTACTGAATACTAGTGAGTTAGACTAGGACGTCTAAATTGAAGACTCTTGCAAAAAAATAAAATAAAATAAAATAAAACAAAATAACTAATGCATAATTTTTTTTATTAAATATACATCTTTAATATAATACAAATAACCATAATTACAAATACGAATATATATCTAAGAGCGAAATTATCAGAGAGAAATAAGTCTACTTACGATGGGCTCCGCCGAGAACCAGACGAAGCTTCTTATACAGTATATCACTTCTTCAAGAGACACCTTCAACACTTAGCATGGGCTGGGCTCTAAAACCAAGAGCCGGAGCTGCTCTACAGAAAAATGTGCGGTCGTATTTGACAGCAAAGTTTGACCTGGGTGAGAGGACTGGTAGAAAAGCAGACCCTGAACAAGTTGCCGCGGAAATGCGGTGCGCGAGAAATGAGAACAATGAAAGGCGCTTTGAAAGAGAAGAATCGGGCTATCAAAGACCCAGATTGCAGGATTCTTTTCACGTCTTTCCACTTCGCGAAAAAAATCCACAGCATGAGATATTACCGTGACCAGTCCTCAGGAAAATGTACGATCTTTGGTAGACGAGGAAGACATTCAGGATGTAATACGAGAGTCAGAACGTATAAATCTGTTATAAGAAATTGAGGATAGCATTGGCCTGCAACACCCCATTATTCACTAGTCAATTGAAACCCCCTCCCCCCTCCCCCCGCGAAAAAAGGATAATAAGAACCTATAAGGCTACAATTTTAAGAAAGGTTCTTATCAGTGGAGTTCAGTGTAAAAGTGTATAGGTAGAAACTGCTATAAGTTTGTTTGAGCATGTGTTTTGTGTAGAACATACTGTCCTGTACTAGGCTACGGGCTGCCTGTGCTTGGAATCACAACGCCTTCTTCGGTATTTTTTAAGATGGCCGACCTCTTGTTTCCAGGCTGACATATTCAAACGAGCGTTAAAATCCCCGCTCGATTCCCCGCTGAGAAAACCATTCGTTAAATCCCCGAACCCCGGGTGCAATCATGCTCTTAAAATTACATCAAAAACGCGTCACGTCCCCGTTCAGTGCCCCGCTAGCCGGGGTTTCAATTGACTAGTGCATTATGACACGTACGATCTATGCGACTACTATATCAAAGAAACAAGATCTCAGCCTTCAATGGCGGAAGCTAAACATTAGAGAGTTTTAGATTGACTTTTTTTTCTCCCCGCAAACGGCAAACGTGACCACGTTTTCATAGTTTCCCTGTATTTTGCTCACCAGGCGCAAATATTCTTTTGATGATAATGATAATGTAATGATAATGATAATGATAATGATAATGATAATGATAATGATAATGATAATGATAATGATAATGATAATGATAATGATAATGATAATGATAATGATAATGATAATGATAATGATAATGATAATGATAATGATAATGATAATGATAATACAGCAAAACAACAACAAGAGAAAAGGCCGTCCAATAAAAACATCAATAAGAACAATCTACCAAAGATTTCAGGAATATCAACCATCACAGATTTTGAAAGAATGCTTTAGACGCAACCATAATAGCTTGGCTTCAAAGTAGCTGAACTTACTCGGGTAGAGTGAGAGCTGAATGTTTCTCTAAGAGAAATGAGCAATACATTGATTGATTGATTGAATAATGGTAATAATGATAATAATAATAATGGTTTATTTGAAGCATATCTACAGAGTAGATCTATATCTTAAAAAGTATTGGAGGAGCCAGTACCCGCAACCTCCACTTCCGAACCGCCGCCCCTATATGATCATAATTTTCACAATCACTCGTTCTGTAGTTATAAATGAATTCATACGTTTGTTTACACCTGTTGCAAAAATCGTCGTCTCAGCCGAAGAACAGTCAAGACTGCAAAGTATTTTTTAGAAAAAATGATAGTATATGGAGTTCGAAAATATCGGAAGGACGAAATACCTTTTCACAATAGGAAATGATGGATAATTCATAAAGGAAATAAACGTTGAGAAGGTTAAATGACTAGTGACAAAGATATCAATGATATATTACCTACAACTCATAAAAAAAAATAAAATAAAATAAATTCAGCTCTACCAACAAGAACAGTTCTCAGTTTTGGATCTTTTTAGGATGTTTCGAGATATTAGAGCGATATCACATAAGCAATGTTTAGCATGCAAATGAGCTGGTGAGTAAAATAGCATGCTAATGATGTGCTCACGTGGCTACACGCTTCGGTGAACCAGCTAAAGTTTTAAAAAAGACTATAACGACAAAAATTCGCTGGTACAAAATATTTAAAATGAATTATAACGATTTATAAGATATGGGTTTAATGCAAGCTTACTGTAAACAACATTTTTTGGGGTTCACATATCTCAAATATCTAAACAATCAAAACATAACAATTTTCATTTAAAGGAGTTTATGGACTGCAGAGTCGAATTTAAGATGTAAACTCCTTTCTATAATATATTTTTGACTTATAATTTCTATGAAATGCATTGATATCGTTCACTACAACTTAATGAAAATATAGACGGACGGGTTTCCAGTAAATTCTTAGATTTGTTGAAAAAGTCTGACCCGTCTTTCTGCCAAAAACACTACAAGCTCAATGCAAATTGGCATCAACCACCTTGGATGTCTCCAAATATTTGCTATAGCCTTATAAGTTTTCATGCCCTTGAAAACGTGTTCTACTTTAATGCGTCTTCTTGCCAAACACCTATTTCCGAGCTCGCCTTTGGTCTCTAGCGTTCAGTAAATGCATTTGCATCGCTCGTATTGGAGTAAGTAGGGGTCCGCCGTCTGGGTAAGCTCTATCAGCTAGAAAATTAGCGTCACGCGGTAGGCTAAGGGGTTGTCCAGGTCTAATCGGGGTCATAAGCCGGTATGCAGTCGCATCGTGTGTACTTCCTAGGAAGCCAGCTTGCACAAAACGCAAATTCCCTTCGTTATCTATAACCAGCTGAGTGTTAAAACAGTGATAGTGACGGTGGCCACTGTAGAATTGTCTCTGTGGTTCGATAAGGGCCGATAAATCTCGTGCGGAGTTGAATCAATCGCACCAACTGCATTCGGAAATTCGGGCCAATTACCCATCAAGTTCGCCCATTCCAGATCATTGAGGCATATTATTTGATTATGGAAGTACTGCCAGAGCTCAGGCAAAACTTTGTAAATGATCCGGACGACAGACATAGGATCGATGTCATACAATAGCGCCAGGGTGTCAACATGGGGATACTTCCTCAACCACATGAGCACTAACAAAATTTGGTTGATAAGATTTATCTTTTGTCGCCCTTGGCGCTGTCGTGGTTGCCCGCGAACATTCAACTAAAAAAGGTTTGGTGTCAAATCTCTAACCAGTTGTAAAAAAGAGTCTCGCCAGTGTTCTCCAAAATAACCAACACTGCCCAGAAATAAGAGAAAACACGTCCCGCCCTCGAAAGTCATATCCGTGAAAACCCGGTAGCAAACGCTGGCTCAAGGAAAAGCGACCACCTCTTAGTGGAGGCTGCAAGGCAACAAAAAGCAGCACGACCGCTATTAAGGTTCGAAGCAAGGACTGTAGCTGTACGAGATCCATCAGGTCTTCTCACATGCATGCACTGTATTTCATGGTTGCATGGTGATGCTAATTAAAGGACAATACAAATTACAAATTCTTTCATGCATTTTTTCCACTCTCTCACAATATTTCTCGCCAGTGTTGCGGGTGTTGAGTTTTAGGAGCTGTTCTAAATTTGAAATATTTTCCGCTAATATTCGATTTCCACGAAAATGTGGAGTCCCTTGGAAGTAGAAAGTACCTCTTCAAACGATAGACTCGATGAACAAGAATCAAATAAAGCAGGTAAGTGCCCAAGGAGTTGAAACTGCAGAAAACTCGCGAATGAAATATTTCAATACTTTGACATTTTATTAATCATTTCCCTTCAAAATAAAACAGGCACCGAAAAGAAAGCAAGAGCGAATGTAGGTGACCTGGAAAGGAAGTTTATTCTCCAATGCTACAACCTATCCACGGGGAAGGATTGGAAACATGTCCTTCTGTTTACGAAAGAGCGAATACTAGATGCGGAGCTGCCTCAACGTGTTGTGCAGATATACATGGATTCTCCACAGGACCGCGTTATAAACCGCATGAAAAATATCGTCAAGAAGGCCCTCTCATCTCCACTCCATGCTAAACATTGCTTATGTGATATCGCTCTATTACTAAGCGAGGATTTCTTTACTATAATTAAATAAACAAATAACGATTGACCTCCCGAGGAGCTCGAGATATTCAAATTACAAAAATTACTGTGCGGTGAAACTTCAAAACAGGTTATAGAAACACTATTAAATGAAGCCGTAGATCATTGAAATCTTTTATAATGGAACAAATATTGTAAAGTTAAGGTTTAATTCATCATATTATATTTTAGGTAATGGTATTGAGGATAACGAGCAAAGAAGTAGCCGTCACAGACCCAACGGCCTGTCGTGTCACGCAAGGAAATAACTGAAAATAGAGCAATTTGAAACTTAGCTTATTTCGTAGAAACGCAATGTGCCGCAAATTTTATTGCACACATCTATAAAATAGCTTCTTATCTCAAGGTTGAATGATATTTTAGGGCTGGGTTAGGTGCCACAAATGAGAAATTTGCAATATTCGAGGTCTCATAATCTTAGCTTTCCACGTCACGCTTTCAGTAGTCTCGATCAGTTAGGATTATTTTTCAGAATTCGCGCATTCCAAAAAAAACTATTACTGTTTTTGTGCAGAAGTTACACTAGACTAAAGTTCTGGATAGAAAAAATAGCTTTTATGTGCAGAGAAACCCGAGAAAACAGACTTTGAAAGTAGCCCTCGGCCGACCTCGAAAATCGGCGTCTTTCACTGATTTGGGGTCGATGGACAAAAATTCGCATAGCGGGTGGAAAAAAGAATTTAGAACAATTCTAACTGCAATTTTGTAGTGAGGATAGATAGTACTTTCGATGATAGGAATATAAAAGAAATCTATTTTTCGAGCCCAGATCGAGTGGCACGCTGTTACAGAGACGCCCTCCTAGTACTAATGTACTAGCAATTGACACCCATGATTGTGAGCTGCACGGCTGCTACTAGTGCCTTAATATGAGGCCCGTAAAGTCCTCCACTCTTTCTTTCTTTCTTTCTTTTTTTCTTATTCCATTTCCATCTCGACGTCCGGCCGGGAGGGGGTGGGGGGGGGCATCGGCCGCCTGCATTTGCTTCTTCTTATGTATTCTTTCTTGTCTTGCTCCTCTTTTTTCTCGTTCTTTCTTTCTTTCTTTCTTTCTTTCTTTCTTTCTTTCTTTCTTTCTTTCTTTCTTATTTCACAAATATATCTCTGTCCAGTTCACTCGTGAGAAAAGATGATCACCAAGGCCACATTGCTTCCATCAATAAAACCCTAAAGCAGATGTGCCGTAAGAACAGTTGGAACTACATTAAGAATAACAACATAACACTGGAACATCTAAATCGTGGTGGACTACACCTATCTAAAGTCGGCACTACAATTCTTACTAATAATTTTGAGTCATTCATAAATAAGAATTAGGCTATTGCCGCTTTGGAGTCCGTGTTGAATCCGTCCATTCCATAATCCATAATCCTCCCACGTCAAACAGGAATAGTGGTAAGTCAAATGAAGCATCATTATTTGGTCGCGGTAAAATCATAGCATGCCTAAATATTAATAGTCTACTAGGCCATATTGATCAGCTTAAGATATTTTTGAGTACTCATGAGAAAATCGATGTATTAGAGATTAATGAAACTAAATTAGACCAAACCATCTGCGACGACGACATCCATTTACCTGGATTTGATGTAGTTAGGAGAAACAGGAGTATTAATGGAAGAAATGGAGAAGGTGTCTGTATCTACTTAAATCAAACCTAATTTTTCGAGTAGAGAGGATTTGAGTTCACAGTATCTCGAAAGAGAAATAATCAAACCTCGATCTAAGCCCTTCTTAATTAGTACCTGATACAGACCACCTCACTCTCCGCCGGATTTATTTGGGCATTTTGAAGACACTCATCGAAAAAGTTGATACGGAAAATAAAGAATTATACCTTTTAGGAGACCTACATTGTAATCTATTATCAAACAACTCGGATCACAATTCTTCCCAACTCCTTAATATCATGGATATTTATGGATTAAGCCAGATGATAAATGAGCCTACGAGAGTAACAAAAAATACTAGAGCCCTCATTGAGACTTATGTTTAACTAACTCCCCGGAGAAAGTCTCTAAGTCGGGAGTTTTACAAATTGGCATAAGCGATTATTTTCTTATTTATATGACTCGCAAATCAAAACATCTGCGATCTGGAATCCATGAAACTTCTGTTGTTAGGTACTTAAAATTTTTTGACAAAGATAACTTTCTTCACGATCTGAAACAATTACAATGGGATGATGTTTCTACTCAAAATGATCCAAATGAGATGTGATAAGCACGCACCTTTAAAGACCAAACTCGGAATTAATGAGTAGGAAAAGGTCCCCCTTGATTACTAGAATTAATAACTAAAATACGCAAGTGAGACTTCTTAAAAAGAAAACACACTAAAACAAACGATCACAAAACATGGGAAGATTTAAAAAAAGCTAGGAACGAAGTTAATCGTTCTATTAAGCTAACTAAACGCGGATATTTCACAGACAATCTCGATGCCAATACGAAGGATCCAAGAAAAACATGGAGGCTCATTAATGAGCTGCAAAATCGTCAACGCAAAGTAACCAATATATCCCCAATAAAAGATGGAAATCGAACACTAAGCTCTGCATTAGACATTGCCGAGTCGTTTAACTCCCATTTCGCTAATATTGGTATTGATTTAGCCCGTGAAATATCTAAAACTACAGTTGATGCGCTAAGTTATTTAAAACCAACCGAAACAAAATTCTTATTGAAAAAGATTGACGTTCAAACTGTCCTTCAGTTAATAAGTAGGACTGACGGCAAAAAAGCAACAGGGCTTGACAGAATTCCTTGTAAACTTCTCAAAATGGCTGCTGATATTGTGGCACTATCGTAAACAGAGATATTTAATAAATCAATTTCAGTAAGTATTTTTGCGACTGAATGGAAATTAGCAAGAATAACACCTGTTTTTAAAAAGGGTTCCAAGTCTGATATGAATAATTATCGCCCAATATCTGTCATCCCCGTAGTTGCTAAGATATTTGAAAAAATTGTATATGATCAATTGTATGCATATCTTAATAACAATAACTTGTTAACAAAATGTCAATCCGGTTTTCGTTCATTACATAGCACATTAACAGCTCTACTTGAGGCTGCTAATAGTTGGTGTGTCAACATAGACAAAAGCTTTCTAAATGTCGTGGTATTTATTGATCTCAAGAAAGCTTTTGATACTATCAATCACGAAATTCGTGTCATTCGGAAGCTGGAATGTTATGGAGTTGAAGAAAGAGGATTAAGTTGGTTTAAATCGTATCTTAGTGATAGAACCATAGAACACAGCATTGCTATACAAATCATCAGCTGTCTGGTCCTCGAACTATAACTTGCGGAGTTCCTCAAGGATCAATCCTTGATCCTCTGCTCTTTTTAATATACATAAATGATGTACCAAATTGTTTTACGCAAGATATAGAATAGAATATTAGCTGTGCAGCCTCAACAATGAGTAATCTTCAAACTCAAATTTTCAAAACTTCAAAATATCAATATCTGGCTTAGAGCTAATATAAATTAAGCTTAAATATTGGCTCACGCCCCAAAAGCTACAAAATCAAAGAGATATAGTACCACCACCTTACAAGTAGATAATAAACAAATAAAAAAGGTTGATAATACTAAATATCTTGGAGTGTACATAGACGACACCTTGTCATGAAAAATCCATATTAGTGAAATCTCAAAAAAGATTTTCTCGGGAATTGGTGCACTGAAGCGAGTCAGACCGTTTATTAGTCAACACACTGCAATAACAATATACAAGGCTTTAATTGAGCCACACTTTGATTATTGTAGTTCTGTTTGGGATGGACTATCTCAGCAATTTAGTGATAATTTGCAAAAACTACAAAATCGTGCAGTCACAGCTATCACTTGCTCGGGCTATGATACTAGTTCAGAATTATTGCTCAAAAGACTCGAATTAGATAAATTACATATTAGAAGGAGAAAACAAAAAGCTGTCATGATGTACAAGTTTCTGAATGGTCTCACGCCCAGCTACTTACGAGATTTGTTCACCATGAAAAATACTCCTTATCAATTTAGAGAATCCGACAACAAGGTTAATATTCCTAAACCTAGACAAGGGCGGATCCAGCCAAAATTGGAGGGGGGGGGGGGGGGGGGCTAATTGTGTATTGAGTTTAGGGAGGCTAATTGAGTTTTTCCGTCAACACATGGAAAACAATATAAAAAAGCATCGTTTCTTTCTGCTGAAGGGGGGCTTCAGCCCCCCTTTGCCCCCCCTGGATCCGCCCTTGCTAGAACTGACTGCTGTAAGCGTAGCTTCAGCTACAGTGGCTCTGTGTTATGGAATGGATTGTCAGTTGACTTGAGAAAGTCAAAGTCTCTCAATCATTCTAAAATAGGACTTGACAAATTTTATTCATTATCAGACTCCCACACGGCAAACATGTAAACCAGTTTTGATTTTAACTTATTTGAATTTAGGATGTAACTGATGTTTTTACCGTCTATAAATAAAGTTTTCTGTCTGTCTGTCTGTCTGTCTGTCTGTCTGTCTGTCTGTTAGCCAGAAAAGCAGAGATTAACTAACCCCCCCTCCCAACACACACGCACACGCATACCATCATCATCATCACCTTTAGCATGATAGTCTAAAGAGCTCATACTCTTCGTATGACTCTTCGTATATACGGACCAGCAATGAAACAGCATTCAGTCAAAATAAAAAACCTTGAGTCTCCAAAAACTTCAATCATTACTTATGACCCTCCCCTCTAAAACTCCAGTCTTCCCCCACCAAAAAACGTCCCTTCCGAAATTCTAATATAAATTTCGATTTTTAAAACACACAAAAGATACCAAATTACCGATTTTTACCCCAAAGAGACACGACGAACAAAACCGATACTTTTACCCGTCTCCCCCGTCCCCCGGGATATAAGAGTACTATACCCAATAGGACGTTTGCTTGATGGCGTCATTGACCTCTACTACCAGACTCCCTTGCACACTTTCTCTTGTTCAGTTAATTAGTACTATTCTCATGAGGAAATACAAATTTCAATAAGAACGAAAATTCGCGGAGCATCTTGGTAGTGGGAGTCAAATGACGCCATCATGCAAACGTCCTATACCTAATGATGTCTCATTTGCTAACAGACTCTTTTAAACAATTTAAAATTAAGTTCATTTTCTCTTGCTTCCAGGCTTCCTGTAAACGTCAGTCTATTTTTCCAGAATTTTCTTTACTTCGTCAAGAGCAGAACGTCAATAACTTCTCGCTAGCTACACCAGTATTTATAATATTCCACTTATGTTTATAACTATTCTTCTTATCTATATTTGTGCTTTGATCAGTTCGAGAAAAACCTAGAATAAATTAACCATTTATTCACCGTTGATTTCTTCGGCCATAAAATAGAATATTTGGATTTATCTTTCAACCAGAGTCATATTTCAGCTACTGACAAATGACAATGCTTCTTTTCTAAATTGTAAATAAAAAATTCATCACTACTATAGAATTTTCTGAGCGAAAGACTTTTGCTATGGTAATTCGAAGGTTCAGTGAAGTGTTGCCATTCTAGACTGTCACTCGCCCCATAAGTATCATAACGATATCTGAAAAGGTTCAAGGGGGAAGGTAAACAAAGACACCCTTGAGAATCATTGCTTCTGATTGGTTAGAGTAGTGTCGCCGTACGTTTTCCGGGTATAATGAAGTGGTCTCGGGAGTGCTTCGGTAAGTGTTCGTTAACAAATCGTCGGTATTTGCTGTATTTGGGCCGATGATGTAAACCCTTACTCTCGACGCCGAAGGTTTCGTAGTTGTAGTCATGGATCTGAAAAAACTTGCGAGAAATCTTAAATTCGTCGAGTAAAATTATATTTTATCCACGATTTACAACGCCGTAGAACAAACTACATCTTCGTGTAATAACAGTTTATTTCATACCTTCTAGTAAGATCATTTGAAATCGCTGTTCTACTAGGACTTCAGCCAAAATGACATCGCTATCGGTAATGCCGGCTTGGAAACAAGAGCTGATCGAAAAAAAAAGAAAGAAAGAACAAGAAGAAAAGGTAAAAACTCAGGTACAAAACGATCGATCAGCTTCTTTACCCGAATGGAAGAAAAATTTGTTAGCTAGAAAGAAAGGCTTACATGGCGCAGATACGAATCATGGGCTTGACAAGCAGTCTAATAATATTGGCAATAACACTACTGCTAGCGGCTACGATAAACTTAGCCAGAAAAGGAGCTCTTTTACTACCAATTCAACGGAACGAGAACATGAATCCAATTTGAGCAAAAATCCACCAAAAGTAATAGTAATTCCAAAAGAGAACTCGCAGAATGGAACCCAAGGAGGGAGGCAGCATTCCTTTGTCGCCAGCAGTTCGCCACAATCAGATCAACAAAAGGAGTACAAACAATTTGACCATAAACTGTCAAGGAATGGCCAAGAAAACTACAATAACCAGGGAATTGTTCCAGAAGATAGCGAAAATAGCAGTAAAGTTTCATATGAACACATAAAAACACCTTCAGAACTAAGAAAACTTTTTGGAATAGTGAGTCGTGATTCTGCCAGCATAACCTTTACGGAATCCAATAAGACCCAAAACCAACAAACCCAAGCTCACAAAGATGTCTCGACAAAGCCCCATCGAAGCACTTGCACAAGGGATTATGAACAGAGCCAAAAGTCCACTGCCAACACTCATCCACAAAACTCTTCAAGGGAGTCCATGTCCTTGAAGGAGAAGGAAGTGGAGTTGCCCAAGTCCCAGACACCTGCTAAAAATGAAAAGGCAAAAGAGAAGGACAATGTTATAATAATTCCCAGGGATAATGACTCTCAAATTAATGTTTGTTCAAAAGATGATGATAAACCAGAAAGTGTAAAAGACGATGAAATACCAGCTGAAGTTCATGTTGAAGCAATAAGAACCAAGTTTGGGCCTTCTGGAAACTTTCGTCTACATAAAAGCTCATCATCTGACAATCTTTTAATTTCGAAGCATCATGAAATGTCTCCAAGATCTAGAGAAAAACCCCCACCACTAAATAAGCGATGGTCAGCAGATGTTGGTGGTCTCTTGTCTCCTACAAGGAGTACTAGTGATGATGAAGATATCTTTGATTCAGGACGTTATGATAATTATATGAAACGTGTGAGATCCAAATCCATGGGGGATGTTAAAATAACTGATCATCATTTTCAAGACTTGGAACCTGTTTTAAATCTAAAACACAGAGCAAGTGTTTCATCTGGTATTGAGCATCGTCTACAGGTACTAAGGCATAATGTGTTAGTTTCAGATGGACAAAATGATGATTATGAAGAGGTCAATGAGAATACAAATATTTGTTTGGATGAGAGTATAAAAAATAATTTTCAAGATGGCCAGAGTAAGAGTACTAACATTGTTGGGTCAAATGGAAAGCAAATGGATGAAGATGCCCCAAAGATTCGAAAAGCATCATGGTTTAATCAAGAGGATCATACCAAGGATACAGACTTATTACTTTCTCACCAAGATTATGACTTGAATGAAAAACCAGCAAAAAAATCCACCATTTCACAACACTCAGGTCATGATTTAAATAAATCATCTGAGGTTCAAGAAAAAGTCAAAGCCAAGCATCTTAATTCTGGAAAAAAGGATGAAGCCATCATATATGATAGGAAGTCCAAACAAGATCAGAATGTTGAAGTGTCCTCAAGCAACAAAGAATCTTGTACTCCATTGAAACCTGTACCCCAAAAGAATATACTCATGAATGGCACTTCTCCTGGTGATGATGAGCCAGAAAAGGATGAAAAGCCACCTAAGGGATCAGTGCATAAATTAAGTTCTCTCTTTGGGTCAAGTGTTTCTAAGGGTAACAAAAAGGCAAAAGCAAAAACTGATAATAATGTGACAAGTAAATCTTCTCAAGAACAGCATCTTAATCAAGAAAATAAGTCAAAACCTGAAAAGAAAGATTCACAAAAAAGCAGTTCTTCCAGAATTTTTCCCTGGTCAAAAAAGCAGAAAAAGTTTGAGCCAGTCACAGATGTAAAGGTTGAGGAAACCAAACCATTTAGTGGAGCTAGCATCTTAAGGCCAGTCCACCAAGAGGTTGTCAAACAAAAAATCACTGGTAATATGACATTAGTAATAAATTCAAATGCAGGATCATACGAAGCAAAGCCTAAGCAAAAACAACCACAATTAAATTCCCCAAACCAAGCTTCTGGTATAGGCCACCTCAACAGTCTAACTGCTGGGCAAAACTCACAAGTGAATATGTCTTCAACTAAGTACGAACAACAAAGTAACTGTTCTCCAGCAGTCCGTAAGCCAGATGATATGATGGTAACTGTTATAGATGTCCCAGGTCCCAGTAGTACTGATGATGTAGAAGTGTCTGCTATTGATATGCCTGGTCCACCCTCTTCCACTCCAGTATCAGTTATTGATATCCCTGAGTCACCAGAACATGATATCAAAGTGTCAGTCATTGATATGCCAGATGAGGAGGTAGATTCAGATGATTCTGATAGCAGTGGTTCTTGCATGTCTGGGAGCTATGACATCAATCCAGTTATTGGATCTAGTAGCGTTTATACCATTAATGAAATAAGCAGAGAGGAGGAGGAGGAAGAAGAAGATATAGATAATGTTCCAGTTTCATATTTTGGTGACTCAACGTACATGAAGGTGCCTGAAGTGGTTTTTGAAAGTAAAGTGGAAAATGTCAAATCTTGTCTGAGCAGCCCACTTCGTTCAAGGAAGGTAAGCAATATGACTCTTTAGATCTAGCAATCATGATCTTTATAATGACTATACTGTTAAAAAATTAGGCCAGTGGTGGGCTTTTCTCACGTGGCAGCCATGTTGACTGAAAGAATAGATTCCACCACATGTAGCCTCCCATTCAAGTGCTTGAGAATATATTTATGTGGGCTAAACAAAGGTGGTCTTCATTCTCATGAGAATAAACATGGATGCCACGTGAATGAGACCCATTTGATCTAATTTTTTTCATTAATGGCATTGTCGTGGATGGTCTACAGTCTACATCCTATATCTTTATGATGAGCCTTTATTCATGTCAGACCTATCAATCTTGCAGACAATTTATAATGAAAGGCAGGTGTATGCTTGTGTTAAAAATATTTGTGTATTTAGTAATATATATATATACAATATGAGTGGCCGTGTATGAGGAGCCGAAGGCAAGTGATTGTATATCTGATACAACACAGATACGAATATTGTATATTACTTATGAAACGTCTAGGTGTATACATTCATGTTCTACTATAATTTTAAAGATAAAATTGAATTTGGCTAAGAAAATTGGAGTTAAAGTTTATGCAAATCAGGACGATTTTGTATCAGATATACAACCTCCTCCACGGACAATGATTTCTATTGTGTTTTCTCATTGATTATTCAAGAGTTTTATAATATTGTTTAATAATACTGTAAAATAAAGGAAGGAGGAAAAAAGGTTTCTAAAGAAATGCATATTAGATTTAAAGAAATTATATATTGTATTTAACCAATATAACAGCTTTTACACTGCTACGTTCACTAATACAGCACACATGAAGTGCAGATATAAGCACATGAAAGAAGTGTTAAGCTTCTCAAACTTCTTCATTGCTTTATTACCAAATGGAGAAGAAAAGCCTGACAGAGTGACTAAGGCTTTTCAGGCTAGCCATGTGCTATTGTATAATGCTTTTTTGAACTTTATTCAAATCAAATAATATAAATTATCATTTTTTCTTTGAACTTCACAGAGAAAAGCTGCTAAAGTGGTGTTTCATGCTAACAGCCTGGAAAAGGTCCATGATTATCCATCTGAAGTATGTATGCAGTATCACTTTGATGAATACATGAAAGAAAATGATGGCAAAACTATAGACCAATACAAACCTCCTTCTCTGCAAGGTCTTGAGGACAAACAATTGGAAAACAAGACTGTAACTATCAATAAGAATAAAGTGTTCAAGTCATCAGACAATAAGGAGTTAAAGGATGAAAGTAATGCACCTACTATCACTTATTTAGACCGAGGAGAAGCATTTACCAGTTCAAGTAGTTCAGGTGCACTTCTTTTCTAACCGTTCAGTAAAAAATATGTGCATGAATAATGATGTAATGTTATGTGTTTAGAAATAACACTCACTGAACCATGTGCATCATTCATGATGGTTATTTTTAGAATAGAATATACTGTAGACCAAGTTTATATGTCAAATGTGTAGACTTTCCAGAAATTATCCATACCCGCCACAGGAATTTGGAATTTCCGAAGGGTGGGGGGGGGGGAGGGGTCAGAGAAAGAACAAAAATTACAGAGTTTGTATGCAAGAAAATTTGAATTTCCTGGGGTAGGGGGGGGGGTGTATTTAAAAAATTTCTCCGTGGGGGAGGGGGGGTATGGATAATTTTTAGGACTACACAATATTAATAGAGTGGAATGACAAAATTTATTTAATGATGTAACAGGGCTGTTGTCTGCCCTGCAAGAAGTCTCTTTCCATCAATGATATGGAAACAAAGACTGAATGTGATCTCATTTAATTTTGAGAATGAGAAAACATTTCATAGCAAGCTAGCTAGTTCTCGATGTCTGTAATCCTTAGCGTTTGTACTACAGAAGTATTTATACATTATAATTGTAGTTTTATGGGATTTATCATGATATTAGTTAATAATTGTTGCCATTTTTATAGTGTATTATAGTGCCAATGCAATTGTTTATGAAAGTGTACATACTTCATTGAATTATTTTTATTGGTCATCTTGTACTGTTTGAGTGGATGAAATAATCATGTCAGAAAGAATGGCAGCCTAAAAATCAACTTTTAAAGACATAGTTGTATTATTTCATATTTATTCACAGATACAAAACAATTGTATTCAGTGTGTATAGGAAGTCTGCTTTTGCAAGATTTTCTTTAGAATGAAAAGTGTCTTGTGTGAATTGTCTAGTTAGATTAAGTGTCTATCAAGCCTACAGGATCTCTTCCACGAAGCCCTTATGAAATACTGTAAATAAGAATGGCCTTTATTTTCTTTTTGATATTTCTTTTCCTTGCTGAGACATTCAATACAAAAATTACAAAATGATGATGTCAACCCAGGATGTTTGTAAAAAGTCAAATCATCAAATAGAGAATAATATCTCATTTTGTGATTATTGTATTTAATATCTCGGCAAGGAAAAAAATATCAAAAAGAAAGTAAAGGCCATTCTTACTTATTTGATAAAGGCTTTGAAATCAGGAAGAGATCCTGTAGGACTGATAGGCACTTTCAATAAATTTTCCTATAAAATGGTTGAGTCCACTCTTGCCTTGCACACATTAATTACTACCGTAAAAGATAATTGTGTTGTGACTGAGAGACAAGGGGTTATTAAAATTGATGTTTGGTCATCAATAAGAATGTTTCTTTTTTGACCTTTACATTACTTCTTCAAATCAGTGAGACTGCTTTACAAACCCAATTCTTTTTACCCTCGGTGATCTCAACAAAAAATACATCACCGAGGGTAAAAAAATTGAGCCTTTTATATTAACTTAGGTCAGAGTGGTTGCATTTACATGTATTTTAAGGGTACCTAACAATAGTTTCAGACTCTTTCATAATATGAGATGGTGACAGGTTTTTAAAACAATTAAAAATAGAAAAAGATGAATAAATAAAACTGTTTTGCCTGCCAAACACCTTCAGTTTATTTTTTGAAATTTGAATGCTACAATGCATAATGTGGAACCTACATGTACCATACCAGTAATTACAATTATATGTTATTACTTTCACAATGTTTTTGCAGCAATATTAAGCAATTATTGGATGAGGTTGAGCGTGATATTGTAAATTATCAAGACCAAGGCTGTGTTATCTGCCAAAGCTGACACACACACCCTCAGTCTTGATAATTTACGATATTATGCGATACCGAATTCAATAATTGCTTTATTATTCATTTCGTATACTGGAAAAACATTAGCATGAACATTAAATTATAGAGACAAGAATTATGAATGCCATGATGTTAATAAAAAAGTTTTTTCTCCTTTAGGTATTCGCTGAAGACTTTATAGCTTCCTTTTGTTGACCTTTTCGTATTTTTTTAATCTTTCTCCTATAGTAAGAGATTTTTTATTTCTTCTTCGGAAAGCGAAGAAAGCGTGAGAATGCCATCTTGATGGATCTCAATGCCCTTGGCAAAGATACAACATGACCTTGAATGAACTGGACATGATAAATGTATTATCTGTAGGAAAACCTACAGATACATGTAATACATTATCATGTTGAGTTCACATGATATCAGGGATTGGCTGAGGGCTCTTGAACAATCAGAATTAAGATACTTAGTAAAATGTATAATAAAAAATATGATTTATAGGCCCCCAACTTTGCATGATTATTAGTTCTTAATACAATGGAATACATTTGTGGCTTTTGGAAAATAAACATGAGTTGTTAAGTGAGGCTCTGAATGAGTTATGTACTTTTTCCCCCAAAAGAAATTGAAGATCTATGATCATTGTCTATAGTCTTCTGCAAAAGATCAGACCTTACATGTGTCTTAAGGGTAAGAATTTACTTGGCAATAAAATGTTGAATAATTCATCTTTATTTACTAAATTTATTTCAAAAAGTAATGACAAAAAATTGGTGGCCTAATTTTGTATCTAAAAATACCTATATTAAAATTTCTATTGCTTACTGCAATTTTCATGAAAATGCTAGCTCTGTATGTAGCCTGGGGGCTCTCCCCCATATTCGTTATACAAGTATGTGCCGCCAAACAGGGTATGGTTTTCAGCGATTCTACTCTGGAACAGGGTATATAAAATCTCGCTTGCTCTGGAACAGGGTATATGAAATCACGCTCTCTCCTCTCTGGAACAGGGTATCATTTTCCGATACCAGAATCAGTTATGATTTTCAGCAATCTTGCTCTGGAACAGGGTATCAATTTCAGCAATTTTACTCTGGAACAGGGTCAGGGTTCAGTGGGCTCAGCGGCACATCCCTAACCTAAACTGGCAAGAGTACTGTAATATATGACGTAATGTTATATGATCCCAATGTTATCATTATATAATCATAGACACTACTTATTGTACTTGAGTAGTTATAACAGTGGCTTGAAATAAACATCTTGATTCTACACGATCTGAGCGACTACAACATGGTGTCAGAAGTGGGATATGAGCGAACCATTACTCGTATCAGTTAGAATGGCATCGAGTCTACAATGGGCAGCGCCCAGAGAAATGTCTTTTGAAGGCAACGTCAGCGAGAACTATCGAAAGTTCGAAGAACACTGGAATCTATTCGAGAAAACAGAACTTAAAGGAAAATCCGAAGAGGAGCGATGCTCGTATTTTCTGCTCTGCATTGGCGAGAAGGGTCGAGAAGTGTACAAGACACTGGACCTTCCTGACGAAACGACGACTGATGACAAAGGCGAGACAGTTTGGAACAGGACTACAGCGGATATCAAGACGGCGTTCAAGACTTACTGTAACCCGAGAAAGAACATCACTTTTGAAAGACACAAATTCAACACGAGAAACCAAGAACAAGGGGAGACAATTGATCAATACGTGACAGTATTGAGGACTCTTGCTTCACTGTGTGAGTTCAAAGATCTCAAAGATGGACTCATACGCGACCGGATTGTGTGCGGCATATCTGATCAATCCCTGAGGGAACGCTTATTACGCGAAGCAGACCTGAGCTTAGACAAGGCACTCAACATTTGCAGAGCATCCAATCAATGGAGTCACACCAGCCCAAGTGTCGCCTATGCCTCAAAAGCGCTGAATGAGACTCAACAAAACTATGCACAGATCGAGAAAGAACTGTTTGCTATAGTCTTTGGATGCAAACGCTTCCATCAATACATCTACGGGAAGACGGTAACCGTGGAGACAGACCACAAACCACTTGAAGCAATTTTCAAAAAACCACTATCCCAAGCTCCATCACGTCTGCAGAAAATGCTACTTCAGCTACAAGCCTATGACATCCATGTCAAATACACAAAAGGAACTGAAATGTACATTGCTGATGCACTGTCACGTGCATTTCCGCCGGAAGTCACCACGGAGGATTTCGAAAGAGAAATTCAAGACGAGAAGTACATACATCTTATGTCATGTGAGGCGTATGTCACTGACCGTAAGCTGCAAGAGATAAAGGAACACATTCAACGTGACATCACCATGCAAGCCCTGATCAAACAGATCAGGAGCGGCTGGCCCGAACATAGATCGTCAGTCCCACTAGTGTCTAGAGAATATTTTGCTTACCGCGACAGACTGACCGAGAATGAAGGATTGGTCTACGCTGGACATACAGTGTTAATACCACCAACACTCAGAAAAGATACTCTCCACAAGCTGCATCAGTCCCACCAGGGAATCAAGAAGACTAAGCAACTGGCAAGACAAAGCATCTTCTGGCCGGGAATGTCTACCCAGATAGAAGACATGATATCCTCATGTCCGACGTGTCTGAGACACCGCAACGCCAATGCCAAAGAACCTCTACACCCACATGAGCTACCACAACGGCCATGGCAGCGCGTGGCAACAGACCTGTTCAACTGGAAAGGAAAACCCCACCTTGTAGTAGTTGACTACTATAGTCGCTACCCAGAAGTATCAGAACTGAGGGATGAAAGATCAATAACAGTGATCAACAAAATGAAGTCCTTTTTCAGTAGACACGGTATTCCTGAAGAGGTTGTGTCAGACAACGGTCCCCAATACTCCTCAGAAGACTTCAAAGTCTTTGCAAACAACTATGGATTCATACACACAACTACTAGCCCTAGATACCCCCAGTCAGGTGGACTACATGAGAAGACAGTACAAACTGTGAAGCGACTACTTGAAAAGGCAAGAGAGTGCAACGAGGATCCCTACCTAGCCCTACTCCACTACAGGAACACACCAATCAATGGAGTCACACCAGCCCAAGCCCTTATGAGTAGAACCTTGAGATCTACAGTTCCAACAGCAGCAAAGAAACTACAACCATCTGCGCTGGACCATAAGGAGTTTATTGACAACAGAATAACTCAACAACACAGACAGAAGGCATACTACGACCTCAATGCACAACCACAGCTTCCACCACTGCAAGAGAATGAGGAAGTCAGAATGAAGAAAACACCCGAAGCACCTTGGGAACCAGCTACAGTTGTAACTAAGCACCACACGCCAAGGTCTTATGTAGTAAAGGCTGATAATGGTACCCTCTACAGAAGGAACCGGCGACACTTAATGAAAATTAAGAGTCCAAACATTCCGGAGGAACCAGTAGAAGTCGACATTGAGGATGCAACACCCACATCCGATCCTGTACCTGAACAGAAACCAGAACCTGCCAAGATCGACACACAAGACCTAAAACCAAACATTAGGATGAGCAGTTTTGGGCGGTTAATTAAACCCAACCCAAAATATGCTACATAGACTGATTAATAACCTAGAACCCATGGATTTGATCAAAGACTGTTTTATCATTTATATATTGGTATAGTTTAGTCGTTGTTCCGGTTTATTATTTGAATGTTTATTTAGGAAAAGGGAGATGTAATATATGACGTAATGTTATATGATCCCAATGTTATCATTATATAATCATAGACACTACTTATTGTACTTGAGTAGTTATAACAGTGGCTTGAAATAAACATCTTGATTCTACACGATCTGAGCGACTACAACAAGTACCCCCCCGGGTATGTAGCTGAGAGCTGCACACTGAAATTTGGTCTTGCTGCCGCCAATCTACCGACTGGTTAGGTATGAGACTTGCAGATTACTGAAACAAATGACTCAGAATGTCATTCTTTACGTCAAGTTAGTAATATAAATGATGTATATCTTCTATGCGGCTTGGTCAGCAATAGGATTAGCATGTATTGTGACTGATTTTAACCTGACTTCACTTAAAGGTCTGCGTGTCTTTTCATTAACAGGTAATTTTTCCAGGTCATCCAAGGTTTCTAGACCATCAATAAGCCTAAAGATGTAACAATAATACTATAGATTAATTATTTCCACGTCTATTATTGATATTGATAATAGGTTTTTTCAGCAATAATGTTCATCAACAAGTCATAGTTCAGATATACATTGCCCAACAGGGTAAACTCAATTGCAAAATCATTGTTGTGGGTTCAAAACCTAGATCGTATAAATGTTGACGTGGGAAGAATAAAATGCAGGTTGTCATGAACAATGGAATGTTCATGCCAAACGGCTCTCAAATGCAGCTCCTCTGAATATGCTTTTCATAATTTATATCCACTGCAAATAAAGCAATCATATTTTTCCAACTATTTTCTGCCCAGGATTAGCACTCTATTTTAGGTACATCACACCTGACCTCCCTCCCACATATTGCAGTTACTTTCCAGTCTTGGAGTCCTTTTCAATTTAACATTGCTTTGCACTGATTGAGACAACGGCTACAACATGGAAATTGGTTAATAGACTACTGTCAATCAATTGAATTGTTAGACTAATTATGGGAAGCACCAGTGGCATGCGCTGCCAATGCAACGCCTCTCACCAATGCAGCCTGAGTTCGAGTCCTGTCGATCTCGATGTTGTATGTGAGTAGAGTTGTTTGTTGGTTCTCTCCTGTGCTTCAAGGGTTTTTCTCCAGGTTCTCCGGTTTTCCTCCCTCCTCAAAAATCAACTTCTAAATTCTAATTCGATCTTTGGGCTTTCACTAAGTTTGGAGCCTAGCTCTGTTGTGATTGACCCATGCTGTGACACAACAGCGAAAGCTTTGTAAATTAATTTTTAGGTACATCAGGAAACTACTCTTACTAATGGTTTATTTGACTGATAGTAGTCTGTTGGCCTATTTACCTGTCAGGGCTCATTGTCTCAATCAGCATATTATAGAGGTTACACCTCTATATTGTAATATATTATACAGAGCAGTCTTACTTTCCAAAAACTGTGTACTTCATGTCTAAATGAGGCTGTTTTCCATATGTGATGAAAAACTGTGAACCATTGGTGTTTGGACCACTATTAGCCATTGAAATTGTACCTCTTGCATTGTGCTAATTGAGTAAAATGTAGTAAAAAAGCAGTTGAAATAAATGTAATCTACATGCAATATGAAAACCTTGATTAACACATATATCTAATAATCCACTTAGGGGTTCTGAAGCTAGAAATATGTTCCTGTTTATGCATTCTTGTTAAAATGTTACCCTAAGCCTTTTATTTAAAAATGAGTGCATTTTGCTTTCTAGGGTTGTTATAATGACCTTAGGATATTGAGAATTAAAGACTGATATTGTAATGACCTTAGGATTGAAAATTTAATTTTAATCTTTAAAAAGATTCTTATGACAGGTTAGGATTGAGAATTCAAGACTAAAGCTTTTGTGAACACATGCATCATGGCCATGGTCAATACCTCCATGGTACTGTGATCAATGCTCTAAACTGACCTACCCTTAGAGATGGACTCAACTCATCTTCAAACTTTCTACCCCATATGCTTTGTCCTCCCTTGCCTGTACCTGCAATTAAACAAATATTTTGGCATCAATGACCTACAATATTGTTGCCAAAATTGTTGCTACAATTGTTTTTTTTTCTGACAAAGTACTTTTTACACTAGATACATTACCAAAACTCCCCCTACCTCTACCCCCTTCTACAATACTGTGGTCTAAATCAGTCTTGGAATTTTGGTCATGATTGTGGCTGAAAAAAGCCAAAACCTGTAGAAATATGAAAATACTTTAACTCTAAAGGTATAATGATATACAGTACAAACCTGATGGATCTCCTGTTTGGATCATGAATCCTTTAATGTTTCTAAAAGAAGAATAGGTTATGACCAACAGGTTACACAGATACATATTATATAATAGAACATAATGGACTGTAGTTTTAAAGTGCCTACTATATTGTATGCAGGCTGAATTGTAAACCAATACCATTTAAAGTAAAACTTATGAAATAGATAATGATTAAGGATTCTCTTCTCACTTTTGGTCCAATTCAAATAAGGTCACATTGACCTGTACAAACTGGGACTTGCAATACTGTTACTGTCAAATATGACACTACTCCAAAAAAGAAGGATCATATTTTATAAATTAATTAATAAAAAGGCTGTGCTTGGAAGAGGGTGGGGCGGGGAGGGGGGAGGGGGGGGGGGGGGGGTTGGTTGCTGGATGGGATTATCTTACCTGTGAAAGATGCAGTTGTCATAATAATTACTAGCACATAAAGCTAAAAAATTCTAAAAAAAAACAAGGTACAGTATGAGTGAAATTAGTCTCACCACAGATTCTACATGTATATGTTATGTACTTTAAACGGAGTGGACAAGAAAATTAAGAGAGGGAGAGAGGATCCCCTCCCCTTCCTGGACCCAGGGGAGCCTGGTAAAATGCTTGCCTCAGACCTCTGAGGTCCAGGGTTTGAATCCCAGTCGCCACATGTGAGCTGAGTTGACCATGGTTGGTTCTCTTCCTGACACGAGGGTTTTTTGGCCCTCCAGTTTTCCCTCCCTTCTCTCAAAATCAACGCTAACAAATTAAAACTGGTTAGAGCTGTTTTCTGGGGTCATTCAAGAACTGTATATCATAGCGGCTGCCAGAGGTGCCTTCACATTCTTTCAGCTGGAACCCATTGACCTGCACCACTTGGTACTTGAGGTGGTGTTTATATATTAGTGATAACAAGATCTTTCTCCTTTCCTTTCTTTTCGTTATCCCCTATGCCAAGAGCCTGTTCACAGCGTACTATTATATTCGTAATTCACCACCCTTAGCACCCTAACCCAGACAAGCAAATGACAAGTGGATACACAACCTGTTCCCAACTATATTATAATGTAATGGGCTTCATGTGCAATTTTAGCCAAACATGTTCCTTATTCGGCCAATCAGAATTTCCTCTTTCATTAGAGAGTACATTATTTACAATTGATTTAAAGTGGATAAAGTTGATGAAACAAAACTGTACTCGTTTGTACTCGACGTACCTCGCACGTTTTCGGTGTTTCTTCGCAGTACAATTCAATCTTTAAATCTCCAACATCTGTGTGCAACGTTACCGACTGAAAGAAAACTTCGTAAGTAAATAAGAAATCATAATTTAAAGTAAAACAACTGGCTTTTCCCTACCATATTATTCGAGTAACGATGCTAATCTAATCAACTCCAAAACACATTCATAAACGTTTTACTTCGACCGCCATTTTGTAGCCTCGTCTCTGTTCCTCGACCCAGTCTTTTCGCCTTAACTCCTAGTGACGCCTTGTGGTATTTGACCAAGCCACAGGACTTCAACTGCGGAGGAGAGGGACATGTATTATTATGGAATGTTTTACACTTCTTTTCTTTAAACATGCCCAAAAAGAAGCCTTTCAGCAATAAACAGAAGAAGAAGCAGCTTCTAGAAAAGCGTCAGAAAAAGAGAGGGGAAGGTGAGCATAGTCCTTCGCAACCTAGTTTCCCTGTGAGGGAGACTACTGTAGGATGGTATTTGATGCTGGTTAATAATTTAACGTGTAGACGTGAAGAAACGCTATTTTTTGGGGGGGAATAAAAAATCCCAAACTGTGAAATAAACTATCAATGAAAGAAATATTTAGAAAAAATGAAAAGATTAAACATAGCATGGTTAGTGCTAGTCCTGTAAATGATTGAGCTGCATGTGCTACGTACATAACGTACCAGAGGTTATGCATGAGCTTTATTTATATTGAGCAGTGAAAATAATTAAGTTTTCACAAGCTAGATTTAGCTACCTGCCATTACTTGCAGAGGTTTAACAATTAGACTCACAGCCCAAATATTGTACGAGTCAATAGCCCATGAGGCTGAAGGCCTGAGCTCTGATGAAGACTGAGCTAACTTAGTATTAGTCAAAGACCACTATAGTAGTTAAAGGTTTTCAAAACCAAAATAATGCAAAAAAAATAAATCTCCACCTCATTTCATAATAGTTGGCATCCATGCATTTATTTGACTGATGAGTAGGTTTAGACATAAGCAATTAGACATCTTGCCCTCATGGTCTACCAGTCAATATAGCCTATAGTCTATTAACTTGCAGACCATTTGGGCTGACAGTCTAATTGTTTATTACCTTTCCCCCTCAGTTTCAGGAAAATTTAAAAGGCTGTGCTGGTAAAATATTCATAAGTACATTGCATGTTAAAATATCAGCTTAGGTAATCATATATCTGTGCTAATATATATATATATTAATATATGCAAAAATATAATATGAATTAATTGATTCAAAAAAGATAGTACGTATATGTATAGTAATGTATACATGTACAAAGCTAAAACTAAATTTATTAACAGTTTAGACGCAATAGAGGTGTATTTACCCATATTTTATTGCAGCTCCCTCAAGAACAAAACAACATGCAACATCAGAACACAGTAATAGTTCTGAAGGTGAAGAAGACAGTCTTCAGACTATACAGCTACACAGTCAACCAGCATCACAGAAAGGATCAAGGGATCCAAACAAGTGAGTATTGCATGTTGTCATGTACAAGACTAAGAGACCACAGGCAGCCCAGGGATAAAGGTTATTTCTATTTTATTTTACTAGATTTCTGAAGGAGTCGAGAGCAGAAATAGAGGAGAGGAAGCAGAAGGCTAGAGAGCCAATAATATGGGTTGCTGAGGTATTTATAACTGTGTTATAATTATATATGAAAAAGTAGCATTATTTGACTATTCTCAAGCCATATCTTATTAGCTAAATAATGTCACAACCAATCATCTTTATTGGCCACTCATGTATTAAATATATAGCCCACTTCTGAGATACACTTTGCTTGTCTTATGCAAAGGTTTCAGTTAGAGGTTACTTGCTTTAATTCTTTTCTCCTGTCACGAATCACAGCGCATTATGAACAATAATAATTCTACAAAGTCTCAATGCTCTTACAAGAATGAATAAACTGAAATGAAGAAATAGAAACATAAAGTGTTTTTGAAAATGCCAATTGGCAAGGAGGCAAACTTGAACTAATCAGAAATCATGACAAGTATAGAATCTCAGCTAATGGCCACAGTGGGACTTAAATCCGGCACCTCCAGATTACGAGACTGATACTATGACCACTTGACCATGCTGCCCCCTTGAATAAAGCCCCCATAAACAAAACCTCACATAATTGAAACCTTTGTGTGTGACATGAGAAGAAAATATATCCAAGTGGACTATTTAATAAAATAAATTTTGTCTTATTCCAAACTTATCAAACAATGTTTAACTTGAAATCGTTCTTATTTATGCTTGTTATTTTGACACATTATTAGAATAATTTATAATTATAATCATAACCATGTCAAATGTACTTTAATGCTAAGATTACACACTAAGAAAATCTTAATATCCATTAAAAAGAAACTAAAATCCATTAAAACACTCATTAATAATTCATAAGCTTATGGTCCAATTGGAGCCACCATACACGTCACGTGCATGAACCTTTATACCCGATAAAGTCCTCTTCATTAGTATTCAAGTGATTTTATATAAAGACACATGTGTCTTTATGTAAAGACACGTGATCTTTATATAAAGACCACTTGAATACTATGAGGATGACTTCATCAGGGATGAAGTATGCATCCAAGTTTAGATGAAGACATAGAACTTCATCAAGGTCATAGTCAACCCTAATGATCTTTGACTAACATGCCTGTCTTTGCCTTGGCACACAATATCCAAGGTGTGGGAGCTTCTATTGAATCTGGTTGCGCATGCCCGTTACGTCAAATCTCTCCAGTTGAACCAAAATCTTATAAATTGTCCATGATTGTTTTAAGCAGTTCAAAAAACTCGTAGATCGTATTTTATCAGGTATAAAAGCACTCGGCTACGCTTCGTGCTTTTATACCTGATAAAACACTCCTACTTGTTTTTTAAACACTACTTAATTCCATGTCAGTTGTATGCTTCAGAATAGAGTAATTTAAAAAAGGATTGTGTTAATTTGCAGATGCTTTGTACAGTACGTATTATTCATTATATTTTTAATGTACATTAGTATTTTGAGTAACCTATTTGATCATGCCTTTGCTAAATTTGCTAATAAATATATTCTAGAATGAGCTGGAAAAATCCATTGAAGAAGTCTACAGGCCTGGATCAGGTAAGGCAATCTTTGCTCTGTTATCAGGGGCAGATACAGGAATTTTAGAAGGGGGGTGGCTATTAAAAAAATTTAACTGGAATTTGAGGAAGAGGGGTGTGACTAGTCACCCCTTTTACCACTCATGGATCTGTGCCTGGTTATTAATATATTGTACTTCCATGACCAGCAACATGTACTAACATTGTATTCCTAAGAGAACATTTGTAAATTTTGCTTTTTACAAAATTTTAGAACTTCAAAACTTTTAATGTGCTATTTTTAAGTTTTTAGATATTACTTATAATAATCTATTTGTTGAGTTATAATGATTATACTTTAATATAAGGAAAATGGCAACTGAACTCTAAAGATATCCATGTCAGATGGTTAGTACACTCTATAATTTTAGTATAACAATTAATTAATTTTTTATCCTTATAATTATAAATACCAAAGTTAGCAAGATTACGGTTTAAAATTAAGCAGAATGAATCTTTTTTTGATATCAGAATAACTCTAAGTTCTTTTTGTTGAAAACTTTCAGTTCTTGATATGCCAAAAAGGCCTCCTTGGGATTACAGCATGTCCAAAGAAAGAGTAGAAAAGAATGAAGAAATGATGTTTCAACAGTACATAGAAAAGATTTATGCAGAGCACGACCGCTCTGATTTGAGTTATTTTGAATGCAGTCTTGAGGTAATTTTAATTATTCAAATAATAATTGTTATATTCTGTTTATATTAATGTGACATCCTTGAGGCATTAAAGTCAGAAGAGAGCTATTTATGTTACAGTGCTTTTCACATTACTTTACCGTGGTGGGTTGGGAGGTTAGTTCAGAAGTTCCTAAGTTGGCAATGAACTTCCGAACCTCGAGTGAAGTTCAGTGAACCGTGAACGGCTTACATCTAAATTTCAAAATTTTGCTGAAATTGTATCTTAAAACCTCAAATGTTCCAAAACCCATATCAAAACAGGTCAATAAGATAAATACCTTGTATTGTGATAAAATCCAACTTGGGAATTGAGTTTGAAAAGCATTTCCGACAAGTTTCTCAATTCAAGATGTTATGAATTTCAAAGAGCATGCACTGGAATTTCATTTTGAAGTTCCGAAGTTTGTTGCCAACTTGGGAACTACCAAATGACCTTCCCACCACCGTGGAAAAGTAATGTGAAAAGGACTGTAAAAAAGAAGAAAAATGATACTTTGAGAAGATAACATGTATTATTAACTAGTTATTATTTAGCTAGTTATCTCTTCTTATTATTTGACTATATAAAGTTAATACTTTCTTATACATTAACTCACATTGCAATTAGAAAATTAAAGGTGAAGGGTAAATCTTAATCTGTATCTTTATAGATAAGTCATGATGAAAACTTGAGTTAATTTTTCTCTACTATAAGTAGTAGTAAATTCTAATTTATATTTTGATTCATGCAGACATGGAGACAGCTTTGGAGAGTGCTGGAGGTTTCAGATATTGTTGTTATTGTTGCTGATGTCAGATTTCCGGTAAATATTTAAATGATATTAATATTGAAAATGTCAATTTAAAAATATAAATAGTTACCTGAGTGTTACCTGAATGAGTGAAATTATTTTAATTTGATATAAAATTCCTAAAGTGGGTTGAAAGCCTGCACCACCGTGGTAGCCTTTTTGCTTAAATTCTCTTAAAATCTCTGGATGCTCAACTGAATCTATTATTAATATTTGTCAGAATGAATGTCATTGAACAAATGAATGATTTTTTTCTATCTAATTTTGTCCAGTCTTTAACATCTCCTGGTTAACTTTTTTAGGTCCTACATTTCCCACCAGCTCTTTACAACTATGTAGTTCATGATCTGAACAAGCATGTAATTTTAGCTCTGAATAAGGTATTTTTTATTGTATATTAATATTCTGGATGTCTACAGTATTTGAATATTTCCATAATCCATGTCTTTGACTGTACTTGTACATGACATCATCAATGTTATACTAATGGTAATACATCACGGGGTATACTTCCAGTGCATGGTAAAAGTTCGCCAGAGAATCCAATCCTATCTTATAATTAGTAGCAATGATTATAACTAGGAATCATGAATTCTATATTCTCAAAACAAATAAAAAATACAGCCTTTGCTAAGCTTTTTAAGAAATACAAAAAGCTGTTCAAATTATTGAGTAAATGTTATGCATTGGGTGACCTTTGCAGATTAGAGAATTAAGGCAAAACAAAAAAGCCAAAATAATTGGTGATAGTCAAGGTTTTATTAGTAATCATAATTTCAGTTCCTTTGAGATAGTGACTTGAAGACTGTTTGATATTATTTCATTTCTTTAATTTAGATTGACTTGGTAAATCCTGAACTGGTAGTAGCTTGGAAACACTACTTTAAATCAAAGTATGATCAAGTCAGCATTGTATGCTTTACATCCTTTCCCAAGGATGAAAGTGAAAGAAAAAGTCACCAAGAAAAAGGTTTCAAACGTTTAGCGTGTTTGATAAAATTTCTTTAATAGCAATATCTGAATGAGTCACTTATGAATTCATATATTATAGTCTTAAGAAAGACCAAGAGAAGAAAAAAGCGTGGTTTTGCTGTTGGTCCACAAGAGTTGCTTGAAGAGTGTTCAAAGATCTGTAAAGATAGAGGTATGTATAGTCACTCTCTGTTCTGAGCAATCATGTGCGCCTTTATGACCATCCAACATGTGATGGTTGACAGTTGGCTGACTGTTGGATGGCAATTGGCTGACTGTTGGTTGACAATTGGCTGACTGTTGGTTGACAATTGGCTGACTTTTGATTGACGATTGGCTGAATTTTGATTGACAATTGGCCAACAATTTGTCAACTCTTACACAATATCGTTTCTTTAGAAAACGTTGGCAGCACAAAGGCCAGGTGAGGGTTAGCTGTTGATATGGAATAAAGAGGGATGTTGACCAGTCACAGTCAACAGGGCATCTTAAGGATGCTTAGTTTACATTTTACTTTTAGTAGTGTCAGGCCATGGTGAAGTGGTACATTGTATATTATGCTGTTTACATAGAATTAGTATAGAACTTTCAAAACATTACGAGTGTCTATTAATTCCAAATTGCAAACGATTTTTTTGTTTATAGTTCACTCAACAAAACTTCAGTAAAAAATGAGAAGCGACGCCATTTATCTCTATTTGGCAGCTGATTTTCAGTCCATTGCACAACTGAAATGCATAAAAAAGATTAGTAACGGCTTTAAGATTTTATTTATATGTTTTTAAGTACAAAATGATAGAAAATAATTGTTTTAACATTGTTTTGGCCGTGTTGTCATAGCAACTTATTTCGGTATTCCTCCTCTTGACTAATCAGAGTCAAGTAATTTTGTTGAGTGTACTATAAGACAAGTAGTACTTACAATGTCTTGTATTATCCCCAATAATTATTAATAATGATTATAAACAATTAAATAGTTGAATTGAGCAGCTGGGAAGAGAAAATAGCAAGTCAAAGCAGAGGATCAGAAGATGATGAATCACCATATTATGATCATGACAACTTTTCTGATGATTCTGAAGGTGAATAATACTCATTCCTGCCCATAGTAATATTTCTATTTGCTTTATAATGTCTATGTCCATGCAGGTTAAGCGAAGTGAAATTACAACAATAAACAGCCTTATAGTGATTTAGACGTAAATTCTTTCTATAAATTAATATTATATTTTATCTTTTCATGACTTGCACTATCCTTCAAAAACATCACCATGTCTTTTGCGCAAAATTGGGCACATTGAATTGAGTCAATTAAAGTAAATCATTATGTTGGTTTCCTGTTAAAATCTTGTGCACATGCATAACTACAGTAAACATATGTCTTCAAATACTATCAAATACTGTATAATACTGGTTGACAGTTTTCATATGACTGTGCAAAGCTCACAGCACAAACATGGTCATGACATGGCAAGGATTATGCCAGACCAACTGTATCATATTGGATGAGAATTTACTCTCCATCCAATCAAATGCCTAAACACGGCATAAACATGGCCTGGACATGGTCACGCCAATGTCACGGAACTGCCAGACCAATCACATTAAGGGAGAAAAAAATCCCCAAATTAAAATTCTAGTAAGAAAACATGACCACTGCAGCAAGGTATGCATATGGCACCAGCTTTTACACAGTTATAGGAAAACTGTTTTTCCATAAACCTATGACTATGTACATGTATGCTGAGCATTTGATTTACTTTTGTGTGCAGAGGAAGATGATAGCCATGCAAAAAGTGAAGATATTCTCAGGAATGAATCTATACTAACTCTGGGTCTGGTTGGTCAGTATTTGCCCATTGGTTTTAATTGGATAGATATTTAATTTCTGCACATGCTCATTATTCAAGTTGGTTTAAAAAGTTTGATAAGACAGTGTCAATTTTAATTTGTCTGAACAAGTTTTGATGAGACAATTATTTAGTCCTTACAAATATTATGGTAGAGTGCTTTACCATATTATATCCATGAAAAACTTTGCAAGAAATTTGCAGAAATTGCAGTAAGTTCAGTAGACCCTATTAGCGCACAAAACTTTGCTTTAATTTGTACAATTTCTTGTTCATGGATACATGCATATATTATGGTAATTGCACTTGATATGCCCAATTTAGCTCTCCATATGTGTTGATGAGCCTAACAGTCAACTAATGGTTTGTAAAAATGTAATTATAATGTGTGTAATAATGTATTGATCAGTTGGTAAAATAAATAGGAAAAGACTAAGTGCACGGTCTTGAAAGCAATCCTTGGCCTAACAGCCTCGGTTTGTATATTCAAGATCTCACCCACAGTTTTCCCTATCTGGAACTTCTAGATAGTGAATAACATTATATTTCTAACAGGACAACCAAATGTTGGAAAGTCTTCATTATTGAATGGACTGGTTGGAAAAAAGGTAGTTTCATTCTACAGACAGTAACTTCATTATCCCTCAGTTAGAGCCTGTTTCATGTTTCTGTGGCCTTACCTTATTTTGAATTAAATTGTTCAAAATTTGTGAACTGATTTTTTTTTCATAATTAGGTTGTAAGTACTTCACGGACTCCAGGACACACTAAGCACTTCCAGACCATATTCCTAACTCCTACGGTTAGGCTGTGTGATAGTCCTGGCTTGGTTTTTCCCTCTCTGATTGATAAACAGCTGCAGGTAACTTTATAATATAAATATTATTGATACAGTAAAATCTGGGTCGTAAGCCCTGGGTTTATATGCTCATTGCTAGGGTTTTTTGTAAGAACCTTTACGTGAGTCACGAGTAAAAGGGCGATGCTTTTAAAATACTGTATTCCAGAATGAGTGCAGTGTTGTATATTAAATGATCCCTTACGTTACGTCATAGTCATTAACATATTGGGAATATAAACCTTCGTATCTTAAAGACCCGACATTCAAATGACAAAATATTTTCACAATCAACTATCCACTATGTAAAGAATCGAATCTGAAAATATTGTGTAAAGGCTTATAAGCACTTTAAGGTAATCTGGTCTCTGGGGTTTTGAATTATCAAATAAATTGACATCATTTTAAAATAACTTAATTTATTGCATTTTCATTTTGTCCTTTAAAAAAATGTGATCCAGCAAATAAAACTGTTGTTGCAAGTAAGAGATGGCTATAAAGAAAAATATGTAATTTGCTTGATATTGTTTGATAGAATCAGCAATACTGAACCTTGTGTTTGAACAATAATTTAGAACAATGCACAGAGGGTTGATTGCTCTAACTCCTTATCCCTGCATCATTCTGTTGAGATCAAGTCGGATTGGTATTGGCACTAGATTCAATTTAGCAAGTAGTTCATATCTCACCATTCATGATTGTGAGTAATTGTGAGTTTCTTCTTAAACATGCAGATCCTTGCAGGCCTTTACCCTGTATCTCAAGTCAAAGAGCCTTACACTTCAATTGGTTACTTGGCGGCAAGATGGCCAGTTATTCAACAGTTACAGCTTATTCATCCCATAGATAATGAGGCTTTGAATGATGAGGAAAAGAGACATGCTGCAGGAAGAAAGGACCATCCTTGGTCAGCATGGGATGTCTGTGATGGTACTGTAGTATTACTGACAGTTCATTTCACAAAACTTTGGCCACTTTGTTTAAGCTGAAGTTTGTTTGCAAGTTTGTAACTTGATTGTCATTTAAATTCACTAATTGAAGTTCCAAAGTTGTCAGTGTTCATTCAAACTGATAATATAGTGCTTCAAAGACTCATCAAACCAAGTTCACAATGAAGTTCACAAGTTTGGTACCAACTTGGGGACTTGGAAACAAACTTCAGAATCAAAGTGGCCAAAGTTTTGTGGATTCAACTGTTAGTAGCCTAAATTCAAATTTTATAATGCTCCCATCTTGTACCCCTTCACTTTTCATATTAAGTCCCTGATCTTAATTTTCATAATAATTTTCTTTCACTTTGCAAAACAAGCCAGCATGTGAACATAAAAATGGCAACACCTGTGTGTGCTCTGTAGCCTGCGTCACATCCAGAATTTTCTTCGTAAATAGTATTCACGAAGAAAAATCCGGATGTGAGGCAGGCTATGTGCTCTGTCATCAATAGAGCACAGTTCTAGCCTGTCAGAACAAGCATACGCACAAGTATTTACTTAAGTGGCAAGTTTGGAGTAAACACCAGGTTTGAATAAACTCCTGGGCCAGATAGCACTTTCAGATGGTTAAGTCCTTGATTTTTCAGGCTGTGCTGAGGAAACATCAGACCACCTGAAGGAAAGATCCTAGAAGCACATGACTGAAGAGAACCAACAACAAGCGCGGGAAATGAACCTGGGTCATATTGGCGAGGAGCAGCGCATTAATTAACAGTACACACTACATCACTTCCCACTAATGTTTTCAAATATTTCCTCCCCTGTAGCCTGGGCAGAACAAAGAGGATATTTAACTGCCAAAGCTGGAAGAAATGACACATATCGAGCTGGTTTGTTAACAGCATTATTTTTACCACTTATAATAAATGAAGAATGTAAATAAGGGAAAGTATTTCTGGTCGAATGCCAAAGTTTGCATTATATGATATTAATTGAATACATGAATGGGCAGCTGAGCCAAAAATTGTTTTAGGATATTAATTATTTATTATTTGACTATAAACACTATCTAGTACAGGTTAGAAAAATGTTGACATTTTTTTATATCAGTCTCTCCTTTTTTTTTTTTTATTTGTAAAATGGCTTATCAAACCATATTCAATTTAAAATACTTAAAAAAATATATTTCAACTATGTTGAATCTGTTATTTTAGCAACCTGTAACCTATAGGTACAGGTCACTAGAAAACTAAATAAAAACAGTGATGTAATACTATATAATGGTGGATTTGACTGTAACTTGTGCATGTTTCAGCAAACAGTATCCTCAGACTTGCTGTGGAAGGCAAAATACCATTTTACTTTTATCCTCCTGGTTTCATCACTAACAAAGGTAAGCCTATAGTTTCCTCATTGTTTCCTTTGTAGCTCTCATTAGCATCTGTCCCAGATCCTGCTGGACAGATTGCTTTTTATGCAATAAGCATGAGAGATGGTTAGTATGAAGTGTAGGCACTGAGTGTGGTCACTGCCAGGGTTTCTTTACATCATCAGTGGTTTTTTTACGTCCCTCCACTTGAAAGTCTAACCATTTGCAGATGTAATTACAAAGGCAGCACTTTCTCCTCATTTATTTTAAGACCCTGAGTGTTGGTCCGGCTTGGACTCAAGCCTCGACCTCCTGCACGAAAGTACAATACTCAACCAACTGAGCCAACCAGTTGGCAGTTAAACTGCCCATTCAATGAAAACCAATGAAGTGTCAGCTTCCATACAATATGTATTTCTGGAGGCTCTGACATTTGACATTTTGTTAAAAAAAGCCCATAACCAATTTTTGTAGCTTTGTGTGGTGATCCTAAACTTATTTAACTTTTTCTTGTGCTTTATCATAAATTATTTAGTTTGTTTGTTGTGTTGTTCTCTCCTATATGCTGTAAGGATTTTTCATGGGGCCCTTCTGGATTTCCTTTCCCTGCTAGCAGAGCCTATTTTCCTTTTGGTTTGGAGGAAAAAAAATAGGCTCTGCCGCTGTCCATGATCATGGACGAAGGAAACCAGTCTTAAAACCTGTTATTAACTGGGTACATGTAGTGCTCGTGAGCAAATTTGGCCCAAACATTATTTGACAAGGTGGCTGTCAAAATGATGACAGCGTTGCTAAGTCACGCATCACCTGCACAACAAGTATAATGCCCTACATCGGCAAAGCCTATTTTTCTCCCTCCAAAACAAAGGGAAAATAGGCTCTGCTAGCAGGGAAGGTTTAAAATTAAAATTAACAATTATTGTAGTCCTGCCCCCTTTCACACAACAAGAAATGCATGACTCTTCTATGAAAAACAATGAGGAATCAGCTTTCTTCAAAATAAAGCATTTTGACCTCCCCTCTTATTCAGCCCTAGCCTCCAATAAGAAAACCTAATTTCCCTTATTTCATGATAGCCAATAGCATAGTTTTATTTATTTAATCAAATTTCAAATACATTACATTCAGGTTCAGTCTAATCTAATGTATCTGAGCTAGACCAAACAGAATTCAAGATTCCTTTATATAGTCTAGCCGAGATTAAAAATATATACTATAGCCAAAAATATATACAAGAAAAACTAATTACAAATTAAATAAATTAAGAATACTATATTAATAATTAACACAAATAAATAATATACTAATTATTTAATAACTACCATAACTGAATTAAAACTAATAATTAAATACAAAAACTATTTGAGCAATCTATAGTTATTAAAATATTTAGTCTTATAAAAAGTAAATCAACATTTACAAAATTTGGTCAGCGTATTGGACTCACTAATATTAAGAGGTAAACTATTCCAAAGTCTACAAATTCTTATAAAATATGTATTTTTAAAAGATTCAGTACGAGAAAAAGGAACAGTAAGTGTCAAATGATCAATATTGCGAAGCGGTCTAACTCATGTACGAAACAAAACATATCTAGATATATCTAATTGGTACAAGTTTTTAAAACACTTGAAGAAAATATCAAATCAGAAATTTCTCTCTGATATTGCAATGGTAGTAAATTCAACTTAGTTAGACGCTCATATTCAGATAATTGCTTGCCTTATATCAATCTAGTGGCCCTGCCTTGTATTTGTTCTTACTTAACCACATTTCTCTTAGTAAATGATGACCATACCACACTAGCGTATTCTAGTCGTGACCGCACCCAAGTCATATAAAGTAACTTCTTAGTATTAATATCATCAATATCTCTACTTGTTCTATGAAGTAGATTCAACATACGTTGAGCTTTAGAGGTAATATGATCTACGTGATTATTCCAACTCAAGTCATCACTAACTAATACGCCAAGATCTTTCTCAACACTAACCCGCTCTAATTTATTTCCCCCAAGAAAATAATTCCCTAAATAATTATAAAGTTCCCTTTGTTTTTATCTATAGATAAATGGTTACAACATCCTGAAACCAAAGCTATATCTGAGCTGCAAGAGAAATACTCTCAAAGCAAAAAACAAGAAGAGGATAATTTGCTACAATCACAAAGTGAAGATGAGGAAGATGATAATGAAAATGAAACTAAATCAGATGCAGTTGTTTCCAATAATCCTTTTGCCCTTCTTTCTAACGAATGAAATGATAATGATGCTCAAGTTTAATATAATTATTGCAACTACAAACATAGAGATAAATTATTTCTATTAATAGTAATAGGTGTTGCAATGAAATACTGTACAAATGTTAACTAAAGATTGTTGGTATTGATAATAGGGCGTTCATGGGCAAAAGATCCTAGAGTGAAGTTGTTTAACCCGTGAAATAGATATTTGATTAATACACTTTAGTAGACCCTAATTCTATTGTAACATTATACTAGAAGTAAAATAAAAATGAGGATCCCTGACTTCGTTTAGCCATCAGAATATGTGGAAGTTCACCCTTTTTATGGTAAAAACAAGCAAACAAGGTAAACATGAAAAGCTGTCAAAAATAAGTCATATTTTATTGAAAAAATAAATTTGTTGTCCCCATTTCTCACAGAAGACTAGAAAATAACCACCAAATAACTAGTTAGCATTTGAAATTTGTGTTCAAAATTAGCACAATAAACTGTTATTGTGCTATAAGTGTGGACTTGAAACTTATTCCATTTATACACAAATATGTAATTTCGATTTGATCCCATCGTCAGCTTTTTAATTTTTTTTCTCTAAAGTTAGGTATCATAAAGTACTTTCAAAAACCGGAATAAAAAAGGGGGGTGCCCGACTTTGTTTTAGACCTATAAGAGATTAAAGATGTTTTTATAAAATTTTGCTTATCAAAACATTGGAATGACGTCATCACAAAGAGCGCGTGCTCACTAAATTCATGCGTAGAAAGGATGCGCACGAACAATGTGCATGAACGTCATTAAGTACATGTAGTAATTGCCAAGAACTGCATTACATGCTGCTTGATGTGCTTGTTAATCTTTCAGGAAACAATATATTGTATCTACTTTAGGGTTGCCGAAGACAATAGCACAATACTATAAGTTTATTAGTATGCCCCAACAGGGGTTTTAATTACTAATTTACAATCAAGAAAAAGAAGAAGAAATAAGGACTAATTACAAAATTCAGTTATCCTAATAATTCTATAATATCCTAAATATAATCCTAATTAAATCTAATCCTAATAAAATGAGACCCTCAGCACTACCAAACTGTCTTGTGATGCCTATAACCCAATACCCAAATAATCACTTGGTAATTAAGGGGCATTGATTGACAACTGTCACATGCATTATACATATGAGACAGGACCCTATAGCTGCATTTTCCTGCAATATGGACTCTGGGGTAATGAATACCCATTGGTACTATTATGCAGCTCTGACATTTTCTTAAACAGTAAAAACGGAGACGAAGACATTTTTTTAAAATTAGCCCATTTATATTATAGTTTTATAAGATATTTTTATAGCTCTGATTGCCTGGCTACCATGTTTTTATTAGAGAACAGAGACACATTTGCGCAATGTTGTCCTAAAATATTTTACAAAAGCAATATGAGATGGCAGCTTATGTCTGATATAAATACTCTGGGAGCTGTAGAGCGCTCGAACAGCAAGAGAAAGATTCTGCTATGACTTGTGTTTCAGAGTTTGCTTCTTTTGTGCTCTACAGCAACCAGCATGCTTACATCACAGTACAGAGACCTTTGAGCGCATTTTTATATTTTTAACAATAAACCAAATCTGTTGCGTGATGACACACAGGACTAGCTATTTATGGATAACAGAACCATATAATTATTGTAATTTAGCACTATATTTAGGTTGTACAATTTTAGTGTTTGTACCTTAGACTATTTTAACATAATCAAATTTTTTAAAGTTCCTGTGAAAATAATTTTTGCTTAATTGATTCTAATCATAAAATGTATATACTAAATCTATTGTTTTTACATTGTTTTGCCAGTTGTATTCAATGCGTAGCTCCACAAATTATCTACAACTCCTCTTCCCCAACAGAGGAATTTTTTATTATCTAGAACTCCTCTTCCCCAACAGAGGAATTTTTTATTATCTAGAACTCCTCTTCCCCAACAGAGGAATTTTTTATTATCTAGAACTCCTCTTCCCCAACAGAGGAATTTTTTATTATCTAGAACTCCTCTTCCCCAACAGAGGAATTTTTTATTATCTAGAACTCCTCTTCCCCAACAGAGGAATTTTTTATTATCTAGAACTCCTCTTCCCCAACAGAGGAATTTTTTATTATCTCTAACTCCCCTTCCCCAACAGAGGAATTTTTTAAAGACCCCCCTACCCCCAGAAATTCCAACTTTCTTCCATACAAACTCTATAATTTTTATCACTTCTCTGACACCCCCCCCCCCCCCCTTCCTGGAACTACGCAAACAATTCAACAATTTAACAATACCTTGGTTATCTTTTAGATTAATACTAAACAAATAACAAGTTGCCATGCTGTTGGCAGTGCTACAATTTTAGTACAAGACTTTTTTATGGTCTGCTGTGGAGCTGGCTGCAAGTTTTAGTTTTCACTTCTGGAGTTTTATTTTATAAATACACCTCCATCGTAGATTTAACTTGAGTACGGCATAGAGGACAGAGTTGGTCAAATTTTGTATCAATGAGTTTAGCACACTTGACACATGTGCACAAGTGTCGACATGGTAAAAAGAGAATCTTTTTCACTTCACCTTGGCAAACAACACACAAAGTCTTGTCTTTTTCAAGCTCCAGTTGACGTCGCAAACTTTTTTCATTTTGAGGTGTGGAATTAGAACTTTGTCTGCTATTGTCAATGACTGTTTGTTGATTATTCACTGATCTTTTCAATGCTGTCACATACTGGATTAAAGATTCCAAGTAGCCAAAGCCAAGAATAAATATATTGATTTTAAAAACTGCCAATGTTATGGAAGTGATAATTAGAAACATGCTCATGACAGATACTTTACTTGCTTTGATGTTTGGGGTAAACGGAGTGCCCGTGGTAATGGTTTTAGCCATGTAATAAACAAGCCTTGCAAGATCTATGAAAATGTTCAATACAAATTTGACACAGTGTTCCACAAACAATCCAATTGTACCCAAAATTGACATGCCATTATTGAAGACTGTGAAGATAAACTGGAATACTCCATAGAATAAAGATTTCGCACAAGTGAAAATAATTGAGCCACATGTTTTAATAGCAGCCCATATCCTTTGAAACAAATGAATCATAGTTTGGCTTATTTTGAATGCAAGGGATATGATATTCTTTCCAATTAACAGCAAAAAATGGCCACACCATAGGATACCAGTATAAAGCAGGTCTATTACGACTTTTAAAGTGTTCAATGTCGATGTACCAAATGCTTTAATTGCTTTGATGCTTGGGATAAGCTGAGTGCCCATTTCTATAATGGTTCTAGCCATGTTATAAACAAACCTTGCAAGCGCTATGAAAGTGTTCAATACAAATCTACCACAGTGTCCAACAAACAATCCAATTGTCTTCAAAATTGTCATTATGACATCATAGAAGATTGGGAAGATAGCTTGAATAAACTGCAATACTCCATAGAATAAAGATTTTGTATAAGTGAAAATGATTGGGCCAAATGTTTTAATAGCAGCCCATATCCTTTGAAACAAATGCATCGTACTTTGGCTTATTTTGAATGCTAGGGATATGATATTTTTTCCAATAAACAGCAAAAAATGACCACACCACAGGATAACAGTATACAGCAGATCAATTATGACTTTTAACAGTTTTGGCATGTTGAATATTATGTGAAGTAAAAAGTCAAGAATCGTTTTCATTAACGATAGGAAAGTTCTTGCAGTAGATACAAGCAGATCTTTAAGGAATATGTATGAGTTTTGAACGATTGATCGCATTCTTGTATTATAAAAGCAAGATGACAGGAAGTTGTGGCTAGCTTGCAGAACAAGCCGAACAAGGTACCAAAGGAACTCAATGAGTTTGATGAACTGATGCAAAAGGCTGAACAATGTGGCCATAAAATAGTTCAAAAATAGTACAACTGTATAAATAATGAAGTAAACGACAGAAAGAATACTGCGAAGTAGCCATGTGATCCAAGTGATGATATCTGTCAGCCATCTCAAGCCTGACTGGTCTTTACTCAACTCCTTGTGTTGAACGCTGTTGGAACCTGGATTGCATGAGAACGTCACTAGCACAAAGGACAGCAAAAATAACTGAATGGCCATGGATTTCATCATCTTGAAAAACCCTTTAACCTCAGCTCCAGACAGCTACAGTTTTGGTTTGTTTGAATGTGAGTTCGATTGGGAGCCCGCGATACTAAGAAACAAGTCAGAGGACCACTCCCGCCTTCCTTTCATCAGCACCCATGCAGCTGATCTGGAAAAGACAGTTGGCCAATCAAAATTGAGAAAATTTGCAAAATTGAGGTGTCACTAGTATGGATTTCCAGGCAGCAAATGCCAGATTTGTATATGGGTAATCAAAATGGTGGCGAGTGAAATTTCCTGAGCCTTCCTAACATCCTAACTTTCTAGATGCCAGTTTGTTTTAAAAGCAGAGGAAGCCACATCACCATGGCAACAGTGAAATTTAAAACGTGAAATTACAAATTACATGTGAAATTTCACCTTGAATTTGGGAGTAATTTGTCCTCTGTGGTGGTATTACGTGGTGAAATTTCAGGAGTAATTTTTAATTTCACATGTGAAATTTCACTGTTGTCCTGATGATGTAGTTTCTTGCTTTTCAAAACAAAATTGCTTCTAGATATTGTCGAGATTGGGAAGCACTGGTGGCATGCGCTGATAATGCGCCGCCTTTCTAATGCGGCCAGAGTTCGAGTCCTGCTGATCTCGATGTCGTATGTGAGTAGAGTTGTTTGCTGATTCTCTCCTGTGCTTCAAAGGGTTTTTTCCGGGTTCTCCGGTTTTCCTCCGGCTACTCAAAAATCAACTACTAAATTCTAATTCCATCTTTGGGCTTTCACCTAGTTTGGAGCTCTGTTGTGATTGTCCCACGCTGTGATACAACCAAAAAACAGCAATAATTGATGGAAAGTATTTCAAAACTAGTGCAACGATCAGAAAAGTGAGAAGCTAGAGCTAGAGTGTGTCAGAAGCTAGAGTTTTACAATGAATATTGAAGAAGTAAATTGCGATTTTCTCAATATGGAAGGAAAAAAATTAACTGAAGTGAACTTTTGAAACATTTTACTGGCTTCAACGTCACTATCTCGTTACAGAGATATTCTGTTCATCGCAAATGAGCTTTGAGCCGTTTGGTGAGCTTAAGTCAAATTTTCTCTAATCAAAAGTCAAATAAAAGCCGAAATCCTGGTTCGCTCGTGGGTATCCTCTAAATAAGTAGCTGTGTGTGAACAACTTGAGGCCTAAAATAAATGTTATTTAGTTCTTACCTTGGGTTTTCATAAATTTACGACTGGTTCAAGCAAAAATGTGAATTCAAATGAGTTTCTTGGAATTGTTGACACAAGATTCTTGGAAATTTAAGAATTACGTCACGGCGTCACGCGAGCTGCCCGAGTTGCAATTTATTTTGTGCAGGAATTTTTTTTACGCCTTATGGCTGAGCAGGAATTTTTTGGACATAATTTGGAATTTTTTTCTGACACTTTTCTTATGCGCGATTTTTTTTCACTATTCAAAGCTGTGCTCGAAATGTTTTGGGTTTTTGCCCAACCCCCCCCCCCCCCCCCCCTCAAAAATCTAATGGTCCGTCCCTAATAGAACTTCCGGGTCCAAAACAACGAACTGTTCTATGAATTTTTTACTTTTTCTTCATGACAGGATAAGCTGCTCAAAGTTGTTATCGCTTCGGGTAGAGCTTAATTCATTGAGAACATTTTTCTCTTGGTTTTTATGAGCAGTTGGACGAGGTAACAACTTCAGACAGTTTATGTACTCCTTGCATTACAGCCGGTTTATCGTTACAGTACAGCCCCTTTCATTATAGACCCCCTGCCAAAATGGCGGCCGAAAATTCGGTTGAGTTAAAATTAAACTGAGAGAAAAACCAATACCAGCACTGGAAAGAGCACCTTTACTTAGTAACCCTACAGAGATTCATTATGTCAGTATCATGTGTAGTATCATGAAGTATCATGTGTATGGTTAAATCAATGGCGGATATAGGGGGGGGGGGGGTTAGGGGGTTGCAGCCCCCCCCCCCCTATGAGAGCCATCGTGATTTATTATTATTATTATTTTTTTCATGACAAAACCAACAGCATCGCGAGTTTTATTAAAACAGGGGTGCCGAACACATTTCGCTCGTGTTTTTTTTCTATACGCCGTGTGTGGGACCTGAAACAATCGTGCCCGCCTGCAGCAAATAATCGTGTCCCTAACCGTTTGGTCTGCTATATATCTCTCCACCACCTCAATCAATGCTACACCCCCCCCCTCCCCCCCTTTGAAAAAATCCTGGATCCGCCCCTGGATTTGCGTTGGAAGCCGAAAACAAACACTCGATCGATCGATAAAAGCCAATAAAATACACAAACTGGACGACGAACTCGATGAAGATTCGATTTTTTGCCTGGTTTCAGGTAGTCTCCCCCACAGGCGCTTTCAGTGTCAGGGGAGAAAGCGTTGCATGACGACACTGAGAGCGGCTGTGGGGGAGACTAGGTTTCAGGTCGTTTCAGTTGCATAAGGCTAGCACGTGCCACTTACATCTGGTGGTCCGCATCTCCTGTCCCCACATGCTATGGTAACGTAACTTGATAGCATTGGTGAGACTTGTGTTGTCAGTCATCTGACCACGTGACATGACGTGACGTCACATATCACGTTAACAACCAAACATCGCAGATTTTTGCCAGTAGTTTTGACTTACTAAATGAAAATTACGACAGCCAAGAGAAAGCTTTAACTCCTTTGGCTGTCGTATACTTACACCTATTATATTGTTAATTATAGTAAAAATTCTAAATATATATATATATATATTCTTGTAATTCTATTTCATAAAATTGAAAAAAAACAAAAAACAGCGTAAATAAATTGAAATTGAAAACTGAATTACGAACATTTGCATGTTGTCATTTCATCAAATGAAATAACACTTATTTTAACGAAATTCGCTTCCACATACGTACCCCTGGTGGCCCCATCGTACACACCTCTAATGGCCCCGCATCTCGTGACCCCATTGACATGCATCTGGTGTCCCCTTGGCCATAACGCCTTAATGAAGCAAGCTATGCTAACGAAACTTGGTATCATTGCATGGTGAGACTTGTGTTATCAATCATCTGACTTCGCGACATGGCGTGACGTCACATATCACGTGACTTATGAACCCAACATTTTCGCTGATTTTTGTTAATGCGCATTGCAATGAATGCTATGGTAACGAAACTTGGTACGATGGGTGATACTAGTTTTATCAGTCATCTGACCACGTGATATGACGTGGCGTCACATACCACGTGACTTGCAAACCAAACATCGCCGATCTTCCCCGCGCTTATAGTCATTACAATGAATGCTATGGTAACGAAACTTGTTGCATTGGGTGAACCAGTCATCTGACCACGTGGTATGACGTGACTTCACATACCATCTCCTAACTATCCCGTGCACCATAAATAGATTTACGCACGCAAAGCACATTGCCTTGACCATTGCTTAATTGTGTGATTGAGGTGTGTTTTGTGTGATTGAGGTGTGTTTTGTGTGATTGAGGTGTGTTTTGTGTGATTGAGGTGTGTTTTGTGTGATTGAGCTGTGTTTTGTGTCATTGTGCTGTGTTTTGTGTGATTGAGCTGTGTTTTGTGTGATTGAGCTGTGTTTTGTGTGATTGTGCTGTGTTTTGTGTGATTGAGCTGTGTTTTGTGTGATTGAGCTGTGTTTTGTGTGATTGAGCTGTGTTTTGTGTGATTGAGCTGTGTTTTGTGTGATTGAGCTGTGTTTTGTGTGATTGTGCTGTGCGTTTTGTGTGACTGAGGTGTGTTTTGTGTGATTGAGCTGTGTTTTGTGTGATTGAGCTGTGTTTTGTGTGATTGAGCTGTGTTTTGTGTGATTGTGCTGTGCGTTTTGTGTGACTGAGGTGTGTTTTGTGTGATTGAGCTGTGTTTTGTGTGATTGAGCTGTGTTTTGTGTGATTGAGCTGTGTTTTGTGTGATTGAGCTGTGTTTTGTGTGATTGAGCTGTGTTTTGTGTGATTGAGCTGTGTTTTGTGTGATTGAGCTGTGTTTTGTGTCATTGTCACGAAAATGTGTTTTCACACCACGAATTGTGATTCGGCACTAATAAATGTGTTTTGTACTTCTGGGTCACCGTAAATTCCCTTATGGTATCCAATGTCAAGGGTAAGATTTGGAAAAAAAAAAAAAAAAAAAAAAAAAAAAAAAAAAAAAAAAAAAAAAAAAAAGAACAGGATTTCAAGCTCGCTTGTGATTTGCTGACGTAATTTATCGATACTGGTTCTCCTATTTTCCCAGACTCTAGACCAATCAGAAAGCGAGAAATTTCACAATAGTGGTAAAAAAAAATACTCTTACGAGTGAGGAAAGTCCACTCGCCATCTTTGAAAACACAACAAACTTTCAACCACTGCACTGCAAGAGTTTGATGATAAACCGGAAACTACTGCCTCTCACTGTGCTTAAAATACGTTTCCTTTTCGAACATGGATGACAAAAAGGATCTTTTATATAGCTTTTGATCATTTATGATCAACTTTGATCAACTAGTGCTGACAATTTTTAGGTTACCGGACCGTCATAAAATAAACTTAACAGTCATTCTCATCTTAAAGGAGCAAACAAGATCTTTTCTTTTCATTTCCTTCTCAATCAACCAGCCAAGAAGATAAATTCACCAATTCTAATATCTTGTAAACTTTTAACCAACTACTATATATGTCCTCACACACACACATACTAAGATCTCTATATTTTTTGACGGAAGAAATATATTTATTTCGTGGCCAAATACTCGACATAAATTCGTTTAGATATGTTTAAATGGTTATTTTGTTTTTCGCTAACCGTTCTGAAGTTCTCGATCTCTCCATTATTGATTATATTCTTCAAATATTGTCTTTTTAAATATCCAAACCAGCGAAAAGTATTTATACCCGGGGGGGGGGGGGGGGGTACTACCACCCCAACTTGAGTAGGGGTGTGCCGTCAGGACCTCAAAAACCTGACCCCATCTCAGACCTAAAATTTTGATTTGACATACCCTACCCCACACTATAACTAAGAATTGTACACCCTATCCAAAACTAAATGACGGAAATGATGGTTATTCAATGGTAATGATGGTACTACCACCCCAACTTGGGTAGGGGTGTGCCGCCAGGACCTCAAAACCCTGATCCTATCCCAGACCCAAAAATTTGATTTGACATACCCTACCCCAGACTAAGACTAAGAATTGTACACCCTGTCCCAGACTAAAGGACGGAAAAGACGGTTTTTAAACAGATTGCAATCAATATTTACTAACGTTTTTATTGTTTTTGTGCCGGCTGAAAGCGTAGCCAATTCGCTAGACAAAAATGACCAAATCGTTAACCCTATCCCAGACTAAGATAATACCCTATCCCAGACAAAATGTCAAAAAATGATACCCTACCCCAGACCCAAAAGCCGAAAAACCATACCCTATAGGGCGGCACATACCCGTATAACAAATATAGGGGAGTACCCCCCGGGATTTATACGCCCAAAGTTACCAGCTCTATTGCCGCGTAGTATTTAACGATATATTTATGTATATGCCTTTCAAGATTAAATAGAGACTGAAACCGTATTTTCCTTTAGGCTCTACTAACCCACGCGCGATTGAAGCCATAATACTGCCGACTGAGTAGCTGTATTAATACTAATGAATATCTGAATTACAATCCTAGAAATCTTCTTTTACTGATCAACAATATTACTTCTAAAGCCCAGAATTACATCCTCAGCTGCTAAGCCAATCTATGAGCCATTTATCTATGAATACGTCATTCAAATCCATATATGGGTACTCTTGCGCAAGATTGCACTTTTTGAGGAAAGGGAGCATACAAGTAGCTTAAGCTTGGTTTCTGTGGTGTCATGTTATAAGGAAATGTATAGGGATTCTTCAAAAATTTGAATGAAATCATTGAAACGTGAAAGAAAGCCTCGAAATTTTACCCGATCATTGAGAAATAACGGCTTCGATTCTTTCGCGCGCTCTGTGTGGTTATTATTTTAATTTAGCCCGTTTTAAGATTTTTTTTACAGGTGGGGGAAAAAAAATCTTAAAACGGGCTAAATCCAAAAAATAACCACACATAATTAAGGCAAATTCATAACCGCTGACCAGAAGTAAAAATTAACCGCTGACCAGATATGACTCCGTGATGCAAAGCAGTGAAAAGAAGTGTATCTTCCGCCTACCAGAGCGCTCAAATGCAGGGAATCCCTCGCGAAAGCCCTGGTCTGGCCCCGGTCTGGCACCGGTAAAGCACGAAGGGGTGGGGGGGGGGGGCAATGACGGTTAATGACTCTTTCAGGGGCGGCGGAAGCTAAAAATCTTTGGGGGAGCACTGCAAAAATCTTTGGGGGGCACTGAAGATTATATTTAACACTATGTGATAATGACAATGTTTTGTTTTATTGCAGACGCATGCGCCGTAAAAAAATGGCTAAGAACCAATTTTTTTGGGGGGGGGGGGGGGGCCGGTTCCGCCGCCCCTGTCTTTTATATGCAGATGACCTGGTTCTGTTGTCTAAATCTGCTAAAGGGCTTCAGAATTATCTCGACAAGCTAGAGACATTTTGTGAACAATCAGGCTTAACAGTTAATATAACAAACACAAAAGTGATGGTTTTCAATAATACAGGGAAGACAATGAATAACTTCCAATTCTATTTGAACAAATTTAAACTAGAAAACGTTAAATCATATAAATATTTAGGATTAAATTTTACAACCTTTGGAAACTTTACGTTTGCAAAACAAGAATTTGAAAAAGCTGCATTAAAGGCACTATTTCAGATGAAAAAACAAATGGGTGAATTTTTCACATCCAATATCAAATTAACTATTAAAACTATTTAACTCGCTTGCTACACCAATACTTCTATACGCAAGTGATATATGGGGTATCGAAACATTAATCACCAAAGACCAAGAGCCCATGGAACTTGTTAGTTTTGAAATTTTGCAAAATGCTTCTCAAGGTGACAAAGAATGCTAGTAACCTTGCATGCAGAGCTGAGTTAGGAAGATTTACGCTAAAATGCAAAGCATGCAGTAGAAGCTTTAAATTCTGGCATAAAATTATAAAGTCGGAACTACACCCAAAAAAACTTTAAGCTGAAGTCTACCAAGAAATTAAAAATGAAACTAAAAAAGCCTTTTGGAGCATAAAAATGAAAACTACTTTAGAACAACTCGGATTGGGGATAATTTGGATGAAAACAAAATGAACTTTCTCCAAGATGGTATGAATATGGAAAAATAATAACCCAAAGAATATATGACATTGAGAGGTAAATTTTATGGAGTATCCTCCACAATGATGAAAGGAAAGACGACAGACATAAAAATAAACTCAGAGTCTTTCGTCAGTTTAAAACGGATCTTATAACTTTTAAGAATATTTGAGTCAAGTCACCAATATTAAGCACAGAGTGGCGCTTACAAAATTAAGAATTAGCAACCATAAGCTTGAAGTAGAAACGGGGAGGTATAAGAGGCCTCATCTCTTTTACGATGAAAGGATTAGCCCATCGCCCCATATAAGGGAATCCGGACTTATGGTGGATTCCGGATTCCGAGACTCTTAATTACGGATTCTAGGGGTCTGGATTCCGGATTCCAAAACATTTGTATTGCGGATTCCAGATTCCATATCGTTAATTTTCAGAGACTTTCTCTGAAAATCGTTATTTTTGATATACTTGCCAGTATAAGTAGAATCCTCTATCAATTAAATCAGCATCTAATGAGAGATATTCTTGGTGGAGATATTACACAGAGGGGGAGGGGCTACATCGGTTCAGTCTAGGTCGAGGCAATAGCATTTGAGTGTAGACTTTGAATTTCAAAGTAGCGGATTCCGGATTCCATTATAATTTCGGAAATCCAAAAGGGTGGATTCCGGATTCCATTATAAACTGGATTCCGGATTCCAAGGCCTGGATTCCGGATTCCAAAGCCTAAAATTTCGTGGATTCCGGACTCCGATTTCCGGATTCCGGATTCCGGATTCCCTTACATGGGGCGCCACCCAGTGTAAGGGAATCTGGAATCCGGAATCCACGAGATTTTAGGTTTTGGAATCCGGAATCCAGCACTCTGGAATCCGGAATCCGGGCCTTGCGATACGTTATGGTGTCTGAAACTTAATGTATGCGCAATTGTTCTTTATCACGCTAGTTATATATACCAGGGACACCTCCCTAGTTATACTGGCAAGTATATCAAGTTCAAGTAAGATATTTTCTTATTCTACTAATGTTCCTTAAGTGATAGAAGCATGTTTTGCAAATGTTCATGCCATGGTGGTCCATACACAAAGTTAAATCCCTCAGTCCTCCAATGTTACGAACTTCAGCTGCTGTGTGGATCACATCACCACATACTGGCAGCGATTTCAGGGGTGGTCGAGGACGATGGCGTGCATTCGATAGTAACAATTCTGGTTTGTCTGTATTAAGCTTGAGGTTGTTCCAAGTCATCCATGCATCGACATCTCGTACACACGTCTCTATCCTAGATCTTGCCACATTCATTTAGCGCATTTCTTGTGCACAGTTGGCTTTAAAGGGAATGTACAGTTAAGTGTTGTCAGTATAGAGATGACACTCCATATCATGACGCCTAATGAGGTCTCCTAGAGGCGAAATGTACATAGAAAATAGTACAGGTCCAAGTACACTCCCTTGTGGGACCCCAAAGGGAAGAGGTCGTACTGTTGATTCACCATTGGGGACGTTGATTGTCAATGTTCTATCAGAGAGGTAAGATTTAAACCAGTTGAGTGCTTTTCCAGCGATGCCAAACCTTGTTTTTAGACGATCCAGCAAGATGTGGTGATCTACGGTGTCGAATGCAGCTGACAGATCTAATAGCAGAAGAATAACACATTTCTGACTATCAAGAGCTTCAAGGATATCATTATGTACTTTAATCAATGCTGTCTATACATATACACTTATTTCAATAAAGTTAGTCACTAAATAACCTAGAAAGCTGAGATCACTGAGGATCATGGGAAACTTTTAATATCAAGCAAGTCAAGCTTTTGCTACAATTTGCCAGCTTGAGGATGCTCAGAAGAGGTGAGACTGTGACTGGTAGAAGATCTAAAATCCATCAAATTATTAAAGCGGTTGAAACATGCAAAATGTAACTACCCATAATCCTTGTTGGTCTCAGCTTTGTAGCTTTTCAGGCGACAAACTTTATTGAAATAAGTGTATATATTCTAAATTCTTATTTCCACAGAATCAGAGGGCTGTATGTTAGCGCAGGGGGATTTGCAGTTAACGTTTTGAAAATATTTTTGTACCCCCCCCCCCCCCCCCCCACTTTACAGCTCAGTAAGAAATTCAAGACCCTCCTATTAAGTCAACAAGTAAACGGCTTTCGTCAAAATAAAAAGTTTTGACCCCCCACAAACGTTCAAGTTTAAGTGCATGATGCAATTATTGTGAACTGCATTCATGCTGCTTGATTTACTATTAATCTTTCAGAAAACACATTTTATCTACTTTAGGGTTGCAGAAGACAATAATGGGGAGAAAGGTAGAAAACTAGTCTAAAACCCATTGTTCTCAATGTTCCCGAAGTTTGTAGTCAAGTGAAGTCATTATTAATAGAGAGTTTTAGATTTACGTTCACGGCAAACGTGAAACGTCAGTTGACCAGTAAAGAATTCTTTTAAATTACTGCAAAAGAATCGCAAAAAAGTCCAAGTAGTAGAAAAACAAAAGAGTATTTGCGCTTGGTGAGAAGGTTTGTAAAAGGTAAAGTAAAATACACGAAAACTATGAAAACGTGGTCACGTTTGCCGTTTGCGGGGAGAAAAAAAAGTCAATCTAAAACTCTCTAATGACTACATTGCACTGCAAATACAGATTTTGCAACACCAAAGGCTTTTGATCAACCTTTGGCAACCTGAGACTCTCATCACTGCCAAGCTGTCTTGTGATGCCTATGGCCCAACCCCCAATCAATCACTTGGGAATTTAATGGCTTTGATTGACAACTGTCACATGCATTACACATCATACAAGACAGGAACCCTACCTACATATTGTACATTTTCCTGCAATGGACTCTTGGGTAATGAAGACCCTCATACTATTATGCAACTCTGATATTTTCCTAAACAGGAAAAAATAAAAATGGAGGAAAGTTTGTTTTTAAACTCGGCTGTCACAAGCAACCCAGTAATCACAATGTTTTGAAATTTGCTCATTTATGTCAGTTATAATCTAACCAGTTCTGTAGCATGATGACATACAGAGTAGCTATTTTTGGATAACAGAATTATAATTATAGATGATAAAACTTGTAGCCGAAAAATAGAACTACTTCACAGAAGAAATAGCTTTTATAAAAGCTTTTTAAAAGACTGGGCTGCAACAGGCAAAACTAGTCTATTTATATTATAGTTTTATTTGATCCAAGTCCTGTCTAAAAACTTGATTAATCATGGTGTAGGGATCTATAAGAAAAACTCCCACTTTGAATTTGAAAACAGATAATTCACTTTCTAGAGTATAACCACAATAAGCAAGCAAATAGAGTGAAAACACTAAACTCATGAAATAGATATTAGTCTAATACACATTAATTTAGTAGACCCCGATTCCATTGTTTTCTTCTCTGGTTATTGTACGATTACATTTTGAGTAGTATTTTTTATTTCACAGGAACCATGAAAGAAAGTTTTCGAATTAGTAACTGACAAACAGTCTAAGTAAAACAAATGAAAACAATGGGTCAATAGACTATCTCGGTGAAGGCTAATTATGGGCTTATTGACTCACAGGCCATGAGGGCAACAGGGCTAATTGTTTTAGTCTAATCCAACTAGTTGGTCAAATATATAGAAGCAAACAAGTTTTGAATCAAAGTTAAATTTAGAGTTTTGGTTTTCAAAGCTCATCCAATCAGAATGCAGCATTGATGATAGACCATTAGTTGGATTTGACTAATATGTATTAAGCTGACTTTTCTTTTACTGGCGAAGTAAAATAACTCTAAATGCCTTCACTCTACTTTGCACTCTACCTAGCACTAATTAAATGATAGAAGATAGAATTAGGATAATTTAGCGCTATTTAGGTTTCACACTTGTGTTTATACCTTTAGAATATTTTAACGTACTAATCAAACCCTTTAAAATAAATAATTTTTTCTTGATTGATTCTAATAAAAATACATACTTAATCTATTGGTTTTACACAGATTACATTCGTATGCAATTCAATAATATTGAAAAATCCTTGCTTATCTTTTAGATTAATACTAAACATCAGTTGCCATGCAATCTATTGGTTTTACACAGGTGACAGTTGTATGGAATTCAACAATATTGAACAAAACCTTGCTTATCTTTTAGATTAATACTAAACATCAGTTGCCATGCAGTCTATTGGTTTTACACAGGTGACAGTTGTATGGAATTCAACAATATTGAACAAAACCTTGCTTATCTTTTAGATTAATACTAAACATCAGTTGCCATGCAATCTATTGGTTTTACACAGGTGACAGTTGTATGCAATTCAATAATATTGAACAAAACCTTGCTTATCTTTTAGATTAATACTAAACATCAGTTGCCATGCAATCTATTGGTTTTACACAGGTGACAGTTGTATGCAATTCAATAATATTGAACAAAACCTTGCTTATCTTTTAGATTAATACTAAACATCAGTTGCCATGCAATCTATTGGTTTTACACAGGTGACAGTTGTATGCAATTCAATAATATTGAACAAAACCTTGCTTATCTTTTAGATTAATACTAAACATCAGTTGCCATGCAATCCAATGGTTTTACACAGGTGACAGTTGTATGCAATTCAACAATATTGAACAAAACCTTGCTTATCTTTTAGATTAATACTAAACAAGTTGCCATTTTAGTACAAGACATTTTTAAGGTCTGCTGCGCTCACAGGCTGCAAGTTTTAGTTTTCACTTCTGGAGTTTAATTTTATGAATACACCTCTACCATAGATCCAATTCGAGTACGACATAGAGGACAGACTCTTCTATTCCAGTTAACAATACTCGTAATATGATTAGCACACATGACACATATGCACATGTGTCGACATGGTAACAAGAGAATCTTTTTCACTTCATCTTGACAAACAACACACAAAGTCTTGTCTCTTTCAAGTTCCAGTTGACGTTGCAAACGTTCTTCATTTCCAGGTGTGAAATTAGAGCTTTGTCTGCTATTGTCAATGACTGTTTGTTGATTATTCACTGATCTTATCATTAATAGTGACACATACTGGATTAAGGATTCCAAGAAGCCAAAGACAAGAATAAATATATTGATTTTTAAAACCATTGTAATGGAAATAACAATTAGAAGCATGCATGACATGCTTATAACCAATACTTTACTTGCTTTGATGCTTGGGATAAGCTGAGTGCCTATATCTGTAATGTTTCTAGCCATGTAATTAACGAACCTTCCAAGAGCTATGAAAGTGTTCAATGCAAATCTGCCAAAGTGTCTAACAAACAATCCAATTGTCTTCAAAATTGACATTATGACATCACAGAACATTGAAAAGATAGCTTGAATAAACTGCAATACTCCATAGTATGAAGATTTCGCATATGCAAAAATAATCGAGCAACACGTTTTAATAGCAGCCCATATCCTTTGAAACAAATGTATCATACTTTGGCTTATTCTGAATGTAAGGGATATGATATTCTTACCAACGAACTGGAAAAAGTGAACACACGATAGGATACCAGTATACAGCAGATCGATTACCACTTTAAAAGTGTTCAATATCGATGTGCCAAACAATTCAACAACTGCTTTAATTACGGATACGATAGTACGAAACGTTGAATTCGTCTTCTGTGTTACAGATCCTGCCATTTTGGCTGTCGTTCGAAGGCCAGTTTCTGTAAATTCAAACAGTTTTGGCATGTTGAATACTATGTGATGTAAAAAGTTAACAACCGTTTTAATTAGCGATAGGAAAGTTCTTGCAGTAGATACAAGCAGATCTCTAAGGAATACGTATGAGTTTTGAACGATGAATCGCATTCTCGTAACGAAAGACGACACGAAGTTGTAGTTAGCTTGTAGAACAAGCCGAACAAGGTACCCAAGGAACTCAATGAGTTTGATGAACTGATGCAAAAGGCTGAACATTGTGGCCACAAAGTAGGTCAAAGTTAATACTACTGTATTGATAATCAAGTAAATGAAAGAAAGAATACTGCGAAGTAGCCATGGGATCCAAGTGATGATATCTGTCAGCCATCTCAAGCCTGTATGTTCTTTACTCAACTCCTTGTGTTGAACGCTGTTGGAACCTGGATTAATTGAGAACGTCACTAGCACAAAGGACAGCAAAAATAAGTAAATGAGCATGGAATTCATCATCTTGCAAGCATTATTGCAAACCTCTCAACCTCAGCTCCAGACAGCTACAGGTATAAACTCTAGTGTTGTTTGTTTCACTGCAATAAAGCGTCGATTAGGAGCCCGCGATACTAGGGAACAGCTGATACAATAACACAGGGAACCCGTCTGCGTCATATTTGTTTTCGTTGAACAAATCGAATCATCAGTTATTTATATAGAACGACATTACTACATCTGCGGAAAGGAGTGTTCTAAACAATTCACGATGGCCGAGCTTGCGGTGGTTAAAGTGTCTCTCAAACTTGTGTGGGCTTTGGTTGCAAATCGAGCAATAAAAAGCTTGGAACATGGTGACTTAGCAGATGAGAAGCTACGTCAACTCCTTCTGAGTGAATTCAGGAAAATACATGAGGAATTGAATGTTCTCCGAAGAAAAGAGCTTATAGCAGCCGTAGCATTCATGGAAAATGGATATGAATTGCTGAAGAATGACAGTATAGAAGCAAAGAGAGAGTTTACTAAAGCTAGGGATGCAGCTCAAGTTGCATTTGGTGTTGTTAAAGAAGTACAAGATAAAATCCTTGCTGCCAAAATAATGGTGTCTTCAGCACTTCATGAGTTTGATGATAAACCGGAAACTGCTGCCTCACTGTGCTTAAAATACGTTTCTCGTTTGAATAATCTACCAGAGATTTTAAACTCTTGTCAAGTGCTGTTAGGACAGAAGTTTGGCAGCATACTTCGCACTTTCTCCAGCTCTTCAAACCGCCAACAGTGTATTGGCTTGGTTTCTGAAGTTAATCGTTGTGTTTGGCAGTTCATTCAACTTCAATTACCTGACTTATTGCAGGAAAAGAAATGGCCAAGTATTGCAGTAGGAAGCCATGAGATAGATCCCATCACAGATTTCCTTCTACTGCGCAGAGTCAGTTCTGACTGTATCTATCTGCCTTCAAATGTCCAAAGCCCTGTCATGATGGTAACTGCCAACAACAAACTGTTTTTGGTGGAGGCACAAGTAGCAACCACTGCTGATGATGATCCACTTCTTGTCAACTCTTTAAAGGCCCTGGACTTGGAGGATGGTTCAATAACCAATCTTGTTGGTCACTCTGGCGTGATACTAACTATAGCAAAGTTCAAAGATGAGACACGTGTTGTCACAGGATCAATGGATAAACAGATAATATTATGGGATACCAATACATTAAAGTGCTGTCAAATTCTATCAGAACACTGTGGATCTATCAGATCTGTTGTGTTGAATGACACACACATATTTTCAGGATCCACAGATAGTTTAGTTAAAGTGTGGAGCAAGGATACGTATGAATCAGTCCATACACTTGAAGGACATGTAGGTCCAATCAGTAGTCTTGCAGTTTCTAATCGGCACCTGTTCTCATGTGCAGTAGGTGATGGCATCAGATACTGGGACCTTAAGAAATGGGAGTGCTTGCATAGTATTAGTCTAACAGAAAATGTCTTCAGTATGTACATTGTAACAAATTCATTGATAATTCATTACCATGGCACGTTACAGTTCATCAAACTTGGTAATTTAAAAGAACATGGTAAAATGTCTCAGGTTGGAAACTCATCAGTATTGACTGGCAAAGCTGTTTGTTGTAGTTCAGGATCAGAACTGAAATCCATTAATGTTTCTCTGTTAAAATGTACCTGCTCAAGTAACTTGAGCCAGTCATGTCAAAAGGAATACACTGTTAATTGTATGTGCTATGATGACATCTCTGCTAGACTTTTTGTAGCTTGTACAGACACTTCTAAAAGAGCAGGTGTAATTGTTACAATATAAAGATGTATTTAGAGTGCATACCATAATTCCTTTAAAATGTTTGTAAGAAATCAAGTTCAAGTTCAAGTTTACAAAAGAGTGTCTATATTTACAAAATTTTATCACAGATTTGAAAAAATTGGTAAGTTCAGTAGACCTTAGTAGACGGTAAACCTACAAAACTTAGCACTAATTCGCACAATTTTATTAGTTAACTTTTTCACTGACGATGATGATTTATATACACCCTTTCTATATGGATATAATCAAAGTAAGGCACTTTGCATTGGGATTCTGTTAAATGTGACCCAGTAAACATGCATAGAAGTTCTCCTTTCTTGAAAATGCAAAAGGGCATAGTTTAAGTCTTGATTAACCAATCATAAGCTGCCTGACAATTAGATAAATTCAAAATTATTATTGGTTCTTTCAATTTCACTGTACTAAGCTGCATCCTTATCATTCAAATAGTGCAAAGATTGAAGCAATGAGGAAATAAGACAAAGCATCTAACTAGATAAACAACAGTGGGGAGAGTAACTACAAATAGGGGGAGTTGCTAATCTATATGCACTAAATAAGGGGTAGCTGTGTAAGTTCTGTAAGCATGTAGAAAAATAATGTGCTTCTAAATTATAAAATATTTACATGATAAATGCAGGCATCGCATTAGATAAAGTATGCCCTGTTATAAAGTAGTGATTTATTTACTGATATCAAGAATTGAAATTGTCAAAGGAGTATTGAAACGATTTGCAATTTAGAACTATGACAATAAAGACAACTGTCACACAATATTAGTTAGCATGTCACACAATATATGCCCTCTTTTTTGCTTCAAAAGACTTGCAATTTTTCAAGGAATGCAGCTAGTGCGTTCATTTTCTATATTTACGCAATTCTTATATTTTTTAATGTTATCCTAGTTATTAAACTCCGCGTTGCTATGACTAAATAAATGGGGAAAAAAAGCTTAGAACGATATTATAGCCAGGATTGGTTTCCGGTGTGACGTCACTTGAAGGCAACGTGGCAGTATATCATAGCGTATTATGATAATACTGTTCCTTTTGGCCGCCATTTGCAATCATCAGAGGCAGGTTGTAGACGAAGCTTCAGTTAAAATGGCGAGGCAGGCTGGCGGATTTCAGTATAATGAATATCTCAGTAAAGCAGAAGATGTTGCTGATCAAGTTCTTCGCCATGGAAAGCACGTTTTACCCCATGTAGCTCGTTTCTGTCTTATTTCGACGTTCTTTGAAGACGGTATTCGAATGTGGTTTCAGTGGGGCGAACAAAGAGACTACATCGAACAGACTTGGCATTGTGGAACAGTTCTTAGTGTCCTCTTTGTCATTTTTAACTTGTTTGCACAAATTGGTGGCTGCCTAATGATTCTCAGCCGTCAGAAAGTGGAATATGCTGTAGGAGTTCTTTTCTCTGTTGTACTGATTCAGGTTAGTAAGTTAGAAGAATAATAAGCAAGTCATCCGGATCAAAAACCAGTACTAGTATCGATTGCACTTTCTTCATCACACCACCAACTCTTAGATTTTGTGTTGTTGTTTTTTGGTTCATTTTAAATAAGTATCTTCAAAAAACGTTGTATCATGGATTTATGGAATAAGCTTATATTTCTAAAACTATCCTAAGATTTTATTTTGTTGGTTGATTCTAAACGTGTACGTGTACAAATCAAAGTAAGCCTAATTTAAGGTACCATGCATTATAAGGAAATTTAACATGCAATAAAATTTCTTTAAGTTATCCAGTATAAGGGTTTCGAAACTAGTATCTAACTATACGTCGGGTATATTTATATATATATTAACAGACGAAACCGTATACAGTGATATATCCTGTATTACTAAATCATGTAGTCTGCTTATGATTGAATACCTTTTGTTTACAGACTGTTGGTTATAGCATATTGTGGGATTTCAAGTTCTTGTTACGGTAAGTTAAAACAAAGAATGCAAAGAATAACCTTGGTTATCCAAGAAGATTTATATACGTTTTTATTGGGCCTTTGTTTTTATTTTTGCACTCCCAGTTTAATGAGGTGTTCCTGAGGAAATCTTGAGGAAATCTATGCATGGGAGACGCATGGGATCGAAAAAGGGGAATAAAAGACACCAGGTTGAACAGTTTTAATATGGTCTTATTGCATGAATATAATAAACAGGTCCATTTTTAATCTTGGGGAAACTTTTTATTACAAGAGATATAGAAATATTCATGTCAATTTACTACCAGTAGTAATAATGCTATTTAGTATAATTTTAGGCTGGAATATAAAGCTTTATGTTCTCTGATTGGTTAAGCTCCCAGTGATTCTGAAATAATGATCACTGCTCAAGAGGTGATTATGAGGTTTTCCAAAGTTTGCCTAGCACGGAATTAATACTAAAACATTTTTTATCCCAAATTTAGTCTTTTCTCTGATATTCAAGTCTAAAATTATACCAAAACAACTATTCCCCTCAGGCTCAGTGATTGTAATGAACATTTACCTTGCTGCTTGAATACTCATGGCTCAGTAAATATTCTACGATAATCATTTACCTTCAACGAATAATTAAATATCCCTGTATGCAGATCACAAGTCCTATAGCAAAATTCCTTGCATTTCAGCTTGGCCTTTCAGGAAAAATTCAATTCAATTTACTAAGGTGGATAGCATTCATCTTATTTTGTCACACATTGCGCTAATAAGTACAGATTTTTAATAGCGCAGCACAACCGTGACGTCATAAAAACAAAGACAAAGGCAAAATTTGAACAAACAAACTTACGAGTTTACTTTCTGCAGATAATTTGATCTTAGTTTACATGGGTTATTATTGTAACTTTAAGTAAAAATAATAAAATCGGTGCATATAATCCTTGCAGCGGTTAAACAGAATGCAATGTTTGTCCGAATCTTTAAGCTATTTTTAGAATCAATGCGCTGCGCTATTCATTTGTTAATTTTCTGATTAAGAAGCACTTTTGGTCTTTGAGGAATTGGTGCTACAGTACATAAATAAATTATTATTACTATTATTAGTAGTAGTATAACATTAAACATCACTCTATATGTTTTTATGTATTTTGTGATCAAAAGAGATGAAAAAATCCATGTTAATCATAATAGTAATGTATGTTAGGTCCCATACATGTAGGCAGACCAGTGGATGACTTTCAAGTGGCTTGTTAGGAAAGAATAGCCAACTTTTGATATTCTGATTGATGCCCTCCCACATGGTGTAGTTTTGCATTTGGTCAACACCATGTGCAACATTGCTGGCAATCATGTGATGTTTATAGCCAATGCAACATTTTCATATGCTGCTGGCTAGAATTCAATGTCTGTGATGGCGGGTCACTTTCCTCTATTTAAAATTTTGTGGCAGATTGTTTGTGACATCCCTTAATGTGCTTATAAGCTTTTATACATTATTTTATTATTAATCGATTCTTTAGACAGTGACTACTTTGTGGAAATCTTATTTCATTTGAGGGTCATGTTTTTAATTTATTTATAATTTTTTAAATTTATTTAGAATTTATATGTTAATAACTATGTTGTAACTTGAGTTATTTTGTGGTAACCTTTTAATACTGAAGTTTTTGAGTAACAAATTTCGTTAAGTAAGCTCGATGTCAGTATTTTAAAATTATTTTACAGAAACCTTGCTCTTTGTGGAGGTCTGTTGTTGCTGTTGGCAGAAGCCCGATCAGAACAGAGAAGCCTCTTTGCTGGTGTACCCAGTGTTGGTGGTAACTCCCCCAAAACATACCTTCAGCTTACTGGCCGTGTCCTGCTTGTCTTCATGTTCGCAACCCTTATTAAATTTCAGTTTGTGTTTTCATATCTTTTACTAGATATTGCTGGTACTATTTTAATGATCTTAGTTGGAATCGGCTACAAGACCAAGCTAGCATCATTGGTTCTTGTTGTATTTCTTTCCCTTCTCAATGTTTATTTGAATCCTTTCTGGGTCTTTGATTCCAACTCTCCCATGAGAGATTTCTTGAAGTATGATTTTTTCCAGACCATGTCTGTTATTGGTGGCTTATTGCTGGTTGTTGCTTTAGGCCCAGGAGGTGTAAGCGTTGATGACTACAAGAAAAAATGGTGAAGTAAAAATCCATTCTTAACTCACTTCTACTATGTATGTACCTGTAGATTACTAAAAATGGTATTTATGTTGTGATAAGTCAAATATGTCTGTAACATTTTTTTTGTATCCATCATTAAGACAGTAGTATTTGACAGTGAACATCAATATCCATGTACAGGTACATCGATCCATTAGAAACTGAACCTAAAGAGTCCATTCATAGTTCCGACATTGCTGCAGTTTTCCCAGTGGAATCAAAATCTTGTCCCACAAACAACCACACATTTGTTTTGAAGAGTACTACAAGGATTACGCTGTACAAGCCAATTTTATTTTATTTTCTCAGGACATGAAACGTTGTGGCAATTTATGATTTATTTTTCTCAATCAGAGGTTTTAAACTCTAATATGTTCTATCTAATTCGTTGAGCTTGTGGGACATAGCAATGATAACTAAGGGAATTCGGAACTATGAATTAGTATAATTATGAATTACATAGTATAATTCTCAGATTTTACATGAGACTTGTTAGGATTTTGAAAACTATAACTTACGCTAGACTCTCTATCTACCAGTCAATGTTACAAGAGTTGTCTCTGATGTATTACAACACACCTTACAATATAAATAGACATGTAAACATACAAAAGCAGAATAAAAGTTATCGTATTCCTGACTAATATTGTTTGAAAAGTTGTGAAATAGAGATTTAAGGAAAGATTAAAAGAATTTAAATTATCAGACTCTTTGAGTTTTTGATGCCGACTGCTGGGGGTGACCCTCTTATGGACCTTTGCTAAAATGGCAGATTAAAATTAATTAAAATATTAAAAATTATTGTTACAATGGAAGTCTTTTAAATAAAATGGGCATGTTTTGAAATTATTAAAAATTCTTGACAAGATAGAATTTTCAAACTTTGGACTTTCTGTTGATATTTAGTTAAAAAGCGTGGAACAAAACTGAGGTATATTACATAAGTAATGAACTTTCCATGTAAGGGAGTCTGAACTTATGGTGGATTCCGGATTCCAAGCGCTGGATTCCGGATTCTGAGACTCTGGATTACGGATTCCAAAACTTTTGTATTGTGGATTCCGGATTCCATATCGTTAATTTTCAGATACTTTCTCTAAAAATTATATTTGATATACTTGCCCGTATAACTAGGAAGGTGTCCCTGGTTCAGTCTAGGTCAAGGCGATAGCATTTGAGTGTAGACTTTGAATTTCAAAGTAGTGGATTCTGGATGCCATTATAAACTGGATTCTGGATTCCAAAGCCTAAAATTTTTTGGATTTCGGATTCCCTTACATGGGGCAAAACTTTCCTAAAATATTTGTATTGAAGTATTCTTCTGACAGCACAGGTATCCCAAGCTCGATTTTAGTGTCCATCGAATTACAGTAAATGTATGGAGTTTGTTACACCAGATTTCAAAATAGTGCGAACTCTCGGGATTTCCAGTTTCGGTCGATCTTCGACACTCGACCGACATCACTCGACGGCTTGGTAACCAGGCTAACCAGGCGGGTTACATATCTATCAATGGCAGTCATGACGAAAACCAAACTCGGGAACTGATCATGAAAGATATAAATCAGGTTTTGACAAGACCATAGACTTCAATATACCATTTTCATTGTCTGGAATGAAATTTAGAATTTACAATATTTTATTGGCTGTGTTCCCGACTAAAATTTTGAAGTAAACTAACGTAACCTTACGTATAATAAGCTTATACTCACATGTTAGCAGTCGATACCTTCCTCGTCTTCCAAGTGCTTTGACATCTCGCTGCTGTTTATATAGCTTTCTTCTTTTACACAGGAATGTCTCGCCAACGAAAAGAGCCCTGCATGTTTCTTGAATTGTGGAGCAATAAATTATCTGATGATAGATTACCCTCCATCGCAGATCAGTTGATATGGTTTCCATGATCAGTTCCCAAGTAAAAATGGCATATTGATGGTCTTGTCAAAACCTGATTTATATCTTTCATGATCAGTTCCCGAGTTTGGTTTTCGTCATGACTGCCATTGATAGATATGTAATACGCCTGGTTAGCCTGGTTACCAAGCCGTCGAGTGATGTCGGTCGAGTGCCGAAGATCGACCGAAACTGGAAATCCCGAGAGTTCGCACTATTTTGAAATCAGGTGTAATATAAGCTAAGAAATACATTTGTAAATATTTCTTTAAACTTGCTTGTTTGTATTGATTCCTTGTGGATCTGGGATGAGTTTGAGGCCGATCCGTCCAGAATTTCACGAGTTTGACAAGATTTTGTTTTTCCCTTCTAAACTGAGGTAAATTTTGAGCTGCCGAACCAAACTAAACACAAAAGACTAGTTTAGCAAACCAAAAAAACCAAAAAAGCCAAAACAAAAACAAACAAAAACAAAACAAAAAAACACAACCAAACAAAAAACAAACAAACTTGTAATCGTTGTTTAGGGGGTTCGATAAATTCAAGATGATTTGAGGGGGTTCGTAGTTGTCATGGTTGGATCGTGGTCGAGGGCGGATTTGTACGCAACCAGCCGAACCCCTTACATCCGCCCCTGACTACCAACATTGTTAGAGGATCATGACTCAACTTTTTTAACGTCTCCACTTGATTAGGGACGGGAACGACAATACACTCCATCACGTGACGGGCACAGACTTCTATACTTCGATTGATGTTTATACGCCACCAGCTGATCACTGGCATCCGCAGTCGGTTCAAGAAGGCTCCGGCAAGTTGAAGACAGCATAACAATGTGAAGATAGGGTGGTACTCGACGAGATTTCGTGGGTCGGTCTTCAGTTGTCGACCATCGTACGTGAGATTGATTTATGAGACTCTAAGACCACACGTATCCGTTTTGCATGAAATCGCAACTTTTTCTTTGCGGATTGGCCTTCCGTCCACACGTATCCGGCGAATTCTTCGATTGAACGTTACGTCATCTGAGATGGTCCCATGCACAAAAACTCTCTGTGACCTGCCTATCAGGTAGGACTGGAACCACTTCAAAGCCACGCCCTGGATGCCAAGCTTGGTTGACAAGCGCTCCACAAAATATCATGATCGCTGGTGTCAAATGCGGCGCTGAGATCTGGTAACACCAGGAGCGTCACGTGCTGCTTATTCTATTTTTAGTAGAATATCGTTCATGATTTTGAGAAGCGCAATTTCACAATACTATGGTTCTTTCTATATGAGGACTGCAAGGTGGGGTACAACTTATTAATAGTCATGTGACCATGAACCTGATTAGACGCAGCTTTCTCGGTGAGCTTAGAAGAGAGAGGGCTGGGGGGAGGGAGGGAGAGGGAGAGGGAGAGGGAGAGGGAGAGGGAGAGGGAGAGGGAGAAATGCAGAGAGAAGCTGTTCAGTATCATAAACTCGCAAATAATGTTTTATCAGTTCTAAAACCATTTGGCTACACCACTAGTGTGTTTTTACACCTAATCATGAAGAATACTCCTGCTCGTTATATTAAACAGTACTTCTGAACATCGATCAGACTGAGCAATTCCTGCTTTTCTAAAAACAATGTTTTGGGTAACCCAAACTAGGTTATAATACTTTAAAGCTAGTTGTACAAATAGATCACGTCAACCAAACCCTCAAATCGAAGCACTTGTGTTGTACATCAGCTGCGAGCTTTTTATAGCTGTAATGTTTTATCATTCAAGTATTTTACCGTATCAACGATTGGTACGTACAGGATGCTGGAATAGATAGAAGTCACACTCTCCAAACATTCTTATGGCTTGATGTAGGATTCTGCTGTATTTGATGATCACGGTTTCATTTATACATTTTTAACCTCGTTTATAAGTTAGCTATTAACAGTCTGCGAGATTTTAAAACTTATAATACACTCAACAAAATTACTCGATTCTGATTGGACAAAAGAAGTACAATTAAATCCCAAATTATACTCTGTAGAGCCACAATTAAGTTGTTTGATTTCGTTGAGTATATCATAAACGAAAAACCTCACAATGTTCTCATACGATTCGGAATTTATAGATACTCGTGAATTTTTGAAAGTTCTCAAATGGGATCGCCTAGAAGGCTTGTCCAATTTTGAAAACTTTCAAAACATCACTCGTGCTTATAAATTCCGAATTGTACTCGAGATCGAGCGATTTTTTAAACTTTTTATAGAAGCGAGGCTAAAAATGTACAAATGAGTCTGTAGTCGTAAAACACAGCGGTATTTACTGGATGTTTAAAACAGTGTTAAAAAGGGTTATGATTTATGACTTTGAGCACGATTTACAATGGAAGTTCTCTTTTAATAATATTCTCGTCTAAGATAGTCTTAGATAGGATCAGCCCTGGCCGTCTAACAAAGCATCTGCTGCTCTTCGTATTGTGTTCCAGTCCTCGTAAACATGGTCCTCTTTCCCTCCAACTCCACCATGAAAGCGAATCACTTGTTTATTTTTGAAAACAACAGATAACACAAATAGTTGACCGGTGTTGTTTATACTATCTGCCAACATCTTGGTAAGTTCATCTGAGTCCTGCCAATCAAAACAATTGTACTTTAAGTCGTTCACACCCAATTTCCATATACATTATCAATACTAGCGATTTAGATTATAACTTGGTGGGCACAGTTGGGAATCCTACATAGACCTTTTTACCGATACGGTGGCCATCTTCAATTCTATTGTTTTAATTAAGATATTATGGGATGCCGAGCGAGCAACTATTGGAAAATTTATAGACTGCACAGCTGTCAGGATGTCTTTACATATAACTATACGCTTTTCAATGAGAAGCAAATCTGAAAAGCAATGAAAAGCAATTGAATTTTCTGGTATGCATAGTTGGAATAATATGCGAAACGCTAAGACTTCAAATTATTTGAAAACCTAACCGCCGTCATTCTATCCTTTAACAACTTTCTACGTGTTCGCCCCCGCCCCCCTCCCCTCCGGCATATCCCATAATTCAAGATGGCCGCCGTATCAGTAAAAAAGAGACTATTCACAATATAGATGTTGAGTTTTCACGAGGACTTTTAGACAAGATGGTGGAACCACGTTTATTCTTATTACTAATGACACGTGATAACACAGGTATCCCAATACTCTACAATAGAAAATAGTGAATTTAAGTTATCTTTCATAATAGAGAAAAGAGAGCGAAATTTGTTCTTTTATTCTCCTTCTTCACAGTCTTCTTCTAATCAGTAATCTATTAGTGTTATTTAGAATGGTGTTATCATTTAGGTTGGTGAAGTTGCACATCGGCCTTGAAATGTAGTCCAATGTAGATCACATGCATATAAGAAATGTGTAATGTCAACAGTCAACACAGAAGTAATGATAACGAAAATACCTGCAGACAAAGTTTGAGAAACTACAGAGATTTCATATAAAGGTGATATCTTCCACATGCATATGCCGCCTCAAAGAACAAAGAAAGGTTGCATTGCATGGACATGTATCTGGAGAGGCCAAAACCTTAAATTTCGCCAACGGAGTGTAAGAAAAAGCAATGCTGTTACATTTGCCATATGCAAAAGACTGCCACTTTACGGGGCATTTCATTATTCTTACCTTCAATCTGAAGCACACAAGACCTACATTAGGGATTTTGGGCCAGAATTCAAATCGATCATCCTGTACCACCAATTCCTCAAAAACCTTCGTCATTCTAATGTGCTGAAAGGTATAAAAATATTACAAAACGCATAAGACCAACAAACGTTTCGTGTGTCTGTGAACATTGTATGACAATGCATCCCTGATGTCTCCTATCATAGTGGTTACAGTGATCATGATCGCAACGTGTGTCAAGAATTTTATTATATATATTACTAGTATTCCATACAGTAAATCCGTGTTATAAAGTTGTTATAAAAATCTCCATGCTTCATATTTCACATGTGGAAATTAACTAAACCAACCAATCAGAAAATGTGACATTTAAATGGCTTCCCGCCTAAAGCAAATTTGCGTTTTTCTGTAGCTGTTGTAGTCCACACAATGAAGAGTCGTTTTGTGCCGCTTCAATACAATATCCAAAGATAGAATTTATTCAAAACCAAGAAGAAGTAAAAACCACATTAAGTTAGACTAAGAGAGACCTGGCTTTGTTGACTGGATACCTGAAGACTAAAAATGTGGATCAAAACCTTGAAGAAATTGAGCTTGATTATGACCGCATAGGGCCGTAGCCACCAACTTTTGATTGGTTCGGTTTTCAAGGCAGGGGGAGGGGTAGGGGGTAGGTGGAGAGGAGCAAGGAAAAGTATAGGGAAAAACTACACTTAATATCTTTTCAAACCCATCCTAAAGTACTCAGATTTTGAATGTTGCGAAAGTACTTTTTCTTGACTCGTTCTTTAGGATGTATTCATTTGCAACAGATTTTAAATCAAGCTTATCTGTCACATTCTGGTGGTAATGTAGTATCATCAAATGATTCAATTTTGATTGAGCCATTGTACTTCGGAGATATGTCTTGATGCGTCGCAGAGCACTGAAAGATCGCTCAGATGTTGCGTTTGTTGCAGAAAGAACATTCAATAGGCGAAATAACTTGCAAACTTCATCTAGGATACCCCTTTCAGCAGAAGATAAACTAAGAAGGGTTTTCTTGACATTCTCTACGTTAGGGTTTTCTTTATCGAACCACTTATGGCAAAATATGGCAAAAGACAACATCTTCTGCATAGTGCAGCCATTGCCACTTCTCAAACCACTGGCTTTGCGCCGAACAAAGTACCGGCTTGGACTTTCCAAAGGATCTTTTTGAGAAAACAAAACTACTTCTAGGATGGATAGGAATCTCTGAATTCTCTTGTAGACTTCACTGCATTGATTGGTTGAAGTATAACTAGAGCGAGTTGCAGATGCACGAATTAAGTTAGCTGGTTTAAGACGAACTGATAGACAAATACCGGCTCACACACACATATTGCGGATTTCCCGCCAAATTAAACATCAATATCACGCGAGAAGTGTTTATTCATTTTTCTTCTAATCATTTATTAAAATATTTTTCAATGATTTTTCTCATTTTTATTTTCATTTTTTTTATTTTTAAAAAAATCCCCCCCCTTCCGAAAGTTGGTTCGGTTGACACCGGACCAACCGTACCGGTGACTACAGCCCTGCCGCAACGCGTGTCAAGAATTATACGACCCAGGCATACCTGATGTCTCGTGTCGTGATGGCGGCACTGATCATGACCGCAACATTTGACAAGAATGCATTGTTTTATGACAACCAAGGTACTTACATGCCTCACATGTTCTTGAATCCCCTCTACTCCAAAGCAACGCATTACACACCATAGCTTTAAAGCCCTGAATCGTCGACCAAGGGGAATCTGCCAATTCTTAGCATTCATGAAAAAGAAAGTTGGATGTTATATTGACGAATGCGTACTCGTTAGCTGCCGTGTTTGCGTATACTGTACAAGAACACATCAAAAACAGCTGCAACAGTTAGATAAAGGTGCGGTACTGGTAAAACGCATTGATTACTTACTCGAAAATCGGTGACCACATCTATGTAAAATAACAGAACTTCAGTTGGATATCAGTACAACACAAAACAACACAACACATACCAATGTTTAATGAAACAGACCTTTCCAAAGATACGTACGGCCGGATGCATATGTACCAGCCAAAGCCTCGGTTTGGATACATATTATGGGGGATATAAGTATCGTGTCTATCTCGGGATATGATGTTATTGGATGATTAAACGATAATACAAGGTCAGAGCGCTTATTAAACAATATATCACTCGAGTTATTGGCACCTTGGAGTCTTTGATTGTTCTATTTTCCAATAAAGAAGCCTGGACGCTTGACTGTATCTTGGGAAAGGTCTGTTTATCCCACACCAATCAGAACGGTAGTCAAAAAAGATATAACTAGCTAAAAACTAGTGTGAGCTGCGTCGGTGTTTCTAATGAAACAGTAATGATGAAAAGGTAAATTATACACCGTGAAAAGATAAAAAAACTTACTGACGTTTCGGACGCTAGTCCTTCGTCGGAGCAAAAAAAAAAACAATGGTAATCAGTTGTATATTCGGTGGTATTCCACTGTCATGCGCAATATTCCTGTATTGCACGAGTTCAGTTAGTAAACTCACCTGTGTCGACGTTTTTCAGATACGATCTTTTCACATACAAAGCACCCATGATGGCATCTCGGTCTTTGACCCTAGTAATTGATTGATTTATATAAAAGATAAACTTTTAAATAATTCTTCTGAAGTTAATCTCGATCCCCGAGCCTTGCCATTCTTAGTGCTGCGCATGCTCAACGAAGTGTCAGCGACTCTGGGAAACACGAAGAAAAAATCTCGCTTCCTCTCTTCCAATCTCGCTTGAATTTGAAAAAATTCTCCTAGACAGTACCTATAGCTTCCCAGACTTAAGATTGGGAACAAACTCAACTGGAGATTATTCTGACAACTAGAGCGCCTGCTCTTCAAGTCAGCAATCTCTATTACCTGTTACTGCTTTAAAAAAAACTGCGGTTTTTTGGTGCGTATCTGCTTGTTTTGTAACAGGAACACTTATGAAGTCCAGCTACTAATCAAAGCCTTATTCGCGCAGAATGTTTTGATCAATTATCCGGCGACAACAGAAATGACTTTATAACTTTTTGAAACAGACATCTACCTTGGGCGCAATGTTTTTCCATTTCAGACCACGTGTCATTTCTTTGAGAATGAGATTGTTTGTTTGAGTTGTATCCATATTCATGTGCCCTCTCATGCTCAACCGTAAAACAAAGAAATGTTGTTATATAGCTACGAAATTTTCCGATATAACGAACACTCTCATTGGTTGAAAGATGACCACGTGACACTAGCTAAATCTAAATCTATCCCGCTCGGGAAATGAGTTCCACGTGACAGTAAACAAGTGCACGTGACCAGAACGTGAAAATCGCTGATGGCGTGATATTTTGCACCAATAAAAAACAGCAGAGCGGAAGCAGATATTTTGGATTTGAAATGGAGCTCGACGAAGCGAAACAACAGAGATTTTCCAGTATTTATACAAGGAAGTTACAGACTTTTATTTCGAGAAAAAGGATTCCGAAAATACGAAAAAAGCGACTAAAAATGCTGTTGCTACTCTCCTCGCTTTTTGGTGGAGAAATACAAGACCATATTCTAGGGAATGAGAGGATGTGGTATGAAATGGAAAAGCATTACGCCCAAGGTAAAGAGGTCTATTTTAGGGTTTCCTGAAAACCTCTGGTAATGCTTCGAGCATGCGCTATAACAACGACAGGGACTCTCTTTCTCCTTGTCTGTCTGTCTGTCTGTCTGAAAATTGTCATGTTGCAATATTAGCGATAAAAACACCTCACATGAGGAGTTACGAGCCTGAAATTTGTACTCGAATGCGGCTATTTAGTTCTTCGTTAGCTTGTTCATGATGTAAATCCCTCCCCGCTGCCTTAGTTCCATGACCCACACCTTTTGGTTTCCTTAGTCTATGTTTTGATTCCATGCAAGTTCATTTCAATATTTCCATGATCACTTACCAAAGGGGTGAGCAGTCAAAGTTCGTTAACATGTTCTTGTGGGCATTAAAATTAAACGAATCTGCAAACTAAATGAAAATACGAGTGTTGGGTCTTTGAAAACGAATAAAAATTAAAATGAAATAATAAAACATATCTATGATATATATCTATATCATAAACTATCCATTATATGGAAACAAAAATACAAGCACCGTCTAGATTCCATAACTGTTCGATTTTATGTGGTTTATGCGCGGCACAAGTTATGCTGGCTTGACGTCACATCATGTTGAGAATGTGCTTGCTATATCGCGACTGACTTTTGAATCTCTTCCACGTCATTAAACTTCAACAAGAGTACAGACACAAGGACAGTTTAAGTGAATGATTGATTAAAGAGTTAAAAAACTGTTTTCCAGTGACCACTAGTAACCTCTACTCCTTTCATGTAGGTTCTGTACTCAGGGCAGATAAAGAAAGATCCTGCGTATGCCGCATCAATGTGTAACCACATGTTCTCTTTCTTGCCTGGCAAAACAAAATGCATGAGGTTAGATTAATTATTCCAAGGTTGAACAAAAGACTGGATGGAATTGGCACTGCAGTGCATTGTGGGCCGGACTGTTTTAAGGACAAAATCGAGACGCTATTTTGGAAATATGTTCCCTAAGATAGGGGAAAGATCGGCTTAAATATTATGCACAAAAATGCGCTTTTTATTTTACGCAATAAGTTGTTTCTCATCTTTCGCTACTGTAAGATGCCCTTTTTCGTTCAGCCAAATTGTTTGCTTGTTTGTTTGTTTGCTTGCTTGTTTGCTTGGTTGTTTGTTTGTTTGGTTGGTTGTTTGTTTGGTTGGTTGGTTGTTTGCTGCGTTGGTTGGTTGGTTGTTTGTTTGCTTGGTCGGTCGGTCAGTCGGTCGGTTGTTTGCTTGGTTGGTTGGCTGGTTGTTTGCTTGGTTGGTTGGCTGGTTGTTTGCTTGGTTGGTTGGTTGGTTGTTTGCTTGGTCGGTCGGTCGGTTGTTTGCTTGGTTGGTTGTTTGCTTGGTGGGTCGGTCGGTTGTTTGCTTGGTTGGTTGGTTGGTTGTTTGGTTGGTTGGTTGGTTGGTTGTTTGCTTGGTGGGTCGGTCGGTTGTTTGCTTGGTTGGTTGATTGGTTGTTTGCTTGGTTGGTTGGTCGGTTGTTTGCTTGGTCGGTTGTTTGCTTGGTGGGTCGGTCGGTTGTTTGCTTGGTTGGTTGGTTGGTCGGTTGTTTGCTTGGTTGGTTGTTTGCTTGGTTGGTCGGTCGGTTGTTTGCTTGGTTGGTCGGTTGGTTGTTTGGTTGGTTGGTCGGTCGGCCGGTCGGTTGGTTGGTTGTTTGGTTGGTCGGTCGGTCGGTTGGTTGGTTGGTTGGTTGGATCACAGGTAGCCCAAGCTTGGTTTCTGTGGTGTCCTGTTATAAGGAAATGTATGGGGAATCATCAAAAATTTCAATAAAATCATCAAAACGTGAAATAAAGCCTCGAAATTTTACCCTATCATTGAGAAATAGCACTTCTTTCGCTCTGCGTGGTTATTTTTTGAATTTAGCCCGTTTTAAGTATTTTTTATCCTTAAAACGGGCTAAATTCAAAAAATAACCACGCAGAGCGAAAGAAGTGCTATTTCTCAATGATAGGGTAAAATTTCGAGGCTTTATTTCACGTTTTGATGATTTTATTGAAATTTTTGATGATTCCCCATACATTTCCTTATGACAGGACACCACAGAAACCAAGCTTGGGCTACCTGTGGTTGGATAAAAACGAAAACCCCTCAGCAACATATTCTTGTACAATCTTCGTGTTGTGATTTTGTTTAATATCTTGGTTCTTTTGGAAGAGAACTAATCACAACGTTGAAAAATAGGAAAAAAGCTATCAAAGCTATCCAGCCAAATTACCGTGAGACTGAATGTGACTGGAATACGTACATGCATGAATACACTACTGTACGGATTATAATTTATGGGGGAAGATATGCATAGATTTTGAGGGGGCACTTAAAGATTCAGCCAAAATTTAAGGGCTGCCAAAAATCGAGAGCCATTTTATAACCATATCGATTATATTTCATGATTCTGAGAGGAGGGAGGAGGGGGGGAATACTGTTTTAAAACCCAGAATTCACATAGCCCCATCTGCCAAACCTATAAATGAAGAACGGTCCCTAAACCATGATGACTTACATATTGGACCAATGTCTTCGAGGTTATCAAAGGAACAGACGTTAGTAGTTCCAAGGGTAGCACACACCTATTTGACAATCATTACCGATTCAGTCATTGTTTGAAATTCAAACATCATGTATGCACAAATAAAAGAAGCCGATGTTTAACACTCACGAAAAATGGATAAAAACCGTTTGCCTTGTCAGCCTGAAAAGATAAAAACAAATGACCAAGAAATGAAAGTTTGTTGTTTCCTTCAACGTGTTATATCAGCGCGCTGGATGAATATTAGAAGACGGGTGCTTATCAGGCTATCAGGCTATCCCATACGTCTTGGCGTGATTAGCTTTCATGGGAAATAACACTTTTCACTGGCCTTCGAACATCAAATTTGACGAGTGGAGGATGACATGTTTCCTATCTACTCAGTGTTCGAAGGGTGTGAGGTTTTCAGTGGCGCCTTCTCGTGTCTTGTATCAATCCTTCAAAATTCCCACGAAAATGAAAGTCTTGCAAACAGATAGTTCACTCTTTACCTTTATCGTTTCTTGAAGCTCCTGTGTTAAGAGCACTCCTTGGTCGTCAGTTTGAATCGAACGTATCTTGTTTCCAGTGATAGTTGCTGCTTTTTCAACAGATGAATGAGACTACAAGAACAACAAGGCAAACAACACTAGTCAAAACTAACATCAATACCTTTTTCTCTCAAATTTTCCTTGTGTTTTTCAATCAAATATAAATCATCTGAAAGAAACGAACTTTACGCCGTGGCAAACTAGATATATTGACAATGGAATAATTGTTTTAGCATATACCGACTTGTGTAACTTATTTTTATATACAATAATTCAATAACAACAAACAAACAGAAACTTTAAGTTTGCGTGACAAATTCACGCATTAAAACTTTTAGCAAAACTTTTAGGCCATACTTCGTTGCCTTTTTAGTATTGATAGGAATGACATTTACTTTCATTTTTTCAATTTGCTCATCGGAAATTGTAACGAAACGACTTCCGGCAGATGCCATTTCGTTGCCGACTCAATATTCAGAGATTCAGAGGTGAATATCGTACGATATTCGACTCCAATTAACCAATGAGTGCGCTCGTTCTTAGGAAGTACACAAGTTGGTATATGATATTAAATATTACCGAGAGAAAATGAAAAAGATTCTCTTGATATTACCAAGACTTCGCGTTCCAAGCTGCTCGATGGGATTTGGGTTTCGCTCGGCCCGACCATAGATACAGCCGCCATACCAAACAAATGTACGCTTGACTCTCATACAAAACTTATAGTTAAGTTAATTTACCTCCATAGAAGAGTAAGCAACCAGCTTCTCATTTAGCATAGCCTCACTTTCCTTTGGAAAACTTGCATGAAGTCTATCAAGTGCCGCCTTTTTAGCAGCCAGCATCGCAACTAATACAGCCTCACTAGCCGTACTCTGTTAAAGAACCAGAGTAAAGCGGACAGTCATGATAAAACTAATTTTGTTCCAAAGAGTTTTTTGGCGCGCGCCGCGCGAGCATGCGCACAACTTGAAGAATGATGACGTCACGAACATGTCTGTCGTGCGTTACCTTTCTTTAGATAAGAAACTAGAAAACTGTACGGTAAAAAGATTTCATAATCGTAGTTAATTTTCATAACATAAATGTAAAGTGTTTGAAAAAACATGAACAAATGTTGCACTATGGAATGTATTTTATTCAGCAAGATCTAGATTTCGCATTAATTTAGATTCGTTAGTACCGAATTTTTTACTTTCCTCTGGTGTGAAAGACAGCTAATGGACTAGAGTTTTCAATTTTTTAATGAAAAAAATGACCCTTTTTTTGATGCAGCGTTGCTATGGCAACAATATACGCGATCAGTCATTGTTTCTTAAACTTTAAAAGCCTATTGAGCCACCTTAATGTCAGACAGTTTGACGGTCATGTAGGGAGTACAAAACTGTTGTGACCTACTTGAATGACTCCACCGCCCCTCTTGCCGTCACTTCTTGGCTCAGGATTCATTGCTAAGAACTCTCCAGGGAGATTAATCATTTTACCTTATTGGGAATTCAAAAAATAATGATGAACTGCACAAAAAGCACTGAGAAGAAGAGAGGACCTTTCTCCTTCAGGGTCACTTACCTAGCCAGTCAAGAACTACGATTTCAAGCTCCGTACTTGAAGGATTACAGTCCTAGAAAATCAAAATTTGAAAAGAAAAAGTTTTCTATTTTGAAAAACAATATCTTAATAATCGGTTATAGACTGACTTTGTTTATATAACTTTGATTCCCTTGTAAAATTTAGGCATTTTGCTCTAAACCTTGCCCTCTTCGCAGACGTTGGTGGGGAGAGTGAGAAGTGTTGTGTGACGACCCTAACAACGTCTGCCAAGGAGGCTACTCTAAACCCTGAGAACACTATTGCTACCGGCAACGCCCCTTTCTCTCCGGCATGTTCGGCGTGTACCGGAGGCTAAACAACAACACCCGGCCATTTCCTAACCATGTAATTTCACTCCATAGTAAAATATTTCTAATGTTAATTCAATTCAATTTGAATTTGAAAAGGTACAGAGCCTTAATTAGGTATGAGAATAACTAGTATTGGCAAGACAAATTTCAGGAAAGTGGAAAATGTCTTTCAGAATCTTTCAGGTTTATGCACCAGTCATTTGACATTCCCCCACACCCCCCTCCCCCCTTCATACCTGGGGACAGTGATTTCAGGGATTTCACCTCATTTTCACATGTATTTGGTTCCCTGGTGGTCTAGGAAAGCGCTTCAATTCACAGCTTCGGTTGCAACCCAGGGACTGACCGGGGACTGCACTTTTCCATTTTGGGGACTGGGACAGAGTGAGCTCCTTGACACGTGAGTTTACGTAATGGAGGTTGGTACGAAGAAGGTAGGATTTTCATCACATTTTATTATGTTTTTCTGAGCCATCGATCGAAAAATGGCTTTTTATTCTATGATAAAGACAAAGACAAAGACAAAAAAAAAAAAAGAACAAACAAAAAGGAAGCAAATAAGCTGGTATTACATGGAATAAGTATTTGTATACTTAAATCTATTTCTTTGTCGGCGAACACATTTCTGCAAAAGATATTAAATATCCAGTTCACATTAAAATAAACGTGCTTAAAAGATGACACGGGGACTTCACTTTTATTTTCTTTCCCGTGGGACGGGGCTTTCATTACCTTTCACTGAGGAAAAAAGTAAATACCCCAGGTATGCCTCAAGGGGGGGTGCGGGGGATATCAAATGACTGGTGTATATTAGATATCAATACAATAATTATGCAAATTTCCAATACACTTTCAAAAACAAATTAAACCTGCAACTCTTATGAAAATTAACATTAAGTGAGTTAATGATTAGAATATTAAATGTAGAGATCGTGAGCGTGTAACATAACCTTTGGTATTTGGTTAAGGAGACTGAGCAACGTCTTTCTGGCTGATCAAAACGTTAAATATCAAGAGAGAATAAACTACTTTATACTCTCTTGATTGACACACCTATTGCATTTCCCGATCATTGGTAAACAGACTTGCCTTGATGTCAATTTCATGATCAGTAGTTTTTGAGTATATGTGGGCAACAGAAGAAGTTCTTACAAAAGAATACAAGTGCTTTAGACTAGGGCTTTCTAGTTGTTGTTAAAGACAAGGGACAAGGTTGGAAAATCTAACATTAATGCATTATGCTTAGCACCATTCCCCAGTCCCTGGACAAAAGATTTGCAGTGTTAAAATCATTCAATTTGTTGCTGTTAAAATCATTAAACTGTTGAAGTACGAGTTAATTCCCTGTATCAGCATGAATTCAGACTGTTTTAACAATATGTCCCAAGCTAAATCCCCACCCTGTGCCGGAGGTTGGAACAAAACCTACCCAACTAAATCCTACTCCACCAATTGCAGAAGACAGCATATCCCCAAGTATTGAAGGGAAAGATGTGTTGCTTGGGAAATAGGCGCGAAAATGAGGACTTGACCAATGGGTTATCTGTGCATACAAAACAGATGAAAGATGTAAACATTTTTTATGATAACATACCTTCATGTGCATTTTTCAAGGAGTATCCAAGTATGGATAGATAATAGATAGACAGCACTATTTACCTTGCAAGAGCTTCTCAAGGATTTTAAGGATTTTACAGTGGCAGACAGGGGGGATTATGGGCGAATGAAATATACATACAAGTATATCAAACTACATCAGAAATGATGGGATATTTTTCTCGATATTTTTTCAGAAAGCCCTATTGACAGACAACTGAAAGAATATATCAGGGAGGATAATCCATAATTTCTGATATGCTTTTGAACCTAAATACAAACTCCTATGGGTGAGTTGGATGTAAGTATACAAATTACTAATGATTTCAAACTTCTGATTGGCTGAAAACATTCAGTCAATTCCTATAGCATGTGAACTAGTGGTTTCCTATGCTGCCACTATAAGTGTCGTCACCCAATGCTTACTCCCATAAGTACCCCTAAGTAGCTACTTAGAGTAGTGAGCATTGCGTGACAACACTAATAGCAGCTGCATAGGAGACTAGTGAACTAGTCATGGTAAATGTATTATAATCTGCAGGATCTTCTAATTTTCGGATTTTTTTTCAGATTCATTAAATCACTTGTATTTGTATGGAAGAGGCATGCATGTATCACTTTGTTTAATCTGTCGTAATCCAATGCCAATGAACAGGGCAATTTCAAAAAAAAAAAAAAAGAAGATGGTGGATGATTTAAATTTTGTCGAATGGGGCTGGTATTTTGGCCAACTTTTGGAGATTTTGGTTATTAAATTGGCAAATTGGCTATTGTCAGTTCCACGATTCTTTTGTACCGCTGGGAGGCCAGGAACACAAAGAACCATGAAATAGTTAGTAGCCTAATTAACCTTATTGTTTCCTTTTGTGTCTTTTTTACGGGTAAAGTACCCCAGTTTCTGAAATGACAAAGCTGTAAGGATTAAGGATTAAGGATTTTATGGTTTATTTTATGATTTTATGTTCCTGGCCTCTCAGCGGTACAAAAGAATTGTGGAAATACAATAGAGGACAAGGGGACATATATATATATAAATATATCTCAATGAATGTCAAAGTGTTAGCGATCCGGTCTATATATATATATATATTTATCAAACTCATTAATAATTCATGAGGCAAACACAACAGAAATCACGACCGTGAAGAATGGTTCAAAATTGTCATTTTGATGTTATGGCGCGCGGAATGGTTCAAAATTGTCATTTCGATGTAATTGAATATTTGTTTGTCAATTGCGTTACTTCGCTTGAATGTGTACACTTATCAGTGCATTGCATTACGCAAGCACGTTGCATATGTTTTTTTTGTCAATCAATGCATATAAAAATAGTCAATTGACCGCATGACATTGTATCCTGTTACAGTATTATTTATTGGAATCGTGTCCTTCATTTTTTGATTCAGGGTTTAATTCCGGCGCTAAGGAAAACTCATACTTTTGTTGATAAACTGCAAAAGTAGATAGGCTACTTTGGATAACTCTTGCAAATGTTGAACTTTATTTGTATTCAGTTTGAGTCTCACGCGGAGGAGCGTGACGACCATTAACAACGTGAACGTGACCTTTGCCGAAGTGATGACTGACAAACACAATACAACGCGCTACAAAGCAAGCCAAAACGATCATTATTCAAACATTTTAAATTATTATTTCTCAATATTTTTTAATAGAATTTCTTTGTTTATTTCTAATGGTACCCTGACGTGGTACCCTCGACCCTCGACATGGTACCCTCGACCCTCGACCAAAAGGAAGACTCAACGCACTGATAAGTGTACACATTCAAGCGAAGTAACGCAATTGACAAACAAATATTCAATTACATCGAAATGACAATTTTGAACCATTCCGCGCGCCATAAAATCTGATACAAAACTGTGTTCATTTGCATAAACTTTAAGTTGGATTTTCTTGGCCAAATTCACTTTAATTTTGAAAATTTTAGTGAAACGCAAAGGAACTAACCTAGACATTTGATAAGTCATATACAGTATTCGTGTCCGTGTTGTATCAGATATACTTTGTTCAGTCGTCTGGCGAAGTTTCAGCGCGATTTGAGGCCGTTTAGTGGGTTTTTTCAAAATCCGCTCTTCTCTACCTAAATAATGGGAATGCAGTATGTAACGTGACCCGCTCACGCTTTACAACGGCTGTTTGAACACCATCGATCACACGCTGTAGAAGAAATCAAATATTCGACTTCAAGCCAGGATTTTTCTGGACATATTTGGCGTGGTGGCATTCAGAATACATGTTATAATAGAGAAACTATCGAAGAGCGAAACGAGCTTGCTATAAATGTTTACGGTGTCCGAGAAAAGACCATAGTTCCCCTACATGTTTCATGTAACAGAGGAGAGCGCATAAACCTTTTCTACCATGGTGAGCATTATTCGTGGGTGAAGTCGCCAAGCCGCCTATTTGCCATGCATAGTAAAGACGGACACAAAAGGTTTTACTGCGATGCCTGCCTGTTACCATTTAAAGATTTAAAAGCATTGAAGAAACACGACCAAATTTGTCGAGGAGTCGAGGAGCCAGCGCAAAGAATTCAGCTGCCAGTAAGCAAAGATTTACGATACGACGACCACAAACGCCAAAACAAAGTGCCTTACGTGATTTACGCGGACTTCGAGTCCTTGATTACCGATGAGTATGAGGAAGCTGGTAACACGCAAAAGAAAGGGCTACACGAGATTTGCTCGTATGGTTACGTAGTCGTTCGCTGCGACGGTGAAGCGGATGAGTCAGTGCTTTACCGAGGCCCTAACGCTGCACGGAATTTCCTCACAGCTTTAGAAGAAGAGGAAGAATACATTCGACGCCGGTTAATGCATAAAAAGAAGGTTAAGTTGACCAAAGAGCAGTTAGGGGCATATCACGCAGCACAGAAGTGCCACGTTTGCGAGCTAGGCGTTCTAAAGTACGGACGCCGAGCAAAGAAAGCCTGGGATAAGGATGGGGCTTACTTAGGAGAAGCGCACCCCACATGTGGACGTTATGCAAGAGACGGGGATAAGCCCGGCAAGCCTTCCACGCACTGCTTTCACTGCGGCGACCCCATAGAGGAAGACTTTTACATAGACAAAGTGATGGATTGCTGTGAAATCACTGGTGAGTTTAAAGGTGCATCGCACTGGAAATGTAGACAACGGATAGACCCAAACATGGAGATTCCCGTGTTTTTTCACAATCTTCGTGGGTACGACTCCCATCTCTTGCTGCAAGGCGTGGAGGGGCACGAAGTAAAGTGCATACCTAACAACAAAGAACGGTATATGTCCGTAACCATTGGTAAGCTGAAATTCCTGGACTCCCAGCAGTTCATGGCAGATTCCTTAGCCAATTTAGCCAAGTACAACGAGGATTCGCCGATATCCGATGAATACGGCGCGGAAAGGAAAGGCGTGTATCCATACGAATACATGAATTGCTGGGAGCGCTTTGAGGAAAAGCAGCTGCCACCCCAAGAATGCTTCTACAGCACCCTAAATGAAGCGGGAATATCTGACGCTGAGTACGAGCACGCAAAGGGGGTTTGGAAGCGCCACGAATGTAAGAACATGGGAGATTACCACGACGTTTACCTGTTGTCAGACGTCGTCCTACTAGCAGACGTCGTCCTACTAGCAGACGTCTTTCAAAGCTTTCGAAAGATGGCTATGTCTTACTACGGGTTGGATCCAGCGAACTTCTACACGGCTCCTGGGCTTTCCTGGAGTGCGCTGCTAAAGAAGACAGACGCACGGCTGGACCTCCTAACCGATTATGAAATGTACCGCTTTATGGAAGACGGTATCCGTGGTGGAGTCTGCGGACCCAGCAGGCGTTACGCCAGAGCGAACAATCCCCAGGCGGAGGGGTACGACCCTGAAAAGCCAAACACCTACATCTTTTACCTGGATGCTAACAACCTCTATGGGTGGGCAATGTCCCAGCACCTACCCCTGCGCGACTTTGAGTGGACAGAACCACGCGAGTCAGAGTACTACATGCGGATAAGACCTGACAGTCGCAAAGGCTTCATCCTGGAGGTGGATTTGGAGTACCCGCCAGAACTACACCACCTCCACGATGATTACCCGCTTGCCCCGGAAGCAATCGAAATACCTTTCGAACAGCTATCACCACTACAAAAGCGTCTATGCCCCAACTACAAGCCGTACCGTAAATTAACGATGAACTTGATGAACAAGAAAAATTACGTTGTTCACTATCGCAATCTGCAATTCTATGTGCGCCACGGAATGCGTGTGACAAAGGTACACCGCGCTTTGAAGTTTCGTCAAGAGCCGTGGATGCAACCTTACATAGATTTTAACACGGAAAAGCGCACAGCAGCAAAGAACGATTTCGAGAAGAATTTATTCAAGCTGATGAATAATAGTGTTTTCGGAAAGACCATGGAGAACATTCGCAAGCGTGTTTCCATAAAGATTGCTAACACTCGCGAAGAAGCAGAGGCGTATGTGTCGCAACCAGGGTTTGTCCGCTATGTAGATATGTTGAACTTCTTTGTAATTCATATGAAGAAGGCAAACCTTTTCTTAAACAAGCCTGTATACACCGGATTTACCGTCCTGGAGCTGTCAAAACTGCTGATGTATGAGTTCTACTATGACAAGCTAAAGCAAAAGTACGGAGACCGCTGTCACCTGCTATACACGGACACCGACTCTCTGATAATGGAGATAGAGACACCCGACGTCTACAAGGACTGCTTGGAGGACATTGACGAATACGACACCTCGGGCTACCCACGCGACCATCCCCTTTACTCTGCGAAGAACAAGAAGGTTATCGGGAAGATGAAGGATGAAATGCTAGGCAAGCCAATCGTGGAGTACGTCGGGTTAAAACCGAAGATGTACAGCGTACTAAAGACAGACGGCGCAGATAAGAAAGCAAAAGGCGTAAAAAAGTACGTGGTGAAGAAAGACTTGACTCACCAATCGTACGTGGATGTGCTTCAAACTCAAAAGTCTCAGAAGCACCAAATGAACTCCCTGTGGCCCTTTAAACATCAAATACACAACGTTACGCAGGAGAAGGTGTCACTGTCAGCATTTGATGGTAAGAGATGGATGTGTGATGATGGCATCCATACGATAGCATTTGGGCATCACACGATAAGCAGTTCTTCTTTGACGAACCCACGCGTGGGACCATCATGAAGATAATACAAGATGGGCTGGCCCTTCTTAGCTATCGCACTTCGGATCTGGTAAGTTTCCAAAGACCAATTAGGATCCGTAGCTCTTTTGGATCCTCCTTCTAATTCACCCGGCTCATAGAGATATCGAACCGTGACATCGCCTAATCTCTTTTCCTGGGGGAAGACCGCCCTTGAACTTCTGACGTAGGACTTGTGTTCCACGTGTTTCTTTTTCATAGCATCCTTGGGTTTCATTCCCGTAGCCCTGGCCGCCTCGTTATTTAAAGCCGCGACGACCTGGGGGAGCCTCTGAGTCCATTCCCTGTTGCGTTTGGAGGGATCTTCCAGCTCTTTCCAATACTGGTACCCAAAGAGACGCTCGGCCAGGGTCTTATTAAATCTTTCGACGATGCTCTGACCCCTGTGGTACTCAGCTTTGGCTCTCCTAATCTTAGTGTCGTGGTCCTTCAGGGTCTTGGTAACCACGCCCATGAACTCCGTCCCCGCATCCACTTGCAGCAGCTTAGGCCATTTCAAGACGCGCTTATAAATCCTACCTAGGGCTTCTGCGACTTCCCCAGAATCCTTGCTGGTTATGGGTTCGGCGTCCTTGTATCTGCTTGCGATATCGACTACGGTCAAAGCGTACCTATAGGTCTTTTTTCTCACCTTGTCGTGCGGTAAGAAAAGCAAATCCGCCTGATGAACTTCATTAGGGGCATTTACGGTGAAGCTGGGCCTGGGAATGTACTTGGGCACGGAAAGATAAACCTGCCAGAGGGTTTGTTTTTTTAACCAGTTCTTGGCCGTTTCTTCTGATACCCTGGCCGCGGCTGCAAGTTTCTTGATGGCCGACGCTCCTCTCCAATAGCCTTCAGGTCCATAGTAAATCCTTTTGAGTTTGTCCTCTACGCGGCCCATTATATGAATTCCAGGACGAGATTGATCTTACGTCCGTTAAAATCCACCGTCTTTCCGTCCACTTTGATGGTGATGTTTATGCTTTCTATCAAATTAGACAAGTCATAGCTCAAAGAAATGGGAGTGTATTCTACTGGGTCAAATAGATTACCTTTGGGCAGGAACTTTGACATAAGAGAAGACTTTTCTCCATTGTTGTAACTATGGACCAAGTCGCAATAGACTTCGTAAGAGGATGCGACTTTCCATTTCACAGGTATGGCTGTGTTGGTAATTTCCTTGCCCGAGACACCTAGTAAAGATCCCAATGCATCAGCTTTTCCTAGGGTTACCGAGAAATTGTTAGGAAGATTATGTTTGAAGGTCATTTCGTGCGGCAACCCTGTGGTGAGAGTATAACCGCGCTTGGCGAGCTCCTTAGCAAGGGTGATTGGTGTGTAATGTCCATCGGGTAGCATTACGCCTTGGTAATTGTTAGACCCCTTATGCACGGTGACCATACCATTGACTAGATTATACCAAGAATTGTACAAAGAGCAACTTATGAGCCGGACCTTATGGGTTTTGATGGGGGAATTCAGATAAGTGGTAAAGTTATTTTTGTCGCTTTCCAAAAAGACGATCATATATTTCAGGAAACACAGTTTCCTTTGCTTGCTGGATTAGACTAAATACGCCAAAGCTACGCCTCCCGCCAGCCCTGCGACTCCTACAAATACCAGCTCGCTATCTTTTTGTTTCTTAGAAGGCTGGTAGTAATTCTTGAACTGAGGCCTTTTTAACCCTGTCGATGCCGCGGGGTGTGCTTGCGCATAGAGCTTAAAGGCGTAGTCTGTGTTTTCGAAGTTCTTATCCGCCTGCATTTTGTCTTGGTAATTCTTGTCCAACCAATCCCTGTAAGCTTGTCTTTTTTCATTCCAAGCCGCCACGTCCCTTTGATATTTCTCCAGCGCTAAGTCGTGTCTCTTCCTCTCAGCGGCTAATTCTCCGCTGCGATCACCTCTGACTAATCTATCCAAATACTGACCGCCATAATTAGCTCCAGTGAATGCTAAAGCTGCAATAACTCCGCCTGCGATCAAACTAGCCATTTATACATTAGGCAGGTACTTTTCCTTCCGTAGGTAATCCTTTACCATGATAGCCCCGCCCACGGCAGCGGTCATCTTGGCAAAGTTAGCGAAGCTCTTGCTTGGGTCTTCAGTAAAGTCTTCTTTGAGCACTTTCTTACCTACCCAACCAATACCCGCAACAATAGAAGTAATGATAGCTGCTTCTTTAACAGTTTTCAATAACGCGGTTGACATTATATTACAAAGCGAGAAGGTTATTCCATTACGGGTATTTTGCTTCTAGGCTCCTGCGTCACATGCACGGGTTCTACTTTTGGCTTCGTAGCCCGCCATTGTAAGTAGAGGCTGCCTGCTGCTATAGCAACTCCTAATGCGCCAATGACGTACGCAGGATTAATAAAGGATTCGCCTTCGTCCTCCACCTTTTCTTCTTTTTTGGCTTTGTTCTTCCTGTTCATCTCCGCGAGCTTCTTACCGGCAGCGACTCTGCCTGGAGATTTAGCCTTGGTAATCTTTTGCTCCTCTTGGGGCTGCTCCTCCGCCTTTGATTCTGCTTCACTCATTTATATCTAAGGACTTGAAGGGCTTGATAAGTAACTTAATAGGACCTGAGCAAGTACTTAACTAGGTACTTTAGGCGACCTGGGTAATTCCTGAGGATGACTTAAGTAAGTACTTAAGGAGGACTCGAGGCGACTTGATCAGGTACCTCAGCAAGTGCTGCCGTAAATATCCTTTCGACTTCTCTGTCCTTCTTGAAGTCCTTCCAAGACGTCGTAAGTTCCTTCAAGTCGACGTGCTGAGCTACGTGAAGTGCCGCAGAGGCGACTGCCATTAACTTACCGCACTTCAAAGACAACCACCCGCAGGTTATCTTAAGTTCTTGGGCGATGACATAGTCCTCGCTTATGTCCTTCCGCAGTTGCTCCACGTCGTCTATGGGCAGCGCAAGTCCAAGTAATTTGGTGGCAAGTCGGATAGCGGAGTCTGCTACGGCGTCCGTGGTCTTACTTGCAAGGGCGGCCTCGTACCTCTTGTGGAACTTCTTGACTTCCTCTTCTGACAACTTATTAACTTGCTCATGGGTAAGTTCCTTGCCTATCATTTCCTTGCACTTCCCAGAAGACACAAGGATGTTAAGTTGTTCCTTAAGGTTACTTTCATCTAACTGTGTGGGGGCGTCATCTAAGAGCTGCTCAATCTCCATATATGTTAACGGAATACGGAAACCTCAAAGAGAAGACCATGTAGGAGTGCTCATGCGTCTTCAAATGCCGCATGTATTCGTGTAACTGTTCCTTGGATATTTCACCGCCGTAGTCGCTTAAAATGGTTTCCAGGTCTGACTTACTTGGAGTATAAAATACTACGAGAGATCCTATGTTTTCCCTAAAAGGCTTAGAGACACTGGTAAGCTGCTGGGAGAGCAACCAAACGCTAATGTTGTCATGCCTACCGCTAAAGGCGAGTTTAACGAGCTCGGAAGTGCGTCTTTTTACGTCGTCCCCGCAGGCGATGTCATCCAGTATGAGGAGTGTCTGAGTATTCTTGGGGAATTGTTTGTGCCAAAACTTAAGATGTCCAGATAACTCGTTAGGGTCCAAAATATCCACAAAGAAGTCGTCATCTTTCGCTCCTACGCCCGTCCAGGTGCGGTTATTCACGTAGGTAGGGCAAAGTAGCACTATGTAGTCAAATTGGTATCTAAAGGGTCCTAGCAGCTGCTCTACCACAAACTGGGTCTTTCCGCAGCCGGTAGGCCCTACTATCAGAGCATTGCAGGGCATGTGATCTGGGTTCATTTATATTCCTTTTCTCGAAGGTAATTTATTACCTGAAATATATGGAGGGCCCAGTGGAAGCAGTCAAAGCAATGGTTAACATCGTCAAAGAAAAGTCAGACCTGGAGAGGACGGTCGAAATGCAAAGGGAGGAGATAGACCGGTTGAATGAACGCGTAAAGGAGCTTTACGATGAAATGTGCGGCCTGAAGCGCGTAGAGCGGTTGGGCGCGCTGGTAACGATGGCAACGTGGGCAAAGGAGTCCGTGAAGGATTTCATGCGCTACCCCATGTAAGAGGTCGATAATGTTGCGCTGAGGTTAAGGAATTTGTTAAAAGGGAACGCAAACTATTTTGAAAAGCGCCTCAGAATGTTGCGCTGAGGTTAACCTTTTCGTTAAAAGACAGTTAAATATGTGTTCGTCCTCCCTTACCCATCCGCACCTCTCACATTCACACCTCCAATATTCTCTATTTGTCCATGGTACTCCCTCCAACTTATCGAACCCTGGTAAGACTCTTTTCATCTTCATGAAGTAGTCTATCCTATTCCTTAGGTAATCGTTTTTATGTTCGCAACGACTCATAAGATCGCCGCATTGGTAACAATCCACCCCTTCCAAATCGTACTTCTCTGAAAGGACTCGATATGCTTCCCTATGCACTCTTTTATGCGTCTGAAGACGCTGGCGGCTGCTAAGGACTTTGTCACAGAAGCCACATCGTTTCGTCTTATGACAAACTTCTTTCCTTACGTGTTGCTGTAACTTCTGAAGGGTGCTGAACTCCTTGTTATAGTGTTTGCAGGTCTTCTCGATGGGCTTCTTAGTGCAAACCCCATGGTAAACGTGGTATTGGAGTCTTTGTTTGGTGCTAAACACCTTCTTACACATCAAGCAGTCCATATATACTTAACAATATCTTAACCTCCATTTAACATCCTGAGGCACTTTTTGAAATAGTTTGCAGCCCTTTTTAACAAATTCCTTAACCTCAGCGCAACATTCTGAGGCCTATTTTGGGAGAGTTTGGTGGGTGACTTAACAAATTCCTTAACCTCTATTCAACATTCCTTAGGCGTTTCTGACACACCATGTGGGAAGTATGGTAACCCAGCATCTGCTTGCTGCTAAATTTCCTGCGGCAGTGTTTGCAGACAAGGCTGGGCTTCACTTTTTTGCATACCTTATGGGAGATGTGGTAATTAAGCATCTGCTTGCTACTGAAATTCCTACTGCATTCTTCGCACTTCATTACATAATAACTGATTAATAAGCCTAGTATGTCATCCTTAGACATATGATAGCCTACGCAGCAGCATCCCTAGGAGGATTCCTAATAACCCTTTCAATATATGGACTGTATTACGTGCGAACCCCCTGCAGATTGCATAACACCCAAGCCTAAGACGAGAAAAAAATACACCTGCCTTCATTGTGGCAGTGCATTCCTTGATCATTGGTGCGCAGCCGACCCAAAGGCGCACACCTCTAACCATGCAGAGGGCTCTCTGGCTCATACTTAACTACATCAAATACCCACCTGCCATCCTCTTTACCATGACTCATAACATGGGTAACGTCCTGCCCTTCAATGGCGTACCTTATCCTATCAGGCGCCCAAAGGGTGTATATTCTTTTTTTATTTTTTAAGACTAAACGCAGGCGGTCGATGTCTTCAAAGACTACGTAATTCTTTATCTCGTAAATCTCCCCCACCACCAAATCCCTCCAGTGCGTTTGTATGAACTTTAACTCGTTGAATTTATCCTTGTTCATATATTCTATGAAATATCTTTAAGTGTGTTGCCAGCGTTTGCGTGTTCCTAAAGCGCTTACAACACCACCTGCAGGGAATTCGTAGGTGTTCCGCATACACCGCGATGGCGCGGCAGATGTCGTCGTAGTCGTTGCTAATCATTACCTTGTACCCATTTTCTTCATACCTCTGTAAGAGTAGTCGTTGACTCTCAGAAAGTACCCCGTTGTCTTTCGGGGTCTTCAGCTCTATACAGAAACCGCGGTAATGGACGTGCGCATTCAAGATAAGCAGGTCAGGTTGACCTCTTTGGTAGCCTTTCTGCCAGCACTTTATGCGCTTTCCATCCGAGTCCTGCAGTTCACCTAGACCAGGGGTTACGAGCATTTGGGGGTAGAATCTGCGAATGTAGTCCACCACCTTTTTATGCAGGTCAAATTCGTTTTCTATTTTGAATACCAACTTATTCGGGCCGTTAAACCGCCTTTCGATCTCATACTTGCCTGTCTTACGCAGCGCGGGAAGAACGTCGCCTAACACCCATTTCCTAAACTCCTTGGCTGCGGACTTCTCGGATCCAAATATTAACTCGTAAAGACCCATTTCAGTGACGTAAACGGAATGTGGCTGCGCATTAAGGGTGTCGGCCAGATTGACACCCTTTATAGACCCCAGAGTTACCTTATTTTCCTCTGAAACGTGCTCTCTTACTGCGTTTCTGGAGTTGGCATATTCTAGGGCATTTGCCACGGACTTTGCTTTAAAGTACAGTTTATCGCCTTGCACGATGCATTGCAGTTCGTTGTTACCTTGTTCAAATACCCGCAACATGGTATATCTAAGGAATATTTTATGAAAATCGAATTAAGGTAATTTGTTTAATTTGCATCCAGCACGTCTTTTTCATTTTAACTGCTTCTTTGGTAAAATACAGCTTAATGTAATGTTTTCCCGGAAAGTCTATGGTTGCCCATTGTTCTCGTTCGAAGGGAAAAAAGTGTTGCATATGTCGATTTATGTCGCGCAGCCACACCTTAACATGACAAAAGTCGAAATCCGTCGTATTTACCGCTACGGATTTACTTTGACTAAGAATGTTTGTTACTGGTGTCGTTAACAGGGAAACGTGTGGTATGGACGTTGTAACGATCGTCGTTTCTAGCTTGTTTATGTGGGGATTGGAAACTTCCATTATACCTTAATATGCAACGCTTTTCAATTGGTTCCTTTCTACGCTCAGTTGCGCGTCAGACACGACGAAGACGTACGCGTTTATTTTGTCGCCGTCGCCCGCACTGGTGTTCTTGGTGCGCTTGATCTCCAAGGTGATGCCGTCTTGGGTATTTACTAGGCGTAAGCCCTGGCCATGTAGGTCTTCATCGTTGGTCGTGCGCATGTCAATCCACAGCGCATACTTATCCTTAAAGAATTCCTCAGGGCTCACCTGGTCGCCAAACTTACGCATTGCCTCCCTATAGATATCTGGAGGCTTTATTCCCTGGGAGTAGACCTTGTTTGGAACGCCGTTTATGTTGACCCCTACGTTAGTAATGTTGGGGTTGTGGAAGGCTTCGGAGTCGCGCTTACCGGCCTCGTAGGGTTTGGCAAACACCAGCATTAACCCCGTGAGACTTCTTCGGGGGAGGTTAATGCTTTGGTTGATAACCTCGTCCGTCTTATCCAGGAAGCTGAACGTCTTGTACATCACTACGTGGTCGTAAAGGAATGCCTTTCCGGAGCTGTATTCCATGCCAGCGCTACGGGCCAGCTCTTCGCTGTACACGGTCTCATACTGCAGCTCTAAGTTGGTAACAGAATAGGGATGAATACTTCCGGTAAGTGCTGTCCCGGATGCGTCCATCTCTAGGATATTAGTAGTGTCTGCTAAGGTTACTTCAAACTGTAGTTCACTTAACTGCCTGGGGTAATACACACCATGGTTCGTAATCACTTCAAAGTCCAGTGGTATGACATACTTAATACCATAAGCCGTCTTTATTCGCTTTGCGTCTGCTACTGCCGTTGCGTCCCCAGAATCCGTGGGCTGCGTCGTAGTATCACTGCGAACCTTGCGAAGAATAACACTACCAATTCCTTGTTCTATCCTTTGCGCGCGGTCGAAGGCCGTCAACCATAAGTCTTTGTACGTGATATACAGATCGTACTTGTTTAGATCCAGTAGGGTCTCCCCGGCGAACTTGACCCTCATTTTAGAGACTATGTTACAGCCTAGGTCATTTACTGTGTAAGTTTCCATTTTCGTGCTTGGCTGTATTGCTAGGTCGAACCTTAACGCCAGGGTACCAGGAACCAATACTAGGTTATCCGTTAGGCGGGGCACGCCCACGTACAAGGTTTCTCCTGGCTTTGCGCTAGAAGGCGTAAAGGTGACCCGGTGAAAGGTGCGTTCTGCTTTCAGCCCGCCAACCTGCTTAGGTAATACGTTGGGGTTTAACTTCGAGCTTATCATATATAATGGAAGTAGAAGGAACGGATTTCGATCCCACCACCGAAGAAGGTCAAGTTGATATTAACGACGAAGAATTTGACGCATGGATCCAAGGCGCGGAAACCGACCCCCTAACGTACGACGCAGCTTTACAACATAGGTATGGCGATAGATGGAAAAGCTTCAAGGCCGCCTTGAATCGCATGTGGCAATCAAGAAACCGCGGCAGCCCCGTCCCTGAGTACTTGGAACTTCGAAACACAGACGAAGCAACCGCGCGGGAAACCGTAGAGTGGGCAACGCAAGAGCTAAGGCAGCGTTATTCCCGCTTTGAGGCCGACGACGTAAATCTCACAGAACGCGGAAACAAAGTCCTCATAAGCGTCCAAGACCTGAGATTTCCCGATAAGAACCGCTGGACGAAACCGCAACCCCTTTTCGATGAAAATGGTGAAGTTAGGGGTGACGTGGCAAGATTAAGAGGCTTTCAACTAGCTACCCGGAGTGCGCTAGAAAGGTTGGAAAACCTAAATGAGAGGGTCGCGCTCGAAAAACGCGTCGAGGAGCTGCAAGAAACGTTGGAGGAAAGGGAGGCAGAATACATGAGACAAAACCGCCTACTTCTCGATGCTCAAAAAAGAAAACTTGACGATAAGAACCAAAGAATAATAGAAATGAGAGAACGAACAGACAATGCCCTACGCGAAAGAGACCAAACCCGACACGCCTTCGAACTTGCCCTGCAAGACCTGGATATAAGCAAGGAAGAAGCAAAAAACTTGCATATCACCATAGCCGGCTCTTTGGAGGAACGGCGGCAGTTGGTTGCCGAAATTAACACCAAAGAAGAGCAAATCCGGCAAAGAGATCAGGCTATTGAAGACCTGGAGGGGCAATTAGAGCGGCAGCAAGAAATAGTCGCAGACCAAACTCACTCCGAAGAGGAAAGGGAGGCTGCTCAAAAGGAAGTAGAAACCCTTCAGGTACGCCTTGCGGAATTACAGGCGCAAAGAGAAGGCCTGGAAAAGGAGTTGGGGCTTACCACCAAGGAAAAGGTAAAAAGAGCCCTTTTGAAGTATGGTATTCCCCTTGCATTTGCGGTCGCTATTTTAAGCGTAGTAGGCGTGATCCTATCCGCGCTTAAGGCTACGGGCGCGGGCGTAAAGAAATTAGGCAGTGGGCTGACGGACTTGGGAAAAAAGATGGCAGCCGGTCTTCCTGGGCTGCTTGGTAGTGTTCTTGGCCTGGCACTTAGGGCCGGCGGCGAACTGCTGAAGTTCGTGGGGAATAACATCTGGATCTTGGTTGTCGCTATTGGAGTGGTACTTATGAAGAAGATGAAGGTTTAATCTTGTCCTTATATGTTACTGGGGGCTTGTCGTCGTCAGGCCTCCTGGGCGTCCTCGACGTGGGATAAGTAAAGATAGTATTCGCGCCGCCTTGATAATACGGAACTAATGGTAAAACAGTCATAGTAGAAATGGGCTTATGATTCCAGACCGCATCTATAGCAGGATTTCCCACAACATTTATTCGAACGTTGCCATCAGCAGAAAGGAGTTGCGGTCGAGCATGCTTACAATTGACTAACATATGAAAAGTCACTGGCGTTAAGTCATCACCTGACGTTGTACAGGGCTCCATCGAAAAATGGGCAACTTTCCTAGTGTTCGTCGAAGTTCGATAAGGGAGCAGGGGCTTGTCGTTTTCATCGACGAGTCTAAACCCCACATTCGCACCACTAGCCGTATTAATGCTAATAGTGCAAATGATCAATGCAGCGCCCCCAACTTCAACCCACATGCCAACGTCTTTCCAATCAGCAGATTCATCGTAGCCCTTCTCCTCCAAGTAATAGATAAACCACTCTTCCTTCTGATGTGGGTTGTTCATATATTTAAAGGCTCACCACCGTAAGAGTGCTAATGGTCATGTGATTATAGAGCCGATCTCTTTGGTCCTCTATGCTGTTTATGCAAACACTCCCGGTGTCATCTACGCGTATTTGTAGCTTTACCTTTCCATGGCAATCGGCGACCATGTGAAAAGTCCAAACGGAAAGATTTTCAGCGCTATTCATTGGCGGCTCTGCGGAAAAATGTACGGGCTCTCTGTTGTTTGTCTTCGCGCGCATAGGCTGCAGTATGCCGTTGTCATCTAAGAACCTAAAGCCCACGTTTGCGTGGCTGCTCGTGCCAATGCAAATACTACAAAGGATCAATTTCTTTCCTGAGTAGTTCAAGTCCACGGACATCCCCGTGACATCAACCCAAGATGCCTGGTTGTATTTTTTCTCGCCTGTGTAAGTCGTATAGACGCAATCTACTCCAGCTACGTAGGGGTTGTTCATCGCCATATATAATAACTCAGACCAATGCTTGCGGTGGCTAAGCCGGCCTTTAGTAGGTTATGGTCATATTCCTCGGGTATGGCTGGTAGCGCGGGAATATGCTTCTTAACTACGGGTAGCTTCGTTTCGTGTTCCTTCTTTGGTTTCTCTACGAAGTGAGGAATGCCCTTGGTAGTATCAAAGTTCACGTCATTCGCCCCAAACTTCATATCCTTAGTAGCTCGCTGCAGCTTGTTGTTATAACCCACGACGGAATTGGCGTTGATGACCAAATTACTTGGCATTAACCAACAACCAGGACTCAAGGCATAATCTAACCGCACTTTAGATTGTTGCACCGCCAATTGATATCTTTGAACTGACTTGGATATGTCATTTTCTATTATCGCGGACTCAAAAAGGACAAGGAATTCTTGTTGCGTTTCCCGCGAAGCACCTTGGGATCCAACGATGGGGCTGCGGGTATTTACCTGCGCTCCCAGGGTGCAGTAGACGAATGCTTCAATGCTGCGGTTGATCCTGGCTAGGTTTCTTAGGCCTTTTCCTTTTAGCAGTACGAATGGATCCCAAGGACTGGGGTAAATCGTCTCAATCCTATCGATCAGCGTAACGTCATTCTTGCGACCGCCCAAGTCGTAAAACTTTAGGACCCCGGGGTATTTTTGATGATACATGTCTGCCGGACGCACGCCGTCAACATGCCAAGCATAGATAATACCTAAGCCATGCGTGGCGCCCTCCCGATAACGAAAGTCTCTTTGCTGCGGCTTAAACTCATTCATTAGTCTTTCTAGGGCAGCGGAATCGTAGTGGTTATCCATTCGATTGAATGGCTTTTCCCCCGGCAGGGGCACTCTCAGCTCCTTCAACATGCACCGCATAGTAAAGGCAACGTGGAACCTTAGAAAGGCAATGTCGAACATATCCGCGGCAACCCCGCAGCCCTTCGTAGCCGCCCAGACGGCAAAGTTTAACTGCTGCGGCCAGTACTTAAAGTTAGGTCCCCTTAACCATTCGTGGGCTTCTTTTCCTGAAGTGTGCGTAAGGTTAAAATCGTTAAAGATATTCCTTACTACTACGTCAAACGTTTGCTTACCCACTGAAATTTTTAAATGCGTTACTATCTTATCAAAGTTGTTTACGCCACCTTCCGCATCGTAAAATGGGTAATCCTGGTTGGTTACCAATAAGTTCTCCGGGAAATTAGGCGGCGCGGGCTTTGGTTTAGGTTTCGGATCGTTATGCACCTTATTAGGCGTAGGTTTCGGATCGTTATGCACCTAATTGGGTTTTTGACGATGCTCAAACATCTTTCCGAGATCTTTCCGACTTAAGTAATCCCCATAATGTGGTTGCTCTCCAAAATCATTCCCAAAAGCGTCGTACATTAGTATATATAATGGATGTTATACCATCAGCACCTCCACTTTATCCTGATTTACCTAGGGAGGGACCTAACGAATTAAACGCTGAAAACTTTCGTCTGAATAAAGCGAACTTAATCCTGGCTTACTTGGAAGGGCAGACAAAACACTACGAAAAAGTTAGGAAGAAATACGTCAGAGCCCGGAGTACGCTACATAAGATTGCGATAACTTCGGGGTCCGTATCTGTCGTGTTAACGGGCTCCGGCGTTGCTACTTCGCTTACTGGACCGGGAATAATCGTTGGGGTTCCTTTAGCCAGCGTTGGGGTTCCTTTAGCCAGCGTTGGGGCAGCCTGTGGTATTATTTCGGCTGTTGCTACGGGTATTATGAAACAGTTGTCAAGCAAAATATCCAAGCATGACACGACAATAGCTCTGTCAAGGGCTAAAGTAAATACAATTACCGATCTTGTCTCAAAGGCATTGCGTGACAGGAAGATAGATGATGTAGAATTCTCGCTTATTCTGGCTGAGGAGGAAAAGTACGAGAAATTGAAGACGGACATAAGGAACAAAAAAACAGTCGTAAAAGATCTTTCCGAGGAATCTCGCAAAAAGATCTACCAAGAAGCAAAAGAGGACCTACAAAGAAGGCTCGCTCAGTAAACATCTGCTTTGAAAAAAGCGAGACAGGATTCTATTTACATATCGAACGCCGGCTGTCTGGTTCATATGCAAATTAAGTAGCTTTCCAAGAATTACGCGTAATATGTTATTGTCGCCTCGGAATCCATCCTAACAGGGGGTGGTTGGGGTCTATTTCACGGAATATTTCATAAATTACGTTAGGGTAATAAGGAATATCCTTATCCAGCCAACAAAACATCCACTCGGCTCTTGTCATATCAGAAACCTCGGGAATAGGGTCGCCGGTAATTTCAGACAAAAGATAGGGAATAGCTTTGTAATATTTCCCTAGCTTTAATTTTTTCAATGTCTTCCGTAGACTTTGCGGGGTTGGCTCTTCTAAGTGGTCTATGATTTTCTTCTTTACTTCGTTGTCTAAATATACCGGTCGATAACCTTGGATATGACTCATCCAGTCTCTAAAGTATTTTATTCTTTTGTATGGGGTCTTCTTACGACCTCCATTGGCGTAATATTGCTCTTTGGTAGCATTTGGTACGGCATTACGAATATTCTTACCACACTCGTAACACTGTGCTGACGTGTCGTCTTCTATTTGCATTTTCTTACCACAACAAATATACTTATTTGGTGGTGGGGTAACAAGCTTGGGTTTCAAGCACTTTACACAGAAGTCATAGACGAATTCTTTACATTCGTGCATATATATCTAGCATATTTTTTGCCCGCTTTTTGAGACCCCTGTAATCCCCGAGGACCATTTTTTGGTGCCGTAGCTTTTACTGCGTTTTTGGAATTTCATTACTACGCGAATTTGATTAACTCAGGAAATCATGGGGCTAGGTCGGGTGAATCAGGACTGGTATGCCCTATACTACTTGAAATTGATGTATGTCAAAAGAGCAATGTTGAATTTTGTCCAGGCACGAAAAGCTATTAAAGGATTTTGAATCGTGGAACTCGAATGTTGGACGAGATTACAGCTAAGTTGAAGTCGAAATCTTCAATGTCGGAAAAGCAACTAATAATATTGCATTGCAAGTGAAACACTGAATTCTTTATTAGAATGTTGAAAACCTGAGGTTGAATTTTGTCGGGAATATAACGCCATATCACTCGGCTACGCCTCGTGGTTGTATATCTGATACAACACGGCCACTCATACTGTATATATTACATACAGCAATATGCAGCAATTCTGATACTTTTGTATATACATAAAAGTATATCAAAAGTTTATTAGAAATTCTGGTATACCATCTCTAATATTTTTTTAAAGAAAGCCCTACTGATAGGCAACCTGAATAAAATATCAGCCATGATAATCCATAATTTGTAATATACTTATATACAGTAAATCCTTAAAAACTTTGATGACTTAGGTGAAAACCAAGAATAGTTTATCATGCGCGGCAACCACAACCTCGACTTGGAATTATTATTCGTGTAAGACATAATTTACTCTTACCCCGGGCATCACTTGACGCTGAAAATCCTCAAAAACCTGTGTAAACGTTTCTCCTTTCTCGGGAGCAGTAGGAGGGAGCTGATCGATTAAAAATCCTGGTTTTACATCAGGGTTTACGCGAAGACTTGCGATATTTTCATGGTAATCAGCTATGTAGTCGATCATCTCTTTGCCCCTTTCTCGAAACTCTTTAGCGTCCATCGTTTGAATATCTTAGGACTAGAAGGTTACGCAAGTACTGTGTTCGGCTGTAGTCAGGTTACCCTGCGAGCAGAGTCTCCTTTTAACTCCTATACGGGCGAGAGAAGGAAAGGAGACTCTGCAGAAATTGTGTATTTCTTTTGTAGTGCCGTTATCCAAGAATCTGGATAATGAGATGCATAATTTCAGGTTTCATACTGGTTTAAACTGGTTTTGATGCGCGAGTCTGTATTAAAAAATATGGCCGATGACCAAAATTGAGCCCGCATCGTATCCCAAACTGTAATTTCGAAAGCGATCTATATCACGTTTTATCAAAACAAAAATCAATTTCAACCAATTACTCATCAAAGGAAATCGCTAGAAAGTTTTATGGATGCCAAAGATCCGTTTGTTTCGCTGCCGACAGATCATGCAAAGTCACTTATTTTCCAGCTTGTAACTCCGATGATCAAACATCTTCAAGAAATCGATCCAAACACTAGTCGATACCCTAAAAATCCTCTTTTGGTGGCAATAACTCCGCTCCAGGCACTGATGAGCGACCAAATTTCCGCTTGTGAAAAAATAGTGCTTCAAACTGCTAAGCTTGATGAAATTGAAGCAGTGAAAGAAGAACACGAGATCATCTTTCACTGAGGTCATGACTCTAAAAACATGTTTTAAGCGGTAATCGTGTTCGGACAGGAACCGGAAACCATCTATAAAACGAGTGAGCTTGTGAACGAGTTAGTTTCTTAGCAACCGCTGCGCATGCTCAAATAAAATTGTACACGATTTCTGCAGTCTCCTTTCCTTCTCTCGCCCGTAGAGGAGTTAAAAGGGGACTCTGCTCGCAGGGTATAGTCAGATCTGCGCTGTGATCAGACTCAGTCTTCTTTTGAGTGTTAGTAAAGAGTGCGTTACCAACGGTTAATTGATTTGAATTTGATATGATTACTAGTACAGCTTATGTAATAGGAAACCGATCACAACACAGGAAAACCACAAAGAGCAAAGTTACTTTTCTAAAAGAAGCAAAAATAAAAAAATAATAATAATAAAAAAAAAAGAATAAAAAAGAAAAAAAAAATAAATAAATACAGGGTTCCCTGTGAACTAGATCGGTTAAGTCGTACCAAGTACCGGGTCCAGGGGGTCCGGTCAGCGCACACAACACAGGGAACCCAATTTAAATAAAAGTGCTAGAGGAAAATAGACTACTAAAATACCTTCAAGTGTATCTTTGTACCTATGATCATAACATGACGGTGCTATACAAATACATGTTAAAATTCATCGTCCACAGATAAGCTTGGGGTTGGGTGCCAAGAGGTAAGCTTGACGCGCAATCTCGCCTACCCCAATGAGGTAACCATGGCAACCCTGCCAAAGCTCACCACCTAGCACCCGTCACACTGACAAAGTCAATGGAAAACTCACCTGATAGGAAATTTATGCTTTGCCCAGAGAGAGGAGGGTGGGAACCGAGCTTTCAAGGCAGTCTGAACGAGGTAAAGGCTTAGCCCAAAAAAAAAAAAAAAAAGCTGCATTGCACTGCACTACACTGCACTACATAGCGCTATACTGCACTAGACTAAGCAGGTGCAACACAGCCATATTGTTTTTGTTATTTTTCCGGGCGGTGAACTGGTAACGAGTCTATCCCAAGTTAAAAAAAGGTCGACCAAGTTTTAAAAAAGTCGCCAACGTAAAGAAAAGTCGCCAACGTAAAGAAAAGTCACCAACGTAAAGAAAAGTCGCCAACGTAAAGAAAAGTCGCCAACGTAAAGAAAAGTCGCCAACTTAAAGAAAAGTCGATGGCCCTAAATGGGCTCCGTATTTATAAGTATCAGATATTAATAAATTATATTTATTTTTATATTTTCGTTTTTTTTGGCCTAAAAATTCTCTAATATATATTTAATATATAAATATATATTAGTATATAAGTATTTCAAAATTATGTCAAAAACGATGGGTTATTATCCCTGCTATATGATAGAAAGGTCTTCACTGTTTTATTCACCTACAGTAAAGGCGCTCCCTTGTGTACCGCTTGCAGAGTAAATAAAACTCGAAAAAAAAATCTTTTTCTATGTTGTTTATTAATTTCACTTTTGTTAAAAATATGTGTACTTATTCTTCTTGGGCTCGGTGTGTTAAGAGCAGTACGACTAGGATGCGTAGCGGAGTGCTTCTCGGCACAGTTTCGAGTGTTCTGCCAATCCCCAATTGCTGTATATATTTACATATATATATGTAAATCTTTATTAAAAAATTAATATTTTAAAAATTCAAATAGCATTTCCTTACTTTACATCCCGGCAGGAGAGGAAGAATAAATATATGTTTACATATATAATATATATAGATATATATACACAGCGCTTTTCAAAATTTCTGTAAATAAAATGAATATCGATATATCGGGTGTATTTTGGGTAATTTTCAATTTAACGTTTTAAAGTGCTACTCTGACGAAAATCGCTCAAAATTGGATTCAGCTGAAACTTCCTAAGAATACTCTTTATAGGTCCAATAATCACTGTATGAAGTGTTTTCAAAATATATGTAGTAATGTTTGATGTTGAGTCAATGACGTCACAGACTCTAAAAAATAATCGTAAAAATATCATACTTTCGTCCTGAATATCGAGAAAACACCCACGTACAGTGGAGTATTGGACCTTAGGGACCGGTCATTATTTAACGGGGGGGGGTTCATCTGGGATACCGTTTGCCTTTGCTATAGCAGATGACGCCAGTACAATCTCACCATATTGCTCCAGTCCATGTGCCGCAATGTGGATAACAGCCACCCCTTCTCTTAACTTCTCTTTGACTGCGTCTTTCGTTGCGTCAGATCCTAGTAATGCCTTTACATTTAATAGTTCGCCAATTTTCTTTGCTTCATCCTCTGCTTGCTTCAAGGGGTCAGTCCATTGCTTAGTTATCTTTCCTTTATGCCTAACATTTCCAACATCGGGATTACCAATAACTAATGCTCCTGTCGCGCAATGATTGGATTTTGGGCACTCTTGTAAGATTTTCAGTGTTGTTAATGATGGCGCCAACCGAATCCGGAAGGTTTCTGAAAGATATTTTCCTGATTGGTCTATTAGAGCAGCATAGGGTACTCTATTCAGAGGCCCATCAGGAATAACCACAATCTCTTCAAGATTATGATGTAATCTCTGGTTTAGTGTTGGGGCCACTAGTCGATCAAATAATGTTTTGAGAACCTTTTCTCGTGATTTTGCAGATTTTTTTTTTGCGTTCCTTTGCGCTTGTCTCGTTACTACCAAATCAGTCGTTCTTTCCATGTTGCCTTCACCTTGCGGATTATTGTGGTCCAGTTCAGTGGAGTCGTCAATGGCAGCACCTTCCTTTTCTTCGGGTAGTATTTGATTATAAGCTGATTTTACGATTTCATGAAAGGTCTGCTCCATTTGTCCTTCTTTAGTGGAATCATTCTCTAAAGAGCAAATGGGTTGCTGTTGGTTTGACAGCACACTCATAGTTATGTGGATGTCCTGGGTCAATGCATGAAACAGCACGAAAAAGTTTCCTTTCTTCAAGAGATTCACAATACTGGAGTATCTTAGTGAATAACTTATAGCAGCATTTTGATTACTTAAACCGTACTTGGAAATAAAACGATCCCTCAATGCACGTGCTCGCCCACTGTCACAGACAGAAAGAGCCTTTTTTGTCTGTCTTGTCTTAATAAGCGATACCGTTAGCTGTTTGTAGGATTCGATGAAGGTGTCTACTATGGATATCTTAAAATGGTCCCGATCCTTCAAATTATGGATTTGATGCTCCGAAAGCTTTACGCTCTTTTTAAGGAATTCTATCGACTTTTCCATGCTTTTGTGATACTCTACTTGTTCAGCATCTCCCCTGTAGAAACATGCAACTTCTCTGTAAACTACGTCTATAACAGCGTAGGTTTCCATCAAATTTATGTCATCGTTCTTGTTGAATTTTGTCTTTTCAAATCTTTTAAGACATTCTTTGGCCGAACGGTGATAATTAGCTTTTTCAGCTGAACTGTTACTACAACCGTCTTTGGCGGAACGGTGCTGACAAGCTAACAACGCCAAGCATGCATGTCCCCAGTTAGCATAAGCCCCAGCATAAGCATCTCCTTCAATAACACTTATTTTGTAGTTGTGAGCTTGCGATGCGCTATTTGCTTTTGGGGATATTTTAAAGTGGCTACAGTTAAATCCTTTTTCAAAATGAGAAATGCTATTTTCGTAATCCTCTAATTCATGATAAACTTTACCTAAGTTGATGTTTACTGTCATGGTCATCTTAGGGTTCTCTTGACCGTTTGCAAACTCCAGATACTTCCTGTAATACTGTCTTGCTTCAGTGTACTGTCCTAATGCATAATGAACATTCCCCAAGTTTGCATAAGCATTTACTCTGGCGTTAGTGCCGCTATCTTCATTGCTTTCTGCAGTTATTAGATTCTTCTCAAAATACGCTAATGCTTCTAAATAGTTCCCTGAGGACATATAGGTTTTTCCCAGGTTACATTCTGCGTATACTTGGGCCTTTTCATCGCTCATTTCTATAGCAATACCCAAGCTCTTTTCATGATGCTCTATGGCAAGTTCATACTCGTGTAATGATTGATAAGCGACTCCTAAGTTCGCATTCAATTTTCTTTCGCCTTCTCTATCATTCGCCGGAATTTTCACTTTCAAAGCTTGCTTATAATACTCAATTGCTTCTTTATATTTGTTGGTTATTTGACAAAGAAAGCCAAGTTTTCCATATATTATTCTCTTGTTTTCTTGATCACGTATCTTTGCATAAATCATAAGTGACTTTTTATAACATTGGAATGCATGATTGTAGTTTTTTAGCAGGCGGTTGTCATCTCCTAAGAGCATGTGTGCTTGTCCCTTGCCCTTCAAGTCCTTCAATTCTCCAGCCACATTAAGGGAAAGTTCATGATAACCAATGGCTTCGCGGTATTTACCCTGAGAATGATAAAAATTTCCTAGAACATTATAAGCATTTTGTTTATTCTTAAGATCACGAGATTGTTTCGCCTTTTCTAAGTACACATTGTAACACCTTTTAGCCTTATTGTAGTCTTTCAATAAAAAATACACATCTCCCAATGCTGCATTTACCTTCCCCACAGCCATTGTATCATTTGTTAGATTAGCAGCCAATATACTATAATTATACTGCTCGATTGCCTTGTCATAATTTTCTGATGCTTGGAATGTTCGTCCCAGCTTGCCATGAGCACGCCCCTCGTTCTTCTTGTCATTCATCTCCTCTGCAATGTTAAGAGACTGTTGATAATGCTCAATAGCTTCATCGTATTCGTTTAATGAAGAGTGAACGTCTCCTAATCTATCATGGGCATGTCTCTCGTCGTTCTTGACTTCCATTGTTATAGAAATCTCAAGTGAAGTTTGATAATGTTCAATGGCATCATCGTATTTGCCTAGTGAAAGTTGGACATCTCCTAAACCACCATATGCACGTCCCTGCTGGTCCATCTCCTCAGCAATGTTCAGACACTCTGTATGATACTTTATGGCCACATCATATTTGCGCAACAAGAAATTGACATTCCCCAAATAAAACAAGGCGTAACTCACTTCTTTAGTATTACCTAACGACTTATTGATGTCCAGGCTTTTTTTGAATTTCATAAAGCTTCGTGATAGTTTTCTAATTCTAGGTATACCTCGCCCGAATTACTGTATGCATCTGCCTTGGCAACTTTATCACGTATCTGGTTAGCGATGTGCAGGCTTTCATCAAAATATCTAATAGCTTCTTTGTACATTCCTTGCATCTTAAAGGCAAGTCCTAAGCTCGAACGCAATCGAACCTCTTTCTTTTTGTCGCCTTCCTTTTCAGCGGTGCTGAGAGATAACTTGTAAAAATGAATGGCCTTTTGGTATTTGCCATGTGATCGATACGCGTTTCCCAAGTTCTCGTACATCGTCTCTGCGCATTTCTTTTTATCTAGCTCCTTGGAGATTCTTAGCGACTCTTCGTAATATCTAGTAGCCTCTGAAAACTGGGCAAGCGAATGATAAGCAATTGCCAAGTTCCAGCTTGCATTTCCTTCGGCTTTCTTGTCCCCTGTCGTTCTAATCATGGGTAGGAACTTTTCAAAGTGCTTAACAGCCATTCTGTGGTTACCACGTGACCAACATGCGGCTCCCAATTTCTTATATGTAATTCTCTCCAATGGTAAATTTCCTTGGACTTGAGCATTTTCTAACTGCCGATTAAGGTCAATAATATCTTCCTCTGAATAATATCTTCTCAGCGGTTGCTGGGTAAATATGTCTAAGTCTTCAAACATAATATATTATCCAACGGCTTTTCCGTCTCAGTTTGGATGCCACATCAACACAGGATTTCTAAATCGATGGAAAATCTGAAGTTATACAAGTTTTATAGGTAATAAGGTAAAGGTTTTTGCCATGAATAATATTTGAAAATTTCATGATCCACTGCAATGAAATCAAAAGGGTAAGCGAGGTTTCCAGTGCGAATCAAAAACCCGCGAGCACCTAGAAATGTTCGAAGAACGTTCTATTGTTCTTTGGCCAATCAGAATTGCTTTTCTAGCCACAAGATAACGGAAAGATAACAATAACACTTCTGATTGGTTAAGAAACATTCTTGAAATATTTCTAGGTGCCCACGAGTGCCCACGGTTTTTTGATTAGCATTGTATGTGTGTATATGCCTGTATATATATATATGTATGCATATCTATATATATATTTAGAACGTTTTTTAGTACTCATATTATTGTAATTTATTATATTTATATATAGCTCGAGGGCCACTAGTTTATCAGTTTATAACTGTAAAGTGTTTTTACCCTCTGGAAATAAAGTTGTTATTATATTATTGTTATTTTAGCCAATGCTACATACACACACACACTTAAGCACACTTACAGACACTTACAGACACTTACACACCCTACACACAGTTACTCACAATTACACACACTTACACACACTTACGCACACATACTTACACTTATACACCTACGCACACTCACACACACTTACGCACACTCACATACACTTACACACACTACACACACACTTACACACACACTTACACACACATACTTACACTTACACACACTTAAGCACACTCACACACACTTACACACACTTACACACACTTACACACACTTACACACACTTACACACACTTACACACACTTACACACACTTACACACACTTACACACACTTACACACACTTACACACACTTACACACACTTACACACACTTACACACACTTACACACACTTACACACACTTACACACACTTACACACACTTACACACACTTACACACACTTACACACACTTACACACACTTACACACACTTACACACACTTACACACACTTACACACACTTACACACACTTACACACACTTACACACACTTACACACACTTACACACACTTACACACACTTACACACACTTACACACTTACACACACTTACACACACTTACACACACATACACATAAATAGTACATTTATATGCATCTTTTCAATTTTATAGTGATCAAAATCCCAAATTGACTCATGACCCCCACTCTCCATATCTAAGCAATTAGGTTCTAACCCCCCTTCCTTACACTCCAATTTAACTTTTGTCCAACCCCCCCCTCATTAATCTTAGAACCGACCTCTCCCGATAATTGATGCACAGTCCCTTAGAGGACTCTGGTTCGACTGTGAATTTAAAAAAATTACAAATACTTTCTATTTTAAATCTGGGATGGGACAAGGGAAGTTAGAAAAGCTTTTTTGGCGGATTCCTTTGCGCACTCTTTTTAAATGAAAGGTTGAACTTCGAATTGATTTATACGATCTCATTGAAATCGAATCGCCACTGTAAAACTATTTGGTTTCAAAATACAATCTTATACTTGTCGCTTCTTTGAAAAACATCGAAAGAAAAGCTTGGGATTAAAAAGAAAAAGAAGCAAAACTTTTCAATGTGGATGACAGTACGGAACGAGTAGATGAAGATAAGTTTTTGGAGTCCAAAACAAATATCTTTACGCTAATTCCAAAGTCGGCAAAGATTTCAAGTCTCGATTCTTATAAAATTAAAGCTAAAAATGATAAAACGATCTCAAAAGGTACTTAGCATGAAACTTGCTGGATGTATACAGGCTCAGTATGAGTTTTGTGCTATTTAGGTAAAATTAGAGATTCATCGGACTGGAGGGGCGGGCAGGTGAAATTGTGGGGGGAACGGGAAAATTTTGGTAGGAAAAAGGGGGAGATGGGAAAATTTTTATCAAAAAATGGGGGGGGGGGGGGATGCACAATTTTTGGAACGATCTTTAAGCCTTAATTTGCTTAGGGGGGATCGTATTTGTTTGCATGACTTTAATGTGGGTGTCAAGAATTATTCCGGACATTTCAAATTTTCACTTGCCCCCCCCCCCCCCCCCCCGCCATACATTATGAACGCAGCCTTATTATTGAACACTGACATTAATGTTTTTCGAACGCTTTCTTAGACAGACGTTTTTGGTCTTTGACGAATTGAAAGGGTAATATCATTACAAAAATACGTACCTATGACGGTAGGGCAAAAGTTTCTTATATTTGTCCTGAAGGAAGTGTTTTGCAAGAGTCTGGAAGACGTGCTAATTGCATCATGTGTGTGTTACTCAGAAACCAGTGATAACGTTCGAGTCCCGCTGTGGCCACTAGCTGAGACTGTATTTGTCATGATCCCTGATTAGTTCAGATTCAGTTTCTCGACCATGCTTGTAAATAGCCAACTGGTTTGCCTCCTTGCCAGTCAGGATTCTTAACACACTTTATGTTTCTTTGATCATTTCATTTCAGTTTATTAATTGTAGGAGGGCCATAATGGACTCTACTGGGTCACCAGTAATGTATGTCACCCTCGTTAAATAAAGTCTATTTATTTATTTTTGATTTTTAATTCGAAATTCGAATGTTTGCATAGATGATCGGAGTAAAATTGCCAGGTATGTGATTTGACTAAATCTTGAAACTTTAAAAGGCCAAGACTAACATATTGTTGAATAAATTGTTCCCTAACCCGATAACCCTAACCCTAACCCCATAACCCTAAAACTAACCCCATAACCTAACCCCATAACCTAACCCCATAACCTAACCCCATAACCTAACCCCGTAACCCTAACCCTATAACCCTAACCCCATAACCCTAACCCTAAACCCATCATTAATGGGACATCATTAATTATTCTGATTGCCTTATTTTGTAGCTTCGCGATATCAGATATAGGACGACTAGCATAGTTACTTCCCAACAATATACAGTTGTAAGTGAGATAAGGATAAACAAGTGAGTAGTAAACGTTTATTAAAAAATTTTTCTGAGGAAACGTTTCAGCTTAGCCATAAAATTGATATTTTTGCTGATTTTGCTCATATGTAGTCTAGGTGATCGTGCCAATAAAGATGGCTATCGATCATATATTAACTCTGGACGGTTGAATATTACTGACGTAAGGAGCATCGCGCGGTCGCCTTGCTATTGGTATAGTACAAACAGAGTCAAGTACGGAACGGCCGTTAAAGAAGTAACGCTCATAGGCTATTCAAACCGTTTGACCTTTGAAATGAAAACGTCTGCATTACAACAGCGAACGAAGGAACACGGACACAAGATAAGTAAACAAGTATAACGTTAATCAAGAGAATATGAAGTAAGAGAGCATATCCCTGTGACCCATGAAAGTTTGTTGAAAATCTATTTTTAGCTCCGCGCGCAAGCCTGAGCTATTTTAGCATGCGATTCCTGATTGGTCAGATCGTAGTGGCGTCATGGGTACAGAAGAGATCGACAGTGAAAAGCAAGCTTCATGCAGTTGACAAACCAAACTTTATTCAATTTGATTGTGTTTGAGGAATTCCTTTAAAAACTCTGAAAGGTTTTTGAAGGAATCCATAAACAGCATATGTAAAAAATACTCACCTGAGACGACATCATTCAAGCTTGTTTTTAAATCAAAACAATGGTCGCTCGATTGAGACTCAATCATTTTGGAGTTGATTACAGTTATAGATGAGACTGTAAGTTATTCCACAATTCTCCACCTAAACTGAAATACAGTTAATATTGCTGCATCCCAAGAACACGTACTTCTGACCTGAACTTCAGTGTTTTCAAAATGACAAGTTATCTAATGGACATCTAAAATGAAGGTAGATTGGACTCGTTTACGAAAGAGCAGGATTTTCGATGAACAAACTTGTTGAATTCAATGAGTCAAGAGTTTTAAAAAAACTTTAAACTTGAGAGAAAATTTAGCATTTACTGTTGGAATCAGTTGTTTACTAGTAAAAAGAAGAGGTTTTAAGATAGCTGAAAACAGTCAAGCTGCTCGGAATAGAAGAATTAAACATAAAGGCACAAATACGCCGAACTGAGAACATCTGGCAGAAAAAATCGCAAGTAAAACGCCCTTCAATCAGGTAAAAATAATCTCTTTTTTATTAGTTTGAATCCTCAAATACTAAGTTTGATTCACTTTTTGTACTTTGCCGATATTGTGATTGTATTTCTATTGTCTGTTTGGGACTTTAGAAGTTGAAAAGTCATGAAAAAATTACCTGAACATTGAGGCGGAGCGAAAATTCAAGAAAATTCTAGTTTTAATAGTCAAACTTTTTCATTAATTCGCCTTTTCTCAATGGGCAATGTCTTTTGCATAATTTGACACACCGTAATTTGGCAAGCTAAACATATTTAATAATTGTGAAAAAATCACTTCAGTGCCTCTTGTAGTTTTTTCCTCTGTGAAAACAAAATTTTCTTCGGCACATTTCGGTGCAAATAGTTTTTCTGATTCGTGTGTGAAACAAAATACTGGTCTTGTTCATCGTCTTCTTAATTATTTTAACTTAAACTTTATTTACTATAGAAAACACTACGGTAAATGCTTTTTTGGCTGTATTCACTGTAGGTTTTTCGCTATTTTCATCGTATTTTTTATTGCGGTTTCCTTTCCCATGGCGTCTTCGCTGTTTTTAGCGCTTGTTCGTATGTGACTGAAAACCATCCTGATTTGATCTTTTTCGATGTTCTTTTACATCAATTGTTAAGTTAATGTTTAATTCGTCCATGAAGAACACATGATACTTTAATCATTTCAACTTTTTACTAATTTTGAAGGCATTCTTCTCGTCGGGAACTAAACATTTTTCGCTCGCATGGAAGTCGCTACAACTCTGAGCAGCATTAAGGGATCGCATGTTGAAAATAGCTCAGGCTTGCGCGCGCAGCTAAAAATAGATTTTCAAAAAACTTTCATGGTTACAGACCCATGTATGGGAGATGTGCTCTCTTACTTAATATTCTCTTGCGTTAATTTAATTCAAATAATCGAAAGGAAAAAAAAAAAAAACCTATAAAAATTCCACATTCGGTGTCCTAGTGACCTTGATCTTATGTTATGGGATGGACCGCTCTCGGTTGAGCCTTTTTCGGGATCTTCATTCTATTATGCCTCGCCGAGTGAAAATCTAAGAATTAAGCATAGCTGAAACTGAAGCTAGTACATGAATGCATCGTAATGTATAGAAAAGATTACGAGAGCGTTTCTATCATGAGACTCTAAAGAACAATCCTAAAATAACCAAGCAAAGCGGTCGTAAAAACTGCGTGGGGCTTAACCAGAGGTACAAATGCCATTGGGGAAGCTAAGAGGTTTGCTTGTGAATTCAATGCATATCAACCAATACCTAAACTTGTACGTGATGGTAGCAGTGCTGAAATGCTATATCGCGATATTTTAATATATAGCTAATAGAATGCAGATTGATAAATTTCATCTTATTTTTTTAATGAGATAAGTAGTGGTAATTTGGAGACTAATGTCTTGGTTTGTTTGTAAAAAACACCCTTCTCTCTCTCATAACGATTATTGTCCAGTTCAGCCATCTGTTATATCTGTGAAGTTGTCTCTAGTTCGCCTAGTGCAGTGTTATTTCAGAAACAGTCCTCAACACGAAGCAATACTACTCCAGATCATTCCAATCCAGGTGATCTCGCCTCGGAGCGCGCAAAGGATTGTTTATCAAAGCGAGCAGTTCCTAATAACCAGTTTCCTATTTCATAATCAAAATGGCGGCTGGTGACTAATCAACACAACGCCAATTTCGCTTAATTTTATCGCGTTTATGCTTTGTTTTTACTAATTTTAACTGCTGATAGAGCAAGAGAAACCTTTCCTGGTACATTTTCTATGTAAAGTTATATTTCAGGACGTATATTTTAACTCGAAATACGACTCCATTTTGAAATTCATCATAGGACTTTTGGCGATACAACAAAAATGCTTCTGATTGGTTAGTAGTAACCGGAAGTGCGTGCGCGAGATCACCTGGATATCCCGCAACTCTTCAATAGGTTGTTTTGAATTTCATAGGCTGGACGTTCTCTTGTATGTACTTGTTAATAGTGCAACACAGCTTTTATCATTATCAACATAGCTAGCTCTATGCAGAATTTCTGTGTTGGTTTTAAATAAAATTGCTACCACGAGAATTACTGACATTCAACTAACTCTTTTATATCTTCTGCCATCTTTTTATTTTGTCACGCGCACGCAGGTTCAAAAACATTGAATTAATATTTCTAGCTGCCAATCGATATTCTCACGTAATGATTAATTCCCGTTGCAGTTTCCACTAGTGATTTCTTATTCTTGAGGGGCGAGGTCAAAACAATCGTCCAAAATAGGTATCCGATTTTATGAATTAAGGTGGTAGGTACCGGTACATACCCCCTCCCCCCTCAAATTCTTGAAACTGGGGGTCTGTAGTGGCAATTTCTATACATAAATATGAGCTTTTAGCATAGTACATGCAGACAGACAGTCCATTCATTTCTGTGATTTGGCTTTTAGGTTTGGTGATATTTGGGGACAAAATCTAAGATTTCACTTCCACCCCTCCCCCCTAAATCGGGTGCCGTGAGATGACAATTGCTTTGCCATAATCCCTTGTGGCATGATGAATTTTAATTCTCGTATTTGATCTTTTGATTTTATATTTTTGCACTGAGATTTTCTCATTTTCATATTTTTTTAATAATTCAACCATATATTTTCTAATTGTTTTACTCCAAGATTCATAACGGCTCATCCAGGGAGATCACTTTCATATTTCGTATAGTTCCATAATCATAGTATTTCCCAATCTCATGGGATGATCATTATTTTTCATGGGATGATATGAAACTCAATGCGCTTTTTCCTGTTTAATTTCTGGACGACTAGATGGAGTGAGACTGCTTTAGGAAGAAAAAGAAGTTACTCAAAAATCGTTCGCTTAAACTGTGGCGAAAAAAGGCCTGACGCCATTCAGTTATGCGAGAAATGTGTCAAACATTAACCCCCCCTTCATTTTCATTTACGATGACGAGTCTAATATACGGCGCCCGAGTGTTGCACGAGTATCAATTGATTAACAAGAACAAGAACGAGAACCTTCTCTCAATGTAGGTCAACATTTGACATCATGTCAATGCAAAGTTCGAATTACATCTGAAAAGAAATGTCGCCATAACGTTTACGAGCACGTCTCCATTCGGCATTCCCCGAGGGATATTGGTTTCACTGAGAATCTGCTGCCCAGAGCTGCAGCCTGACGCAAATGCTTTTTCACTACTTCATTTTTAATAAATAAGTCATTTTTTTGATGAGTCGAAAGGATAAGAAACAATATTAATAAACCCATCTAAGTTTCTTCCGATTTCTAATAATTTCATATTCTGACGCTGCAATGCTATTAAAATATGAAAATTACTATGCTTCATCCCAAATTTAGCAAGTGTCTGGATGAAGGTTTGGCACGGACAAAAGACAGAAAATGAAAATGAAACTGAAAACTCGAGCTACAAAGCACGGTTGAGCACGTCACGACTGCCGACAGACAAACTGAAACATCTTCGAAGTAAATAAAAGGCTTTTTTCTAAAATGAGCTTTAATCTTGAAGGAAAACTCTAAATATTATGTGCAAGTACCTGTGGATAGTGTCACTCTTCAATGTCCAATCATTGTAGGCCTCATGTTGTCGTTGAAGATGTTGAAACGAACACTGGAATGAACGTGCACAGTTGCACGGCCGCTTGCCATAACTCAGCTACTATTAAGCTAAAACTTAAAAAAGCACTCAAACTGGCCAGATCACAAAGTTTGAAAGCCGAAAGTCACAAAGCGCCACCATAGTTTTGCGGTTTTGTATTCTTTTCTTTATCAATGCATATGTTCGTACCCTAGATTTTCCTCTGTGATTTCTTCAAGCAAATCTATCTTCTTAGATATAGACAGAAAAAATTTGCTTGACTTTTGACTCGAGCGTGCAACTTAATATCATCAAGCACTTTTATTACGTTTTTCCGGTCTGTTAGATTTGGATTGCAAAGGCCTAGGATGCTCCCGAGTAAGGCGATCAGTACCCCATCCTCCGCTCATCCCCTCCCGGCCCTTCCTGCCCATCATCTGTGCATCCATTTATAAGAAACACATTGATGGAGGAATTAGGGAAGCAAGAAAGTTAAGGAAGTAAAGGAAGTTAAGAAAGCATTGAAACGGTGGCATTTTCATTGTGCAACTAAAAAGGGCAAAACTTCAGTCCTCGAAGGGATTTAGTTCTTTTCGATATCACATGTATTAGATTTATCCTAACTTATGCAGTGCCCACTTTTTTCTACGACTACCCACTCGTGTACTTTCAGTGTGAACTAGAACGTGTAAAAAAAAAGGACTGTGTAAATCATCTGGTGTAACAATTCGTAACAATATCTTAATTCTATCGTTAGCAATAAGGACAATAGGCTGAACAACTTATTGCCTGCTATAAACCATGTTCCGTATTCCTTAAAGTGCACCTAACCCCTGTTTGGCACCTCATTCTAATAAAATCTACCATAATTTCTAAGCACATTTATCGAATTAAAAATCAATTTAAAAAAAATTCTGATATGTTTAAAAAATTGGTTCAAAGTTGAGAAATTTCGGACCCACGACCGTGTTATTCTCTACTTTCACATCCCCATAATACTTTGCGTCTTTGGGGGGTAACCAGAGGGTAAAGAACCACTTATTTTGCTGAAAGCTGATCAGACAATGTTGACAATACCTTGTTTAGTCCAAAAATAAAATGAAGAAGTAAAATATATATATATATAATAAGTAAAAAACAGAAAAAGATAGAAGCTTGAAGATGTTTAAGGTAAATTTTAAATATTTTTTCGTAAGTCAATACATTTTCTGTAAGACCAAAACTCTTGGTGATCTGTACACGCAAAAATAACTTGGAATAAACTGATAACCAGTATTGTGCAGATAAAAGCAGGATAGTATAAATTCAGTTAAGAAACCTTTCAATTTGGGACAGATTTTTGATTGGTTACCCCCCAAAGACGCAAGGCATTATGGGGATGTGAAAGTAGAGAATTAAAAATTGACGCTACGCAATTCCTATAGATAAAGTAAGTTTTCATATAATTCTAGCCTTTAAAGCGGAGCTCTCGCGCTCGCGCGGACCGAAAAAGTCCGAATCCGGAATCCAGCAAGACCTAGATAATTCATAATAAAAAAGCGGCGAAAGAGCAACCGAATTTATCTTCAAACACGGATACGATAAGAACTTTGAAATTTTGTCTTTAACGTAAGCTTAATTAAGAACAAATTTATCATTAAATGTTTGAATGAAATATAAAAAGGAATACATATTACACCAAGCCAGTCAGCATGATTAGACAAAATAAACTTATATTCGTTGGTTTTCGGAAACTTTAGCCTCTAGTTTGTCGACTGCAAAATTTCGTTTCTAGATGTGAAATTGTTTTACTTTCAACCATCAACCGGACCTTCAACCTCAAACAAAAAGTTTTTACATACCATTTGGTTGATGGATTCAGTTTTCAAGCAAAGGAAATACTTAAGTGAAAACATTAAAATTCACAAAAGTAAAATGGAAAATGGGAGCTAATCTGTCGTTTAAAGACTTTTCAAAGCATTTTGCAGTAGAAAGACAGTAATGGGCTACACTAAGGCGGATTAATGGAAAAAACATTTATAAGGTCTATATCTATTCAAGTATGTTTAAAGATAAATTATGAAAAAAATATTTCAAAAATCAAAAGGGGTAATTATAAGTTTCAGGTCACCCATCCAAGTACTAATCTCCCTCAAACGTGCTTGACTCAGTGTCTTGGAAGCCCAAGTTTTTTCCACTGGGCCACGATCTCAGGAAATTAGCACAACAATAGCCATGAAAACAAAGAGGCAGATAGACTAGCTTATTTTCCACTTGAAATCAACGTGCCAGTGCGTGGCAGAGGGCAAGGGATTAGCTGTAGATATGGTCTGGGGGCCGGCTAGTCTCTCCCCTGATGCTTCGGCTAGAACACTAACCTGCGTAATCCGTACACCCAAGGGCAGAGGGACTTAATCGCCGTCATGTCCGAAGTCCATACGATGACCCAGCGGATGTCTAGGGGTATGGCATGAAGGCACTGCTTTTTTCTTCTTTTGTATTTTGGAATTAATTATCTATTAAAGTTGGTGGTTCGATTCCCACCGTGTTAAGACTACTTTTTTCTTCTTCTTTGTTTCCTGTTTTTTTGTTTTTTTTTGTTTTTTTTTGTAAGTGACTTTTATTAATTCAAGAAAATTGTAGGATTCTATTTTTTCTTTCTTTTTTTTTTAGAGAAAATTTCAGTATCATATTCTACACAAATTAGTTTCGTCGTTGTTACACTATAGCGGAGCACCATACTTTAAAGAAATGGTAACCCACCAAGTTGATTTTTCACTTCCGTCTGTCCGTCCGTAAGTAACGTCCGTAAGTGACGTACTGAAAATATGAAATAGATAATGAGAAATTGAATTGAATAATATTGGTTTAAAAGTTAACTCGGAACCTCAAAGGTCCTTTTACTGGATACATGTGAACTTCATGAGACCATGAGAGAACGACTTTTTCACATCCATTGCAACTGGAACTTTTTCATATAACCTAAACGTTATATGTTTTGGTAATACCAACATAATTATATAAATAAAATAAATGAGAAGAAATGTAATGGACGAATGTGGTTTCAAAGTTGAATCGTAGTCTCAAAGGTCCTTTTACTGGAAGTGAACTTGATGAGACCAAGAGGGAGCGACTTTTTCACATCCATTGAAAGCAACGTTTTCATAATCGAGAAGTTATAAAACTCTTGATATGGATATCCAAACATCGTTATGTAAAAGAAGTAGAAATAGGCTTATATTTTGCTCAGATTTTTTCACCAGTTTTCAAGTCTGTTCAGTGTTGTTTTGTCTTGAAAAAAGTTGGAAATCTCCTAACTTTGCTTGAATGAAAAACTTTCTAGTTAAACGTCACTAAACCTGATATTGTGTTACATTATCTGCAGGGCCGTAACTAGGGGGGAGCACAGGGTGCACGTGCACCCCCCCCCCCTTATAAAAGCTTTTAAGCTTTTAAGGTCCGCTCATCCATCTCCATTTTGGTTCTGCAACATATTGCCTGTTCACCTCCCTGCAAGATCCCTAGTTACTGCCAATTCAATTCAATTCAATTCAATTTCAGTTTATTTACACTGTTTTTTTCAATTTTATATAATAGAATTACAAGAATATATATAGTTGAATAATATTTAGAATTTTTAATACAATTAACAATATAATAGGTGTAAGTGTACGACAGCCAAAGGAGCTAAGCTTTCTAGTTGGCTGTCGTAATAATGTCCGTGTTGCACAAGACTTTTGCAAGTGCTTTTATCAACCATGAATTCCTGGCACACTTACTGCATTTCATTCGTATACCATTCGCATTCTTATACCAAATACAATATATACATACATATATATATATATTTTCAAATAAAACTTAAGATCCCCCTCCCCCTCCTTGTAAAATGAACTATTTCCTTTGAGCCCCGTAATCATTACATCAAGTTTACTTCAGTCCCCACCCACGGATAATTATTGCACAGTCCTTTTAAAGTCCTTAGGGGGTTAATATTCCTCTTTACCTTTTGCTTAATGTTTTCCCATTTCAAACCACGTGTCATTTTCAAGGCAAAACATTACGCCCGAGGTAAAGAGGTCTTGCCGAGTTGTGCCTGTCATTTGTAATGATCTTTATGTAAATAACAAGTATTAAATAAAAATACTTTCTCCCCCTCAGAAGACTGTTAAAATACTTTGTTTAGCTATAAATGTAAAAACACAGTACAGTTCAAATCTGCGATTTGACTTCTAGTTTTAGAGATATTTTGAAGACAAAATCCAGGGTTTCACTGCCAAATACGCAGGGTACTGAGTAATCACACACCTATCCTCAGTCTCTGTATCGATCGGGCCTCGCAAACGCTTATCAAAAATATCAACCCGTTGTGATCCGCGATGATTTCTTGTGAAACTTGAATGAAAAATGATCATATATCACGATTGTTTGATAAATCTTGAGTAATGTGTTAGACGACCACCTTTCGTTGTCAACTGGTCACGTTGGAAAAGACGCCGTCCAAACTGATTGTGCTATTCAAAACATTGTCATGTATCCTGTCTGGTGTTAAGCATTAAGCAGCCAAGCAAAAAATAGTTGGTTCATTTAGAAGCAGGGCCAAAGAGTGATCAGCAGCTTCAACCTTGAATAAAACAGAAGAAAAGATCTAGTCGATCTTCCAACAGAAGAAAAGGGAGGGGCAGAAACAATCATAAGAATTAGGGAGGAAAGAGAAAAATCATAAAAAATAGGGAGAGTAATGCCTGTTCCTCTCTCCATTCCAATTAGTAGTTGTTCATGATAGTTTTTAGGTGACACTGAATTAAACAACGTACGGTATGATTCATTTGATTGGCTTTGAGATTAGGACTTTGGTTAAAAAAAGATAAACAAGAGTCCAGCTATAATGAAACAAACGGGTTTTAGTGGTTTTGAATATTGTCTACCGTAGGGCATAAGGTTACTATATATGGAATTTTTGGCGCAACCGACACCTTCAGCGAATGACGTCAGATCTATTCTTGGCATGCACTAACAATACACAAAAGAAAAGAAACAATTGATAGAAATATTTTTTATTTTATGAAAATTATAAAGCGTTCTTAGGAGCATGAAAGGCGATAAAAACTTAAATATGCTGATTTTTTCCTATAAAAATATCTTTCTCGTAATTATGAAATCAGTATTCCTACCATCTGGATGAAAACAAACAAACAAACAATCAAACAAAAGCAAAAGACAACGCCTAAGAATACGTATGTTGAAATATTTTAAAATTTTAAAAGCTGAAAAAAGCTGGCACTCATTCAATCATTCAAGATAAAACATTGGTAACCGGATTGTAATGGCTTTTTTGCTTAATAAAAAATGAAGATTCCGTCCTCAAGGAAGACTTGACAAATCTCTCTTGGGTGCCACGCCTTTCGGTTTTTCCTTTTCCTTCTTCTTCTCCTCGAACAACAAAATCCTTCAAAATAAACAACAATAAATCCATTATCAGTATTGTTCGATTGCACGTTACGTCATTGCGGCCATGTTGGTGCCATATAACTAAAGATTTCTCATTACAATCCATTGTTAAATGCACCAAAATGCATGGCCGCCATGCTTTTGTCTTTTGACTCTCTTGGGAATGCTTGCAAAACATCAATTGCAGGTTTTCAATCAGCTGTTAAAAGTCTTTGAATCTCATAATTTGCTCCAAATGCAGTCCATTAGACTTCTCTGATGGCTATGAGACCATGCAAAATTTGGGAGACACAAAATCCTGAATTTAATAAAAATGTTGCAAATGACCCTCAAAACACTGGAAATCACATTTGCGGGGCATACCTGAAGCCCCCCTAGATGCTCACAGCTTCGGCAGCCGTTAGTCACCCCCTCCCAATCACAGTTATTACGCTCCATGGTCCCTGTCATGTGCTGTCAGCCTAGGACAATTCTATTGAATTCATGCGGTTCATCTGATGAACATTGCACATGAGACAGGAAGTGACATTAAGTGATACACAGCAATAGTTACTAGGTAATATTGATGGTGAATGGGTGGGTCATTACTGGTAGTCGAACCAAGGGTTGTTATAAGATATCATATATATATATATAATACATAAAATATAAACTTACAACTTGAGAACTGAGGATTTTTTGCCCAACATCATTGTGAGGAATTCATTGTAACTGATGGTCCCTATTATTTTGAGAAAATAAATAAATAAATAATTATAAATAAATAAATAAACAAACAAACAAACAAATAGATAAATGGATAAATGGATAAATAAATAAATGAATGGATGAATGAATGAATGAATGAATGAATGAATAAATAAATAAATAATGGATGCATGAATGGATGGGTCAATAAATTAAAAAGAGATGGAAAAAGGCATGAGAAAAGTGTTTTTTTTCATTCTTTCACTGACATGGTATTGAAGTTAGGTAACTCTGTGAAATATTTTATAGATGTCAACTTTGGTTTTGATTCAAGTATCACAAATAGAAAAGCAGAGGCGTGAGGTTATGAAAAAATAGCAGTTATCACAATTAATCACCAACTAAGATGCAAGGGTGAATTAGGCTCAAAATGTTCATTTTTTTTACCAGAGTTTGTTGTATCAACCTCAGCTATCATTTTTTTAAGTTCCAGATGTGTCTTAGCCTGACCAAGTTTTTCCATCATTTTCTTCAATTCCATGATATCTGTAATAAAGGGAAAGAATATGATGCAAAAGAATAGAATTGTTTAGTATTGGGCAAAGTCTGGACTTAGAGCTGCCCACCCTTCAGGTATCCACAGACATTGTAAAAAATATATATTGCACTGAATATTTTGATAAATAGACTGTCCAGCTCTCCAAAAAAAATCCAATTATAAATTTTTTCTCCCATCCTAGATCCAGGATGAGGACAAAAATGTAACAAATAAACAATGAAGTTACCTTGAAGATTGCAAAATGCATTTATAGCAAGCTTACAATATATTGCAAAAATAATGAACTACTGCACTACTACTAATTGATAATGCAATTTCATACTTTCGTTCTTTTGTGCGTTAAACTAGGAATTTCAAAGCTAGTACTGTAGATGGTTTTACCACACATAACCCCAAAATGGGAAAATGGCTGTCGAGTCATGCCAATATCTGTTGCTCACAATAATTATTGGAATACACTTGGCCTGTCAAAAATTTGATTGACAAAACATATACAAAATATAAAATGCCAAACATCTGGAGTTAATGAAACAGGCTGTAAAAGGGATCCAGGGCATGGTGGGAATATAGGTCCAGAATTATCCTGAGGAAGTGGGTGCAGCGCCGTATTGAAGAACAGGGGGTCTTGGCCCACGAAGATGTTGGAGGAAAACACAATTTCAGACCCTTTGCTAAAAAAAGTGTTCAATAACCAACAAAGGATACTAATGCTGTCACTAACTTCATATGCTTGGGCTACACCTGTGTTTTTACTATTACACATTTAAACAAGTATTTTTTGTTTCAGAGGATAAGTTAAAAGTTAAATCAATCCATAATGCCAATACAAATTATAAACATAAAACCCTTGCTGTTTTAACAAGTAAGAGTGATGCATGCATCCATCATGTCAGTACAATCTGCCATAATCAGAGATACATATACTGTATAACCCTAAAGTAGTTAGTTTGATTTCTAAGATCATGAGATATTGTATGTGGTTTATAATTTAACAGGAATGTGAAAAAATTATGTTTTCTAGGGGGGTACACCATCCAGGATTTTTGTTTTAGGAGGCATGCAACATTTGCTTACAAATTCAAACATCAATAATGCAGTTGATATCATCTCTTCTAGGGGGGGGGGGGGGGGGGTGGGTGCTATTTAAGAGTAGGTTTACACCTGTTTATAGGTGGGCGTACTGTTTACATTTCAGAAATTAACTTTTGAGTCATAAAGATTGGATTTAAGAAATATAAAGAATTCATAATTGTTGATAACATTAATCAATTTGAGAGATGTTGCTTCATCAGTTCAGGAGATATAATAAATTAAAGTTGCTAAATTTTAAAGTAAATGTATGTTGGTTGGCAACATCTTGCCAACCAACATACATTTACTGTCAAATTTCACAACGTTAACTTGAAAACCATCAAGAGATTTGTCTTCAAATTCTCCAGATATCTTCCAAAGCGATAGGATCTTGCCACTTTTGACGTTTGTTAGTTTATTGCTTGAATTCCCGAGAATTTCATGTTCTTGACCAAAACAAATGACGTCATCGTACGCCCACCAGGATGAGGACATGCAGATATCTTATCACTTCATAACTTGAAGTATTAATATGAAAAAAAACCAGTTTACCCACTTTTGTTTTGCATTGATACTAAGAAATATTACCTCAAATTTAACACATTAAGTAGTAAAAACTTACCAATGTCTCCGGAATTATCAAGGTCAAACTCCATGAATTGCTCTAAAATTCAAATAAATAAATAATAATATACATATACATATATATAATTTAAAAAAAAAAGAACATAATCATATAATGAAATTATATTACTCAATCGTTACATGTTTCAGGACGTTAGATATCAAGCTGACACTTGATAGTATATATAGAACCAGAGAAAGCGAAACGTGACAAGATAGCTATGAATATTTCAGTCAATGGTTTTCTATATCTTTACATTTTTTAAGTCTTACTTTTATAACTTTCAAGTTTTCCATCGAGATCTGGATAATCTTCTTCGTCATCGTAATCCCCAGAATTTTTAAAGCTCTAAATTGATGAACATAACAATACAATCAATACATTATGAGTCCGGATTATGAGCAGCTTTGTTATCTGAATATATTTTGTTGGACAAGTCTTTCAAGTTTCGTAACATGATTTCCGCTCAATATTTGATCCCAAAGATTGTGTGATTATAAGGTCGTCCTCATGCAGGTGAGGTTTAACGAGGAGATTGGAACGACTAGGTACTGAGGCTCCCGCTTGGAACTTCATTGGAAATCCGTGTTTCAAAGGTAAATATATACGTGTTTACATGGAGTGTTTACTAAGGGCTTCAGTGATTACCTTGCAAAGTGTAAACTCCCGGAAATAAATGTAAGACTTTGCATCCATCAGAATTTCAGAATTAAAGAAGCCGTATTCTAAAGTTTCTGATACTGCTAAACGATTCCTGATGGTCAATTAAGAGATATCTCGATAGGGGACGATAAAAGCCATATACCTGGTTGATCTCGTCTAGAGTTTGTTCTTGTTGCTTCTTCAATTGCCCAAATCGCTTACCACCTGAGGAAGTCCAACACATTTTTCTTACTGTATAGTTGAAAAATCAAGGCATTCAAAGAAAAGTTGAGATTTACCTTGGTGATCCACAGAAGTCATGGCTATCGATCTCGAAGTTTAACTCGCCAGTATTGATTTTCACTTGAATCGATCTGCTATCCGCCTCAAGTAAGCCACCGTTTGTACTTGTGAAGGCACATTTCATGTTCTTCCTATTGATTATTGTTAGTTTACATAATAAAAGTTTATGCTGATTGGCTCTTGGAGAACCTGATTGACAGGCGGAAACTATGGAAATCTAATGCCTTTCTTCCCTGTAGGGAAACCGCATTTTTCTTTCAAGAAGTCCTTTATTTTGAAACAGCTTGCATTGCTAAATGGAAATTAACAACGGATACAGATTTAGTACGTGCATTTATACATGCCTTGACGTTGTTGGCAGGCCTTCGAAGAGAAGATCAGTGGGCAGTGAAAGAATCCGGCCTCACTGAAAGTAGATGGAGAAATCGAAAGGAATGTTTTGACAAATGGAGGTTTGCCAATACCGTTGTGGTGTGATCCAACAAGACCGTGGGATTAATGTATGAGTCAATTCCACAGGTTCCCATCCTCCCCCCCCGGGCATACCCAGGGCATTTGACCATAGGCAAGTTCCGTAGAGTGGCAGAGGAGCTCTGGTAGAGTGTGGAATTTGCGATCGAGCGGGCATTTGACTTTTAACTAAATATAGCGGCCCTTATCTAATTTGCATACATTAGCGTATTGCAAAATTTTACGCTTGGATCGTGCTTAGGAGCGGACTCTGGTTCGCCTGTGAATCTAAAAGAAAATCCAAATACCTTTGTTTAAAATCTGGGATGGCACAAGCATGAAGTTAGAAAAGCTTTTTTGGCGGATTCCTTTGCGCACTCTTTTCAAAAGAAAGGTTGAACTTCGAATTGATTTATACGATCTCATTGAAATCGAATCGCCACTGTAAAACTATTTGGTTGGGAAAGAAAAGCTTGGAATTAAGAAGAAAAAGAAGCAAAACTTTTCAATGTGGATGACAGTACGGAACAAGTAGAGTTTTTGGAGTCCAAAACAATAAACATGTTTACGCTATAAATTCCAAAGTCGGCAAAGATTCCAAGTCTCGATTCTTATAAAATTAAAGCTGTAAATGATAAAACGATCTCAAAAGGTACTTAGCATGAAACTTGTTGGATGTATACAGGCTCAGTATGAGTTTTGTGCTATTTAGGTAAAATTAGAGATTCATCGGACTGGAGTGGTTGGCATTTGATCCGGGTAGGGGGGGGGGGGGGGGGGACTCTCTTGAAAAGTGGGTAAGGGGGCTCAACGGACGGTTTTGAAAATAACCCTAAAAGGTATGCATAAATTAACTGAGATGCTGATTTCAGACCCTAAAAGTGGGGGTGGGGGGGGGGGGGGGGGGGGTGGGACTCTCTTGAAAAGTGGGTAGGGGGGCTCGACGGACGGTTTTGAAAATAACCCTAAAAGGTACGCATAAATTAACTGAGATGCTGATTTCAGACCCTAAAAGGTGCGACCACATTTAAATTGACAACGTTTTCAACCATTATATTCTTGTATGACGTTTGATATTTTTCAAAACGAACAAATCTGACCCTAAAAGGTACAGAGTCAGCCAGGAGTCAGGGGGATGGGAACCTTTGGAATTGACTCATACATAAATTACGACGCAGAGTTGATTACGACTTCCATGCCTTTCGTGAAACTTTTACAAATTGTTGTGGCCATAGTCTAATAGACTTTATCCACCAACATTAGACAAATTACCAATTTGTGAAATTTCAAAAAAGAGCTAAAAACATTCCTTCCTTTTCTATACACTATTTTATCATTTATCCATACATTTTATTTTAATGATGATATAATTTTATTGTAATATAACTAACACTATGATCTTAAATTTTAAATAATCAATTAATTTTTTGTAAACAGCGCCATCGAATATTTATAGTGAAGGCGTTTTAGAACATGATTATATATTATTATTATTATTATTATTATTATTATTATTATTGTTATTATTATTATTATTATTATTATTATTATTATTATTATTCCTATCCATAAGTGGAAGTTTTCCATTCTTTATTATGCGTGATGGTCGCTTACTAGGGAATGCGGGAAAAAAATCGACAGAGAGCAAACTGGGACCGACTTATGAGACGCATTTTGCATCCGTACACTCAAAAATAAGGCATTACGACGAATCGCATGCTACTACCCTTTCCATGGACAGATTTAGGTGTGTGTCAGTGGGGGGTAGGAAGGAGCCGCGATCCCCTATTTTAGTTTGGGATTTATTTATTTTTCTGCTTTAGTTTAAAATTTTCCCAGTACGTAGGGAATAGCATTTCTGGACCCAAAGTCCGCTAAGAATTTCCTTGAGAGTAGTCCCCAGGACCTCAACGCTGAACTGATTTTCCCACTCCTTTCTCAGTCGAAATACTACTGGATCGGCCTGGTTTCAGAGTCTAGAAAAAGATCGTCACTAGTGATTTCGGTACCAAATACCGAATCAAATAATCCAGCTGTTTGTAGACCCCTTGTAGCGCTTTGGAATGCAGCGCAATCTGGGGGACAAAACATAGGTGCCAATTCTCAGGAGATTGAATTTTGTTTTGTCCCCCAGGTCCCCCCTTATTTCATGTCAGACCAACATTACATTACAAAGTTCAAATACCACTTAATTTTTTTTCTCATGCTTTTTTTACTTTACTTTTCTGTTATCTGATTGGTCAAATTCTAATTTTCTGCAATTTTATTGGCTCTTCAAAAGAGGGCGATTTAAAACTCAAGATGGTGCGATTTGTAATCGCACGGCTGGGAGCGAACCAGATTGCAGAAATCATTAATGATTTCAAAATGGATATAATTATTGAAAGAACCAGTACTGTGTTGCGTGATAATGTACTGTCTGACTCAGTACTCCTCGACATGTGAGCAAAGTATGCAGGAAAGCCTCCCGATCTCTTTACACATCGCGCAAATTAGGAAATTTCTGCCGACTGTTGAATCTACCACGCTCATCCATGCGTTTGTGACATCCCATCAGTTCAGTGAGCTAATGTACCTATTGCTGTTGTTTGGAGTTCCACATTATCAGTTTGTAATGTGCCGAGTTATAACTAAAAGATTGCCTAGGTTCTAAATGGCCTAGTGCCCAAAGTACGTTGCGAGCATGCTTGTTTTCAGTGAGGCCAACAAGTCCTACCCAGCGGGGGAGGGAAGGGAACAGACCAGCTTTTGTTTTTTATTCAAATTAAGCAGATCAGTTTAAAATATTATTATTAGATAGCGAAATATTAAATAATGATAAAAACGATTAAGAATGGTAACGACGCACCCCCCCCCCCCCCCGGCTGGTTAGGAATTTTCTTTTTTCTTGCACTATTCTTCCCTCCCTCCCCCCGCAGCAAATGACTGCGCATCCCCGTGGCTGCAAAAATTGAAAAGGAGCTTAAACGAAAAGCAATTTATTTAAGAATCAGATACAGATTTTAGATTTTTGATCGGTTTAGTCATTTGTGAGATATTGAGCTCTGAGTAAAGGTTAGTTGTGAATTTTCACAGCCGGAGTTGCATATCTTTCCATTTATTTTACACTCGGCAGTGAAGGCAGATTTTCGAACAGCCCAAAACCCCACAACAACCAAATTTCTGACTCAAATCTTAGCACTGAGAGTGTTCCTCGACTATCAAACTATAACTCTTATGACATATTTGTCGACAAAATAGAATCCGAAGCTTTTCTGTAGCATATGTTCGAAGCCTTAGAAATTCTAATTAACATTCATCTCATTATAAATTCATGATCAGTAAACCTTACGTTCTTTACTAACTCTGTTCTTGGGCTACCAATCCAAGCGTTTGTTTTCCACAAAAACTGGCAGTATTGTCATGTTCCCCGCCTCCGAACCCATGAGGAAAGATACCTGAGGAAAGATCAGGATTCATCTGCCCTAAGAAATTTCCTAGGTTTCACACACGTATTATTGGGGAGTGGATTCGGGCAGTTAGGGGGGCTGGATTTGACAAAGTTGAGGTACGTAAGAAACTGCTGGTAGATTCTACTGGTTACATCACTGAAACCATTATGATGATTTATTTTTTATTCTCATTGATATAATATTCTAGGGCATTTACTAAATATTGTAAAGCTCTTTGACATTTAAATGCGTTGCATGCACCTGTTAGTGTCCCCTCTACCAGCTAAAATCTCTAGATAGAGCGTCCTGAATTAAAACTCAACCATTTCATTGTCCTGATTCTAACGCGTATATCTTTATGGAGTTCGATAGTATAGCATGTAGCTATACCATCACGTGATGCTGTCAGGTCTTGATCTATGGACATTTCCCATCAGCAATCCTTCTGACCAACGTGTCAAGTTGTCGAGAGTCTCTTCCTCTCCATTTCTTGACAAATGCACTGTTATCCAGAATGTACTTGCCAGACTTGTCTCGTCCCATCACCAACAAGATGTCACCCTTTTTGAGTCTTGGACTATTACACATACCTCTCTTGCGCAATTCGATGACCTGTCGGCTCTTTAGTACGGTATTTCCTTGTTTGATGACTTGTATAACCACCACGTTGTACGTCAGCCAAGTATTTTGTTCATCTACAAGAAGTACCTCGACCTTGATTACTAAAGGCAAAAATCAAACAAATTATTCGATATGAAATACCTTTGTTATGTATAGGAATCATGAAACCCCTTAAAGGCCCCTTAAAAACACTAACACTCCAAGCTTACCATAGTTATACAGCCTGCATACTTGTCGAACCAGTTTATTCAAATTACTGATGCTTGGGTTTGGGGCTGTGCATTTATCTGCAAGATATTGATAAAGATGATTCGTTATAAAAAGCACATTTCCTTTTATAAACAAATGCCCATCTTTTGAATGGAAACATTAATTTCATTGAGTAATGAACATGATTGTACTTGATTTATTTATTCCGTTTGTGATATGATACATCTGGTACCTCGTTCAAATAATGCCTAGAGCCATCCGAGGTACCACTCCTAACAGCACTTCCCACTATAATCTCCACGGCTGGACAACACATTATACCCTTTGGTCATACCACTAGTTAAGTGGGCAGCCTTTTTAGTAAGGATTTCATTTTTAACACCTATTTCTCCCATTTTTCTTTCATTTTTTATCATTTTTGATACAGCTCCAAATGCCTTACATTGACTTTGCTATAGTAGACTTTTGAAATTACTTGTTTCGTTTTTGTTTGAAGAGCATCATTAATTACCCACTCAGCTCCACGTATATAATAATGTGTATCAGGCTTTATTCCATTAGCTTGAGTACATTTACAAGATTTTCCTTCGCAGCTGCCCATGACAAGGGAAGAATTATCCAAGCTATAAAATTTAATGCAGGCCTCATCGGGTTCGTAGTAGTTGTAGACTTTCACAGGGACAGGATAAACGGCATCAACGGCAATTATGGGCGATACCTTGAGTGCCACGCAAACTTGCCTTGCACTATCAATCTACGAGTTAAAAGTTAATTTCATAAAAGTTATTTTTGTCAAACCCAGTAATTTCCACGGGTGATTCTTGCTTCTATTAAGTAAAGCTGTAGCGGTTTCTTTGAGTGGCGACTTGGCTAGCTCAAGAGGACCATATTAACCAGGGAAAAATAATGATTATTTTCTTTAATTAAAAGCTTTCACCGTGCCTTGAGAAGAGTCCACAACTAGGAATAGACTGCAGTGTAATGTTATTTACTTAGTAAACGATGGCAAGGTCTGTATTTAACAATTATTCGCCGAAGGCCAAGTGATTATCGATGAAATATTTACCGAGCCGCAAGTCTTCGAGCGGCAAGGTAAATATTCAGCACTAATTACTTACTCACCTCATCCAAGTAAAACACAATTGATCTTTGAGAAAGTTCGTAATTAGCAATGGTTCCATTTTTCTCCATCTAAACATTAAATTTCTCATTAGTAAATCTGTTTTATGCATGTGGTAAGGATGTTGATTGTGAAAGTTATATTTCACTGCACACTTGCATTGAGTTTTGATTGGTGTTAGCTTTGTTTGAATTCGGAAATGAAATACAAGTTCAAAAGACTGAAATAGAAGTGCAGATTTCAAATTTTTAGGATTCTGATTGGCTAAAAAACAATAGAAATTGAATTAGCCAATCAGATTATAGCAGTTGCCATAGCAACAGAACAGCCAATTCAAGATAGGCGGATTTTCATCTTAAAAATGCATTCAAAACTGCTAAAAAAGTCAAGCTTCATCAGCTGAAAACCAGCAAAAAGGCTGAGAATGGCAAAAGGAGGACTCGCTGCTTGTTATTTGAGAATTAAGAAGGAAAGAAAACATTAGTCGGGCCATTTTACAGCTGTTCAAGGTCACTTGACGCAAAAGTTGAAGCGAGAGACTTTCAGTTGAAACTTGAGGTTGAAATTTCAAGAGCTTTCGCCTACTTTATCCGTAAAGAGGTAAATAATACTTCAGTACAAAGAGAGCAGCTTATTCAACTTTCATTTGGGTGTTTAGGAATTGAAAAAAAGAGGATATTTGATGATTTATGTAAGTTTTGCAGAATTTCTTCGCAATATGCTTGACTTGTTTTCTCAAGAAATGTCCGAATATTTGAAGTCTTGAAGATGAAAATGATTTCTGAACATGTTTCTACTTTTTAAAGATCAAAAGTAATCTTTGTTATTCATATTTCTTTCCTGTTTTGTAAATAAAATATTATTTTGTAAACCGATTTTTGAAAAAAAATAATCGCAAAACAAACGAGTTCTTCGCTTCGTGCATTTTTTTCAACACGTCTTACGCCCTCACGCAATTACGGACTTTTTGAAAAACAAACTCGTGCAAATTAATTCCAAATTGAACTCGAAGCCATCTTATTACCTATACAAATAAACTACATTCCTTCGTTTCCCAGTTCTACCGCGTAATATATTTGCTGACTCTAAAGGAGGATATTTGAAAGTCGGTCATCTAAAATACTCTTTGCCGTTTAAAGGAAATGTAAATGAATGCTTCCCTGGTTTTCAGTATTGCTATGCTTTGTAGCTAGTCCATTAATCAACATTATGCCATGAGAACGCTTTACATTCATGCATACTGTTCGCGACTCCGCTGAATATATTTTCTCCCAACTAGCCGTCAATATTTCGTGGTATTTCGTCTCAAAATCGTAATTTGTTTTGTATCGCGATTCTAAAGAATTTTACACATAAAAAAAGGAAAAACACTAACTTATTTTCGTTGATTAATGGCGCAAGCAACAAGAGTACAAATTTGACGCTCGCGCGCTCAAGGTTTCCTTTTCGTCGTGCGTTAGCCAATCAGAAACCTTAATTTTGAAACGACAATACCACAAAATAATTGTCGTCTCAAAAATATAAGAAACTAATTAGTGAATCGCGATACATATAAGTATGAAGTGTGGCTTTCATGTGCATTATATTACCAGAGGAAGTCTATGCAATGTCTTACCTCTTTCACTGAGTTGATGTCCACTTCGTATCCGGTAAATAACCCAACGTCTATAATAGACATTCCTGTCTTTCCAGGTTTTTTATATCTTAAAGAGAACCATAAAAACATGTGTCACATGCAATTAATAAAATACAAGAAATTGTACTTATTATCAAACATAACATTTTTTTTTCTCATCTCAAATTATACATACACTGAAACAGATTTACATCCAATACAACCGTAGACCAAATGCGAAACCCACCCCAAATGTGAGGCCCAACCCGCGAACACTAGGGTAGCCCATTTCATTACAAGGCTAATATCCATAAAGGCCCATTAATACCTCCCTCCCTCCCCCAATGCCATATGTATTCATGTATCCATCGATTCAATCCATGCATCCTTTTCCCAATCCATGCATGCAACCATCCCTCCCTTCCTACATCGATAAATGTGAATGTATATTTGCTTTGAATGCTCGTAACTTACTGTGCGCAAACTCTTATGATGAGGGGTTTTCCTTTGTGCGATTGCTCGTTAGGCTTCTTGTTTTTCTTAGGTTTCTTGTTTTTATTTCCCTTCCTGTTTTTGTTTCCCTTCTTGTTTTTGTTTCCCTTCTTGTTTTTGTTTCCCTTCTTGTTTTTGTTTCCCTTCTTGTTTTTGTTAGACTTCTTGCTTTTCTTAGGCTTCTTGTTTTTGTTAGGCTTATTCCTATTTTTCTTGTTCTTTTTGATGTTCTTCTTGCCTCTTGGTTTTCTTGTGGGTGCAAGTGCTGGAGCATCATTCAGTGGTAATCTTGTCAGTGTTCGTCCATTGCCATCTTCACTTACTGTAACACTCACCATGAAGTCGCACCGATCTTTTCTCGTTGATGGAACATTATACTTCACGTCGACCTGATAAAACAGTAACACCGACTATTTCACAACAATGTATACAATACATTTATATACACTAGAGTCCATGTCACTGACCTGCATTTGTGCAACACCTGTAACCAACCGTATCTACAAATATGTCTCCTCCTAAGTATTCAAATATCTGGAATCGTAATATAAAATATAGCTTTATCATTGGACTAATTGTTTTTATTTTATTTAAAACATCTTAATTTTAAAATAACAGCTCGGACACACAGTGCAACTGTTACACGCTAAGCTTTATCAATAAACACTTTAAGATTTGGAAGCTACGACGATGATGCCGTGAATCGGAAGTGTAAATAATTTATGCTCGAGGTTATGTTCATTGGGGATTTCATTCAAACCATTGTCAGTAAAGTCAACTCATGCACATGTTAAGCAAACTGAAGTTATATACACTTTTGACATCAACGTCGTCTAGTTTTCAAACTTTAAAGTCCCTATTTATAAAGCAGCGCGGGTACCCAAATTTGGACACCGGTTGCCGTGCTGGATGCTGGACACACTTTGCATTTTCGTGATTATGCGCAACATATGAGGACCAGTGTTTTGTCAAGTGTTAATTGGAAATTCAAAGCCCAACATTGGTAGTAAAATAATTTGCATTCAAAATGGTTTATGCATTCAAATTGGTAGTTAAGAGCTCCGGCTCGTCGTGGCATTGATGGACACATGGTGCATTTCCATTATCGAGCCCAACGCATCTCTTGCTCGTATTGGCATTGATGGACACATGGTGCATTTCCATGATAGAGCCCAACGCATCTCTTGCTCGTTGTGGCATTGATGGACACATGGTTCACTTCCATGATCGAGCCCAACGCATCTCTTGCTCGTTGTGGCATTGATGGACACATGGTGCATTTCCATGATCGAGCCCAACGCATCTCCGGCTCGTTGTGGCATTGATGGGAACATGGTGCATTTCCATGATCGAGCCCAACGCAACTCCGGCTCGTCATGACAGTGATGGACACATGGTGCATTTTCGTTATTGCACGCTACTGTCGCAAAAAACACACGGCGCAATTTCGTGAATGCGCGCAACAGTTTTATTGGTCGAAATACGATGCAATTTAATTTATGCGCCCTACAGTTGCAGCGGTGGACGGTGGTTGTATTGCTTAATAGACAATTTATCTTTATGTAAAAATAGAGGCTTTTAAAAATCGACAACAACCTTGTTTTTCAATTTGAATTTTGCTTGGCTCGCTTATCAGTCTTCCTTTTTCAAAAACGAACGGACAAATGTAACTTTGCTGGTAAGGAGAGCATCTCGCATTTAATTATGTAAATTTACGGCCTCCATGAAGTATTGTAACAGACTTACATCAACTGATTGCTGTAATAAGGCATTTTCCTTGTTTATCTTGAGCTGTTTGAATAAATTGATGTTTTGGCCCAGCTCTGACCGGATTGTGACTTTCAGGTCTAACTTTACTTCCGGTTTTTGCTCACTGTAAACTGCCAGGGCCTGAAGTGCCACGCATGTATCCTGAAAATAAGACAAAAATATTGTTACATTTTTATATTGCACTCTTTGATTTCGTATCACATGATGTTTACTCTTGTCCTCCGTCAATGTTCAATATGCCAGATAATACTTGGTTTAAAGTTTCTATGCGATAGGACTCACTCTTAAAGCTTGGTAATATTTGGTAACATATTTAAAGCTAGCTGCGATTACGTATTAGATAGTATTTAGTTACTGAGGCGCGCCGGCCGCAATATTAGAGATACATTGCTGCTGGCCGAAGCAACCGTTGTATATAATTAATATTCAATGCCCCAGCCTATTGATTTCTCTCGTGCACGATAATTTAGAATTTCTTTTCTAAATCCAACATGCGTAAAACGTTTCGAGGCATCAATATTGTTCAGTTGGATTGTCCAACCCATATCTCATTTCAGTACGGCTGCCTGGATTTCGAATAGGCTCTGGAAAGTTTTGAAACTACTAACTTGGTGGATGGTTTCATTTATTTACCATCTTCATAAATCCAGGAAAGACGCCGCATTATTATTAATATTGCTGTGTACTTAAAGCCTGTTTACTCAAAGCAATATTATTCATAATGTTGTAATATTGCTTTGAGTACACAGCAACATTGTCTGCTGAAAGAGCTTTACCGTGTCGTTTGATTTTGCTTCCAACAATCAGTGATATAGTACAGAGAGAAAACAAAAGGCTGTGGCATTGAATAGTAATTATCATGTTGAAGTTTACATGTAAAGAGAGAAAACCCTTATGAAAGACTTCAGGGAAAAATCTCCTTGGCAAGATAGAGAACAACTTTTAAGTTAAAATTTATCAAGAGAAAGGATCTATCTCATTTGTATCATGACCCTACTTCCCTTAAAACGAGCAGCTGTGTGAAAAAGAAACTTTAGAACTGAAAAGAACAGCTCAACATTAGTAAGAGGGCGAAATTTATACTTTGCCATCCAGCATATTTTCCCAAACCAATCCTTATAAAATATTTGATTTTATATTCAATGCCAATTTTCCTCTTTCGCTTGTCATGAGCTAAAAGTTCACCACCCGTACCCTTCTAATATCGACGTGCTCTTTTCATTTCTGTTCATTTTAACACGGCTACTTGTTTTAAGGGAAGTAGGGTCACGTAACCTGTTAGTGCAAGTCGCCTAATTTTAGGACTGCAAGTGGTGTACGTATGTCAGGCGTACGCTATATCGCCACCCTTACCACCCACGTCATTAACCTAATCATGGTTAACGTAAGTGATACTCACAGTAGTGGACTGAAATCCTCCGCCTGAATTTTTTTGCTCTGTCAGCCAGATTACAATAGGTCCTGCGTACTTTAGTCGATTCATTTTGACTTGAGCCAGCAACGCGTATGCAGCGGTCTCTATGTTGAGCGCATGACCACCAGCATTCCAGTGTCGGCTAGAGGTAGCTAGTGATAAAATCATGGAATTGATTATGTCAGTAAAACTCACCGAAATGTCATGGATATAAGTAATGTTTCGATTATTATTAATACATATACTTATCCACTGTTTTTTCATCAATTTTTTCAATCATTAATTTTACCAACCTGAATTGTGCAGAGCGAGTTGTACAAGCTGATCATTAGCTCTGATTCTTGCCGGACTGTTTGCCATCGCTAAAGCATACGTTGTTAGAGCCAAATGGTAAGGTTTGTTGTTAATGTTCGCCATATTATTTTCAAGAAAAGTAATAGCCCTCGTGATTTCAGCTGTTTTAAGCTAAAAACATAGCAAAAATAGATACATATTAAAATACCTTATTATCAGAGAGATGAGGCGGTAAGCCGTGTGGGATGGGCTCGGAAATCATTCAAGCTCATATATGTTCTTAATATATGATTTCCGAGCCCATACCACACGGCTTACCGCCTAATCCATTATGTACTATTTTTTCGTTGGATTCTACCAGCTCACTAGATACACCGTGCTGAAGAGGCTCAAAACAGGCCGAAACAGCTGTCCACGGTTTCTAGTTGAGCTGGCACATTTTTTACGCGACTTGAAGTTGTGAAAGGCCCATTGGCCCTCTCTTCTTCAGTCGTTTCATACAAGGCTCGTAATTTACCTATTACGCATTGTCCTTACCTTATTATGTTATTATTATAGGCAGGTTTCATAGCTTAGGTTACATAAAGGCGTGGTCGGCCACTGTACGATTTGCCTTCAAATTTAATATTTTGGAGAATAAAACTTTCGAAAACACAAAAATATCATTGCCATCGCATTCATAACAAAAATGTGAAAGACTAGAAAGAGAAAGGAAACTGTCGGTTGTCCGGTTGAACGAGCCAAGTTCGAGCCCGAGTCAAGTACAAGTCACTAGTCAACCACGAGTCATATACAATTTTTTCTACATTTATCCTTTGTTCCCTACGTTCAAGGCTTCAGCACTCTACCTACTGTAATATGAAGGTTATCTTAATAGCCAAGTTTTCGCACAAATTCCGCATTCTTAGTGGTTTGAAAAAGGTTTACTGAAGGCACTTCAAATAAAGAATTTCTCAGTGTCTCAGGAACATTTCGCCGCTTAGAGATATTAATTTTTGTCTATATATGTTAACAGAAACTCGATCGAAACATCAGTTCGCCATTTTTGATTGTCAACACAGGAAAATAAAACCGTTTTTCCCCCCACAGACACCAGTTGTTACTGGGTTGCCTGTGGTAGCCAAGTCGTAAAATGCCTTTTTTTGTCTTCTCCCTCTCGCGAAAAGTGCATTCTTGCGCAAGAGTACCCATATATGGATTTGAATGACGTATTCATAGATAAATGGCTCATAGATTGGCTTAGCAGCTGAGGATGTAATTCTGGGCTTTAGAAGTAATATTGTTGAGCAGTAAAAGAAGATTTCTAGGATTGTAATTCAGATATTCATTAGTATTAATACAGCTACTCAGTCGGCATTATTCTGGCTTCAATCGAGCGTGGGTTAGTAGGAGCCTAAAGGAAAATACGGCTTTCAGTCTCTATTTAATCTTAAAGGCATATACATAAATATATCGTTAAATACTGCGCGGTAATAGAGCTGGTAACGTTGTCCGTAAATACGTTTCGCTAAGTATTGAATCCTTTTGCTAACTGAGGTTCCCAGTTCCACTTCACTGGTTTGGATGATTAAAAATACAATATTTGAAGAATATAATCAATAATGGAGAGATCGAGAACTTCAGAACGGTTAGCAAAAACAAATAACCATTTTAACATATTTCTAAACGAATTTACTGTGGCTCATTTGTCAGTGTAATTTTAGATGGAGCCATGTAGGCACAATTTGCTTGCATGGATTGCCTATTTTCCTATATGGAAAATTACTATATCAAGTGTCCGAATAGAGACTGATCGAGTATGGTTCTTTTGTACTAAGACCGAATTGGGATCCAGTCAGTTCATTATTATTTTGACGTTCGTATTCGTTAGGTGCTGGTAAGAGTGGTTTTAAAACATTTATCAATCAGAATAAAGAATTCAAACCTACCAAGCCGTTGCATTTACATTCCATTAGAGCGGTGACCACGAATGCTGTCATTGCAATGTCGCTATGACTTTGATACGCACCACCCTGAATAAACCAAACAGCATTAGATGGTATGACACTACACTGAATAAACCAAACAGCATTAGATGGTATGACACTACACTGAATAAACCAAACAGCATTAGATGGTATGACACTACACTGAATAAACCAAACAGCGTTAGATGGTATGACACCACCCTGAATAAAGCAAACAGCATTAAATGGTATGACACTACACTGAATAAACCAAACAGCATTAGATGGTATGACACTACACTGAGTAAACCAAACAGCGTTAGATGGTATGACACTACCCTGAATAAACCAAACAGCATTAGATGGTATGACACTACCCTGAATAAACCAAACAGCGTTAGATGGTATGACACTACACTGAATAAACCAAACAGCATTAGATGGTATGACACTACATTCAAATAAACCAAACAGCATAAAACACTACACTACAATAAACAAAACAGTATTAAGTACGCGCGAACGAGTGAGAGATTTTCAACACGAGAAGATAAATTTCGTATCTTTTCGCACCCACGTAATATCCTCTATATAACACTTCAATAAACCAAACGCATTAGGTGGATGGATGGATAGATGGATGGATGGATGGATGGATGGATGGATGGATGGATGGATGGATGGATGGATGGATGGAAGAAACTTGTGACTGTTTGCGTTTACCTGGTCATCCAAGAGTGAATCATTTATTATAGATGTAATTAGTTAAAGAAACACCATCCAGTCATATATAAACGAATGATTTCCCGCACAACTGTCCGTCAAACAAGCCAACCTAACTTGTCGGTAATAAAACCATTTAATCAATAACTTACCACCATTTCTCTATGGTATACAGATGCGATTTCTGGGGAGGCGCCATCTGCACGTTGGTTTTGAACTAGCCAGTCAACAGACTGACAAAGGAGATCCTGGTCAATCTGCACGCCATCAAACCTACTGGCTTGACAAAATACTTTAAGAACGAAAGCTGTCAGCCTGTAAACGTAAGAAATTTAAAGAAAATATCCGAGGGTTACTGTCGCTGAGTAGTGTTATGCCCTGTTACACATTAAAACTATACAGGTAATACATACCATGTACTTCCAGGAGTTCTTTCTCCCCATGCACTAAACGAATGATCAGATCTTCGATAGTTGAGTTCACGTTGATAGCCTAGTAAAACAAGAACAAACAAATTAAAAAATATATATTTGATTTATTGTAAATGGTGTTCAAACTCAATCCTACCTGACTGGATAAACTTGTAAGCTTTCTCCTCAACGCTTGCTGTTACTTGTCTCGTGTTGGTGAGGTACTGTAGGACGTACACATTGGGGGACATGTATATCATGGTTTGTTCACCACATCCAGTGGGCATGCGTAAAAGGCTCTCTAGTCCTCCGCTGATCAAATTAGTAACAGCCGGTCCAATCATATTACCTAAAGTCACAGGAAAAAATCTTGGTGAAAAATGACCAAATTCAGGCGCATGGTCATTTCAAGGGTAGAGAATCTCGCTTCAAAAGTGATTGTCATCATTTCAAAGAAGGATGTCAATGACTTCAAATCAAAGTGAATACCTTCCTCCCTTCATTAGAGTACTCCATGAATTCGAAGGTATAAAAGATATACTGCAAAAGTGATTGGTTGACATTAAATAACCAAAAAAAGTTCAAAGCCATACGTCAAACCAGAAGAAAGAATAGGCAAAATATGCAAACTCGTATAGAAGATAAAAAACATTTCTTGTTATCATACCTTATAGTACACTCAACAAAATTACTCGACTCTGATTGGTCGAGAGGAGTACAATTATAGCGTTAATTGTACTCCGTAGGAGTACCGAATTAAGTCGCTATGGCAACACGGCCAAAACAATGTCAAAACAATTATTTTCTATCATTTTGTACTTAAAAAACATATAAATAAAATTTTAAAGCCGTAAGAACTGATCTTTTTTATGCATTTCAGTTGCGCGATGGACTGAAAATCGGCCGCCAAATAGACAAAGATGAACGGCGTCGCTTAGCATTTTTTTACTGAAATTTTGTTGAGTGAACTATAAACAAAACATCGCACGATCTTCTCGTACAATTTGGAATTAATAGACACTAGTAATGTTTTGAAAGTTCTTTAATTGCACTCGCCTAAAGTCTCGTGCAATTACAAGAACTTACAAAACATTACTCGTGTCTATTAATTTCCAAATTGTACTCGAGATCGCGCGATTTCCTATACAAATTGTACTCGAGATCGTGCGATTTCCTATACAAATTGTACTCGAGATCGTGCGATTTCCTATACTAATTGCTCAGAAAATAGGTCTAAGATTGTTGAAAGACTCTATTCGTCAGAAAATATTAGCTTACACAACAAAAATGAAAATGAATTTTTTTTTACTGTTGAGAACTCCTCCAAAGCCACCTCAAAAAGCAATAGCAAAATTGCATTTGAAAATTTGAAAAACGAAAAACCTCAATCAAAACATTGGGTGGCCACTAAGATTCTCGATCAATAACAATCATTTGTAATCTTTGTTATCTTTGTGTTGTTTAAATTAGTTTATTGTCTTTTAAGCCAATGTAAAACTGATTTACACGGTGACAACAAATTGCCTTTGTCTTAAACAATATATATATACCAAAACCTCCTAATTTTTTCCTCTAACCGTCTGCGCCCCAAATGGAACCAGTTTTTTAATGGTTAACATAACCTTATTTTATTAGTTACGGAAAATGGTTATTCTAACCATAATAATAGCGGAGCACCATAGGTATAGAATATGGTAAACTATGCAAGTAAATTTTCGTGGTCATCGCATGGGAACCCTGTGCGTAACGCTAAAAGTGTCGCCCGCCAGGTGTACATCGCGCTTCTGATTGGTCGAGCTTTCAAATCACACGTCACTTGGAAAATGACGACTTTTTTAAACAAGCTTTATAACTAGTCATTTTTTGGAGAAATCATGGAAAAAAAGAATTCGCCACGGTGTGAAGATAGAGGTTAGGACATTTTCTATTTTGTTTTATTTAGTGTCAAGAGAATATGTTGTTAGTGTAGATAACATAGCTACAACATTACCGGAAAACGAGCAACGAACTAGAATGACAAACGTGCGAAAAAAGTCAGGTCAAAAAAGTGTGCCTGTTTTGTTATTGTGGTAAGAGTACTTTCATTTTGAATTTCATTCAATAATAATCTTTCTAAAGATAATTTATCCAAATATTGAATGAGTTTTAAAATTACACCCAATATTCAACTTGGGCTTAAATTTGTGTTGTTGTGAGATTGTGTTATTGTATAAAGAGCGGTACCTTGTCTTTAACTTTCAAAAGCTAAGAAAATATTTTAAAAACATTTCCAAATGCCAATTTACTGACAAAGAAAATTTTATTTTGTATTTGCATTGCATTTTGCGTAATTTTTTTATTTTGCCTCAGTTGTTCTTGTCAAGTATAAATGAATGTAAACTCATTAGTTTTTCAAAAACTTTTGTTGTTAAACAAAATGAAAACTGGTAAAATTGAATTTTCAAAATCTAGTAAGCTTATGTTTTCAAGCTTCTCGAAAAATAGTTAAGACTTTTATGAATGAAAATACGGTTCTTGTAAAAACATAAAACTTTTGATGTGGATAATTTAAGCTTATGTATTTTGCTCACCTTTTTTTTTATACCAGTTTTCAAGTCTGTTTCATAGTCTTGATTTGTCCATAAAAGGTCGGAAATCTCCAAAATTTCGATTTCAATGAAAGACATCCGAGGTAAATTTCACTAAACCTGATATTGTATTGGATTATTTGTAGTTATATCTTTCGTTTTATAAGTAAAATTAACCAGGAATTCAAAGATTTAAAAATGTCGGCCATGGAAAACTTTGTCGAAGAATCTTCCAAGAAAAAAACTAGCCCCTGGGGGGGGGGGGGGGGGGGGGGGGGGGGGGCTGGAAGTGAGTTGTGTACAAAGTTCTTATAAGTGGGATCGGGAGAGTATTTTCACGCAAAGAAAACGATGTAGTGCATTTTGATTCGTTTTCAGTGCATGTTTTTTATTATGGGAGACATTATCTTAATATTGAATAAAAAAACTGAAGAATTTTTTCCGATTTTAATTTTATCTTAATAATAATAAACAATAATAAACTTTATTTAACACAGAATCCATAAAGTTAAAACTTATTTACAATGGAGCTGTGTAAAACACACACACACACACACACACACACAAACTTCCACATTCATTCAAATTGGGCTCCCTGTGACTTGTGTATCGGGAGCTCCGCTTTTAGGCAGTGCCTAAATATATTTAATATTGATTATTTTAAACAGTTAACTTGGGATTATAACAACTAAAATACATTATATTTTTGTGTGCTTGAAAAGTTATTAAAGATGTGTATTTTTTTGAGCTCATTTTTCTCGGAAAGAAATTATGAGCTCCAGTCGGGATTCGAAGCTATAACTTCTGTTTGCTAGTCAGACGCACTGGCAACTAACCAACTGAGCTACTGGAATAAACTCCACTCCAAGAGGTTATCGAAAAGCCTTTGTCTCAAGTGATCAGGCTTAAATACCATCTAGACCTCGCTCACCAATAAGAGGTCTGGTAGCTTAGTTAGTTAGGGCGTCCGTATTAATAACATTAATTATTTATCGACCAATAAGAAATTTAATCAAGTGGCCGTTTCAATCGTTTATAAATATGTAGGTTATTTCAACCAAAATATATCTGTCATTAACAACCATATTGATATTCTTGGTTATTTTATCAACCAATTAGGATACGTATGTAGGTCGTTTTAACCAAAAAAAATGTTTTCCCTTTTTGGTTGGTCTTACTCGAAAAATGATAACTACAGATAATTCAACACGTTATCAGGTTTAGTGAAAATTACGATGGATTTCTTTCATTTAACTTTTAAATTTTGGAGATTTCCATGTACTTTTTTTCAGGGGAAAACTGCATCATCATGAAAGCTGGTAAGCAGGAACCGATGCTTTAATGAGCGACTGTCTGTAAAAATCGAGAGTCGGCCTACAGTTGCAAAAAATCGAATTTCTTTCAAAAGTAGCCCAACCAATAAAAAATGAAAAAGAGAAATGATGTGCACCAATGCTTCATCGCATATCGCTAATAAGAAGGTTGCAATTTAGAGTGATGATAAATCATCTGTTTACACACACACACACACACACACACACACACACACACACTTACTCACTAACCGGTAAAGTATATCATGGCGCCAACAGATTCCGGAATGCTTTCTTTAGGAACTTCTACTAGAATAATATCATATTGTGTCTTTTTGGATCTATCAAAGGTACCTGCAAATAAGAGATAGAGAAAAATGAGCAAAATGTCATCATTATTGGCACAGCATATACATATATAGGCTATTATTAACCGAGCGCCAGGTCCTTACCGTAATAAAAATAAAAATAAAATAATAATAATAATAATAATAATAATAATAATAATAATGATGATGATGATGATGATAATTCAAGTTAAAGTGAGGATGAAATATTACTGAAATATGAATACTTCAAGAGCGGATGAGCTAGAAAACGTCAACGAAAGAAACTGTTTTGATCCTTATACCGAAGGATTGCTCGAGATTACTAAGATGGAACTAAGAACAACTACGCTGGGTTGAACTGTCCATCGGCCATGTTTTATTCTATGTTTATTCCATGTTTTATTTTATTCTACACGCATGCGCCATACATTAAGTACTTAATCATTAACTAATACAACAGAAACCACTGGCTTCTTACAGAAGCGTCTAGGGCACATTCGAGATGCGAGTTGTTTGAAATGCGAGGTGCGAGTTGTTTAAAATGTGACATGCGAGTTGAAAGTAATGCATGTCGCATGTCGCATTTTAGTCAACTCGCATCTCGCATGTCCCCTAGAAGCTTCCGTACGTTTGCGAAGTAAACTTTCAAATTTATTTTGGCAATCACGAAATGACTAATCTACACTCGGTTCATAAGAGATACTGGGATGTATTGACGATTTCGGTGGGATATTAAACTTCGGTTGGGCGCAAAAAAATTCCTGTCATTTTGCAACTTTTTCGAAGCACTGTTCTTCGCTTACAACAAATAGTATCTTGTTTACGTATTCGTTTAGTTTGCTTGTTAGTTTGTCGGAGGTTCTGGTAAATGAAGATGATTGAAAACCGACGATGGAAACATAGTCCATAAGAAAACCCTGCTTTTATGGGGATTAAAAGCATGTAGATACGATTGCTTGAAGGTTTTTGTGGAGTTAACTCTTGTCGCCTTATTAATTTACACGATTTGAGAAACGATCGACTATGACTGCGAAATTTGTTTTGAATGGAGTGATATTGTAGATTTGCATAATAGGAGACAACCAGAGCAAATGTCGTGCTTGAAAGGTCAATTTTTGGTATGTGTATTTCACTGCCACTTATTTGTTAAAACCAAACATCCCCCTATTTCTATCGTTTGATGTCGGGTTTGAATGAAATTCTATGGAAGACCTTTGCCGGGTTTTGAACTGATTGTTACTAACAGGGACAGGTTTTCCATCGAAATTCAAACATACATCAAACATTAGAAATAGGGCTTCGCCCTAATATTCTAACATGCACCACGTGACCTATTTGACTCTGGAATATCCCAACGAGTCAATTGAATTTTTTAGTAAACACGGACGAGTAATATATTCTATGGTTTAACACAAGAAAGCATTGTAAATGTATAACTTTTTGTTACACCATTGACAAAATTAACAAAACGCGACATATATTTAGCTATTCTTATGCGAACTAAGATAAAATTTCCAAATATCTAAATATACATAATAAATAAAAAAATAGTCGATATAGTCATAAGAGGGTCCTAGTAAATATTATGAAATTACTAAGATCATACTCTATAAAGATTCAAATAAATATGAACATAGAAAATACTACCAATAATATATCAAGGAAGGAAAATTAAAAATTGAAAATACTCCAAGGTTGCCATACCTAACAATGAGCACGGCTTTTCTGCATTCTGACTGAAATGTCGGTGGAACACTCTTTTTGAGATTTTTCAAAGTCAAATGTGCATTTCTTGAATCAACTAGTTTCAAATATTATTCATTAGTAGTTTTACTGATAACATGTATCGCTCTGTACTCACGTTCACTGCGAAAACTTGCGTTTTTCGCTTTATTCAAGTCTTGATTTCCTTCAGAAGCCTGTTTTCTGTCTTGTAACACACCTGTCGAAAGAAAGCACGGACCGAATATTGACGCCTTCTTTTTGTGACTGAGAGCTCACCCTACTAGAAATAATTAATTTGATACCGATCGACAGTAATGCTCTTGGACATTCCACGCGGTTAACTTCGGGACAGGTTCGGCAGAATATCTGCATAAACACAATGACATTGAAGGAGTCGTTATGCAAATATTCTTCCGAACTTAAGGAAGGTACACCTAGGTACACCTCACTTTAAAAACTGTTTTCTCCAAAGTTTTTTCTCCGCACAATCCTAGATCAAGCTTTCCTGGTCCATTGATGTAGGAAGTCTAAAGAAAAAAACTTGGAGTCGTTTTGGAGAAAACGGCGAAAATGAGATTTTTAGCAAAACTCTCATATTTGAGGTTTACAATGACAATTTTAAAAGATTTTATGCTGATGTTTCGTAAATTTCATCCGCAATACTTGGAAATAGATATGTGAAAACTTCAAGGCAATCCATTCAATGGTAATGTTTCTACGGCGCGATGTTTTATATGCTTCAAATTTTGGATGGAATTTTCAAGCGGCGTCATAACTTTTTTTCTGCCTTAGACTTTCCATCCAAATACACACAGACTGCATTAATACTAGATGATAACACATTCTAAAAATTTCAAAAAGATCGTACCTGAGGACGAGGAGAAAAAAGCCAAAAACTAAAAATAGTACTGTTTGATTTTCGGTCGTATTAGGCTAATTAGAAGCCAATACTTTCATGGATAAACAGTTTGTTTGCACAAAACATAACTCTGACTATCGCCTTACTCGGGTCACTATACCCTCAATGAAATAAGTCACCAAGTGACATTTGTTATCATCTTAGTTCATTGGTACTCATAAAGCTTCACGAGCTTACCATGGGTTACCTTTGATTTGAGACCAGGATTTCTTGGACTTCCGGTATAAGAGCGCATACGTTAAAAGACTTGCCAAAAAAATATAAAAAATATGTTCCCGATTTCTAATTTCTATTTTGATCGGAAATAAACACAGAACTCTGTTTGAAAGCATAATTTTCATTGATCATATTTCAATTCCGGAAAACTACGCATGCATCAAAAAAATGGATTATGCCAAAGCCCTCGTTCTTCGTCGCAGGCCAGAAGAAACGCAGGCTCTGGTTAGGGACGTTCATGGACATAAAATCCCATTGTCAGATTTGTAAAAGATTTTGCACGATGAAAGAAAATGGGGGTCCTGACTTCGTTTAGTCGTCAGAATACGTGGAAGTTCACCATTTTTACGGTAAACACCCGCGAACAAGGTAAACATGTAAAGCTGTCAAAAATAAGTCACATTTTAATGAAAAAATACTAAATTGGTCGTCCCCATTTTTCACGGAAGACTAGAAAATAACCAAATAACTAGTTGGCATTTGAAATTTGTTTTAAAAATTAGAAATATAAAATGTTATTGGGCTACAAGTGTGGACTGGAAGCCCTCGAGTTACGCGAAATTCTAATTCAATTATACACAAAATATGTAATCTCGATTTGACCCATCCTCAGATTTTTTAATTTTTTAAATATTACCGAGTACTTTCAAAAAACGAAATAAAAAAGGAGGTGCCCGACTTCATTTTAGAGTTAAAAGAGATTAAAGACGTTTTTATGATATTTTGCTTATCAAAACATTGTAATGACGTCATCACGATGACTTCACCTAATTCAGGCGTAGAAAGGATGGCACAAACAATTCTCATGAACGTCCTTAAGGTGATTGGCTACTTTTGGAAAGAATTCTAACTTTTTTTTTAAAAAACTACGAATTTTAAAAGTTAAGTTTAAGTCTAATTTCAAATATGAAAAGAAAACTTGGATGTCCCGAGCTTGTTTTCAAGATAATCTGCATTTATTTTATACATACTGAGATTTTCTTATCAAATTTCATTGTGTGAAAAACAAGTTCGCGACTTTTTTTAGCCAATCAGAGTGGTGAAACGATTTGTCAAGCGTGAAAAAAGTGTTTCGTCCAATCGCAAACCACTGTTGAGGACGAATCGTGTTTTCGCGGTCATCGCCGGGTAGCTTTGTCGAGCAGCTTTCAAATATTTTCAGTGTATTCAAGTTCTTCGTAGTTGAAATTAAACTTATCTAATCAAGAGCTAGGAGATATTTGTGAGGATGGCTAAACAATCAAGAAGATTTGTGTCTCTAGACAAACCTATACAAGTTTATCGAAGACCAAAAAAAAAACAAAAATAACAGAAAAACTATTTCGAAGGCACGAAGAAATGTAAGTTTGCCTACTGAGTTTCTCAACTCCAAAAATGAAAGGAGAAGAGTCGAGGAAATCCCGCCAGAAGAGCTTAATGAATATATCAGTGAATTACAGTGCTATCTCAAACGAACAACAGAAAAACATGTCTTTGATTCTGAGTGGAAATACAACAAGTACGTCTATAGAAAAAAGGCCAGTTTACAAAGTGCAGTGGGCACCGAGCTAGTGCCGTGAATCTTCATTCATGAAAAGTTCTAGTTTCCCTGCAGCAGGCCCATTCAGTGGAGCACTTTTTCACGGAGGACAGTTTAACATGACAATAAACACTTAAACAAATCGTCGACTTCCACCGATAACTCATTCAAGTTAACAGAGTCAACACGTAGCTTCATGACGCACCAAGCGTGGGTTTGAATCGTCAGACGAAGACAAGCCTTTCACTTTGACAAACTAAATTAGACTTTATTGACCTACCGATTTCGGTTGCTTATTTCGTTATTTTCAAACGAACAGTTTCATTTTTAGTTTAGAATTTAAACGCTTTCTATTTACTTTGTACCAGATATGTCTTTTGATTTTAAATAGTGATATTTTTGCATGTAGCTTTTTAGCTTTTAGCTTTTCGAAGAGAATTTTAAAATACAGCAGTTTTGTATTTTTTTAGAGAACCCATTAAAAGTGAATAAATAAAAACAACAAAATCTCAGTATGTATAAAATAAATAAATTACAGCATGGAAAGCGCTTTGTACGGGATTTTCCCACTCGTTGGTTTTGTATCTGAAATGTCACTCGTTCGCTGCGCTCACTCGTTCGATTTCAGATACTTCACCAACTCGTGCGAAAATCCCGTACGCGCGCGCTTTCCATGAAGTAATCTCTATTTTATGGATGCCTACGCGCGAGTTTTTGAAGCAAACATTTTTCCACCGAAAGTGATCAGAAAAAAAAGCAAAAAAAAAAAAACAACAAACAAACAAAAAGCAAACAAAAAAAAAAAACAAAAAAAAACAAAAACAAAAAACAAAAACAAGCAAAAAACAAACAAACAAACAAAAAAGCAAAACGAAACAAAACAACATTAAATCTCATAAAATAATAGTTCTTTGGAGATTCTATGATTGCGAGAATGCCGGATAGTGAATCATTCTACTATACTACATGGACATTTTTTATCACAACTGATATGTTAAAAACAACACATGTCTGACAGTAATTAGTTTTGATTGACATTGTATCAAACATACCTTGAGGATCAAGAACATATGACTGGGTCTTGTGCTTCTCGACTCCCTCAGGCTGAAACAACAATTGATTGTATCACTCTCTCAGGAATCGACTCACCAACCACCACCGGCAAAGATGATACAATGAGCGTTATGTAACAAACACACTATCCAGTCCACACCATCGCCTGATAAGTGGGCTATAAACATACAGCTCAATTCATATCCAGGACCCTAATTAACCCTATTCAAATACTTCTACAGCCGCAGTGGCGAAGGAGTTATCCACAACCTTTTAGGTTCCCACGGTTACAACAAAGGAGGTGGGGGGGGGGGGGGGGGGAGGGGGGGGGGACGGAGGGGAGAGAAGGAGTTCCACGAACTTTGATTGGTAGGTTCTACAAAAATTCACTACTTTTGGGCGTACAACATCTTGCGAATAATGGTATTTTATGCCAATTTGATGGATACATTAACTTTGTAAACTGATCCAAAATGGCGGACCGAATTTGTGGTACTAGTAATTTAACTCTGGAATTTTATTACTGCCTATTCGTTTCAATTATAAAGAATTCTACTATAAAGAAGCAACCACTTTCAGTCTATATGGTCAGTCGTTTTAGGTTATTTACTACAATAAATTAATTTAAAGAAGTTCAATAGGGCGGATCCAAGATGGCGTATTCAATTGCAAGATGGTGGACATACCAAAGCAGCAAATTTAGTCCTAATACAAACACTATCGACGTATTTTCATGTTTTCCGATACAAAATATTGGAAGATATCTTAAAATGTCTTTTCACCTAAAAAAGTTATTTTCTACCGAGCAGATACGAAATTCAGTTAATTTTATGGCCTTCATAATTCGTTACCATGTAAAAAATTGATCGATCTCTAACACTTTGGCAATACCGCTATTATTTATCAGATATATGCATTATTGGAAGTTCCAGCTTATACATTATGTCTTATTGAATGTTTAAACTGTTTTCCAATATATATGACGTCACTCTGACTATATGATAGCATCATTGCTGTTGCTAATGACATAAAAAGACTTAACAGACATTATTCTTTTATAAAACATATATCTTTTGAAGTTTTATATTGTACATTCAGTCTTCGAGGTAATATTAGCTAATATAAACAACTAAATGACGTCATGATTATACTAAAGTGCCTATAGTTTAAATTTAAACTAATTTAATTTGATATGCACATTCTCCTCTGTAAATTTGGTGCTCATACGTCAAGTAGTTTAAGAGTTACAGGGGGCGGACCACAAAAGCCCCCTCCCCCCTTTGCCGGTCCCAGAAAGCCACAAAAGCCCTGTCTGAATAGATTTAAGTACCCCAGTTAAGATTCAGTGGTTAACAGAATACTTAAACCTATAAGGTCCGATCTCAGTATGTCAGTATGTTTCACTTTTTAAACCTGGGACGCGAATATATCTGCTTGACTTATTAACCTGGTTAAAGTGACATACTTACAACTACAAGTAGGTTTTTCTCCACGATATCGATGCTAAAAGTATCGAGGACAGCAACTTTTATGGGGACCAATCCATACTTGATAGGTACGATGGCTATGGGCAATGAAAACGAACCTCCGACCTTCACTTTGATTCCTTCTCTTTTAGTCAGTAGAATTCTTTCATCAGAAGGAGCAGCTGAACAGAACCCCTCATTTCCGAAAAGGTAAATTCTTACCTTTAAAAAAAAAACAAGAACAAAAAAAACAAAGAAAATCTATTTGTACAAGCAAAATTAGAATATATGTGTGTGTGTGTGCGTGTATATATATATATATATATATATATATATATATATATATATATATATATGTATATATATATATATATTTGTTTGAGAAGAAAAAGTCAAGACAACATTTTCCCCGACAAGCCTGTTTCGTGAATTGCTTCACTCTTCAGGGGATTTAATGATAAGAATATTCGTTACTATCATTTATATAGAAAAAGTATACATAATTAATTAATGGATGTAGTTTAGCTGTTGCGTAGTAATGCTTTGTTTCTGTGGCGGCATGAAGATGCAAGTTCGTTTCGCTTATTTAATGATGAGAGTTCCGGTCGATAGATTATTAGAAACTTTTCTTTAAGACAAAGGTTACATCTTTTGCTGGAGCTGTTGTAGGCGGAGCTTGTTAGAAACATAGAATCGAGGCTCATCTGTCTTTGATTATTTGCATATTAATTCTGATTTGCCACACCATATTTACTCAATTACGTCACAAGCTATGCCACGTGTAATACCGACAGGAAATGTTAGCTTCGTGCCCAGTTTTAGTCATTAGTTAGTCAGATCGTCCACGCTAGAGTCGTATATTTGGAAGCCAAGAAGTAGTTAAAGTTACCCCCTGGCCCATTAGAGTGCAAGCGGGAACAGATGTGTAAGTACAGTAATTAGCTTTACACCTTGTCTAAGCCCAGCCTCGGGCATAATAGCCTTTTAGTTACTTTATGAGACCCGTCTATGGTTTATACCGTGTTTAGTCAAGCACACGGCAACACCCTGAGATTTCTATTGCTTAGTAAGCATTCAATTTACAAAGCTAGGCCTATATCTGTATTTATACATTTAAATCTGTACCTTTAAGTCTAAAGCCTTTATTGATCTCATTATCGCTAGTATATTTTTCACGTCGCTTGCAGTGGCACGCCCTAAGGCATAACCATAATCGCATCATTTATATTAATACTACGTGGGAGTTTCTAGTAGTTATTTGATTGCTATGTTATCATAAAAACTGTTGGTATCATTTTTACTTGTACCTTTAGTTTCTTAACCTTTTAGAGTTTGTCATACTAAAACTATGATCGGAACGCATGTTATTCTTTATGCGTGTTTCTATTGTCTTGTAATCCTATTATTTAGTAATTAGTTCATTGATTGTATTGTTTTCAGTTTACGTTTGAATATCGTCAATTAAAATCACCATCAATCACAGCCGATTTTCCGTGGTTCCTGACCTATTCAATCAGTAAAGCTCCCCCGCACACTGAGCTTGCCGCGACAAGTTGTTTAGCTTGCTCTTCAACATTCGCCGTAAGCCTAGCGCAACAGAGCTTGAAGATAGGACTCGCCATAAAATGGAGTAGCTGATATTACTGTTCTTGAGAGTCCAGATGTATTTGCTGAGTTCAGTCGAGTTTTTATGTTGTTCGTGGCGGAATGAGGCGGTGTGGTTTTTGTATCTTGTTTTGAAGTCGTTTTCTGTGAGTCCTATGTATGTTGCGGTAGTGTTGTTGTCCTTTCTTGTGACGGTGGCTTGGTATACAACTGATGATTGGAGGCAGTTTCTATTAAGCGTGCAATTGTTCTTTTGTCGGCAGTTGCATGTTTTCTTGTCCTTTGTGTTGTTTGCGGTGTCGTTGTCGTCTCTCGGTGAATGAAAAATGCGCTTGTTGTGATTGTCAATGATTTGTTTGGCATTATTCATGCAGCTGTAACTGATCTCGATGGTGTTACGATTAAAGACTTTCCTAAGATTATGGCCTCTAGGAAAGTGTTTATCAACTAGGCCAAGGAATCTCTGTCCGATATTGGTGCTGACATTTTTGCTAAATGGGGGGTTGTACCAGAGTATGCCGTTTCGTTGTCTGTTTTTGCGTTTTGTGGTCGCGGTTGGTTCGTAGTTTAGGATGTACTGGTATCCGCTTTCGTCAAGTGCTTTTTGATATGGAAGGGCAGCTTGGTCGAAGGATGCTTTATCGGATGAAAGGGATGACAGTCGTCTGTTGATGCCGACAGGTATGTTGTTGGTAGTGATTGGTGGATGGCTAAACTACATCCACTAATTAATTATGTATACTTTTTCTATATAAATGATAGTAACGAATATTCTTATCATTAAATCCCCTGAAGAGTGAAACAATTCACGAAACAGGCTTGTCGGGGAAAATGTTGTCTTGACTTTTTTTTCTCAAACAAATATTCTGCTCTACTTCTATCGATGTATTGAGAACTATTTTACGGAAAATTGATTCACAGATTTCTTATATATATATATATATATGAGAAGAAAAAGTCAAGACAACATTTATATATATTGATTTATATTTATTTATGTATATATATATATATATACAGCCATTTGCAAAAATTATGGCCGTTTCAAATATACATACAGGTATATCAAAAGTATATCAGACGAGGCGGGATATATTTCTTGATATTTTTTTCAGAAAGCCCTAGTGATAAACAACTCGAAAAAAATATCAGGGAGGATATCCCATAACTTTTGATATGCTTTTGATATACTTGTACATATATATGGAAGCGGCCATAATTTTTGTAGACTAAATCGTTAAGTAAGAGCACAATGATTATCAAGGACTGACCGCTCCTTCTGTGTTTTGGTAGTTATATACAGTGGCTAGGATCGATATCTGTTCGCCAAGTTGAGCAGAGTATGGCATCGTGAAACGCATGAAGAAACGTTGAAAGGTTTTCATATTTAACGGCTTTGCAATTCCAAATCCTGAGGTGTTAGAAACAGCAACAGCCTGTACAACCCAACTTGTGATGGTATGTGGTAAGGTTGCTACTAGCATTGCTCTGCCACATTGGTCCTTTTGCAAGTATTTCTGGCAATCAATGTGGTTTTCTTCGTCTCTGGAAAAAAGAAGCCCATGATATTTTTCTTGAGTGAGAAAATATAATATAAGACTGGCCTTATTGACAAATCTTGTCTTTTCTACGGTTCAAGGGGTTTTAATTTCTCCGCATTCTCTTAACTGCAAAAGTCCTTAGCCGTGCGTTTCTCCGCGTCCTCTTATTAGAAATATTTTGAAGACTTATCTGCCTTACCCTATAACCTTTTCTTCGTAAATCCAAGTCTCTGGAAAATAGCTTCGTACTTGAGTCATCTCGATTAGTTCGTCGTCCGAGGGGCCGGCAAAGTCTCCAAAATCTCCAAAATCTTCAAAATCTCCACTTCTCGCTAAAGCCCCCATGTCTACATCCAACCAAATAAAAACACCACAATCATTATTTGAAATATGTTTAGAGAATTTTTGTTATTATTATTTGTGGCTTGATTAACTTAGTCAAATTCAATTAGCGATCTTTCCTCAATGCTGCGTTCTGATTGCAAAACATGCTCACTTTGGAGGACAAAACAAAAGAATTTCAATCTCCAGAGAATCTTAAACATGATGCAAGGGGTCTATTGACTCATAGCCCATTCGGGCTAAAGGACTAAATGCTAAATAGTCGTTGTACCTTTGGCTCCAAATCTCCTTACGCAACACTTTATAAAATGCGTCATGCATTCCCGCAGTTTTTGGCCCGTGTATTCAGGAACGTCTAAATCATATACTCGTCTGATGCAGCTTCTTTGGTTTTCATCAGTGGCATTGCCTAACTTGCAACAAAACGTCTGGGGATCTGAATCAAAAAAATAAAATAAAATAAAATAAAATAAAATAAAATAAAATAAAATAAAATAAAATAAAATAAAATAAAATAAAATAAAATAAAATAAAATAAAATAAAATAAAATAAAATAAAATAAAATAAAATAAAATAAAATAAAATAAAATAAAATGAAATAAAATGAAATAAAATAAAATAAAATAAAATAAAATAAAATAAAATAAAATAAAATAAAATAAAATAAAATAAAATAAAATAAATAAAAATAAATAAAAAAAGATAATAGTTTGGCAATGATATTAATGACTTTGTTTATGTTGGTTGACAGTGGCTACAATAATGATGTTGATGGTGGCCAGATAGTCGTCATCATGACGATGGAGACGACAGTGATATGGTCTTGGTGTTTAAACGAATGCTATCCATGGGCAGCAGCAGATAATATTTGGTTTGTGACGGGGAAAATGCTCGTTAATAGCCGCCATCTTCTTTCTAATGAGGCCGTTATATCTTATTATGAAAAACCGAAAATACATCATTAAAACAGGGAGCCTCTCCTTTACCAAAAGATATGAGGGTATGCCCTAAGTGGGCGTTACCCACCTCTCGGCCAATGAGATGTATGAATTACGTGCCTCGTAATCACTTTGAATTGGTTTAGGGTAAAAAAAAAAAATGCGGATTGCGGGCAACGCAAGTACAAATAGTAATTTATCACTATAGCAGATGTAACTATAACTATAACTATATGTCAGCAGTATATGACTTACTTTGGATGACAGACCTTTTTTGTCTCGGAAGAGGGTCATCACATATGAAATCTATAACAAAGAATTAAAGAAAAAGAGATTTCACATTCCCCATTTCATATTATTGAAAAGGTAAATTAGGAAAACATGCTGAAGAAGCTTAAAGAAATGAACGTAGCAGGGAATACATGGCCAGAAATTCCGAATGGTCCTGCGCAGTAGGTTCACTAGAGCTTTAAAGACAAGGTTATGAATAAATGCAGAAAATATATAGATACTCACAGATTTTGTAGTTTTTTTTCGATGCTCAAGATCTTAAACTCCTCATATGCTTGTCATTTTGCAAGACACGGTATGGAATTGCGATATAACTGTTGTTTCGTAGAAAGAAAAACTATTCTTGATTCGATTTAAGAGCACTATAAGTGTCGTTCTTAAGACAAAACATGCAGACTACCATTTTGAAAAATTTGGCACAAACCTGTGTTCATCGTAGAGTATTTATTTATATTGAGCAGTAAATCCCTTCGTATGCTTCCGACAGTTCAGTGTCTTGTCCACATTTTCTACAATATCCAAAAATTAAAAGATTTCTTTAGGTTTTACGATCTTCAACTTTTTAGCTTAAAAGCTATCCTTCATAAAGCACTTTTAGGCTTCATCCTTCTGAAAACGCAAAGGAAAATTAAGCCCGAAAATTTTACTAAATCTTTAAGCCATTTCTTCGAATATCAATACTCCGTTGTTCAAGGCGTTCTTAGCATATGGCAGATACCAGCCTGGTAACAAAAAAGCGGAATCAATACAATCAGTTGCAACTTTCAAAAAACCTAATGTCCGATTGTTCTAAATCTCAAAGCCCCTGGTTATCTTTTCGCAGATCAACAAAATTTTCTTCCTAAGGCCCCGTCCACATATTTTTTTATGCGTTTAAGCCTTCCGTCCACACGTAATCGTATATTTTTAAAAACGCTCTCCAAAGTGGATATTTTTGAAAACGCCGTTTACGTTTCTTCGTGTGGACAGCCGTAAACGTATATTTTCGTAAACGTCACAAGTCAGCTCCGGTCTCCTTTATCCAGTACGTTTCCAAGATGGCGTACACACGCGTTTTGAACTGCGTGATGCTTAATTTTATTTCTTGCATAATTGCAAGCATTCAGCTAAATCTTTCAATACTTGAAAGCTACAGCAGAAGACTAAACCTCTCAAGATTGTTGTGTTCCACTAAAACTACTATAACTCGAGTAAAGCGACTTAGATTTAGACATGTGAACAAAGAGCGAAGATTCTGGACCAGACATGGTCGTTTGTGACTTCTAAAAGAAGCTGTACTTCGTCGTCAGTCCAAACAAAGGAGTTTGTTTTGTTTTTATCAATTTTTTCTTTCGATGTTTTTGCCAGTAGACGTCGACATTTTCCTTCTCTCTCGATCACACAACATGGGCTCTAACACTTGACAACGAGACGCTGAAGCAAAGATTGCAGGCTCAAAATTACAAGCGCATGCGCGATTGCTGTATGACATCGCTTTATCGTTTTCGTGTTGACGGGTGAAAACGATTCGTAGACGATGACCGTTTACGTGTGAACGGACAGATGCGTCTATTACAAAAATACGAGTTTACGATCGCAATCGTTTTCGTGTGGACAAAGTGACAAAGAACATTAAAGCTGCTGAAAAAATATGCATTATAAAAGCATTATATAAGCTATGGAATAACTCATATTATTATCTTGCATATCCACCACGGCAACTTATCAGTCTCTCTACCTCATAAAATATTCCCTTCAGTCCTTACTTCAATAATAGCAATATATTTGCTGCTGATAAACTGTTTAGCACGCTATAGAATCATTTTTCTCTCATTTTTCTCTTTGCCATTTCGAAAAATGCAGATCGAGCAAAGTGATTAGGCCAATAAGAATACAGGGATTAAAATATAGTGATTGACGTTAGTAACTTGATGATGACGTATTAAGCTCCTCCCATAGTGATTCGAAATTTCTGGCCATGAATGAGTAAAAGGAAAAGTAATTGAATGATGAAAACCTCATAGACTAGCTGGTACTACCTTGACGTCCAGGGGTTGCGAGTGATGGAGCAATAACAGCAATGCCAGCATTCTGTTTGTAAAACAATATAACTGTATGTAAGTAAGTATTCCTTAAAATTACTGCGGGATTAATTGTTAAATCAGAATATGAATCGTTACAGGTTAAAATAAACGCTTAATTGATTGTTTGGTATTGAAGGATTACCTTAAAAATTCCTTGCGTATCTTTGCCACTTCCAACTCCGCATCCAAGATCGAGATTCTCTAGCTCGTCAAACACCTTTAGGTATTAAAACATTACTAGCTTAGCAAAATTCAAATTCATTCATTTATATGCAGCGGTTGTTTACTTTTTTTATTATATTTATTATATTTTTTAATTTTATTTAGTAACATTGCACAGGCTCAGCCTGAGACAAGATACATGTACATCAAGGGCGACCCCCCTGTCATTCCTGAGGTCAAATGGGCCTCCTGTGGTAAAAATGCGACTGGGATTCCTTTGCCCACAAAATTTACCCCTGAGACCCCCCCTTCAAAAAACCCTGGATCCGCCCTTGTAAATATAAACAGAGTTCATAGATATAAACTACATTTAGACAAAAATACATTAAAATATAAAATGAAAGTAAAGCTAAAACAATAAATATATACTAGAGGCGTCAGCGACGGCAAACTGCAGAGATATTAGTGGATCGGCATTTGGAACAAACGGTTTTATACTTACACGCTTTGGAGTTAAACTACTGTCATTCCGTAACAGGTAGACACTTTTGTCAACCCCTAGAATCCCCACGCGAGTGCCTTTTCTTCCCAGTACTTTAATAATATACGGTTCTCCTGGTCTCCATGATAAACTGGGGTCTTTGGTTTCCTTATCTTCGATGATTTGAATCTAAAATAGTCCAAATTGGTTTAAAAAAAATTGGGTTTAAAAAAATCTCAATACACAAACTCAGAATTTTACTGCATCATTACTGCATAAACATAGCAAAAAAGATCGGGACACCCACACGCGTACCCACAAACAAACCTGGTTTGGTAAAGAACCGTCAACTTCCAATAAGATAGAATCAGCAATCACTTCTCCTCCTGATGATATGTAATACGCAACCAAGCGAGCAGATGGTGACATCATACTTGTAATTTGAAAACTTATCGTTGCACCCAAACCAAACTTATTAACTAAGACATTATGGTGAACAATTTGTCCCCGGGATACAACCTTTAAAAAATGATGATGAGATCTGATTAATTTAAAGCTGTCACATGAGTATAAAACTTAATTTCAATTGTGTACGAAGTACGCACCATATACGATAGTTTATTAACTTCGTTGTTAGTAAGGAATGTTGCATAACAGAAGACGGTCTTGCCAACCTATGTCAAGATAAGAATAAGCATCATCAATAAGATATTAAAATAACACGAGGACGTACTCGGTAAATGATGTAGATTGTAGAGTTCTCCCTCTTTTACCAGCAAAATCCAATTTTTTTAAAGCTTCATTTGAATAGCTGTTCTGTTAAGGTGACTGCCTACTTTTGGAAATTGATTTAAGCTTTTCTTAAAACTTCGATTTTCCGAATTGAAATTTAATGCTGATTCCAAATCTGGAAAGACAAATAGGGTGTCCCGAGCTCGTTTTCGAGATAATCAGCATTTAATGGGAGCCTACGCACGAGCTTTTGGAGTAAAAATTACGCCACCGGAAGTGATTAGAAAAAAATTAAGATGAATAAGATAATAGTTATTTGCAGACTATATGATTGCACAAACGAAGGCTAGTCAATCCTTCTACAATAATATATGGATATTTTCGACAAAAAGAAAGAGAGATACATTGATTTGTCATATTTTGTAGTTTCGGTGCTCTTAAAAAATCTCATAAAGTCGAACAAAAATCCCTACAAAAATCTATTTTTTCACGTGTTCCTGATTTAAACTTTTCCTAAAATGTTGATATAACCTTGATTTTTAGGAGTTTTTTCGAATGAGCTATCAAAAAATATAGAGTCCCGTTCAAAATTTGAGGGTTTTGTCCTGTTGAAGCTCAAAACGCGTATGGTTCTTCAATAAAATCTTGTAGATTTTTCAGCGGTTTTTGAGCGCGCGCACATCGTGCATGGGCTCAAATCGAACGTTCAAAAGTAGGCAGCCACCTTAAGCTTGATTATCATATAATTATCCATAAAATACCTATATTTCTCCTTTTCGAAAAACTGATATTTTCACATGTGAAAATAACATGTTATTTTCACACGTGAAAATATCGTTACCATGTGTATTTAAGCTATTAGTTTATGAATAAAAACTTTTTATACTAATGAAAAGCTTGTTAAGCTGATTTTATGGATAATTATATAATAAACAGAATATTACATGGGCGCTTGGAGATACGAAATTTATCTTCTCGTGTTGAAAATCTCTCTTTCGCTGCGCTCACTCATGAGAGATCTTTTCAACACTCGAAGATAAATTTCGTATCTCCGCGCGCCCATGTAATATCCTCTATATATTTCCAGCAAAGGTAAATGTCAAAAAAATATCTAGAGCTGAACTCGTCGACTTCGAATTGTGTCAAAAGAGTCACCAATGCTCAAGTTGTTAATAAGATGTAAGAAAGTACGTTTACATTCTGAATAACTAAATGAAGTTGGGGCTGAGAGGGTTAAACATAGCCATTAAATGGAGAACTCGTGGATATTGAACTGTATTTATTTTGAGTTATAACTATTGAGTAGAAGTTATCATATGAGTTATTTTCTGATTGCGATTGATTGGTTTTAGAATTTTACCCTTTTGTTCATCTATCCCTTGCAAAATAATTGATTGCGGAATCTTTTAAATTCATTAATGATGTATTTATATTATACATTTGTAAGAAGGCAGACGGGGTATTGAAAAACACTTTGATTGATTGTCTTTATTGCTCTTTAGTGTCATATTATGTTACACAAATGATTACTGAAGACAGAGTGAAGGCATTTAACCAGTGAAATAAAAATTATAGAGCTTGAGGGCTAAATTAACTGGAACGTTTTCTAGTTATTTGTCTATCTGGTAGATATATCGAATGGGAAAAATATTCTTTACATTTTTCCTAATTATAGGTAGTCATTGGTACCTAAAATCCCTGGTAAAGTAATTGTTAATTGGAATTTTAAGGGGTTCAAATAGACACAAAAGAAAACCATGGAATTAGGGTTTACTAATGGGTATTAGTCTTGTCATAGGACAATTCAATATGTTGGCCAAGTTTGATTATTGTAGATCATCATAGAAAACAGATTATCAAGCACGAAACTTAAGTAGGAATCGATTAATCAATTAAGAAAAGTAGGTCTATTTGCTCTGAGTGTTATTTCTAGGATTATATGAATAGGCTCGACATTTTGGTTCCACATGTCACAAGGGAGAACAGAAACGCATGTCAAAGTTAAACAGAATCAATTGATCGGTAAGCAAGAAACGTGTTTCTCGGAACCAAAATGTCAGTCCTAATGGTTTGCTTGAGGTTAAGGTCGACAGCTCAGCACGTGGAGTTGTTGGCCATCTGAGCAAACATTCTATTCACTTTTGACATCTCTAAAGCTTTTGTTCTCTGATAGTACTGCATTAATCGGGTGTGTCAACAATCTGTTGACATCCCAACTTTAGTCTCAATAATCTCCTTCATTTTTGTTTCAAACTTGAATCACCTTCAAGTGGTAATTAGTTAAGTTAAGTGTATAGTTACTACTGTATGATCTATGCGATTTAGAGTTTAGTAAATCATAGGAATTTGGGTTAGTTCGAATTCCTCCTCGGGAATTGGGAACTAGCTCATTAACTCCTCTGAGTCGCATTGACCAATCACAGTTAGCGTCAGGTCATTATCGGTTTGACGTCACTTTCTATAGACCACAAATAATACTTAACATACGTAGCACTCACTAAGAGTTAGTTCGAGTTCGAGTTCAAATTCACACTAAGAGATAGAAGAGAAGAATACAGACCAATAGTTATTAGACGAGTGAAGAAGACAACCGAGCGAATAAAAGACCAGAAAAAGAAAAAGTCTACGTGTGTGTACGGTGGGACGAGCTAGTCCGCCCCATTCCAGTCATCGGGAAAAACACCACGTCACAGTCTTATGAGCGGCGGTCTGTAAAAATCAACTAAAGGTGTGCAAAATAAAATAATAATAAAAAATCGAAATATTTTTTCCTTAGCCCAGATGAACTATTAATGGGAAAAATACTTAAAAAACCTGAATCTCATCAGATTTTTATTTTAGGAGAACGGCGCGATTTTCTGTTTTCCCGGTTGAGGACTACATTTCACCGCACCTCACAAAAAATTCTAAATCAAAAACTAAATCAAAAACTAAATTAATATTACAAAAGAAGAGATATTTCCGATAATTCTAGAGGTTATTTTTTAACATTATCGATAATATAATTCGAATTTTTACAGAATTTCTAACTTGAGTGAATTTTCACGCATGAAAATATCGCTTAACTTGAACGTCGAAAATCGCACATTGCTACATGCTCCGAGGCAATGAGACTACAACCAGATTAAACCACAATGTTATCGATGAACTAACACTATAGTGAGTGAGTGAGTGAGTGAGTGAGTGAGTGAGTGAGTGAGTGAGTGAGTGAGTGAGACATTTGCATGTTCAAACCCTTCACAATAACTCAATTCTACGCTACACGTATCCACTTTTAAAAACTGAGGCTTAGCATAAGATTTGTAAAATTCCTTTTTTTTACAGACATTAATTAAGCAATCACCAATAAACTAATGGAAGATGAGATTTTACGAGAGGATATCGAAGCTGTAATGAATAAACTTACCAAAGAAAACAAGAAGAGTAAGGAAAAAGCTAAACTACTGGAATCTCCATTAACTAGAGCATATCATGTGGAATCAGGAGAGGGGAAGCGTCTCCAATGTTTGCAACCTTGCATTTCAGTGCAGCGTGTTTCAATTCGTAACGATGGATTGCTTCAGGATTAGATGTTCTGGTTGATATTAATAAACCACCATAGCAGTTGGAAAATGGATCGAAAGAATGGCGAAGTTAAAGATTGAAAAGCTATTAAAAGCTAAATCGGTAGTTTTATAGTAGTGTGCAACCTGCTTTGTATTTTCATCTTACAATTTGTTGATATTTGACTACTATTTGTCGCGGGACATTTCGACCGTTCTGTCATCTTTTTCGCGGGTCGGAAATGTTTCTTTTACTTATTAGGTAATATTCTTTGTTATTGTATTTTTTCTAGAAAATTTGAATAAATGATCATTTGGCTTTAAGGATCTGTCAGTTGATTTGTTGTTCTCTCAAACATCATATAGATCTTCTTGAATAAGTCAGATTGGAAACCAAACGATTCATCCATTTTCTCTATAACTTCTCTATAAATTATAAAATAGCGGCTCTTTATTTTCTCTTTAATTGTGAAACAAATATTCAGTTGTAGTTTATTTATTTATTTTTTGTTCATTGAAAGATGTTTTAAGAATTTTTTTTAATTTTAGGAATTTCATTTCGATACTTAGGTAATTTCGAGGATCAAGGTTGTTCAACGGCTAGACACAGGTAGTCCAAAAATGGTTTTATAAGCTCAAACTGTATTTTAAAGTTCTTACTGATTATTAATTTATAAGAGCGAGCTTGAAATGGAAGCTTCAGGTCCCTGAAAGTCAGCAGAATCGCATAAGACTACATAATTTACCTAGAATAGTTATGCCTATTTTGAAAGAGCAATCTCAGCTCCATAGCCCTATTAATTGAACGATTATTAAACTCGTAGGCCGCCATAATCTGTTATTTAATTGTCTATTATCGAGAACGTTGGATTGGTATTTCTATTTTTGTACCGTATGTTCGCTTTGAAATCATATGCTGATAACCGATTTATCACAACATGGCCGTGGTGTACTTCGTCTCTAGGGCTCCATAAAAGCTTTAACGCTAAGGGAAAGATATGGACTTTCAGTTGACAGATTTTCTTCATAAATAGCATGCATAATGCTCGATGTCGTAGGTTCTTGAGGTAGGTTATTGAGGTAGGTTCTTGAGGTAGGTTCTTGATATTTTTCTTCTTAAAATTCGACATTTAATTAAAATTGCCTATGACACTATGCCCATGAGAAATGTTGAAATATTTTTTGGATTTTGACGCTTCTTTCTATTTTTTTCTGTGTAGTTAAAAGTGCAATTTCAAAAACATGACCGAGCGACAAGGGAGACTGGGCTTGTGACGTCAGAGGACATCTATATCTAGCACTCTCTAGCTATTTGCTGTCATTGTACTTCGTTTTCATCGTAATTTTCGTTTTTATGACCACGTTGCATTTCAAAAGTGGAAGGTTTGATAATTAAGACATGATATAGGCCTATACATTGATAAAATCGCTAGCCAAAAATAAAAATTAATGCTTTTTACTCTGACTATCAGACCGGTTCTAATGACTCTGTGAATATATAAGCCCGCTAAGACATGGGCAATGCGCGCCTACGAATATAAGCGTGCAAAGTGTCATGAGGACAACCTGACAACTGAACTGAGGTAACTGATATCAGTTACATCAGTTCATTCATCACTGTATGACGAACTACGTACCCGATGTTTATATCAGTGTTTTGTAGATTACTGTAAGGAAACAAGTCATGGAACATAGAAAATATATTATTAACTGATTATATATAATTATTAACCGCCAACCAGTTGACTTTCGTGTGGGAGGTCGTGGTTCGAGTCCCGGCTTTGTAATTACATCTGTTAGATTTTCAAGTGGCTCGGATGACCACTTTAAATGGCGTCTCTCCACACTCATCATTACTAACCAACATCGGAGGGACGTAAAAGAACCACTGAGGACGTAAAAAAAACCCCTGGCAATGACCACCCTAAGTGCCTATACTTCATACTTACCATCTCTCATGCTCGTAAATTGCACAAAAAGCAATCTGTCATTCACAACTCAATGTAAAGCGCCTTTGATTATATCCATAAAGAAGGGGCGCTATACACCCTTCTCATAATGGCTGACAAGTGCACGAAAACGAGGTCACCCAGTCATTATTTCACGATAAAAGATATAAAATTACATGAAATGACTTTAATAAAGAAGAAAAATGTAAAAAAATGACCTTTGTTTTGATCTGAATTAGCGCTAACAGCCTTTATTTTGAATGAGCAGCTTGGCTCAACCTTGCAAGATGACTGGGTGACCTCGTTTCCGTGCGTTCATCAGCCATTATGAGAAGCTAGGGTGTATATAAATCATAAATCATAATCATTATTATTATTATCATTACTTCACTAAGGCTATCTAATCATTGGGTTAGATTCGTTAAGATTTGATTGATCTAGTCTGACTACATCAGATGACGGAGGCCCTTAGTGTTTTGAAGTCGTAAATAAATGTATGAACGTTATTTAAAACATCTAATATTTCCTCACATCTTGTTTTGCGCTAAAAGAACAGAAAATTTGTATTCAATACAAGGGAAATTTAGAGAGAATAAGAGAGCGTCTAACATCAACTTGCTCCTTTAACATCACAGCCCAATCTACCAAATCGTCACTTATCTCGGCCAGAAGTTGAAAAATGGTAGATTTTTTGTATGACCGCTCAAAAGAAGAAGAAGAAGAAGAAGAAGAAAAATTGAAAGAAGCGTCAAAATTAAACAGCTCTTCCAACAAGGATCTTATATTATATAACGAATAAGTAATATAGGCGCTCTAATCAATTTTTACATATACGAGTAATTTAACACTAGTCGTACACTGAACAAGATCAGTGGACATGGATTGAAACCGTTGTAAAAATAAAAAAAAAAAAAACTACCGTGTTTAAAAATACTTACACTAGCAGAGCTTGTCTGCCTTAACATCAAATATTCATTGCTATTGGACGTGTAAACACGCGTTATTAGTTCCTTGACAGCACTCTGGTTCAGCGGCAAACCTTTTTCAACTGTTTCTACCTGTAACAAGGGTTCAAAATTGTTAAAAAGTAGGTAAACGCACTTGCAACTACATGCGATACAAAAATGCCCGAAATCAACAACATGTCCTCTTAATTTGGAGATCCAGTTTACCTTGACTTTGAGTATCTTAGCATCTCGTGGGATATCAATTCGTAACTCTGCCTGGCCGTCAGTCCCGGTACTATCTTTCTTCGCCTCAGATTTACCATCACCCGCATGTCGACCAACTTCGGTCGCTGAACCGTCGCTATTGATCGAAGAAGCCGAAATTCTGACATCGATTTTTGACGCAGGCTTATCATCAGGAAACGACACTATGACCTATAAACATAGAACGTACGGCATGAATGTTAGTATCTCTTCACATCCCTTATAAAACATGAATATTGTATTGCATGATGTCTCTATGATTGTAGTTTCTAATGAATATAGCTGTTATACAAATTATTCAAACATGAGTTTCAAAAGGAATGAAAATATATTATCTCGAATAGATTGTATAAATTGTATTTGGATCAAAATTTAACAGTTATTGACTTCCCTAACATTTAGCAGTGTTCACTCCCCTAAAATATTGGTGCGGTCTGCTTTCTTGGAGAGAGGAGGAGAGAGTTAGGGAATCCCCCTCAAAATGGCCATTTTGTCTCTAAAAAGAACATAGAATTACCTCAACTTTAACACAACATAAAAGCTGTGTTTTCAATTGCCCAGATATAAAACGTTGTCATAACAAAGAAGAAATATCACTTAGTGCTCCTTTGCATGGAGGTGCCATTATCTTTGAAACTGTTGGCATGGCAACCATAAGTTTGAATTTGATTTTTTTTTTTTTAAATTAAACTGCCGGCCATTTAGTCATATGTGACGAAAAATATGCCGGCCGCAAACGAAGCACGATTTTTTCGTTCTAGAACCAGAAATGCAATCGCTTGACGGTTCTTTATCGAGCTAGGAGCATTAGGTTTGGAATTTAGTTTGTATAACCTTGATTTTTTTTTTTAAATTAGACTGCCGGCCATTTAGTCATTTGAGTTCTGTGACCGCCTGCCGGTCATTTAGACACTTCGTTTTTTATATGACTTGAAAGTCAAAAGAATATTTGACTACAGACTCAACTGTAGTAAAATCTATACCTGGACAGCAACATGAAAAACCTGTGGGAAAACACCAATAGTCCTTTTGAAAAGCCGCCGGGTAAATCTAGGAAACATCCGCTCCAATCCTACCTTCTAGTAGCATTTATTGTTTAGCACAAACAGTTTCTTTTTCTTACCTTGACAGAAAACGGCATGCCTGGTTTGAAGTATTTGGCTGTTTTGTAGAACTTGATGCGGTATTTAGAAGAGGAGAAAAAGATGGAGTTTTCTATTGCATGTTCAGTGATACCAGTCGATGATTCTGTTACATCAGCCTCGACTTGGAGACGACTTCCTTCGGGAAACCAAATGTTGCCCGGTAAATCCATTATGTGACGTTGTTTGATCGTTATTGTTGCAAGACCTTTCCGAATCTGTGTTTGAAAACATTAGTAGGTATATTTTGATGGCTAAATATATGCATAAAATAGAAATCACGAAATAAAATCAAAACATACTCGCATTCTGTATGAACTTATAAGAATGGGTTCTTGCTTCATGCCAACAATTTTGATACGAACTGCTAAAGTTCCTTGCACGGACTTTCCATGGGTATAACTTAAAGTAAAACATCGAGACAGTATTAATTTAGGGAAAACGTTTTTCTTTTTCGACATCGTTATTCTTCGAATAAGAGGTTGAAAGAGGTAGAAAATACCTGCTTGCTATGTACACAGAACATAATTTATCAGTAGGAAGTATCACTGAAGGACCACTGATCTTGACGGAGAATGTTGGTAATACTATAAAGGTAATAGAAAAACTCTGATTTAATGCATGTAGACCATGATAAAAACTGTTATCACATACAGGGCAAAATTACTCGATGCTGATTGGCTAATAATAAAGGAGGGCTTTTTACCGTAATTCGCGGGGCCGAATTACTAGAATATGATTGGTAGTTCAGTTGCCTAGCAACGCTTGCAGACTGTAAACTTTTCTTTTTTGCAAACCGAAATAGCTTCATATTTTGAATGTTTTTTTAAAAATGGTTTTTGACTTGATCTTTTACAATTGCCATTTTTTCGGTTGAAGCACTTTCTCTGATTATTTAACATTACGTTCAGCGGGAAAACCTTTACGAAGAATCGAGCCGAGAATATCCAATTTACAAGGGTTACAAAATTGTTCTTACAAACGTTTCCAAGTGCATGCGGCATTGCGGCTGTGGGGGAAACTATCCATCGTAAATATCAATGTAAATATTTTATTTTTTATATTTATAGTACACGGTAGGCTTTAAAGCGGCTATGAGCTTGTGAGGCAGTGTATCCCCCATAAACACTCCTTACTACATTTGACTATTCCATACGAAAAAGAAGATCCCGGTTGATATCTAGTTATCAACCCCGTTTCAAGAACGAAACTTCCCCAATGATGACATAAGTAAAGGTTATATGCCTTATAATTAGGTGGATATGAGATATATTGCCTATGGTTGATATATTTCACATCAACCTCGGAAAAAAACGGTATATGACCTTAACTTATTTATCAATTGACATGGTTTTCTTGTTGTTTTCACCCTCATTATAAATGCGAGGTCAGCGGTAAATATATAGTTATTAGAGAGTTTTAGATTAACTTTTTTTTCTCCCCGCAAACGGCAAACGTGACCACGTTTTCATAGTTTTCGTGTATTTTACTTTACCTTTTACAAACCTTCTCACCAAGCGCAAATACGCTTTTGTTTTTCTACTACTTGGACTTTTTTGCGATTCTTTTTCAGTAATTTAAAAGAATTTTTACTGGTCAACTGACGTTTGACGTTTGCCGTGAACGTAAATCTAAAACTCTCTATATTAGTATCTTTGAGGTTCGCCTTAAAAAATGATTAATTAGATGTGAGATTACGGATAAAACGCGCAGAATAAAAAAAAACACATAACGTTTCGGCTACAGCTAGAGATAGCCTTGATGAGAATGCCGAAGGCCACGCGTTTTATCTGTAATCTTACATTTAATTAATTATGGTTATTACTATTATTGTTAATAACTATATATTGACCTCGCATTTATAATTCAGTTCAATTCATCAGCCCCGATCATGCACGTTATTATTATTTTTATCTTTATTATATTTATCTTATTAGTTTTATTATTTTTAAGTCAAATATATCAACATTTGATAGAAAACCTACTCAATCGATAAATGAAATACTTGATTAACGTCGAACGTCGGCAATTGATGGTTTTCGCGTCGGCCATGTTGGAGGAACTTAACAAAAGAATTGTCAATGAACTATTTTGTTATATCCTCCAACATGGCCGCCGTGTCTTTTATTATTTAATTCTCTTGGGAATGGTTGAAAACCATCAATAAGCCTATACATCGCGAGGGCCTACGACCCTCCGGGGATGTGTATAGCTTATTATCTCCGTTCTCGGTAACTTAACTCTTACATACCATATTCTCTGACTTCAAACTTGATAGAAGTGTTATGAATGAACTATAAATAATAATAATAATAATAATAATAATAGTAATAATAATAATAATAATAATAATAATAATAATAATAATAACAACAACAATAATAATAATAATAATAATAATAATAATAATACGGTTCAAAGAGAACTCAACAAGAAAAGGCAACGAGTCTGCTGAAGGATACAAACAAGTATGCGGAGGAGCTAGCATTAACATTACAGCTACTCTATCCTAACCCATCATGCCTTAGCACGGAAAGAAAAGAAATTCCCATCAAACAAATTATTACTGCAACACAAAGAACAGCACATCAGAAACACCATAAAAGAAGAAAAGTTGCAAGGTAAACTAATGAGCGAACGATGGAATGATGATAATATCAACGTGAAGAAGTGCTTTGGTTGGCTGAAGAAGTGGAACTCATGCCCTTCGCATGTCATAGCAGGTATGCATGAATTTTATGAACAACTATTACCAACTAAGTTGTATTATGCCAAGAAGATTTGCTCAGCACCTGAAAACGACCCGAAGTGTAGACTGTGCAGAACTGACCTAGAAAGTGTTCCGCACATTATAGCGGGATGTTCCACTACTAGTATAAAGAATAGCGGTTCTGGGACGGGTGGATCACGTTGGATCGTGGATCAGCCCTTGCAATGACTTCAGCCCCATAAAATGACGTCATACCCTTTATAGTGACTTCACACCTCCTCTTCGGATAGGTCATATCTATTTTTAGAACAACCCCTATTATGACGTCATAGTTCTTGAGAAGCAATCAGGGCCGCTTCTGAGCACCCTCCTGGATAGGTCACATCTATTTTTATCTATTTCTAGAATAGTCCTAGTTATGGCTTGATCAAACGCATGAGCCAATCAGCGGCTGTTTTTATTTTCCCTGTCAAACTGTAGACTCATCAAAAAACAAACAATAAACAAAAGATGACTTGCACAAGAAACAACGACAAACACGTTTTCTCAAAAAAATAATAATAATGAAATTTAATCATAAAACGGTCAATGCATGTGAATACAAAAAAAGATTACTTACACCTCTTTTCATTATTTAACCATGCAAGTATGATGTTTTGATTGTCAGTATATATTTGTTCAATAGAAACACCCGTCATTTGAAACAATAGAGCACTGTGTTCTGCAAAATTTGCGAGTCAATCACGCGAATCAACTACTAGATGTCAAGACCACGATCTACTCTTTCTCAGTTTTACACAACAAACCGTCCATCCAATTTAAAAAAAAAAAATGTTAATATGTACAAAAAAATATTCTGAGCATTTGTTGGCTATTCTACTTCTCTTCGTGGATTGATACGGGTTTTAGAACAATTTTCGGTAAGTTTGCGTTGATTTGACCCCCGTCCGACGACCATGATCCTTTGCGTTTAAACTATAGATTGTTGAAGATTGTTTTGATGTGACGTCATAGTGAATTAGGGCAATTGAAGCAACAGTTTAAAGGATACAAGATCGAACAGTACAACATCATGATAGACGTTTAAGGAGGATATTCAACCGACTTGGAAGAGTGCATGGGCAAGCTCTTGGGAAGAAGAAGAGGAAGTGACACACTTATAAAGATGCAGAAAGCTGTCATTTCATCTACACTGAACATTGCACGTACTTTCAAATCACTGCTACGAGACTTATCACTATAGGCATTGGACACTGAACATTAAACATTATAATTATATAAATTTATAGTTATTTATTGGGTTGTTATAATTTAGCTTAGACTTAGATTTTAGTATTTCGAGATATAGATCCAATCCTTTTTTTTTTTTTTTTTTTTTTGATAAATACTTGGTTTGTATATGTAATAGGCCTCCATGCTGTCCAATTAAGAAATAATTGGACGAGGAAAATTCCGAGGACTGACAAAATTGGATGAGGCCGTAGCCGAGTCCAATTTGGCAGTCAGAGGAATTTTTCGAGTCTAATTATTTCTTGATTGGGGAGCATGAAATCCCATTACCTAGTAATTATATAGATGCCTTATTAATCCCATATCAACAAGACCTGTCCTATTAAGAAAATAATTGGACAGTTACCTATATGGGATTAATGAGAAGCTGTATAATTAAATATAATAATTATTCAGATTTTTACCAATAGTTTTTATTGAAATACATAATTATATAATATAAGGAGACAGTACTTACAAAAGCAGTTAAATTAGATTGAAATTAGCTATATAGTATTTAACATAATTTTAAGCAAATCACAAATTTAACCTTAAACCTTAGCAAATGATCTCTTTAACAAGCCTGGGTTACTTAAAATCGTTTTCTTCTTTAACTTTTATCGGAAATAAACGCTTTTTTTCGTGCAATTCAAGTAATAAATTTTGAAATTCCTCGAATGTAGATGCGCAGTACGTGTGCGCGTGGCAAACAGTAGGCACCGTCCTTAAAGACACAGTACCCGGGATACAAAATTACATAGCATAACATCATCATGGACGTACTAGGCGGGTATTCGAAAGATGTAATGAGGTCAAAACAAAGCTTAATAGGAGAAAAGAGCAAATTAGTGCTGAAGAAGATGCAAAAAGCAATTTTAACAAGTACACTAAATAGTGTTTATTAGGTTTTATTAAAGAGATTCCAGTGACTCTCACGCTCAGCCACTGCAGTAACCTAGGCATTCGTGCGTAATATACTGCCTTATAATAATGAGAAGAAGAAGAAGAAGAAGAAGAAGAAAAGAAGAAGAAGGAGGAGGAGAAGAAGAAGAAGAAGAAGAAGAAGAAGAAGAAGAAGAATCAGTAAAAAGCACGCAGCGCCTAAGCCTCATCAAGACGAATACTAACATCTAACCATCAGCCTCCCTCATCCTGCCTCCACTACCTCCCATCTCCTCCTCCGCCCTCCTCCTCCTCCTCCTCTTCCTCCTCCTCCTCCCTACCTTCCTCCTCCTCCTTCTCCTCCTCCCTCCGCCTCTCCCCTCCTCCGCCTCTCCCCTCCTCCTCTTTTCTCCCTCCTTACTCCTCTCCTCACTCCTACAATTACAATAATATCAGTGAGCAGTATAGTCACCTGTTGTCCGTAAAATGCTTGTACTGTCCAGTTACCATTAAGAACAAAATCCCCGAGGTCAAGTACTTTAGAAATAAAGCCTACAAGACAAAAATATCCAAAACATATCCATTGACCTGTCTGTGAGACTTTCACTGGGGACTGTGAGTGATTAGATCATACGTACCTGTCTTCGTATCTAGATTCTTCCACTGCTGAACTCTTATGCCTTGTGGATTCTAAACCAAATAATGAGATACAAACTGTTGCTACTCATCACATGATATGGCTGGGTAATAAATATTCTGGTATCATGCATCAAATAGTTACACAATCCTGGTTTGAATTGTGTGTAATGCTAACAGACAGACAAGTATTATCAAACTACAGTGCACTACATACCTTAACAACCACCGTAATCTAGAAGAAGAAAAAACATCTCATTAATGCATTATATATACCTACTTAAAAGACATTGTCGTATAGAAATAAAATAATAATAAATAACAAATAAGAATTAATTAGATTCTAATATTATTTTGATACTAAAGCCCCCTATATTGATGATAATAACTGGTTTAGTATATACTAACAAAATAATATCAAAAATGTCTGTCTATATGCGAATGCGTCGCCTTTTGCCAATGGTTTCGTATGCGAGTAGATATGAAATGAGGGTTCTGCAACATCCGGAGCCCGGAGCCGGCGGAGCCAGGTTACCACCCCTCCCCCACCATTTTTCGGAGCCGGTGGAGCCAGGCCCCAGACCACCCCACTCCTCCCCCACAATTGTTACTGACTGCAAAAATGAATTTAGGAACAAAAGAGAAGGGGCTTCTTTTCTAAGACTCTTGTTGAATAACCATTTTTAGCGGTTCTACGCCATGAGGAGCGAGGAGCCGGCGGAGCCAGGCTACCACCCCTCCCACACAATTTTCCGGAGCCGTTGGAGCCAGGTCCCAGACCACCCCACTCCTCCCCAACAATTTTTACTGACTACAAAAATGAATTTAGGAATGAATGAGTTATGGTCTCGTTTTTAAAATCCTTGCGGTTCTGCGCCATCCGGAGCCCGGAGCCGGCGGAGCCAAGCTACCACCCCACCCCCACAATTTTCCGGAGCCGGTGGAGCCAGGCCCCAGACCACCCCACTCCTCTCCCGCGATTGTTACCGATTGCTTAATAATGAATTTAGGAACAAATGAGAGGGGGATTCTCTTCTTAAGATTCTTGTTGAATAACCATTATGATGGGTTGATACTTTATTGACCGCTAGATATTGTTTTGGAAATATATAAATTCATAATTTCATTCAGTTCGCATGGGGTTGATCTAATCTTTAGTGTTTATTGCAATTTAAAAAACATTTAAAAAAATTGTTGGGGAGGAGTGGGGTGGTCTGGAGCGTGGCTCCTCCGGCTCCGGAAAATCGTGGGGGAGGGGTGGTAGCCTGGCTCCGCCGGCTCCCCGCTCCTCATGGCGTAGAACCGCCATTTCATATCTACTTATGTGACTAGAATTGTTTGTTGGTTCTCTCCTGTGCTTCGAGGGTTTTTCTCCGGGTTCTCCGGTTTTCTCTCTCTGCAGCAATCAACTTCTAAATTCGATGTTAGGATGTATTCTGGATAGGGTTACCTCACTCTCCTTTCGTACCATGAAGCAAATCATTAAATTGGTTACTATGTTTTTAACAGTGGAATGATTTCACTTGTTTCTCTTAAACAATTTATTCCTATTTTTATATGACAAAGTCCTATTGGTTATATATAAAAAATAAACAGACCGCAGACAAACAAACAAGACAACGCAAAGGTTTTCAGTTCAAAAATATAAATATTCAATACTTCTAACATAATAGCTTAAAGGAATTAAGATGATAACCGACCTTTTTTGTGGTGGGCATCAGGTCAAAACCAAGCGGTATAACACGGATTTTGACTGAAAAAAAATGACAATTTATATTAGTTCAAACTATTAACTAATGCATACAAATAAATATTGTAGTTATATAATTTTCTCGTGGGCTACGAGGGTGCCACGTGAACATCACGTGAACATCACGGTAGCCGTTCTGAGCGGGCAATGGTGCGCCTCGGGGATTCACCTAGGGACTTCGTCTCGAGAAACATTACCATTTCTGGACCTCAAGCACGTCGGTCCCAGTCACTGTTATAATTACATATGGCATATCAAGATTAATAATAATGTTATTAGCCCGGTTGTCAGTTGTGTCCATGATACTGACCCCTTTGTTTCGGCGTGTAGATGGGTTTATCGGTTTGAATAAGGATAACGCCATCCTTGAAACTAAGCAGTATTTTGGTTTCCTTGTGGAATCGTAATGTTTGATCATCAGATTTGGCAACAAGATAAACGTATTGTTTATCTACTGCTGCTTGGTCACGAGTGTTCTCGGGATCAACCTAAATGCAAAGAAAAATTACGCTTTAATCGTAATAAGTAATCCAATAAGTAAATAAGAATGAAACATAAAAAAGAATTAAAAAAGGTTTAAAACTGTACGGACGTTTCGAACGTTAGTGCTTCGTCGGAACAAAAAACTGGTCGCCGTTTTCCTTTTCGAGACATCGTGTCGCAAACTTTAAAAATTTCGCTTGTTTTTTTTTTGTTTTTTTTTTTGTCTCAACAGTTTGGGAATAACACCACCTCTGATCTAATACAGAAAAAAAATATCAAAAAGTGTGAACTTGTCTATCTATGTTGACAACGTACCCTTACTGTGAGGAACTGTGGAACATCTGAAGAAAAAAGAAAATACAACCTGTCATTATATATTTATGTATTTGGCAAATAAGATAGCAAATTAAAATACATGACATAATATTTATCAGAAAATCGTAAATCGGATCGCATTAGCATTGTTACTAAATATCGCGAGTTCTGATTGGTTCAGCGGACGCGTCAATCAATAAATCAGTTAACTTTATTTTACCCACGGTAGACGGCTCAGCAAGCTGATTTTCAAACATGCCGTGCTTCATGTAGAGTTAAGAAAACGAGTAGTAGCACACAGTTCACGTGCACACCCTTTATTTCGTCATTCTTATCCAAAATAACAGCTACTCTAAGTTACATTTTATAATCGAAATATTGTATAAAGCACTTGTGGTTTATACATGTCAATACGCCCGCACTTTAAAACTGCACACAGCATGCGTGCGCGTTTTTGATTGAATGAAATAGAAAACGCTCGCCCTTGCTGTGTGCCTTACAACTCCACACAGCACAGCAAGCAAGTTATTTTATTTCCCTCTTAAAATACAAATTACAATAATTGTTATTTTAGATATAAATAAATCAACTAGAAGTTTGCGAGCGTGATGTGGGTTCTCATAAGGATACCCTTCCACACAATGAGAACGCATTATCAAAACACGACATTTAATAATTTCTCACAGGAAAATGTCTGAAGAATAATCAATGCAAAATACTTGTGCGCATCTTTTCAATCTTCCTTTTAGTCATGTATGAAGCACATGTATGAACAAGGGTCATTTTACTGAATATCAAAGAATAGTCGACATCAACAAAAGTATTATGGTGGCTGCCTAACAAAGAAAAAAAAAACATGAAAACGTTTTTAAAAGATAATTTGTTAAACCCAAGTTTAATGCTAAGATTAATTCTAGAAAGAAAAAGGCTTTGCCCTTCGGTTGTTATCGAGATATCTACGACAAAACACAACCTTATCAACACCGTCTTGAAGGGGGAAAAAAACAAGAAACAATGTCCTATAAAAGTTCAAAACGTGAACTGTTATCAAACTTATTTTACTTTAATTTTTCAAAAATAAAACAAATTATACATTGTTTTTAAAATTTTACAAATATAAGTAAAAAGATTTGGGAAGTGTTGAGAATTATAGTACTACATGTTATTTGTATTGCGCTTGATAATTTTTCAAAAAATAAATAGATAAATAAATAATTAAGTAAAATGAAACAGTTAAAAATCGTACACAGCGCGTTTTGTCATTTTGTTCAACTTTCTTAACAGATTCTTTTTTTATGCACTTTCAGAAATTGGGGGGAAAATATAGTCTCGTGCCAGATTTGACATATTTGCCCTGTTAAAGTTCAAAACGTGTATAGTTTTTCAATAAGAGCTTGAAGTTAGCGGCTTTTCTGCGTAGGCACATCGTGGGCTCAAATTGCCGGTCTCATGGCGTAATAAAGCATTGAATAGAATCATGCGCAGCTTTTTTTTTTTTTTCGATACTAGGCAGGCCACCTTAAATGTTTGTTTTTTCTTACACGCGTACGATTCTAACCTTTTTGAAATACTGCTTGAACGGAAGAGAATGTTTTTCGTCTATATGGAAAGTCTTGAAGAAAAAGTCGTACTGTTATCGGTGAATTGATTCCAAAGACGGTAACAGAGACGTTTACTGGAGTACCCACGTGAAAGACGTTTGGAGCTGTAATAAAGTACCTGGTAGAAAATTCAAGGTAAAGTTAAGACATCTGGAATGTATATACTTTCAAATACTAATTGATATACACCCCTCCCTCCGTGATATTAAACTATATAGTCTACTAATATATATATTTAGGCACTGCCTAAAAGCGGAGCTCCCGATACGAAATTAGGGAGCCAGGGAGCCCAATTTGAATGAATCTGAAAGGCAAAAAAAAAAAAAGATCGGGAAACTGAAATCTTCAACTATTTTTATTCGAGATGAAGATAACGTATCCCATAATAAAAACCATGCATTGAAATCGAATCAAAATGCACTACATTGTTTTCTTTGTGCGATTATACTTTCCCACTTAGGAATTTTGTACACAACTCACCCCCACCCCCAGGGGCATGTTTCGTTCTTTCTTCGACAAAGTTTTCCATGGCCGACATTTTTAGCTCGTGAAGAGGTATTGGAGTGGCTAGATTTCGCATTTTTCGGATAACGCTTCTCAGCCAATCGTTTTGGGTAATTCCCGTAACCATGGAATCCATTCTATTCGCCAAGTGACGTCACTGGAAGAATCTACTCACGTTGTTTGTAGAGGAAGCCATTTTGGATTTTCGATCACTTCATAATCCCTTGTAATCAGCAGCATATTTCAGCAGTATTCGTAGTTTACTTTATGCTCTTTTCATTGGACCTTGAGATATGAGATTGTCGTATTTATCATTACGTTGGAAGATGAATCCGAAAACAGCCTGGTTTGTCATATATTGGATCGATTAGACTCGGTCCAGATAATCTCAATTGTAGAAAAATTTCATAACCAGAAATCCGAAAAGAAAGGATTCTAGCCAATTTTTAATAGATTTTATTACATAATAGTTATTTCTTTATTTCTTTTTATATATTTTCTTATTTATATTTGTAATCTTTATATCTATTTGTAAACTTAAGTTTTTCAATTTTATATTGCGAATTAAGTATAAAATAAATATTGTCTTACTTTATCTAATCAGAAGCCAATATTTTAAGAGGGAATTCTCTTCGTATTCAAGCGGTGAGCGCCAAAAACTATTTTCTTGAAGAAAGGCTGTTACGTTAAACAAGGCTAAAATCTCGTTATTCAGAAAGTTTAACTTGTTTGGAAGTGGAGATGACCGATGAAAGTGGAATCAAAGTGTTATAAACCCAAAGTAAAAATTTTATTCGAAAATGAGGTTTAGGCCTGCATTTGCTTATTTCCCATATATTTTCTATAAAAAAGGCTGACCAAGCAAGATTCTAATACAAATGCAACAAAACATCTTTGTACAATTGAAAATATCGCTTCAAACAGGCACTTTATCATAGTACATCAGGTTTTTAACTGTTTAAAAAAGGTTTTGAGTGTTAACCCAATACGAAAATTTCGATCAGATTCATACGAAAGTCTAGTTATTGGCGCTTTTTGCCATTATTGCTCATCATTGAAAAAAAATTCCTCTTAATTGATAAAGACAACAGTTTGTTTGCACAAAACATAACTTCGACTATCACCGTACTCGATCACAATACCCTCAATGAAATGAGTCACCAAGTGTCATTTGTTATCATCTTAGTTCATTGGTACTCAAAAAGCTTCACGAGCTTACCATTGGGTTTACCTATGATTTCTTAAGGTAATTCCCTTGTTTTGCACTGCGCATTTTTCTGCGCATGCAACTAAAAGAATGGAACTAGCAAAGTTTAGGCATTTGTCTTTAGGAAACTAAATAAGAAACATGTTCCAAACCAATTTTCACTTTTTTTCTCTTTTTTGTGTAGAGAAATTGCGATTTTTATCTGACTCGCCCCAGTCTCCACTCGGAAAAGTGTCAGTTTTGGACTCTTTTGAGATGTTTTTTTTTTTCAAGATAAATCTCAAAACGAGATTCAGATTTTTGATAACTGCGATGCTCGTCATTATATATCAAAATAGAAGGGAAAGTTTATTGAATAGATTTTGAAATATTATGATGGGAATATTTGACATGTGCAATTTTTGGACGTTCGTAGAGGCGCACATGCCTGCATTTTTCACTAATAGTTCAAGAATCATAGTCATCCAATAACTTTGATGGATTTAATAATATTGATTATCTAGTTATCTTCGAGTTATAAGTACGTTTTGTTATATGAAAGTACTTTTAACGGTGAATAAAGGTTCTTGATTGCAGCTTCCGGTTACTACAGCATTTCACTATAAAACCCATAAATTGACATATTTGGAGAGCATCTAGCGGAAAAAACGAGAATGGTGACCCCATCTTTTCATTGCAGTTTTTGAATGTCCATAACATAATTAATGTCCATGCATAGTTTCAGGACAAAGTTATTGGCAAAATTTCTTTCAAGGGAATTACCTTAAGTATGGTGCTTCTCTCGCGCGGGCCGAGCGGGAGCTCCGCTAAAATCGTCGCTTTGGCAAATCAACCAAAGCAAACACCAATCAGAAAACTAAACAGTGGCCAAGGATAATGAAGGAACTGCTTGCAGTCTTTCAATTTCTCATACATTTATTATTATTTCTTTACGGTTTTAGAAGGATTTTGGTTGATTTTGTATTGATATTTTCAACAGGTGACTAAATCAGATGTATAGTCATGTCAAGGTAAGGTTATTCAATGGATTAAATTAGATTTTGATTGCTTTTTTTTAGAAAAGTAACTTCGACTTAACAATTTATGGGTTTCCTGTGCCGGGTTTATAATCGCTTCCTGTGCTGCAGTTCAAAAATTAGAAAATTTTAAAACAAAATTTTTGACGTACGCCTGCCATTTATTCCTTTTCTTTTCTTTTCTTTTCTTTCTTTCTTTCTTTCTTTCTTTCTTTCTTTCTTTCTTTCTTTCTTTCTTTCTTTTTTTTTTTTTTCTTTTTGTGTTTTGTGATTTTGTTTTCGACTTTTTTCTTCTTTGTGTGCGTGTGTGTGAAGACTATTGCAAAGTTTATATTTCTCTCAACGAAGAACTCGAAAGCATTTTCTCCTATCCCCAAATTAAAAAGCTCCGTTTCCTTATTCTTTTTACCAATCCGTCCGGCTACCTTAATTTAGCGACTAAACTTTAAAAATAAAGAAGAACAAATTATATTGAGGAGTAATTTGTGTTATGATTGCAGGATGGCTTCATGTACTACTTGCTCTGTCTACCAGAAAACCGCGAAGATGAATTAAGTGAGCTTCATCTCACAGTGAGTATTAAGATATTGCACTTTTTTGACATATTGTCGATGTATTCATCAAATAAATGTTGAAATGTTGTCATGATTTTATTTTTTGAAGTGTAGATTGGATATTTTCATTGTTTTTTTAATATTTCAGCAATACAGTCAAATCAAATCATCCATACATTTCCGTAGTAAACACTGCAATCACACCAAAGTTAACCTGATCATCACAGTAGTCATGAACCAAGAAATAAATCCGACATTTATTGACTTCGACCAGCTTCAAACCGGTCTGACGTTTAAGTGGGGACTGACGAGGGTAGTTATAGCCAATTGACAAACTTTCTTAAAAAAGAGCCAATCAGATCGTGTAATGGAATCCAGATACACTTCTGGAAGTCAGGGAACATGAAAACTGTTGATAGTTTGCAGACGGACTGAACAAAAGTTACGTTAAGGTATGAACGTATGCCGGCTAATGGGAACTAGCTAATGTTAAAGCCTGGTTTTCACTTGCGACGAAAGCTAGCGGAGTCGAAGGTGGCGGAATCTGAGTCGGAAGAAGTTGATGTGTAAATTTGCAAGTAAAAAAAAAAAAAAAACGGCCGTGGTAAGCGAATTTCGATGTCTTGATTTCAATATTTTTTACAATGAAAAAGTTTTTTGCTTTGATATTTATCTTTTTTTTTACTGATCTACTTATATAAGTCGCCAAAGAAGTTTGATAAAATCAAACGAGTGGAGAGAACTCTTTTCACCAAAGACCCTAAAAAAATATAAGAAATCCAAAATATCATCTCATCTATATTTTAGCTATGTCCAGTTTTTAGTTATGTTCTGCATCCTTTTGTCTTGGCCCAGTTATGGTATTTGACTGTCTCTGTTCGGACCCAGGGAATGTACCAGCAGCCATCCGTACAGCGGATACAGCACTGCTTTCATGTCAAGGCTAAGTAAACAAGACCAAAAATAGCGCAACTCCGACAAGATCTAATAAGTTCAAATCGATCGTATTTCATCGTATTATTGAGCCAAACACTTTGGAACTCTGCCAAGAGTGAGTCATGTAGACAAACATGCCCATGTTTATTCGTATAAGATATTCCTCGGCTGTCTTTAAAACGGGAAACGGGAAACGGGAAACGGGGAACGGGAAACGCGAATTTGGTAAAATCTCTACGCAGTAAAATATATTTCTCGTTACAATATTCTAAAAAATCTTTTTATTTTTTTTTTTATTTTTAATTATTTTTATATTAAAGTCCGGCAAACGTACTTATTTCCAGCCCAGCATATCTATGGAGTCGCTGAACGTAACAAAAAAAAAAAAGACGAAACGGTTTGAGTATCATTTCGGTATTTTGAATAATAAATAACAAAAGATACCAAACATAAGGTCTTTGCGTAAAAAAATATCTCAAAGAACAACCCTCGAGACTCTTTCTCTCCCTCGGCGGGGCTAGTTGAGATTTACAAATGTGAAGATATAATTAGCTAAAACTAGTGTGAGCGGCGTCGGTGTTTCTAATGAAACAGTAATGATGAAAAGGTAAATTATACACCGTGAAAAGATGAAAAAACTTACTTACTTTTTTCATCTTTTCACGCTGTATAATTTACCTTTTCATCATTACTATTTACAAATGTGATTCAGTAGTTATTTTCTTGACTAAAATGTGGCCTTCACTCTGGATTCATGTTGACACCGTAACAACTAATGACCTGAATTTATTCCGTGCCAAATGCATATGATTCTGTTAAAAATCAAGAAAGTTTTGACGTTTGACAAAATTTTGTCCTGCTTCGAATCAGGCCGACGGTGTATTTGAAATTTGGTAAAGCGAAACACCTTTTGGTAAGATTAAAAAAAATTGCGTTCGCACCAGGAAACGGGCTGATGTTGACAGATATTTTTGCAAAGCAAACATAAATCTAGCCTAGTGCAAACGGGCCCTAAAACTCATCAAATACAATATTTCAACTGACTATTTCATTAATAAATTCTATTTACAATATTGAGAGAAATATATTTTACCGCGTAGAAATTTTACCAACTTCCCGTTCCCCGTTCCCCGTTCCCTGTTTTAAGGACAGCCATATTCCTCGATTTACCTACTAAGCTCTGAAAAAGGCATGTTCAATTCCTACTTTTGAAAGGGAACTTGGTTAAAAAAGCTAATCTACAATGTTAGTTAAACTGCAATGCGTATGTTAACAGAAAAAAAAGAAGGGGGGAAAAAAACCAGTAAAAGACGTGCAACCATTGCCAGGCAAACTGAGAGTTTGGTTTATATATGTTCTATAGTAACTGCAATTAACGATTACACAAAAGCCGCCTAACTAATAAACCTATTTCTTTGCTTTGTATGCGCAATTATGTATTCTTGTCGCCGAGAACACAAAAAAATTGCCAAACCCAGACAAGAAGTAATGAGTTCAAATCGATCGCATACCATCATATTATTGAGCGACCCATTTTGGAACTGTACCAAGAGTCATTTATTAGATAGTCAAGGAGATTTTTCCTTATCGATTTAACATACTGACCTCTGAAAACGGGCATTCAGTTTCTACTTCTGAAAAGGATTTTGGCTAAAACAGCTAATCTTCAATGTTAGTTAAACTGCAATGTATATTTTAACAGGAAAAGACGTACATCCACTGCCAAGCAAACTCAGAGTTTGGTTTACATATGTTCTACATACATAAGTGATTTGATGTCAAAGAATAACCAAAGAAGGCTAAAGTCAATTCTGGAGTAAACAGGAAAAGGCCACCTTCAATGATTGCCAGGCAAACTTAGAGTTTGTGAAATACATTATGTACCTAACACTGAGTTGACGAGAATCTAACTGCAATAGTTTCTATATTACCTTTGAGCTGATGCACAGCTAGCTGCAGTAAATAGAATGATGTACAAGAGCATCTTCATCTTGCAACCTCTTTTGCCTCGCGATGAACTAGCTTTCTCAATGACGTTCAAGGTTTTTTATAACCCACCGATATTTTTTTGCGCGCTGACATTGGTTAAAATGTGTCACGTGCAGACGGGTATTATCCCCCTGTCCGAAATGATATCTGTCCAGTTAAAACAAAATATACTCCTATATGTCTTCAATTTTTCACTTACAGCCTGGAGATAATTATCGAAACAAAGCTTTCAGTTCGTGAAATCCATTCCAATGATAACGTTAGTATATAAAATAAATAAACCCCTTCCTGGAATATCGGCTGATAATGTCCTTGGAAGAGATATGGTCCTCAAAGTATCGCACATTCGCGTCGTCGCTTTTCGGCCAACTGTTGTTTATTTTTTGGACCATTTCTCATTCTCGGACACTATCAGCCGATAATCTAGCCGGTTGAAGGAGATTGTTTGCGATAGACCACCTCAGCGGAAGAAGAAGAAAAAATGTATATATATGTTGATTGGCTAACTACGCTGAGGTATCGGAAATAACGTTTTAAAAGGATCATCCTATTTAATAATAGAAACCCGAGGCTCCTTCTTCTTTCTTCATGCTTCATTGAAATATCGATGGTACGAAATGAGGAACAATATCTGATCTCACAAGGAGGGCAGTCGATACTACTTGGAATGTATAGTAGAAAATGAGCCCTCTTGAAAAAGGAAACAGAGAAAAAGATCTACGCAAGACAGTAAATAAGTTGCAAAACTGTTTATTCACAAACAACGATATACATATGCCTCAAAAAAGCAATATTTCTCTTCAGATAAGAGTTTTCTTTTCGTTACAAACACCTCATTTTAGCTTCCTATAGCGGAATGAAGTTTGCAAAGCTGCCAGTAAGTTTTGTGTGAGTTATTTGAGTTATGCGGTAACACACTGTTTTCAAGCGACTGTTCATGTTCATGACTCCGCCCACAAAGACAAAGGATCATATCATTCATGTTTGTCACTGAAAGCACAGTTGTTTTTCTCGCAACATAAAAATATCGCAACCCGCCCAGATAACATTTAATGAGTTCAAATCGATCATTTTTCATCATATTATTGTCCCACCCACTTTGGAACTCTACCAAGAGTCATGTAGACAAGTATGTTCATTTTTATTTGTGGAGATTTCTTTCCTCATCGTTTACACCTACTGACCTCGCTGAAAACAGACATTCAATTTCTACTTCTGGAAAGGATTTACTAGTAGTTGGGTTAAACCAGCCAACCTTCACTCAGTAATTTGCTTTAAAACTTACTTCAATTTTTGCTTGTACCTTGTTCAGTCCCTTAGCGAATTCGAAGTTTCTGCGTGATTTGACCAGCTTAATGTTGTCGTTGTTTTTTCCTTTCTTTTTTGTTACAGGGACAGGGTACGCTGGGCTACCTGGAGATTAACTATTTACCTGATTCTCTAAGAATATAAAGGTTTTGAATATACTGATATAGGTAGAGTTAGCATGCATTGGGAAACAACAGCCAAAATATATACGTTATCGCTTTGTCTTGGCTTTGCTTAAAAGAAATCAAATTATTCATTCTCGTCCTCGCGAAAGTAGAGATTCCATTGTAAAAGCTATATGTTTTTATACAAAGAATAAGCCAAAGAATCGAATTCCGCACACACCAGTCTGTTGTCATGCTACTTCATGGCTCCACTCACGTTTGCTGTCCAGGCGAGGAAAGTTATTAAAAGCCAAATCTCATACTCATTAATTATTCACGAGACAACCAGCCAATCCAATTGCGTTGATTTAGTCATATGATGATACAGGAAAACAGGTCTAGTCTGTCGAAAAGCCGGGGAGGGTTTTGAAATCAGCAGGGAAGAGCTGGGGCGGAAGTGTTGAAGTCCAAAGGATGAATTAATTCAGTTCGGGGAATTGGATCCCTGAACTGAATTAATTTTGATGCAGTCCTTGGACTGGTATTTATTTATTTTTTACTTACTTACTTGCTTGCACAAACTAACAAACGAAGACGTAAACCCAAGATACTGCGGGCTATCTGTTGTAAACGAAGAACAGTGCTTCGAAAAAATTGAAAGATGACGGGACTTTTTTTTTGCTCCAAACAAGTTGGATTTTCCACCAAAATCGTATATCTCAGTATTTTATAAACCGAGTGTACATTAGTCATTTCGTTATTGATAAAGAGCAACATTTCAATTTTACTCCGTAAACGCGATGGCCGCGCGATAGAGCTCCATACATTCCTTCGTACGGACCTCACAAGGTCAAAATGGCGGGACTTTTTTTAAATTCCACAAATATTTTAGCATTTCTAGATAGCACAATAACCAAATGATTGGCCCACGAAATTTTAGGCTTTGGAATCCGAAATCCAGCACTCTGGAATCCGGAATCCAGGCCTTGCAATACGTTATGGTGTCTGTTAATGCATGCGCTTTCGTCAATTGTTTTTAATCACGCTAGTTATATGTACCAGGGACACCTTCCTAATTATACTGGCAAGTATATCAAATATAATTTTCAGAGAAATTATCTGAAAATTAACGATATGGAATCCGGAATCCGCAATACAAAAGTTTTGGAATCCGGAACCCAGACCCTTGGAATCCGTAATCCAGAGTCTCGGAATACGGAATCCAGCGCTTGGAATCCGGAATCCACCATAAGTCCGGATTCCCTTACATGGGGTGATAGCATATTTGGCCATCAGAAAAAATCTGTTAACATTTGGTCAGCTACATACAAATTATGTCTCAACAACACGGTTTTTGGATCTTTCCTCAAAATAATGACTATCTAGGCAAAAAACAGAAGTGGATTCAGTTAATTCAACTATTCACGGACTGTATTTTATGGTTTAGATTGAATTCTATTGAAAAAAACCACCGTACTTTTTGAGTTGAATGTACGCTATTGGATGTATTACAAGGGAAAATGCATGACATAACCGGGGTCAAGCTAGAAAATCGTCTCTCCTTGAAATAAAACAGGACCTGTCAAAAATGAAAACCCCGGGCTTTTCTGAACAATTTGGTATATAATTCATAGGAATTTGTTAAAATTTAGAACCGTATTTTTGCTGATTTTATAAGCTCATACTATCTGTTGGCTATACATTCGCCTCTTATGGTTTCTTAGGTTTCGTAGCCTCGAAAACACGCTCACTACGGTAGTTTGCCTTTGCAAATCAAAAGGTTGTGCTTAAAAGTAAAGCTATAAAGCACAAGTAAACTGTTACAAAACATCCTAAATGACCGGAAATGACGGAAAAGGACCGAAAAGAGCAAATATTCCAAATGTATGGGCATTTTTTCCAATGATGCCTTAAACCAAAGTCTTACCTTGTCATTGTTGTCTGACTTTCCTAGATCAAAAAAAAAACAAAACAAACTCGTCGTTGTTTTGTCATTGAATCGCATAGTGACTAAAACTGAATGGATAATGAACCATTCGCTAAGTTAGCAAGGGCGGATCCAGGGGGAAGGTCGAGGGGGTCGCGACCCCCCTATCATTCCTGAGGTCAAATGGGTTTCTTGTGGTAAAAATGCGACTGGGATTCCTTTGCCCACAAAATTTACCCCTGAGACCCCCCCTTCAAAAAAACCCTGGATCCGCCCTTGGTTAGTATCGTTTTTACAAACTATTTAGAACATTCATTGCAACATTATTTGAAGAGTTGATGTACTTTGATGTTTTCTTTTAATATTGCAAATCATTTACCATTTGGTTTGGATATAAGTCTCTTAATCTGAATTAATGTTAAACATTTGTAGGATTTTAATGCTTTCAAAGTGGTTGGATGACCGAGGTCAACATTAACAGCTAAATTCTCTAGAGAAAGCGTCTCGAACAAAAACTTTAAAACTTTAATGATTGGGTTGTTTATTTACTAAGGTGTATATATCTTGATTGAGTTCGATAATGTATCATCACGTGCTGCTGTCAGGTCTTGATCTATGAACATTCCCCACCAACAATCCTTCTGACCAAAGCGTCAAGTTGTCGAACGTCTCTCCCTCTCCATTTCTTAACAAATGCACTGTTATCCAGAATGAACTTGCCAGACTTGTCTCGTCCCATCACCAACAAGATGTCACCTTTTTGGAGTCTGGGACTATTACACATACCTCTCTTGCGCAATTCGATGACCTGTCGGCTCTTTAGTACGGTATTTCCTTGTTTGATGACTTGTATAACCTTAACGTCGTACGTCAGCCACGTATTTTGTTCATCTACAAGAAGTACCTCGACCTTGATTGCTAAAACCAAAAACCACACAAATTATTTGACATAAAAAGTTTAACCATTCATAAAAATCATCCTGAGCCTTGGGGATGCAGTTCATTGTGCCCGCGCTCACATAAATAGCAGTGAAGCTCATTTCTGTATTTTGTTCTTTAAAAAAGAAAAATCTAAAATAATTAAAGTAGCCGCCATCTTGATATTTTCAGCCTGCATTTATGCGGTATCACGATGACGTCATCACTCATTTTCATATTTGCATAAGTACATCCCAATGACTCGTGTTCATGATGACATGCATTAGTAAAAATATACAAGTGATTTTAGAAAATCTCGCGCTCTGATTGGTCGATAATCACACGATATCACACGATAATCACCTCGAGCGATAATCCAAAATGGCGGCCAGCAGGGCGCTAATAAGCGCCCTGGCGGCCAGCCGCTTTGCTGCAGTTACCGGAAAAAAATTTCTTTTATCTTCATTTTTTTCCTTTTTTTGAAGGATTACCTGTGTATTTATACCTCAGTGACTCGCGTCTCGGTAAATATTCCCCGATATTCACTTCGCCTTCGACGAATAATTGTTAAATAATATTATCCATTTTCCTTGAAAACAAATAACCAAATGTATCTATGAAAAATTCAAAAAACCTCTCGTTGAAAATACCGTTGCCTTGGAAACATTAACTATCAATGTTTAACTTACAACCACAACAATATTATATGATAGAGTTTAGGAAAAGTCATTCAGTTTTATTACCTTTTGTTCAGACGCTAAAACGTTATTCAGCATCAAAATAAGCGCGGGCACAATCACAACCTCCCTTACCCAGGCTAAATCGGCTTTAAAAATCTTTAACCTGACAGCCTAAGCTTACCATAGTTATACATGCTGCATACTTGTCGAACCAGTTTATTCAGGTTACTGATGCTTGGGTTTGGGGCTGTGCATTTATCTGCAAATTATTGAAAGAGATGATTCATTAAATGAAACAATTCCTTTTATAAACGAATGCCATCTAAAAAATAAAATGGTTAATTGGACCTGATTCATTCATCGTTTGGAGGATGATACATACGTCTGGGACATCATTCAATTAATGATTCACCCCATCCCAGGTCCCACTCAAACCAGTACTTCCCACTATAATCACCACGGCTGGACAAGGCAACACAACATTATGGTCACCCTAACCTTAACCCTAACCAGTACTTCCCACTATAACCACCAAGGCTGGACAAGACAGCACACCCTTATGGTCACCCTAACCCTAACCATTTTCACAGGCGAGAATTTCCAACTTTATACTAATCATATCTCCCATTTTTCTTACATGGCTTACAAGTTTTGATGCAGATAAGCTCCAAATACCTTTATTTTTGCTTTCTTAAATGCAACTTTAACTTTGTGTTTGTTTGTTTTTAAGAAGCACAACTAAGCACTAACCTTGAGTACATTTACAAGACTTTCCTTCGCAGCTGCCCATGATAAGGGAAGTCTTCTCCGAGCTATAGAATTTAATGCAGGCCTCATCGGGTTCGTAGTAGTTGTAGACTTTCACAGGGACAGGATAAACGGCATCAACGGCGATTATGGGCGATACCTTGAGTGCCACGCAAACTTGCCTTGCACTATCAATCTACAAGATTAATTAAGATTGATTTTATAAAATTTATTATCAACTCATTAAAACTTATTTCTTTGACACAAAATCCCTAATCCAGTGTAGTGGTGACATTTGCTGCTATTTTCAATTAAAAAGGAAAGCGATAGGAAACATATAGTTTTTACTTCACGATGTTTCGGTGTCAACATGACTCCATTATCATGTCATAGCGAATTACAAGTACACTGGTTTAAGATCAATCGAATTAACATAAAATTAATCATTTTTAATTACAAATCTATAAGTGTTTGTTTGAGTCTTGACTTCAGCTCAGTTTCCTATATTCTGTATACTGTAAGTTCTTAATCTTGTTGAGTCAGCTTACAATAACAAGAGACTTTTCTTTTAGCCTTTGGGTTTTGAAAAAAGGGAGATATAAAAAAATCTTTGCAAATAGGCGTCATTTTACTTCCACTATCAAAATTCTTCGCGAATTTTCTTTCTTATTTAAATTTGTGCATTCCCTCATGAGAATAGTAAGACAATGGGTGCTAATTAACTGAACAGATGAAAGTGTGCAAGGGATTCTGGTAATCAGTTGTAGTTAATGACTCCATATTGTAAGTGTACAATGTAATTATGCCAACTGCACTTTACAGTTACAATGATAAAACACTCACCTCATCCAAATAAAACACAATTGATCTTTGGGAAAGTTCGTAATTAGCAATGGTTCCGTTATTCTTTCGCAACAGCTGAAGAAGAAAAAACATTAAAGAGCAGCAAGTTAGTGAAATATATTCTTATGCGTGACGTATTTGATGGCACATAAGCATACATCTAGTTTTAGAAAGGTTGTCCTAGGCAAAGAAAATAGGTGATCGGATATACCAAGATGGTAAGGAATTATGGGCATACTTCTAAACACGAATCTGAATTAAGGGGTTTAAATGGTTTCGTCGACCACGAACAGCACTAAATAACAACTCAACTCAGTTCAACTATTCTTGGATCTTGGAATGACCTATATTTTTATCGTTTTTTGTCTATCATCTTGAGACCCGACAATTGTTTTTGAAATAAGTGTATTTTCATCCCAAGCAACAGCTTTGTTTATAGCTAGGATGGCGTCAAGATATGAATATATCTAGCAAGAACATGCAATGGAAACTGAGTATTTGTCAGCGTTTCAAGTTTGTAAATACTATCCCGGGCAGTTCTGTCATCTTTGCTACCTCCAAAGAGATATATATCATTCAAATGTAGTGGAAGTCAATTGTTGTGGCCAAGAAATAAATGCAGGCAGAATTAAATGAGGCAACGACAACCACGGAAACCACTAAATCGTCTACACTTTATAGTTCTTGCTTATGAATGAATGCTTTGATCTAGTTATATTTGCCTTATCACTTTATAGACTACGATCAATATTACCATGCTTCCAGTATGGCTTCATGTGCACAAGTGAATAAATGCAATTACGATTATCAGAAGAAATCTATGCAATGTCTTACCTGCTTCACTGAGTTGATGTCCACTTCGTATCCGGTAAGTAATCCGACGTCTATAATAGACATTCCTGTTTTACCAGGTTTTTTATATCTTTAATAGAACGCATAAGAATTAATTGAAATTTGAAATAAATAATATATAAAACACTAATATCAAAGTTAAAGAAGTAAATATTGAACATAAAATCAAGAAAAAGAAGATGTCAGCGATCCATATCATATCAATGATATCATCTATCCATCCCTTTCCCCAACCATACACATAAAAGTGACAGATGTATATTTGCATATGCTCATAACTTACTGTGCACAAACTCTTATGATAAGGGGTTTTCCTTTGTCCGACTGCTGGTTAGGCTTCTTGTTTTTCTTAGGTCTCTTGTTTTTCTTAGGTCTCTTGTTTTTATTTCCCTTCCTGTTATTGTTCCCCTTCTTGTTTTTGTTTCCCTTGTTGTTTTTGTTTCCCTTGTTGTTTTTGTTAGACTTCTTGCTTTTCTTAGGCTTCTTGTTTTTGTTAGGCTTATTCCTATTTTTCTTGTTCTTTTTGATGTTCTTCTTGCCTCTTGGTTTTCTTGTGGGTGCAAGTGCTGGAGCATCATTCAGTGGTAATCTTGTCAGTGTTCGTCCATTGCCATCTTCACTTACTGTAACACTCACCATGAAGTCGCACCGATCTTTTCTCGTTGATGGAACATTATACTTCACGTCGACCTGATAAAACAGTAACACCGACTATTTCACAACAATGTATACAATACATTTATATACATTAGAGTCCATGTCACTGACCTGCATTTGTGCAACACCTGTACCAACAGTATCTACATATATGTTTCCTCCTAAGTAGTCGAAAATCTAAAATGGGAAAATAAAATATCTATAGCTTGACGGAAATCAACAGTAGCAGCTTTTTGGCGCATCGTGATTTCGTAATAGGATAGAATCGTCAAATCCAATAGAAAATTCAACAAAATTTGCTCCTAGCGAAACAGTTTAATCTAAAATGGCCTGGTTTTCAGATATAATATGCGTTAATATGTACTAAAAAATATTCTGAGCGTTTGCTGGCTATTCTACTTCTCTTCGTGGATTGATACGGGTTTTAGAACAATTTTCGGTGAATTTGCGTTGATTTGGGCCCCTCCGACGACCATGATCCTTTGCGTTTAAACAATAAATTGTTGAAGATTGTTTTCATGTGACGTCATAGTGAAATAGGGCAATTGATGTTTGTTTAGTTTTTATTTGTTTTGATTTATTATTTCGCTTTTCAATGGTCTAGTATCCATTAATGAAATTTACTGAAACCTTTATGGATGTAATTTCACTTCCGGTCAATCAAAGTTCAAGAGCCTCGTTTTCGTTTGCGCAGACGCTTGTATAAACGAGATAAGTCGCTAGTTGAGCGACCGCCAAGGAAAAAGGAGCGAAAAATCGGTACGACTTATAGAATCAGTCTAATCAAAGCTTTTCTTTGTGTAATTTTACGCAGCCTCCATAAAGCATTATAAACACTTATAAATGATACCATGAATTTTACGAAATACAAGTTAATCTATTTATGAATAAATGATAGACTTACATCAACTGATTGCTGTAATAAGGCATTTTCCTTGTTTATCCTGAGTTGCCTGTGCAACTTCACTCGGCCCAGCTCTGATTTGATTGTGACTTTCAGGTCTAGCTTTGATCCCGCTGTTTGCTCACTGTAAACTGCCAGGGATTGAAGTGCCACGCATGTATCCTGAAAAAAAAGAAATAAAAAACATCAGGTTTAATATAATTGTTTTGTATTCGCGTTTGACTGCTCATATCATTCGATATTCTTTTTCTTCTACGGCTGAGATTCGCCAGATCCCTCCCCCCCCAAATAATTGAGAAACGATTTGTGCCCAATAATATGGTATGTTGAACATGTGTATGGGTTCCCAATAACAGCAATTACCATGTTGATTTTAGCATGCAGAGGGATAAAACCTCAGGACAGACCTCGGGGAAAAATCTTCGTGGCAAGATAGGGAACAATACATCAAATAAACTCTATGCATATGTGGTGTACCCAGGAATGGAACCCGCGATACGACCCGTAGGACTCACACAGGTGTAAGGAACCCGCGTCCGACCCATAGGACATGAAAGTGAATTTCGTTTGCTAAGTGCTAAGACAACACAGGATAAGTTATCAAGCCATTGAACAAAGAATATGTTATCAAGCCGTTAAACACATAATATCTGATCAAGCCCTTATGTAAAGAATGGAACAATCTAAATGATTATATTAAACAATATATACTCTAAGATTTTCCTGTTTATATCCAATTTCGTTTAAAGCTTTTCAATACATGCAATATACAATTTTACTTTTTTTCAAAACTCCATTTTGTCACATAGCTCATACTGGTTAACATAAGTGATACTCACAGTAGTGGACTGAAATCCTCCGCCTGAATTTTTTTGCTCTGTCAGCCAGATTACAATAGGTCCTGCGTACTTTAGTCGATTCATTTTGACTTGAGCCAGCAACGCGTATGCAGCGGTCTCTATGTTGAGCGCATGACCACCAGCATTCCAGTGACGGCTAGAGGTCGCTAAATTATGCAATGGACTATGTCAGTAAAACATTATTACTGCTACATTTATCAATCCACTGATATTTATTACTTACCTGAATTGTACAGAGCGAGTTGTACCAGCTGATCATTAGCTCTGATTCTTGCCGGGCTGTTTGCCATCGCTAACGCATACGTTGTAAGAGCCAAATGGTAAGGTTTGTTGTTAATGTTCGCCATATTATTTTCAAGAAAAGTAATAGCTCTCGTGATGGCAGCTGTTTTAAGCTAAAAACATAGCAAAAATAGATAAATAACAGATATCTATTAATCTTAGTAGATAACAATATTATTATTATTATCATTATTATTATTATGACACTGCATTTTAATTATATTATATTATTATCATCATTTGTTATCGTGTTCTCTCACCATCTCCAGTGTTTGTCATTATCATCATCATCATTACTATTATTATATTATTTAACAGATCAAAAACAGTTTTCCGTGTTTGATACTCTGATCAAAACACGCGGGATGCTGAGAGAACACGAGAGGAGCGTAGGAAACCACGACGCGTAGCGGAGTATCAAACACGGAAAACTGTTTTTGATTTGTTTTATAAAATAACATACGCGCGAAAAGATCGAAAAAAGCAAAGTCTAAGTAAATTCTCCCTACGTGCCGTCTTATTCAAACTGACCAATGAGCGCACGCGATAGATTAGAAATGGCGACAGCGTGTTTTGATACAACATGGTTTTCGACCAATCATAGCGCGTAGTATCCCAATTATTTTATAATATAAAATATAATATTATTATCATCATTTATTATCGTGTTCTCTCAACATCCCAAGTGTTTGTTGTTAAATGATATTAAACTCAAACGGGATTTCTTATTTATACAACTCTGACCATAACGAGTCTTTCAAGATTTTGAACTTGATGATGTTGATAATGGTGAGTGAGTGGGTGAAAATAAAGCAATAACATAAATCAAAACATTTATCAATCAGAATAAAGAATTCAAACCTACCAAGCCGTTGCATTTACATTCCATTAGAGCGGTGACCACGAATGCTGTCATTGCAATGTCGCTATGACTTTGATACGCACCACCCTAAATAAACCAAACAGCATTAGATGGTATGACACTACACTGAATAAACCAAACAGCATAAGATGGTATGACACCACCCTGAATAAACCAAATAGTGTATTCCAAGACCCAAGTGCATTGTGGGTCATTGTGACATTGTCTAAAGTAGGATTAAAAATAATTATTTATTCTATTTTTAGTGTATTTCATCTGAAACAATATGCTAACTACATGTGGAGAGTTAATTGCCGTATACTTACTTTTTATTTCAAATTAACTAGACCCATAATGCCTGTTGGTTCAGTATGCAGTATTCAGTATTCAACCTTTTTTGAAATAGCTGAATATACTTCAATAAAATAAACAGCATTAGAAACTACACTTCCATAAACCAAAATGCTGTTATTGATATCACTGCACGACTAAGTACTGATCATCAATAATGACAAACGTTTTGTTAAAAACCACCAACATGATCGCGATAAGGTAAGGAGCAAAATAATCAATTTAACCATGCATTCAATTTCTTGGCAATCAAATGATTTATCATTTTATCATGATTTATGATTGAACCTTTTAATCGATAACTCACCACCATCTCTCTATGAATTACAGCCCTCATTTCTGGGAAGGCACCATCTGCACGTTGGTTTTGAACCAGCCAGTCAACAGACAGACATAGGAGATCCTGGTCAATCTGCACGCCATCAAACCTACTGGCTTGACAAAATACTTTAAGAACGAAAGCTGTCAGCCTGTAAACGTAAGAAAATTTAACGAAATTGAGTTAGTGTTACTGTCGATGAATAGTGATATGAGAGGTGCAAGGTAAATATATCATACCATGTACTGCCAGGACGACTTTCTCCCCATGCACTAAACGAATGATCAGATCGTCGATAGTTGAGTTCACGTTGATAGCCTAGTAAAACAAGAACAAGAATTTAAATATATATATTTGATTTATTGTAAATGGTATTCAAACTCAATCCTACCTGACTGGATAAACTTGTATGCTTTCTCCTCAACGCTTGCTGTTACTTGTCTAGTGTTGGTGAGGTACTGTAGGACGTACACATTGGGGGACATGTATATCATGGTTTGTTCACCACATCCAGTGGGCATGCGCAAAAGGCTCTCTAGTCCTCCTTTGATCAGATTAGTGACAACTGGTCCAATCATATTACCTACGGTCACAGGAAAAAAGTTATGCCACAGTAATTAGAGAAAATAACAAGCCAGGAAAACAAACAAACAAAAGGAAACGAGGTGTGCGATCAAACGACGAAATGACAGGCAAGTAGATGCTTAGACTAAACTATTTCATGGGTTAAGTCCTTGACTGACGCATTAAAATGTTTTTGGTAAATCCGACTATTAGTTACAAATCTCACTAACCGGTAAAGTGAATCATGGCGCTAATAGATTCTTCTATGCTGTCTTTAGGTACTTTAACTAGAATATTATCAAACTGCGTGTTTTTCGATCTATCAAATGTACCTGCAAATAAAAGATTGAATATCACGGTTATTACTGAAAAAGCGTAAATCAGCTATCATTGCCATTTATAAAGTATTGATATCCTGTAGGACAGGCTTAGTTTTCGTACTCATGAAAAAAGAAGAAAAGGAATAGTGAGCTTTCCTACAATGTCGGTGGAATGTTGTTTTCGTTTTCTATTTTTCGCGGTTTATTCACATTCACATTCCTTGAATCAAAATTAGTGTCAAACATTTTTGATGAGTAGTTTCACTGATAACATGTACATATCGCTTTGTACTCACGTTCACTGGGAAAGGTTGCGTTTTTTGTTTTATTCAAGTCTTGATTTCCTTCAGAAGCCTGTTTTCTGTCTTTCAACACACCTGAAGAAAAGCGCAAACAAAATTTGTGACGCACTTTTTATAACTGCAGAAAACTGCTTTAATAAATTCTAATAGGTATTTACTGTGCGACTAGGCTTTTGTACTGAAGGGCAAACTCATTGTATTTCTACATAGTAAGACACCATACTGGAATTATACGTAAAAGAATATTGTGGTGTTGTGTTGCTCTTTTTGCCTCGTATTGTTTAGCATACTTTCATAGTCTTATACTTGCCCGAGGTTTCGAAATGAATAATATATATTACAGATTTTTTCTTCATGTAAATTGGGCACCCTGTGGCACAACACGAAGTTTTGATTGACATTGTATCAAACATACCTTGAGGATCAAGAACATATGACTGGGTCTTGCGCTTCTCGACTCCCTCAGGCTGAAACAACAATTGATTGTATCAAAATGTCTAACCAGACAATTAACGTACTACCACATGACTGACCATCTAGCATACAGACATGCTACCACATGACTGACCATCTAGTATATAGACATACTACCACATGACTGACCATCTAGTATACAGACATACTACCACATGACTGACCATCTAGTATACAGACATGCTACCACATGACTGACCATCTAGTATACAGACGTACTACCACATGACTGACCATCTAGTATACAGACGTACTACCACATGACTGACCATCTAGTATACAGACATACTACCACATGACTGACCATCTAGTATACAGACGTACTACAACATGACTGACCATCTAGTATACAGACATACTACCACATGACTGACCATCTAGTATACAGACATGCTACCACATGACTGACCATCTAGTACACAGACATGCTACCACATGACTGACCATCTAGTACACAGACATGCTACCACATGACTGATCATCTAGTACACAGACATGCTACCACATGACTGACCATCTAGTATATAGACATGCTACCACATGACTGACCATCTAGTATACAGACATGCTACCACATGACTGACCATCTAGTATACAGACATGCTACCACATGACTGACCATCTAGTATACAGACATACTACAACATGACTGACCATCTAGTACACAGACATGCTACCACATGACTGACCATCTAGTATATAGACAATTATTGCCAATTAAAGAAACAGATCCAGGTTTGGTTTGAACAGGCTGTGTGCGTTTTACGTACTTTCGAACCACACCCCGGTCCCAGCTTTAGTGGCTAACAGAAGAATACACCAGGTGCAATCTCACACGTTCTTTTGTAACCAAAAACTGGAATACGAGAAAATCTGCTTAATTTATTAACCTAGTAACTGAAGGTGACATACTTACAACTACAAGGAGTTTTTTCTCGACAATATCGACTTTAAAAGCTCTAGAATCGAGGACAGCAACTTTTATGGGGACCAATCCGTACTTGATAGGTACGATGGCTATGGGCAATGACAACGAACCACCGGCCTTCACTTTGACTCCATCTTTATTAGTCAGTAGTACTCTTTCATCAGAAGGAGCAGCTGAACAGAACCCCTCGTTTCCGAAAAGGTAAAACTTTACCTATTGAAAATAAAGGGAATTTATTATCAATTCAAATTAAAATCTATCATAAAGTGTAAAAATGTAAACGCGTTGAGAAGGCTTGCTTCATTCTCTTCTCTGATTGGCTGAATATAAGAATTATGTTCTGTGATTGGTTCTTTCAAAAAGATGCGATTAAGAGCTCAAAAGGATGCGATTAAGATCTCCTAATGATGCGATTTGGGAATTAATCGCACTCCTTTGAACCAGTCAGATTGCAAGATTTGGTAGTGATTACAAAAAGAATATGATTTATTTGTTAATTGTGTGTTAACATCTGTGACATATTTCTCAATTCTTAAAGATCTTTTTGAAATCAGTAAGTAAAAGCCTGTATAAAATAACTGTTATAAATTGGAGGCGCGTGCTTTTTGAGAGCACACTGTACGCGCGAGCACTTTCTCTTCATTCATATCCAAAAAAAACAAACAACAACAACCAATTATTGTTATTTGTATTTTAAAAAATAAATAAAAATAAGCAAACTCTCTTTCTGTGCTGTACTGTGTGCAGGTATAAAGCACTTGGGGATAAGCACAACACTCGATAATTATTTAAGAGCACTCTACTAAGCTTCGTGCCTCTCCTAACACCACTCTTGTGTGCTACCAAGCAAAGCGTGCTTCATAACTGCACACAAAACACGCACGCGTTTTTCATTTCTTCCAGTAAAAGATCAAGAACTGACCGCTGTTTCTTCTTTGTTGTAATTATATACAGTGGCTAGGATTGATATCTGTTCGCCAAGTTGAGCAGAGTATGGCATCGTGAAACGCATGAAGAAAGGTTTAAAGGTTTTTATATGTAACGGCTTTGCAATTCCAAATCCTGAGGTGTTAGAAACAGCAACAGCCTGTACAACCCAACTTGTGATGGTATGTGGTAAGGTTGCTTCTAGCATTGCCCTGCCACATTGGTCCTTTTGCAAGTATTTCTGGCAATCAATGTGATTTTCTTCATCTCTGGAAAAATAGAAGCCCATGACATTTTTCTTGAGTAAAAAAATATAATATAAAACTGGTCCTATTGACAAATCTTGTCTTTTCTACGGTTCAAGGGGTTTTTAATTTCTCCGCTTTCTCTTAAGGTGGAACCAAACTAATTCAGAGCGAATTTTGGATAATTTTATTCTCGCTCGCTTCGCAAAACAAATGCGTCAATTTAACTGTATCTTTCATATAATGTGCTTGGATTATTCTAGATTCAAACAGTGTATTTCATTTTAAGATTTTTTAAATATTTAGCCTATTACGGCCGAAAATCAAACAGTGCTATTTTTAGTTTTTGGCTTTTTTCTCCTCATCCCCAGGTACGATTTTTCTAAAATTTTCAGAATCATATTATCTAGCACTATTGCAGCCTGTGTATAAATTTGGATGGAAAGTCTTGGGCAGAAAAAAAGTTATGACGCCGCTTGAAAATTCGATCCAAAATTTGAAGCATATAAGACACCGCGCTGTAGAAACACCACCATTAAATAGATTGCCTTGAAGTTTTCACATATCTATTTCCAAGTATTGCGGATGAGCCTTACGAAAAATCAGCATCAAATCTTAAAAACTCATTGAATAAATGTTTTTTTACTAATTGCCGTTGTAAACCTCAAATATTAGAGTTTTGCTAAAAATCACATTTTCGCCTTTTTCTTCAAAACGTCTCAAGTTTTTTCTTTAAACTTCCTACATCGATAGACCAGAGCTTTATCTAGATGGTAGTAAAATTTCTACAGCTCGTCCTATCCACATTTTGGAGAAAACATTTTTGAAAGGGAGGTGAATTAGCTTGGTTCCACCTTAACTGCAAAAGTCCTTAGCCGTGCGTTTCTCCGCGTCCTCTTATTAGAAATATTTTGAAGACTTATCTGCCTTACCCTATAACCTTTTCTTCGTAAATCCAAGTCTCTGGAAAATAGCTTCGTACTTGAGTCATCTCGATTAGTTCGTCGTCCGAGGGGCCGGCAAAGTCTCCAAAATCTCCAAAATCTCCACTTCTCGCTAAAGCCCCCATGTCTACATCCAACCAGATAAAAACACAACAATCATTATTTGAAATATGTTTAAAGAATTTTTGTTATTATTATTTGTGGCTTGATTAACTTAGTCAAATTCAATTAGCGATCTTTCCTCAATGCTGCGTTCTGATTGCAAAACATGCTCACTTTGGAGGACAAAACAAAAGAATTTCATCTCCTGAGAATCTTAAACTATCGTAATGTCCTCCAGCTTGAGCAGACAGGGTCTATTGACTAATGGTCTATTGACCATTCGGGCTAAAGGACTAAATGCTAAATAGCCGTTGTACCTTTGGCTCCAAATCTCCTTACGCAACACTTTAAAAAATGCCTTATGCATTCCCGCAGTTTCTGGCCCGTGTATTCAGGAACGTCTAAATCGTATACTCGTCTGATGCAGCTTCTTTGGTTTTCGTCAGTGGCATTGCCTAACTTGCAGCAAAACGTCTGGGGATCTAAATCTGAATCTGAAGATAGTAAAGATAATAATATTGGTAATGACGGTTGATGAAATTGTTAGTGATGGCCATGATGAGTAATGGTGAATAAAGATGAGGTTTAATTGAAATCAGTTTGGGGTAAATATTTCCTACATTGATAATAGTGTTTGTGGCTGTTAGATCACTATACAATATGACCCGCAAGGTCCTGATCGTACGCGCGCTGTATTTATCAATTTTAGCTGGATTTTTCAGTCTATTTTATAACAAAAATTGGCTCACATGATAAAATGCTTATTGACTAAGTTAGGTCGGGCCAGGTGCGAAAATATTTGGTTCTAGGTCATGCCATATGGACCTTGCTGCGCTTGGTCTGTATACGCCATGCTTAATGTCCAATATATTTCATTCAGTCAATAAGTACATATTACTTTCATAAATGTAACTATTAGTTTATTAGCAGTAAATGGCTTACTCTGGTTGACAGATCTTTTTTGTCTCGGTAGAGAGTCGTCACATTTAAAATCTATAACATCAAAATAAAAATAAAAAACGCTTTCACATTCCCCGTTTGATAGAATAGGAAACTGAAGATACTGAAGAAACTCAAGGAATGAATTATAACGGATCATGGAATGAATGACGAGCAAATGGATGAAGGGGGACTAGTACGATAGTCTTCCTAACGTAATTCTGCTTTATCTGTAATGAATTACATTAGGACTGAACTTTTAAAAGAGTCAGTGACATACTCAACACTTATCATTGCTCCATACATTTCTGTGTAAATAACGTCTTGATATATAGTTTACTTGTATTAATCTCAAAGGCCCGCGGAGGGACTCATAACGTACATTACATAACAATTGTTTCGTCTCTTTTCTATAATGCTGAGTATGAAACAAAGGGATATTTTGATCACAAAATACAAAGAAACGTATAGAGCAGGTACATGTTGCGTCATAGCCGCCATCTTAGTTGACGATAACAAAGCATTCATCATTAACTTCTCTTGTTAGATCAACCAACATGGCGGCTGTTTCATAGTTATTCATATCTCAAGGGATTTTGAGTCACATGGCTACACACATTCTATAGAGCGATCAGTTTAGTGTTGAGTAGATGACGTCACAGACTCCAATAAAATTTGCACTGAAAAAATATAACTCTTCCCATCGGGATATTAAGGAAATTTGTATAGCTGATTTGAAATTCAGACAATTTTCGTACTAAATGAATGATGAAAACCTCATAGACTAGCTGGTACTACCTTGTCGTCCAGGGATTGCGAGTGATGGAGCAATAACAGCAATGCCAGCATTCTAAAACCATATAACTGTATGTAAGTATTCTTAATATTATTTCGGGTTTAACTCTTAAATCAGAATATGAATCATTGCAGGTTATATACAGGCTTAAACTTAATTGTTGTTTGGTATTGAAGGATTACCTTAAAAACTCCTTGCGTATCTTTGCCACTTCCAACTCCGCATCCAAGATCGAGATTCTCTAGCTCGTCAAACACCTATATAAACAAGTGATTCTATCTTTAGAAAAGACTCGTAAACAAACTGTTAGCTTAGCACTGAATGCTCGAGATGTTCATAATATTGTTTTTTGTAAGGGGACAACAAGTCAGCGTCGATCAATTATCATTTATGCATAGCAACGGTTGTTTAAGAGCACATACGAAGACTAGAGGTACTTACACGCTTTGGAGTTAATCTATTATCATTGCGCAATAAGTAGACACTCTGGTCAACCCCGAGGATCCCTACACGAGTGCCTTTTTTCCCCAGTACGTTCACAGTATACTCCAGTGCTGGAAATCTGGTGATTTCGTGCTCGTTGTCTTTGATTTGAATCTGAAATGATGAAAATTAGTTTAACATCTTTCATAAGCAGATCCCCAACTTTTTACCATTATGCATAACCATAATTAATACGATCGGGGACACACACCCCTACTGACAAGAAACTAACCTGGTTTGGTAAAGAATCGTCGACTTCCAATAAGATGGAATCAGCAATCACTTCTCCGCCTGATGATATGTAATACGCAACCAAGCGAGCAGATGGTGACATCATACTTGTAACTTGAAAACTTATTGTTGCCGACACACCAAACTTCTTAACTACGACATTATGGACAACGATTTGCCCTCGAGATACGACCTTGAAAAAATTGTTGATCGATGGCATCTGGTTAGTTGAAAGCTTTAAAATGCAAAAAATAATTTTCAATTGTGTACAGAGTACGCACCATGTACGAAAGTTTATCAACTTTGCCGGAACTGAGAAATGCGTCACAAAAGACGGTCCTGCCAACCTATGTCAAGAAAAGAGGTATACATGAATGATGCAAGAGGAATCTTGAGTGTGGTCAGTCGACAACCATGACAGCTTTTCTGTGTCTTTACTGATATGGTTTGAATGTTAGAGGACACATAATAAGGCATATTTTAATGAAAATTTATCTCCTCAAAATTGAACGATTAGCAAGTAAAAACAAGAGTGTGAGAAGAAGCTGTTAGCCAAGAGACCATCGGTTACCTTAAAATTCACAGTAAAACAAAACAAACAAAAAACAAAAAAAACAAACAAACAACCAAACACATGTACTGCACAAGTGTGGAAATACCCGGCAAAACAATCTAAAAAATTGGAAACCGCACTATAGAATCAAGCAATTCAATAACTCTTTAAAGTATCCGTTTGCCTGTACTAACATATTCAAAGAGCGAAGTCTCCAAACAAGAAAAACTTTAGTAGAGAGGAAGAGATATTAAGCTCGTGAGATAACAACAAATATTGAAGTCCTTTAAAAAGTAAGGATGATAAATAAACAGCATGAGCTACTCCAAGAACATCATTATAGAGAGAAGAGTCGAGTGGTGAAAGTAATGTTAAAAGAACGTGCCTATAGATAATAGATGAGAGAAGAATATAGACCTGATAGCTAGCCACCAAAGAGACGGAGATGAACAAACTACTTATGTATGTACTTATGGATCGAAACCTTTATAAACAGTTTTAAATCATTAAATCCAGAGACAACAGTAGAAGTGTACTTACTCTAACAGGCTTCGTCTGTCTCAACATCAAATATTCATTACTTTTGGACGTGTAAACACGCGTTATTAGTTCCTTGACAGCATTCTGGTTCAGCGGTAAACCTTTTTCAGCTGTTTCTACCTGTAACAAGGGTTCAAAATTGATCACTACATGAATAATACATGTAATATATTTAATACCCAAATCAACAGTATTTCCGAAGTTAGTTTACCTTGACTTTAAGTGTCTTAACATCTCGTGGAATATCAATAACGAACTCTGCCTGACCGTTTGCTCCTGTTACATCTCTGTTCGCCTCATCTTTAATGTCATCCGCATGTCGACCAACGTCAGTCTCTGAACCGTCGCTTTTTATTGCCTTAGCGGAAATCCTGACATCGATGTTTGGCGCAGGCTTATCATCAGGATAAGACGCTATTACCTATGAACACAGAATGTACGGCAGAACTGTTAGTATCTACACAACATTTTTTTAATAATTAACAATTAGTAGCGCCGAATCGACTATTTACTCATAGAAAACGAGAACGAGTAGACTAATTGTTTTAGCATAAACCTACTAGCTAATATTATGGCATTGAAACAAAGAATGACGATGAAAACTTCGTTGAACAAAAAGACGGTCAACGGTCAACGGTCAACCGGCGGCACTGTTTTCATTCATATTTGCGAACAGTCGTCTCGAAGTCTTGATATATAAGCTTTTGGTCTATTTTTACTTTCAAAACCCTCTCTCCAATTTTTTTTTTTTTTTTTTTTGACCTTTTTATCTGTTCTTGGGAACTTTTCTAATTGAATGAGTGATAAACTGAACTGATTTATTCACAAATACTTCGTTGTCAGATTCAAAAATTGCATTTTTAGCAAAAATAGCAGAAAATTTGAAATATCTTATCTTGTGACTACATATGAAGTTGTTGATTATTTCTTCGGTTTTGAAGATATCTGAATGCGTTTTTTTTCAAATGCCCTTATCAAAAATTTCCTTATCCATCATTTTCAATATATTTTTACACTAAATTTGTAATGTCATTTTCAAATCGTAATCTTGGTAATACTGAAAAAAAGAACATTAATCTTTTGACAAGTACTCAAGAACATGTGAAATTTGAAGTTGAACGTACAAGCCAGTGTGATATGTAATATGTGTGTAAATTAGAAGTTCCACTACTTCAGTTCTCGTAGCATCGCCTGATTAAACATATGAATAGTTTCTTTTCCTTACCTTGACAGAAAACGGTAAGCCTGGTTTGAAGTATTTGGCTGTTTTGTAGAACTTGATGCGGTATTTAGAAGAGGAGAAAAAGATGGAGTTTTCTATTGCATGTTCAGTGATACCAGTCGATGATTCTGTTACATCAGCCTCGACTTCGAGACGCCTTCCTTCGGGAAACCAAATGTTGCCCGGTAAATCCATTATATGACGTCGTTTGATCGTTAATGTTGCAAAACCATCCAGAATCTAAGTTTGAAAACATTAGTAGGTAAACAAACAAACGAACGAACAAACGGACGGACGGACGGACGGACGGACGGACGAACGAAAAAAACAAACAAGCGAACGAACGATCAAAACAATCAACAATAGTCCCCTTCACAGTTCCCTGCACCATCTTGAAAGGTAGCCGTGCCTTTGCATCGACGCGAGACGAACGGTGAGCTTGCAATAGAGTCGTGTGAATAATTGTTCAAGGTGTTAAAAAAGGTATCTATTATTGCAAGCTCACCGTTCGTCTGGCTTCGATGCTTCATTTCAAGATGGCGCAGGGAACTGTGAAGGGGTCTATTAAAATCAAAACATACTCGCATTCTGAAGGAGCTTATAAGAATGGGTTCTTGCTTCATGCCAACAATTTTGATGCGAACTGCTAAAGTTCCTTCCACGGACTTTCCATGGGTATAACTTAAAGTAAAGCATCAAGACAGTATTAATTTAGGGAAAACGTTTTTCTTTTTCGATATCGTTATTCTTCGAATAAGAGGTTGAAAGAGGTAGAAAATACCTGCTTGCTATGCCCACAGTAATTGATATATCAGTAGGAAGTATCACTGAAGGACCGGTGATCTTGACGGAGAATGTTGGTAATACTATAAAGGTAATAGAAAAACTCTGATATCAATTCAATACTTGCATGCAACCAATGATAAAAATGATTCCAAAAAAGTTCTGCATTGAACTGAATTATCTTTAACACTGAAAAACGAATACGAAGCTGAGAGCTAATCTGCCGTTGAAGAATGGGCAATACATTTGCGTAGACAGGAACCGCGGCTCTCTTCCCAGTCCCCAGTTCATACGACGCATCAGCTACGACAGGTCTATAGCTTAAAGGCGTAGTTTTTAAAAAAAAATTAGAATTAATTTTGAAAAAATATTGAATTTCTATCGGTGGACGCGACATATCCAGACAAGATTTTCTATTCTTTTATATCATTTCTATTCGTCTTCATAATCTGATTGGATTCAGACCTTAAATATTGGTGATCGTTACATTCAGCATTTACATTTAATCAATTCTCGATTCCTGGAAACAGTTTATTGACAAGAGCTTTCACTACACTTGTGCTTCAGTATATTCAATCGATGTTGCTATGCTTTTCGTTTGTATGGTACTGTGACTTTTCTGTATCCAAAGGGGGGTCTCCCGGTTATTGGAGAAGCGCCCAGTCCCCACTCGTTTCTGACAACTCTTGCCTGGCCATTTTTGTAATGACATTTAGACAAAACTAAAGGTACATTACGGGACCCTCAAGTGGTTAGACTTTACATTACAACGTACCATATCCTCTGACTTCAAACTTGATCGATGTGTTGTGGATGAACTACAAATACAAGAAAAAGGTTCAAAGACTGACCAGGTACTTAGTCTCCAATGAAGAGACTTTTTAAAAATTGTAAGGAATGAGATCTCAATCAGTATGCAGTATATTTACCTGGTGCCCATAAAATGCTTGTACTGTCCAGTTACCATTAAGAACAAAATCCCCGAGGTCAAGTACTTTAGAAATAAAGCCTACAAGACATGAAAATATCCAAAACATATCCATTGACCTGTCTGTGAGACTTTCACTGGGGACTGTGAGTGATTAGATCATACGTACCTGTCTTCGTATCTAGATTCTTCCACTGCTGAACTCTTATGCCTTGTGGATTCTAAACCAAATAATGAGATACAAACTGTTGCTACTCATCACTTAATATGGCTGGATTATTAATATTCTATAGTTACACAATCCTGGTTTGAAGGGTATGCAATGCTAACAGACAGACAAGTATTATCAAACTACAGTGCACTACATACCTTAACAACCACCGTAATCTAGAAGAAGAAAAAACAAATCTCGTTAATGCATTATATATACCTATACTACTTAAAAGACATTGTCGTATAGAAATAAAATAATAATAAATAACAATAAGGAATTAATTAGATATTCATATTTTGTTGGTTCTAAAGCCCCATATATTGACGATAATAACTGGTTTAGTATATACTAACAAAATAATATCAAAGATGTCTGTCTATAGAAGCTGCTAATGCGTCGCCTCTTGCCAATGGTGTCGTATGTGAGTAGAGCTGTTTGTTGATTCTCTCCTGTGCATCGAGAGTTTTTCTCCGGGTTCTCCGGTTTTCTCCCTCTGCAGCAATCAACTTCTAAATTCTATGTTAGGATGTATTCTTGATAGGGTTACCTCACTCTCCTTTCGTACCATGAAGCAAATAAATTGGCAAATAAATATTTTTTCTAACAGTGGAATAATTACACTTGTTTTTCTTAAAACAATATATTCCTATTTGGCATTTTTGATATTAGTTTTTATTTTTATGAAACAAACAAGCAAACGGAAAGGTTTTCAGTTCAAAAATATAAATATTCAATCACTTCTAACATAATAGTTTGAAGGAATTAAGATGATAACCGACCTTTTTTGTGGTGGGCATAAGGTCAAAACCAAGCGGTATAACACGGATTTTGACTGAAAAAAATGACAATTCATATTAATTCAAACTATTAACTAATGCATACAAAAAAATATTGCTGTTATATACTGTTGTTGAGTGTCAAAATCCATTTTTTACGCTTTTCTCGATGGCTAAGAGGGTGCCACGTAAACATCACGTGAACATCACGTGAACATCAAGTGAACATCACGGCAGTCGTTCTGAGCGGGCAATGGTCCCTCGAAGACAATGTTCCCCTCGGCTTCGCCTCGGGACTTCGTCTCGGGACTTCGCCTCGGGAAACATGACCGTCTCGGGACCACAAATACACTGTTTCCCTCGGTCCCTGTCACTGTTATAATTGATAATGACATGACCAAGATTAATAATAATGTTATTAGCTCGGTTGTCAGTTGTGTCCATGATACTGACCACTTTGTTTCGGTGTGTAGATGGGTTTATCGGTTTGAATAAGGATAACGCCATCCTTGAAACTAAGCAGTATTTTGGTTTCCTCGTGGAATCGTAATGTTTGATCGTCAGATTTGGCAACGAGATAAACGTATTGTTTATCTAACGCTCCTTGGTCAGGAATGTCCTTAGGATCAACCTGTATGTCGAAGCAAAAGAACACTTCAATAAGGACCCTGGAACGAGGAAACTGAATTTAACGGTTGTGATATAACTGTACTGATCCGACGTATCGGACTTCGGTCTTTCGCTGGAGTAAGAGAGAAAATTAGGGTGACTAAAAGGAAACAGGATGATAAAATGTCACAAGAAAGAAAACATAAGGTATCAAACAAATGCCAAACCGCCGTTTATTCAGTGGAATAAATATGCACCATCACGTGACGGCAGCCATGTTAGATGGCAGAAACAATACAATCGTTTTACAGGAGACAAATTTAATTCCCGAGAGCATCTAACCACAGACTTTCAAAGCTGTATTATGGGCTCCGGCACGTGATGCAGGGTGCAAAGTCTCTAAACGTAATACTTTCTATCTTTGATGGCAAACGTACCCTGACTGTGAGGAACTGTGGAACATCTGATGAAAAAAGAAAATACAACCTGTCATTAAAGTCCGAAGACGATCATTAGGTCCGTTTTGTAAGATTAATATAAATCTCGAATTCTGATTGGTTGGGGGCAATTGCTTTACTGATTAAAGCACACACCACACGCGCACTTTTTAATGCGTCATTCATATCCAAGATAACGGCTACTCATGCTTGTTAAAATAAACAAAAACCATGCTGTGCTGTGTGCAGTTATAAATGGTGCCGACTTGGGGATTAGCAGAACACGAGAGGAGTCTCAAAAAGCCAATCGTACAAGGAACTGAAACGCCGATTCATAGCTGGTCTACTAATGTGTATTAGTCTAATATCGATCTCACGGGTTTAGTGATTTCACTCATTATTGCACGCTTTTAATAGCGTTGTACCAAAGGTACTAAAGGTAGCAAAAGTATCAAGTGTATTCCTACAGATGTACGATTCTAACCTGTTTGAAATACTGCTTGAACGGGAGAGAAAGTTTTTCTCCTATGTGGAAAGTCTTGAAGAAAAAGTCGTACTGTTATCGGGGAATTGATTCCAAAGACGGTAACAGAGACATTTTCTGGAGTACCCACGTGAAAGACGTTTGGAGCTGAAATAAAATAACTGGTAGAAAAAAATATAATGTAAAGTTAACACATCTACGAGTAAACTCTAAAATATTCCATTCTTGTACAGCACGCGGGACGTGAAAAACTAGCCGTGGTGGAGTAGCCGCGCCTCTTGAAAGTTTTCGGCTCTTCTTGTTTGCTGTTACTCAACGTAGCCGGTTCAGAAAGCTGTTGTTTTTATTTCTTTCATTATTCAAAAAAATAAAAAAAAAAAAACCACAAATGACATTTATTATTACACTTTTTTTATAAAGCCAGCATTCCCCCGTGCAAAAAATGTAATAAGCACTGCTATCCGTTCTCTGAGAGAACTGAGCACACGTATAAACCGTTCAGAACGCAACCTCATCACCAGGGTCCTCTCAGTCGACTCCATTTCAATATGGTTGCCCTAGTGTTGGCTGAATCAAATGATCAAAATCTCTAACTAAGATTTCGGGAGATTTTTATCACGTGATCCTCGAAACAAAATGGCTGCTTTTCACGTGAACGTCAAAACAAAATGGCTGCCTGGCGATTAGAGACTGCTGATTTTAACTGAGATTTGGAACAAAAGCAAGATCGAAACTAGAGTTATGCATGCATTTAACCTAATGAGAGTTTTGAGGACAAAATATTTATTACTTGAGTCCACGAATTACTTTTTCCATGTTGTGTGAAAGTTATATCGACGTGAAAAGGTTTACGGTTTGTCATCAGAACTGAGAAAGGCCTTTGATTATAAACACTTCAGGGCTACACTACAGAATACTGGGCCCAATCAGAAGGTATATTGTGAGCCATTGGCTCTTCGGCTCCGTATTCAAATGAAAGTCGAGTTTCTTTTCAAGTCGCTGCGATAAAACAAGCCAAAAGTAAATACTTGGATATATATTATTCTTCGTCTTATTAATTGACCCTTTTCGAGTTCCAAATTACTGCTGTCTTTCTTGATTACAGACTCATTGGCTTAGCCTCGGTTTTGTGAAGAATACTCACGTGTTCCAGTCAAGGTCCGTCAACTTTCAAAGTGTTGTATTGTTGAAGTTGTGCATTCTTTACTTTTCTGTTGGTATTTGCGAGTAATTAGACACTGATTCGAGGCTAAGCCTGAGTAAATGAGTCGGTAATCAAGAAACACAGCGGTAGTCTGGAACTCGAAAAGGGACTATTCTCGCCGAGCAACGAGTCACTGAAAATAAATTTTCAAAGCCACTTATAAACGCTATTTATCCTTGTACAAATAACAAGATTCCGTTTTGCTAGTATTCTATAATGGACGAAAGAAATAAAAACAAATATCACTGCGGAAAATGTCCTATGTTTTTAATATATAAATCAAACGCGGTCTCAAACAAACGAACGCCGTCTCAAATGCCTCACGAAGTGATAGACCAATAGAAAAGCTCGTAAGTATGATTATGACTATATCTTAACAAACCAATTACCATTTGCGATACTTCAGCAACAGCAAGGTCTTCTCCCCAACGACCGCCATGATTTGGAGTCGGCCGAGGAGACCCTGGGGACAAGATTGTTCAGAACGTGCCTACTGAGTTATACTGCGCGTTCTCAACGAAATGCCAGAGACTCAATCTCGTACCCAGAGTCTGCGTTTCCCGCAGCGAAGAACGAGAGTTCTGGTATAATCCATTTTCGGTGCATGCGCAATTTTCAGGAAGGTAAATATAATCAATGAAAATCATGCTTTCAAACAGAGTTCTATGTTTACTTCCGAACAAAATAAAAATCAGAAATCGGAAACTTTTTTTTTGGTAAGCCTTTGAACGCATGCGCTCTTATACTGGAAGTCCAAGAAATCCTGGTCTCAATAAATGAATCAAGCCAGGCCAGGCCAGAAGAATTCGAAACGCAGGCTCTGTGTACAAGATTGCCAGAGACGCACACTTTGTCGAGCATGCGCAGTAAGAATGACCGGACTCAATAAGAACTATTGATTAGAAAGCTCAAAAATCTGGAAAATCTCCAGTTGACTGTGCCTTAGCCTGCATGGGAAAGTACGAGGAGTTATCAGTACAGCAGATGCAGCAGCTTTTATCTGAAGGCTAAATAAACATGAGAAAAAATAGCGCAACTCCGACAAGATTTAATGAGTTCAAATCGATCGTATTTCATCGTATTATTGGGCGACCCATTCTGGAACTGTACCAAGAGTCATGGAGACAAGTATGTGCATGTTTATTCACACAAACCAAAAAACTTCTCGATATAAAGCACAGGCTGCGTTCGTGGATTTCAGTTTCCTTGCCGAGTTTAACCGCAATCGAAACTGAGGTTTTATGTTCGTTATGTATATTCAAAAAGATTGGGTTCAAAGTGTGAGAAACATTCTATTTATCCACACACACAAACCCTTCGGAAATTGGTCATATGTACTAATCTAAGGAATCTTTGATCATCTGTCTAATATTATTATAATTATTTTCAGGTGCTGTTTTGTAAATCACGCAGTTGTCCTGAAAACATATGGAAAGCTCTGGAGTGAATCAAGGGGACTTGACATGCTGTGTATTGTATGGGATGACATACACGGGTATCTTGCTTTCATGTCGTGCTTCGTCTCATGGTGGGATGGAAAATAATATATTATTGACCCACTGACCTCTGAAAACAGATATTCAATTCCTACTTCTAATGAAAATTATAATGTTTGCTTAAAACACGGCTAATCTACAATGTTATTTAAACTACAATGTTAATGTTTAACGGATATACTCGCCACAGTAGTACTGTAGTTCTCGGCACGCCTGGTGATAAACCTGTCAATAATTAAATGCTATAGGTACAAGCCATTCGCAAACTATACACAAATACCCTATGACACACATAATGGTGATTGGTTGTCAAAGAATAACCAAAGAAGGCTAAAGTCAGTTCTGGAGTAAACAGGAAAATACCTTCAACCACTGCCAGGCAAACTTAGAGTTTGTGAAATACATTATGTACCTAACACTGAGTTGACGAGAATCTAACTGCAATAGTTTCTATATTACCTTTGAGCTGATGCACAGCTAGCTGCAGTAAATAGAATGATGTACAAGAGCATCTTCATGTTGCAACCTCTTTTGCCTCGCGATGAACTAGTTTTCTCAATAGCGTGTAGGGGTTTATATGAATACGTCATCCAGAGGAAGAGAAACTTAACATTTGATTGGCCAAATACACAAGGTATCGGAAATGACGTTTTAAAGGATCATCTAATTTGATGATAGAAAATCGTGGCTTCCTCTTCTTCCTTCTTTGCTTCAACTAAATGGCTGAGCAAACAATTTTTGTTACTGAAAATATTTACATGCGACATGAGGAACGATATTTGATCTTATCACACGGCAACACGCGGAACTGACTGACAATCGAAGTAGTCAAGGATGAACTCTCTTGAAATAAGTAACAGAAAAAAGTCTACGCTAGACAGGAACTACATATTTGATTTGTAAAGCTATTTATTATAAAACAAATAACAATATGATATGAGCACATATATCCACTTGTGAAAACAAACATTTCACTTCTACCAATAAAAGTTTTGCGTGTTTATCAAATCATTTTGCTTTTCTAGCGACTGAAAAATGACATTTGCGTTCTGTTAGGAACATGCAGTTTCCTGGAAAGGTTTAGGGCATTCCAATAGCTCCACTTACTGCAGGATTAAACAAGAAGTTAGCAAGAGGCCGTACATACCCTTAACTGCCGCCGGAAGGCTAGGAATGACGTCATGGCCCGAACAATCCCGAGTTGGGTCAGCAGATAAAACACGATACGTTCAGTCAGTATATTCACATCAGATCAAGTACTACAGTTATCACGTCCTTACATCTAACGTGTGAAATCATCTTTTACTTTTATCGAGCAAGAGCAGCACTAAAAGGTACAGTCTTATGTCTCTAGCTTATGCCGTGTCAACTCTCGTATAGTCCCCAGTTGTAGTGTTTATCGTGAGCATGAATGATTCACCGTCACAGTCCTTTCTGTCGATGCGTTTTTGTCTGGCTCATCTCTCCACACCTATCTATGTTTTCTGCCAATTGAAACTCAAAACATTGGTAGAATTATTCGTTGCGTTATTCGCAAGGTGTTTGTGAAAATAACAATGAGTAGTCAAGAATCTTTTGACAGTTTATTAGTAACATCATCAGCAGCAATCTCAATATAGAGCATATCATGCCAGGCCCTAATACAGACTATAAACATCAATTTCGAGCATAATATGCATATCAGCAACAACAACCCATCTCAGCAAAATTTAGCAAACAAACAAATGATAAAAACCGCCAAAAACTATTAATAACTACATCTAATCAAGATGAGGTATTGTGTAATACTTGTGCTGCAGTCCGAGGGAATGTCACGTTATTTTGCTCTAATAATAAGGTACTCGGTTCTAATACCTAAAGCTCTTGCATTTGCTTAGTCAGTCTCTGCACAGACACGTTCCACCACGCTTCATAACCTGTTATGGTTTCCACATTTGATGTGATTACTATTTTACCAGTTAAAAGGCCTTTTATTTTAATAGGTTAATTAATGCTGATGGATGTTCAAATAGTCACGGATGACGTCTGAGATATTTCCATTCAACTTAATAAGATAACTTCAACAGGCCTGGATTCGATGAAATGCGCCCAGCAGTAGCATGCAATTTGGATGTCCTATTCACTGCTACTGCATTACATTTGCCTCGTTAACTCATGTAATTGTGGGTGGAGCACATTTTCCTGAAGCATTTCAAGATTTTACTTCCCTTCTTCCTTTGTTTAACGTACTGGATAAGATACGTGAATATGACCATAGAAACCTTTTGATCGAGCCCAAAAATAACACGTTTTCAGTGAATGAATATCGAAGCAATCAAACAAACAACATATTTTTTCAACTTCCATGAACAATAAATCTGGGGTTGCTAATTCTTGCTTAATTACACGTACCGTTGTATTTAATGGATGAGTGCCAACAGTCCAACAGGAAGTTGTAATCAAATACATCACCTCATAATATCAAGGTATTTCAAGGCCAGGGTTTGTGTCAAATTAATGTTTTTCATCTTGGATGAATGCCATTTCATTTTTTTTTCTTTCTAGAAATATATTCACCTTTCAACTTGAAAAATTCTCTTTACTGATGTCCTGCGGTTTCTTAACGAATACGGAGTGAAGAAAAGGGCCCGCAGCGAGGCAGAGAAGTCTTTTGCACGTTCATTTTCGTTATCAATGATCGGAAACGTTTCAGAGGCGAAAAAAAAACCCCTGTAAATGTAAGCACGGCCTGGTGTCGATTTTTACGCCATTTTTTAGCCATCTAAAATACGGCCACAGGCGTTGGTAAAGATAGAGTTATAGTGAAATTCTACTTTCAGTAGGAACGGTTAACCGGAGGTATCTATATATAAGCATGATTGGTGCATTGACCCGCTCATGGGTCCTTTTTGCAGATTAGTAATGATTCGTTATAACTGATAACTGTCTTTCTTATGTCTAGCTTATCCGGCCACTCTCTTGGCCATCCTAAGGAAAAATGCCTATGCTTTATTGTACGTCGTGTAAGCAAATGGGTCCAAAACGAGTACCAAGACTCTTGAAGCTTCTGCTTCCATGCAAGAAATAAGAACCATAATGGCTGTGGTGTGCCTATAATTATGTTCCTGGATAGAAATTGACACACCCTTTTTTCCATTTTTAGTAAACACTGTAAAAATATGAAGACGGCCGTACTAATCGCCATTATTACGCTGACAGTAACGACTGCCTTTCTCCAAGTGACAGGTAAACATCGAGATGATTATAATTGCTGACCAAGGAAAGTTGTGTGATAAACTGCTGAGGTTACAAGCCAATTTCCACCCAATTCTTTAAAAGGCGTTAATAGATTCTTTACAATGATGAACGTCTTGCTGACAATTTGTTCACAAAAGTATTTTTTACTTCCTTTATAATTTATTGCTTTCGTTGTTTAGTAATCGGAAATAACATCATTAGGCTACTTCCGAACTGCCGAGTACTGGAGTTTATTGTGAATCAAAGGGAAGTTAAGAGTTGGATGGTCAACTATCAATGACATGTTCTGATCTCTATTTACAGCCAGAAGAAAAGGTGTATGTTATACAAAATATACAAAAGAAGCTGGCTGTCGGAAAAGGGGCGAATTTGCAAGAAAAAAAGTCAATTTTGATGATTGCTGCAAAAATAAAGGAAAAGGTTGGAGTGCAAATAGAAGAGGAAGAAAAACCTGTAGACCATGTGTAGAAGTTAAAATCGGTAAGAAACGATTTATCGATAATGAGTATTATTTTTGGCCACATATCTTCTGGTCGTATATGTTTCCATATATATCTTGTTAGAAAAATAAATAAAATCACGGCTTATAAGTACTGGGTAAAAACGCTCCTATGCTGTCTTAACATGATTGACCTTTTAACAGTCATGGTAATGGATATGTGAATGGAAGCTACAACCCAGTATCAGTTAACTACTGCAAATCGTGTTTGGTTATCATCGCATGTCTTCATCCTTCTAAATATTAGCAATGCTTTCTTGGATAGGGTAAACACACATTAATAAAGTATAATCAAATAATCATTATTGGGTAAACTAATAAAGCAGTAAGCTTATTTCCAATTAGGCCCATAAGTGTGCGGAAACAATAGCTGTCTATTTACAGACAGCTGCAGAGTACAATTAGATTTCATGCTTGATTTATCTGGATCGATTAACCAAAGAAGAAATTCTGTAATGAAAATTCTTTTACTCTAAGCAGCTAGTTAGTGCCCCATCTCAGCATGCAGGTCCAGCCAATCGCCAACCTTTAACCCACTAAGTTACTGGCATATGCCGGATACAGATTCTCAAGATGAGTTTTATCGGGCCGTTTTCTGATATTTATTAGCCAGAACAATAAACAATAATTATTTTTACTATGTCATGGTCTTTCATAGAAACCGGTTATTGGTCAAGCTGGGGAAAGTGGACAGGATGCAGTAAGACATGCGGCACAGGACAAAGACAAAGAAAACGTCAATGTATTTCAAAACAGAATACGACCTGTTCAGGCAGAGAAATGCAAGCCAGAAAGTGTCAAAGGACTCCGTGTCCAGGTATGTTAACTTTACAACAACTTATAGCTTATAATACTTAAGTAAAATGACGACGACGACGACGACGACGACGACGACGACGACGACGACGATGACGATGACGATGACGATGACGATGACGATGACGATGACGATGACGATGACGATGACGATGACGATGACGATGACGATGACGATGACGATGACGATGACGATGACGATGACGAACTCAAAAAAGCCGAAACGACAATAATGACAACTACGCCATAAAAACAAAAACAATAAAATCTCCAAAAACAGAACGAATAAGAGGAGCAAATCATGTTATTTGAAGACTTTTCAAAGCATTTTGTAGTATAGAAAGAAACGGGCTACACTAGGCTAGGGCGGATTATAAATGGAGAAAACATTTATAAGGTCTATATCTATTCAAGTATCAAACAAAAAGCAAAAAAACAAACAAAAAAAAAACAAACAAAAAAAAAAACAACAAAAAACAAAAAACAAAAAAACAAAAAAACAAAAAAACAAAACAACAAAAAAAACGAAAACAAAAAAAAAAGAGTTCGGTAACTATAAGATTCAGGTCACCCATCCAAGTACTATACTTACGCAAACGTGCTTGACTCAGTGTCTTGGAAGCCCAACTTTTTTCCACTGGGCCACGATCTCAGGAAATTAGCATAACAATAGCCATGACAACAAAGAACCAGATAGACTACTTTTTTTTCCACTTGAAATCAACGTGCCAGTGCGTGGCAGAGTGCAAGGGATTAGCTGTAGATATGGTCTGGGGGCCGGCTAGTCTCTCCCCTGATGCTTCGGCTAGAACACTAACCTGCGTAATCCGTACACCCAAGGGCAGAGGGACTTAATCGCCGTCATGTCCGAAGTCCATACGATGACCCAGCGGATGTCTAGGGGTATGGCATGAAGGCACTGCTTTTTCATCTTTTGTATTTTGAAATTAATTATGTAATTAAAGTTGGTGGACGCGGGTTCGATTCCCAGCGTATTGAGGTACTTTTTTTTCTTATTTTGTTGTTCCGTGCAGCCTTAAGATTTAAAAAAATATATATTTATTATTGCTTATAAGCGTTTTTTATTAATTCAAGAAAATGAGGATTCTTTTTTTTTTTTTTGTTTTGTTTTTTGTTTTTTTGTTTCTTTTTTTTTTCTTCAGAAAGGATTTCAGTACTATATTTTATACAAATTAATTTCGTCCACGTTACATGTTATAGCGGAGCACCATCCTCAAAAAATGGTAAACCACCGAGTTGATTTTTCATGGCTTGATAAAATGATTACTTGACTAATATGGTTTTAAAATTGATTCGAAGCCTCAAAGGTCCTTTTACTGCAGGTGAACTTCATGAAACCATGAGGGAGCGACTTTTTCACATCCATTGAAAGGAATCTTTTTCACAACTGAGATGTATATAAAACTCTAGATTTTTATATGGATACCCAAACATTTATGCAAAAGAAGCAGAAGTAGGCTTATATTTTATTTTGCTTGGTATTTTTTTAAAAATCAGTTTTCAAGTCTGTTTAGTTTTCAGTGTTTTGTCCTGAACTAAATTTGGAAATCTTCAACATTTGGGTTTGAGTATAAAGACATTCTAGGTTAATTCCGCTAAACCTGGTATTCTTTTACATAATCTGTACGTAGTTATCTTCCGTTTTTTGCTTAGTTTCTCTATGGGATAGAGCAGTTTTCATATTACTGTGAAAACCTCGCTCACGGCACAAACACGGTACTGACACGGCAAGGGATACGCCAGACCATCACACTGATGCTCGAAAACTTACTTTCCATCCAATCAAATACCCGGAATTGAACACAGTATAAACACGGCGCAGACACGGTCACACCAAGGTCAAGGCACTGTCAGATCAATCACATTGCTCGAGGGAAAAAAATCAGCCAATCAAAATTCTAGAAACCATCACGGTCACGGCAAGGTACACATACGGCACTGAGCTTTTCACAGCCATACGAAAACTGAAATATACAGCACTGAAATACTAGACGTTGATTAGCTGTGTGGATGTGACCATATTCTAAGACAAATGACAATAACAATGACAATGACAATGACAATCACAATGACAATGGTAACGTTTTACTAGAAAATCGTCAATTTCCTTTTTTCCTATTTTGTTGAACTACCTGCAGAATTGGCGGGAGTTTTCGCGCCAAAACGCGCACGTGTGCTCGCCCCTCCACCTTTGGTATTCTCACTAAGCCACTTTAATTATGGTTCATTCAATTCTTGGCTTTCATTTATGTCATCGATCATTTTCCCGACCGGACGATTTAATCAAAAATTGTAGATATGGCATAGCAACCAAAATCAGTCAAAGTTATAGTTAAAAGAAGTTTAACTCGCAATAAATCTTATACGAAACATCAATAATACAAAATTATTTTGGTAAGATTTTTCTTAAAATGGTATAAATATAACATTCGACATATAGTTTTGTTTTGAAAAGTTTGGATTTCCCCTTTAAGACTTCACGTGAAAGCCAAGAATATGTCTTCCCACATTTTTTTATCATGTTGGCTTGAATATTCAAAACGTATCTTCAAACATCAAGATGATAGCCTGCGTGTAGCATGACTTTAACTCTATTCGGCTGCACCCATGTTACCCAGGGATGCCCATGAAAGTTCTTGATCTAAATTATAAGTGTTTATTCATTTAGTCAACGGTGGATGGACATCCTGGAGTACCTGGGGTCCTTGCTCAGTTACTTGTGGCAAAGGACATCAGAACCAAATACGAAGTTGCTCAAACCCTAAACCTCAACATGGAGGAAAAGAGTGTCAAGGATCACCAGAAAAATGGAAAGCATGTCTACTACAGGAACACTGTCCCAGTAAGTTCGCTTGATAGTTATGCCTGTTAAAATCATTAATTTGACTGCAGTGATGGTTTTTTTCACAATATTATTCCAACTATTTTTAGTTGACGGTGGATGGGGTGAATGGTCGGCCTGGGGAGCTTGCAGTAAAACATGTGGTTTAGGAAGAAAGACTCGATCACATAAATGTGATTCACCAAAACCAAAGTATGGTGGTAAGCCATGCAACGAAAGTGAGGCACTTGGGGTCGACTACTGTCGGGAGGAAAGATGTGGAAGTAAGTAATAAGTAATGAGTTTTACACCCTGATAGTATACATTATCAGGGGCGTAGCGAGGTCTAGATCATAGAACTCTCATGAGCATCGCTTAGAAGTCGTTGTGCTTATTTAACACGCCCCTGTAAATATCATACTACTACAACAGATTAACAAGAAAGCTTCACTTCAATGTATACAAAATAATAGAACTGCTGCATTAATCGACTACTTCAACGATACGGTGGCCATCCGTTGCCAAAACCAAACAAAGAAGATGGAATATATATAGAGTTTCGTGTGCTTTTATTGGTACGGGCAATTGATGTGCCATCTTTATCTTTTGTTGTATTCTCTTGTGATGTGCTGTTAATATCAACCGACGTCGATTACTGTACTCAAAGCTTTATTGCATCCTAGACGCCCCATAATGCCTTGCGATCCAAGATGGCATTGAAGTCCATTGGAGGTGGTGTTTCAGCGAAAACTTGAACTTCATGACGCCCATCCGTAAACAGTTATTAGATTCAACTCAAATGGTTTATCATTTCCAGCCTAATACGAGCATTTAGCTAAAAAATTCATATCTTTTCCATGTTTCAGAAACATCTGTGGGCTGTGACGAAAGTTACGAAGATTGTTCTTCAGGTTCAGGCTCTGGATGGAAAATTAGTTCTGGTTCGGGGTCTTCTGGGTTGGGTTCAGGGTCAGGAGAACAGTCGGGTTCAGGTGCCGTCGCATCTGGAGAAGGATTGTCAGGAGACTCAAAACCATTAGATGACGAAGACTTTAGCTAAAATATCCATACGCAAAGCAGTTTACTTAATGTATTGCACAGAGAACATTTACCTAGAAGAACTCGGGAGAATTCCTGCAGTAAATAGCACATCATAATTAAAAAACATGCATATTCAAACCATCAGACGAACTGATGCAAAACATAAACGGCTCAGAAGTAGTATGCAGTAGTGACAGAAGTACTTATGAAGCATTAGTCTTGATAGTTTTCAATCTGTACTTCGCTGAGGCACCGTTTCATTGGTTAGAATATTTTCACCCCTAAAGTAGCCATGAAACGAGTACGCGCAGAATGTTAGCATGACTTTCTGGGTGTGATTCCTAGGTGAGAAGCATTATGAATACCCCCGGGTCAGCAGTTGCCTATTTAAGCGAGAAAATCCAAGGTTTCGGCCTCATTTGCTCAGGTTCGCTGTACCAGTCAGTGCAAGACGGATTTTTGACCCCACCCACCTCCCCTTCGGCGACGTTTCTCCATTATAACAGTTCAGTCCGGTAGCTTAATCACAGCTTCGTCAAAACTCATGTTCCCAAAACTTAACCGCGTGTATGAGGTGAATGGCTGCTTTGGCGGTGAAAATGATATACTATTCTTTGTAGGTGTAAACATTCATTCCATAAACATTGTATTCTTGGGGTATTCTTGGGGTGCAACAACATGCCCAAAATCCCTTGAGATATAAATAACAATGGAACAGGCGCCATGTTGGTTGATCTAATAAGAGAAGCTAATGAGGATTGCTTTGTTATCGTGAACCAATATGGCGGCTATGACGTAACATGCACCCCAATTATTTCCGCCAAGGCTGCTTCTGATTCCCTGGGTCTGTGTTAACGGGGTTCCGCATGGCTCTAGCAATGCCACAGATGTGTTGTTCATATCATTAAATTTTGACATTTTAAATTTCATGTTGCCCGCAGGCCCTTTTGACAATAATTCACTTTCCGGGGCAGTGTCGACGTCGTTGTTTATTATACACCAGAAGACTGGATCATTGAAATTAAAAATCAGAAAAAAATACAAATGTAGTGGTCTCTCAATTTTATTCACACAAAAGTTATACATTTTTATTATGATTTTTCTCTTATCTCAAGGAAAAATACCTGGAATGAAGGGTGGTGTAGCCTGCGTGCAGCCGAACTTTTCTTTAGAGGTCGGTTGCACGCAGGCTAAGGGTGGTGTAGCGGTAGTCCACTCTGACCTCTAGGGTTCCATTCTTGGACTTCCAATCATGTGTGAGTAGTGTTTGTTATGTTTCTCTTTTGATTCAAGCGTTTTTCTCTAGGTTCTCCGATTTTTCATTCTCTGCAAAACCTAGTGATAAACCAGCTAAATTCCAATTTCAAGATATCCGTGTCCTGACTTAGATCAGCCCAGAGGTTGTTAAGAGACTCAATAAAATTAAAATGTTTAAAGGTAATAACCCACAAGACTAGAGCCTGAGTCAAGTTCATTTATTCTTCATTCGACCATTTATCCAAAAGACGAGTGAGGCTTCCTTTTTAGTCTGTAGAACATATAAGCTGTAGCAGCTGACAGTGCGTACCTGCAGTATACCAAGTATGAACACACTTAGTTAGTACAAAGTATGCCCATGCCAAGGCAAATCATTTAAACGGTTCAGTAAAGTTGGGTTGATAACTGCCAAGTAAATATCAATATGATGCAGGCCATATTACAGTAGGATATACCGAACCGCGGTCAGAGATAGAAATAACGCACGCTCGCACAGCCAATCAGAACACACGATTTTTAGAAAGGTGGACTGGAAAACTAATAATAAAATATTTTACTGGACTGCGCAACTGCTGGTTGTATGCATATATCAGTACCATCAATGGTGGACTACAGTGTCTACAGGTGAGGTTTGGTTTATAATCCCTTTATACGCGCAGGAAATAGGTCACTAGTTGGCTAGCTAAAAACAACTGTGTTAGACTTTTCTACGATGTGCCTTACCAGGTAAAGATATATTGCAGATGCTCATTCCTTAACCGCACCTGCGTCTGCCCACCAACTGGCCCATCGGGTAACGTGCTGCCTAAAACGAAATTTCAAAAACTAATGAATAATTAATCAGCCTTTGAACCAATTGGAGCGACCATACACAAGTTTTCTTCTATGTTGATATTAGAGCTACACTCTGTTGCCACTATTGACTTGAAAGATTGTTTCAAGTCGAGGCATTTGAGTCAAAATGTAAAATTGTATAGAAACTGACCCAAATGTAACAATTGCTTAATAATAGCAATAGAGTAACTTTAATATTTGTTATTCAGTTATAGCTGAGTATAATTAATAGCAATAGCTTTATTATTGGTTCATTCAGTTTTTAACATGCATGCATACTATATTATTTAACATTTTGTGTCAGGCTTAAGATAATGATGCAAACTAACATTTAACATTTACCCGCGTCTGCATCAACTTGTATAGGAAGACAATTAGCTATTTCAGCCATGGTGGTAACATCACGAAAATGCCATCTGTTGTTCGCCACATTATTCTTTGGGGCAAAGGGAGCACGCTGGAACAAACAAATGAACATTCATTTTCATGAAAACGTAATATGAAACCATGTATAAACAATCATTTGCTTGCATATCTAGATCAATATTTGCAAAAAAACTTGCTTTTTTACCTTTTCATTTTTGCGAATAAATGCCACAAGTTCGATCTCGTCCTCAATCTAGGGAAAACATTTTATTGGAATTGATTTGAAAAGCATTATTATCCCTTTACATACAGTATTATGAACCTTCAGCAATGTTATTAATCCTCTTCTACGAGAAATAAAATCAGTTTGTTTTTATAGACTTCTATCACTAAACATAACATATGTACCTGCCCATTCTTTCTTTTCTCTGGATCTATTTTGTCCATTGGAACCCAGCCTCGGTTTACTAAAATTCTTTCTCTGGATTCAAAACATAATGTTACATTATATCAAGTAATGGAAAAACATTTTTTCTGATGAAAAAAAAAACATGATTGTACTGTATCACATGGGAAGAAACTCTGCTTTGGACAAATCCAGGCTCAGCTTGAGTGCATACCCTTTGGGAGAAGGGGGGATAGGGGGATTTTATTGTTTGTGATATCAATTGTGATGAAACCCATTGCCACGATGATCAACCTACCCACTTCCTGACAAAACAAATGCAGTGAAAATATGTGCTCCTGTTTTTGGCTTTTTACCAAGTCCACCTGAGCTTGTTTCTTCGTTAAGGGATCTTGGCAACACATGAAACTCATATGAATGGTCAAACTTTCCCCTTAATCTTATGCGGCGATATTGAAGGGATGAGGTGTCCAAATCTTCAATCCTAACAATAAAAACATTAGAAAATCAGCAAACCTATGAGTAGGGTTCCAAGATGACCAGGTATGTTTTGGCACGTTTTAGTAAAGAGGGGGAGGGAGGGGACTGTTACAGTGAGTAGAGCAGAGTTGTTTGTTGGTTCTCTCCTGTGATTCAAGGGTTTTCCTCCGGCTCCTCAAAAATCGACTACTAAATTCTAATTTGATCTTTGGGCTTTCACCTGGTTGGAGCCTAGCTCTGTTGTGATTGTCCCAAGCTGTGATACAACAGCTAAAGCTTAATAGATTTTTAGAAAATGTGGGAAAAGTTGAAAACATTGATGGAAATTAATTTCAGAGTTTCAAGTAAACCAAGCAAAAGTTTGTTTTTAATGTTTATAACGAGGGATTTGACTAGAAAACTCCCTCACAGCCCCTGGATTCACCCTGGATTAGCATTTGTAAATATTAGTTTGTAGCTGTCAATTACTCATGTACTTCTCACCTCTGGCATCAAAGGTTTGATTACTGGGCTATTGAAACTGCATGTAAGTAAAGTTTGCAAAGACTTTCCCTCATGACTGAAGGCTTTTTATTGGGTTTCTGGTTTTTCCCCCTCTGCAAAAACACTACAGCCTGTACATTCCAATTGGAGTTCTAAGCTAGGCATGCTTTCAACTTTGATGATCAGCCTAACTAGAGGTTGTTTCAGGGTTGAATGTTATTTGAAAGTTAATAACACTTGTATAACTTAGATTACTGTACCATTGACATTAGCAAATTTGCTACAAAAAATTGAAAAAGTGTCATGTTATACATAATGTAATAAGGCACAAAAATGTGTAAGGCTTGAAATAAAATAAACGGTAGAACTGCATGGTTGCGATCAAACTTTTTATACATTAAACATGTGTACTAATCAAATTATTGAATACTAAAAAAATTTTTGCAATTGCTAGTCACCTGTCTGGCATGGAGAGTGGCTCCATAGTAGTTCTATTTTCCATGTCTTTTATCAGACTTTTCTTCCAACTGAGTCGCTGGACTTGCCAGGTTCCAAGCCCAAATGCTGTTACTGGAATGCCTAGTAGCAAATACTGCATTTTGGATTCTTTTCCATGGTTCTGTCGTGCTGTGCTTGAGAGAAAGCATCTCAGAGCTGCATTTTCTAAAATATAGTGAAAAATGGAGATGATAAAGTGATATTACGATTAGTTCCTACTTCATATGGTTTTCTTTATTATTCTTAGGAATTTATATCCCATACTGTATATCCCTGATCGTTATGAATTGAAGAGCTATATCTAGATATATCTTGAATACTAATACTTGTATAGTCATTGAATGCATAATGAAATTAGGGTCAGTTAGACTTTTTCTACTGCAAACTTTTTATGAAGAAAAATGACCATAGAAACTAGCAGAAATCAAAGCACAGATCATAATCAAGAGATACGTGTACTGTAATACACACATAGAATTGGCCTGCATGGGCAAATTGCTAACAAAGCTGTTTTCAAAATAATAAAAAGATCCCAAAACAGACATTGATTAGTAGATCAGTACAAAATAAAGACTACAAATATAATGAATGTTTGTTAATTATATCCACAGCAGAGCAGTTTAAAGAGTAGGGGTGCCTGATCATGACTTTCTTAGACCCATACACCAAAAAACATTCTATGTCCCCCTGATCTGGCAAACAAGATTTCACACTTATACCGAAGATAGGCCTTTCATGGTGAAATTTTAGTTTTGTTTTTTCTTTTCTATGTTGTTCATCATAAATATCATCATCATTATTCATATCTTCATGCCAGTAGGTGAATAAAGCCTTCATGCTTCATGCTTAGCCTTTTCTTCCAACCTGCTACTTTAGGAGCCAGCTTTCAGCCAGCTTCACATTGAAATGTGTTGGTCTAATGGCCACAGAATCCTTATTGCATAGAAGTATGCAACATTAAATTTGGTCATACTTTTACACATCTTGCTGTAATATGATGAAGGAATAGCGGATATGTAGTATAAAGTGTGATATGTAGAAAAAATGCACAATAGTAATAGTCCAACGTATACAGTTCATAGGCAAAGGTGAAGCTGAAGGTGGCATTGCATGCCATGTTTTTGAGGTTTAAATTTGTAATGAATGTAAAGTAATCAGACTCTAAGCTAACACATTCGAATGTGAAGCTGGCTTGTTTCTCCAAATAAGGTGCACAAACGCTCATTTGGCAGCAAAAGCAAGTGCATAGAAATATGTGAATGCACGAAAGGAGGCTTTTATATATTGCTTACTGTAAACAGTACATTCAAAAGTTGGAACGTAGTTAATTGCTGGTTTTCAATCATCCCCAGGGGAGTGAAATAACAAAAGACACGACGGCCATGTTGGATGATATTACAAAAGAGTTAAAAGTCAGTTTTTGTTAAGATAGCGGTAAGACGTCATGTGCAAACGAAGAATAGAAAATTCACTATGAATGAAATGATACAAAATATTTGATAAGAAGATATAACTAGCTAAAAACTAGTGTGAGCTGCGTCGGTGTTTCTAATGAAACAGTAATGACAGAATCACACCTGTAAATTATACACCGTGAAAAGATGAAAAAACTTACTGACGTTTCGGACGCTAGTCCTTCGTCGGAGTAAAAGAGGAAAAATATTTGATATCAACTTTGACATAAAAACATATTCTTGAAAAGTCATGAGGATTTTAATATGGGAAAAGACACTAACTCATGCTGTATGCTGAGATTATGTCATGATGACTTCTACAACGTGGGGATTTTTCAATAGGAACGATGAAAACTTGATGTGGAGTACAACTTGAGGCAACTTGTCAAAATGTATTATGTAAAATAGATCATTATTTACCTTTGAAAACGCGCAGATTACGAAGACCTCTACTGATTATAAACATCGTTATGTCACCACTAATGATCGTTACAAACAGGCGTTCCTTCCTATGAGCCCGCGATAGGCATTTGATCCACAGGGATCCCAAAACCTTCCTTATTAAAATTGCAAGATGGCGGCTAATGTAGAAAGAATTCAACAGCAGATTCAGAGTGAATTGGAGAAGTTTAAAGGGGTCCAAAAGGGTAATATCACTTGAAATATGTTAGAAAACGTCAATGAGTATCTTAGCTATCGATGCTTGGTTTTATTATTGTTTATTGACTTGATATTCTCTTCCAGATTTGCAGAAGTCAGTGAGTACAAGGCAACAACTCGATGCTCAGCTCACAGAAAACAATGTCGTCAAGGAGGTAAGATACTTGTTTCTTTATTTCAAAAACTATTTTACAATTTTAGTGTCATAGGCCAAAAATTAAAAGAAATACTTTTCATATTGAGTTTCTCTGCTGATCACGAATAATTGACGAATTGGATTTTGTGTTTGACAGCGTGCCCTGGGCAGTGAGGTGCTGATAGTGTGAAGGATAAGCTTATTGTCAAGATTTAATCGAAAGAAAGAAAAGAAAATTGCATTTGATAGGTTTTTCCAAATCTAAACATTGTTTATGGTACAGTGGAACCCCGTTAATAAGGACACCGTTGGGACGGACAAAACTGTCCTTTTTAAGTCCCTATTAACCGAGGTGTCAGAAAAACAGCTGAAAACACATTTTGAACCATTTATTTTTACTATACTGTAAACCTTGAACTACAATGGTTTATATAACAGCCTAGACTGAAACAAAAAATGCATTACTGTATAAGAACTACAATTGCATTTACTGCATTGTATTGTACAATTTAATTTAAAGACGTCTGTGAAATTTGTTTGTTTACTGTTTTCTTTTGACTGTACTGCACACTTGCAGCTACAATGTTCAATACAACAGCCTAAACTGAAACAAAAAGCACAATGCTGTACAAGCACTACATCATTTCTGTACTATACTGTACTGTGCTGTATAATTTCATTTAAAGAAATGTGTGTTTTTTTGTGTTTTTTTTTGAACAGAGTTAAAAATACTGAGATTGAACCAAACTAATTGAACATCGCTTAAAATCCTGCTAAAATTGAGCGTTGTCTATTTCATTATGGTGTAATAGCAAACTATACTGCAATGATCAGTGTGTCGTCCGTTGATACACAAAAACTGAGAATATAATCCGTATTCAGTTTATTATATCAATAAACAAATAAAGTAAAGACGTCTTCAAATTTCAAGTGTCCTTATTGCGGGGTTATTTATGTATGGAAACTGTCATTCAGGTCCTAGAAATGTGTCCTTTGTACTTATTAACGGGTGTCCTTATAAAGCGGGTTACTTTAACAGAAAATGTATTAGGATACGAAAAATGATGATTTGCTCGAAATTTTTTTTTTTTGAAATTTCGTAACTTTAAACTTTTGTCTTTCATATGTTTGTGAAATTTCTTGCAATTTCTGATTGGAAAAGCCAAAATTTTGAGGCAAATCAAAATCGTGACTTTATAAAGACCGGAAATGTCCCGTCGCTTGCAATAACGTAGAGTCCAAATGCTCCTTTGTCCTTGTAAAAAGATCCTACATTGTGATCGTCCAGAACAACAGATAATTTGACAAGTGATGACAAAATGGAAGGCTCCAGGTGTTTTGGCCAACACCATCGTAGCTCCCTGCAGCTTCCGGCTGGAAACAAAGAAATGTATTTTTCTCAAATCTTTTTTGCCGCTAAAACCTCAACTTCAAAAAGCTAAAAGACCCTTGGATTTCATTCGATTTTTCTAAAATTTGGAGAGTTTATAAAGTAACTCATGATCCAAAAAAGGGTGTCTCCAGTTTTTGAAATTTAATTTCTTTCCAAAGTTATGACGCTTTTTACTCTAAACAACACTCCAAAAGCAATCGTCGAACTTTGATCAAAAATAGCAAGAGATAGAAAACAGATATCAAAAATCTGGGACACCCTTTTGGAGCTTATTATCTCCTGAGTATGTTAAGATATTTTTCGCAAACATAGCTTAAAATGTACGTGTCCGTTAACGTTTTCACTGAGGCATGGTCAAATTTCGCTTCGAGGACAATAATGTGAACAACAATTAAAAAAATGGTATTTTGAAGATGTCTTCATAAACTATAATTACTCAGCTTTCAGAAAATGTATACTTTGTTTGTGCTATACTATAAAGCCAGCACAAGTTTGCGCGCGTGGTCGTAAACGTATCCTAATACCTTAAGCGGGTGTCCTTAGAGCGGGGTTCCGCTGTATGTGTTTGGGCAACTTGTGTTTGGGCTGTGGCAGGAGGGTTTTTTTGGAGGGGAGGGGGAGTGGGGGGGGGGGGGAGCTCAACATTTGCATGTGCCGATACATGTAAACTGGTTTGTTGGTAGAAATATAATCTGGTACTAGGAAGGACCACCTATTTCAGATAGACTTAAAAGCAAAGACCCAGCTTACAAAGTGTGATTCTGAATCTAGACCAAGCTTTAACTCAGGCCTACTGTTTCCCCTTTCTAGACCTTGTGTCAGTCTCTTAGATCAGTTTACAAGATATGCTTATTACATTTTACAGATAGTAATAGAAAAAAAGAAGAAGGTGTTAGGTTACCTGAAGTAGTCAAACAACTACAATTAATCAAGTCAGGTAGCTTATTCTCAAATATTACATTGAAAAGATAAATAACTTGGGTCTATTTTTACATATGCTAATAATACATTTATAATGACAAAAAAAAACAAACAATGAGCATCAAAGTGCTCTTTTCTGTAAACTAGTAATGTGTTTTAAAGAGGTTGGATAGGTATTTCAATGAGAGTAAGATGCTTTTTTGAGTTGAATTCAAGCCTTGTGTCCCTTCTTCTTTTCTGACTAGTGTAATTGGTATTCACATTTTGCATCATTAGCATTGATCAAACTTGAAGAGATAAGGGATAGAATAAATCAGAAGACCTGAGAATGTTGGTTTTCTCTAAAAAGTGGGGGGGGGGGGGGGAGGGAGGGGGGAGTACATAACAATCCTGATGGGGTACTTAGCAGTCTGCTGGGGAGTTATACTGTACTGTGTGCATGCCAAGTTAATAGGTCTAAGTACATATAGTAACTACAGTAGATCAGTTCATAACAGTTTGATATGTCATTGCCTAAGTCCAACCATGCTGTAAATTTATATAATATATACCATTCAAAAGTTGTTTACTAAGGAAAGATGTTATAGATAGATAGATAGATAGATAAATAGATAGATAAAACTTTATTTTACCATGGTGTAATCATGATTTACAAAATGTTTAAAATAATCAACTAATCTATACTAAGTTTAATCTAATCTAATAAAATAAAATAGAAAACCTGCTTTCCATGAATGCCGTGCTTTACTATACATAATAGGTTCCCAATAGTCTATGAAATTCTTTGAGAGACTCTGCCTGCCTTAAGTTATTTGGCAGACTATTCCGTGATTGTGTACCACTGTAGGTAAATGTGTTTTTGAGATAATTTGTGCGCAGAAGAGGAATGTTCAGTTTGTTGGCAGAGTCTCAGTAATGAATAGCAAGTGGTATCCCTCTTGAATACAAATTTAGAGCTAAGGTATTCAGGAGTGGTACCATGTAGGGCCTTGAAAACTAAGATGGCCTTTTGTTTTTGTCTTTGAACACTAAGGGTAGACCATCCCAGTTTTTCAATCTAAACAATCTAAACACTTTAACAGGTCATAACAATACGCAGGTCATAATTGTATTTACTTTATTGACAGGAATTGGAGAAGATAGAATCAAGTGGTGAAGTTTACAAATTGATTGGGCCAGTACTAGTTAAGCAAGACTTGGAAGAAGCAAAACAGACTGTGGCAAAAAGAATTGAATATATATCAGGAGAAATGTAAGTTCAAGCAGTAGCTTATTATCCTATAATCGTAATCAGTATAGAAAAGTAATTTGATCAATTCTTAACATACAGTAGCTTGCAATACAAGTTGATGCTTGTTTAAACCCAAAGAATAAACAATGGAAGGCAATAAAGCAGTGTTTGTGGGGTACCTAAAGTCATGAAAAGCCCTTGAATTTATGATACAAATTCAAGGGTGCTTACAATGCATCTTTAAAACATAATTGAAAAGTCCTTAAATACTTCTTGATAAGTAAAAAAACATGTCAATGCTGCAAGTTTTGAAAAGTGAGGTTTGAGGTGTAGAAATAAATATTAAAAATGGCAGTAAAAAATGATTGGTCAAAAACACATCACTATTATGGAAATTTTTGTTATTTGGACTACCCTCTGTTGCCCTTGGAAAATCGGTTCAAAAAATCTGAATTAATCTTATTAAAAAGTTATTTCCATGACGAGAAAGAGCACATCAAAACTAACAGGTTTCTGCAGTTTGGCTTTGATTGGCTAAGTAACAGCTAAAAACATCAAAACTTACAAAGAAATGTATGTCTACTAGGGACAAGCGTCCCCAGCAACCATACATTTCTTTGTAATTTTTGAGATATTTGGGAGGTTGCTGCACAAAAGGTATGAAACCCAAAATTTTGAAACTCCAGAAATGTACTAATTTCGATGTACTATTTCTTGTTATGGTGTATATTTTTTTAACTTGGTTAATTCTAAAAACTCATTCCCAGTCCTCATAACTCATTTCTAAAGAGGGCAATAGTCCATTCTCACTAACAGGTCATGTGACCCCACCATATGTGTTAAAATGAACACCTGAAAAGCGCAGTTATTGTTATTAGTAAGCAAATTTTCTGCTCATGATGACAACTAAAGCAGAAATGGCATGAATAGGCCAAAGCTAGATGTTTGCATGCAGTGGGCTGCTTGTGACTGGCACTATATTTCCTACATACACTCATTCCTAGATTTGAGTCCATCCTGGATTGGCTGTAGTCTTATCATAAATCCTGCTCTTTGATTGGCTGAGCTACTATTGGTCTTATACTGATAGACAACTAGCAGCAAAGAGTGCTGGACAGGTTTTGACAAACAAAAAATTGCAAATAACTTGCTATTTCAATCTTTTTTTTATTCATATATTTGAGATTATATTTGACCAACTAGTACTAAGGCTTAGACTAAAACAATCTCCCCCTAATGGTCTACACATGCCCATGAGGCTGATGGGCTATAGTAGACACTTCGGGCTGCTGGTCTAATTGTTAATTATACTTTACCTAAACTAAAAACTAAAAACATACACTGTATCTTTTTTTTTCAGTAAGAGGCAGGATACGACAATAAAAGAAACAGAGAAAAGACAATCCAGCAGCAGAGAAAGCCTGAACAAGCTGCAACAAGATTATCAACAAGCTATTACAAAGGCTGCTCTTAAAGCTTAACATTTAGTATATTTTCCAGTTTATTTTTTGAATGAAGTAAAGTGACTTTAGTTAATTCATTTCCCTCCTAGTGTGTGTTCAAAAATCAGGTAACTTCAAAATAAAGCCCTATCTTTATAGACCCATTCTTGGCACTAAATGCTTGATTTGAGGAAAACCTTATGATCAAAGTTTTAGATGTTATTGGGTTGAAAGCAAGATAAAGGGTGGAGTTTTGATGTATAGAAAGTAAACTGATATAAATGTTTGTGGTTCATTAAAAGAATTTCAAACGGCTGCATGTGTCTGTGTACTATATTATAAGGAGCAGGCTGCATGTGTTTGTGTACCATATAATAAGGAGCAGGCTACATGTGTCTGTGTACCATATCATAAGGAGCAGGCTGCATGTGTTTGTGTATCATTAATAAGGAGCAGGCTGCATGTGTCTGTGTACCATATTACAAGGAGCAGGCTGCATGTGTCTGTGTACCATATCATAAGGAGCAGGCTGCATGTGTGGGGTGCAGTTGGGGGTTCCAAGGAATTAATCAGAGACACTCGCATCATTGTCTTTTCCATTCCAAATGAAAGTATAAAGTATCTTATTTAGTTCTTTAATAATATCCTTTTATTATATAAACTATAGTCGTTTACAAAGATTTCTACAACTGAGAAATTTCGTATTTCAACACATGTAAAAATACGATAATTTTCACATGTAAAATTATAACCAATCAGTATTCTGTGACGTCATTGCTCTCACAGGCGCGGGAAAATCACAACGGTCGGCAGCTTTGTCTCTTATGTGGTGCAAAGATTGCTCAATTGATCGATAGTCAAAATTATTGAAAATTAAGTTCAAAAACATGGCTGAAAGGTTTGTCACATTTGATTTACGAAACGTCATAGATTTTATCGAGGAGGAGGAAAATGCAAACACCAAAAAAGGACAAAGGACGACCTGTCGCTCATTTAGTTATTTCTCGTTTGAAGAGATTTCCCCTAAGAACCCGACTCGCATTTGTCCAGATTTTTGCTATCAGTCAGAAAGAAAAACGGTGAGGAATAATATATATATTTAGGCACTGCCTAAAAGCGGAGCTCCTGATACGAAATTAGGGAGCCAGGGAGCCCAATTTGAATGAATCTGAAAGGTAAAAATAAGATCGGGGAAAAAAATCTTCAATTATTTTTATTCGAGATGAAGATAACGTATCCCATCCCTTCTTTTAAGCTTTGAATTCCTGTTTAATTTTACTCTAAAAAAACGAAAGATGTCTTTCATTGAAATCGAAATTTTGGAGATTCCCGATTCTTTTAGGACAAATCAGGACTATAAAACAGACTTGAAAACTGGTTAAGGTGAGAAAAAACTAAAGCTTACTTGCGTCTTTCACATAACGATGTTTGGAAAACCATAAGAATATGATATTAAATGTATTTTTACCGCAATGAAAATAAAAAAAAACAAATGCTTTGGTAGCATCAGAGAGAAAATTGCCTATCATCAACTCACTAAACTTGAGAAATGAAGGCCCTGAACATTTAAAACCAAATGTGTCATCAGTTAAAAGGAAAAAGTTTTCTTAATTACTTCATTGAAATAATTTTATTCCTTTCGTATAAGAATTAACTACTTTTCGAGAAGCTTGAAAACTAAGCTTACTAAATTTTGAGATTCGATTTTACCAGTTTGTGTTTGTGTACCATGTCTGTTTTCATGTGTGAGAAAGATACGAAAATCACGAACGACAAAAGTTTTCGAAAAGCAAAGTTTACATTCAGTATTAAACTTGACACGAACAACTGAGACAAAATAGAAAATAATGCAAAGTACAAAATGACTAATTTCTTTGTCAGTAAATTGGCATCTGTAAATGTTTTTGAACATTTTTTAGCTTGGTTATGAAGTGAAAGACAAGGTCTTTATACAATATCATCTCTCAACAACACAAATTTAAGCTCATTTGTATGATCATGGCTAGCTCGAACAACTTAATAAACAGTTGAATGTTTGGTGTAATTTTACATTTCATTCAATATATAAATAAATTATCTGTAGAAAGATATAAAATTATTGAATGAAAGTCTTCAGGAAGCAAACAAAGCTGAATTTTTCTTGAACGAAAAACATATGATAGTTGGTTAAAAACAACCGAATTGTTAATGATTTACAAAGCTAAACAAAGGACGAATATTTGTTGTAATATGCTCTTCATGCTATATTTCCTCCAGCATTAAAATAAATTAAGCTTATGTACAGAAATATTAAAAGTTTTGAGGGAAAGTCTTTGATTTGTCGATTCGTCGAGAAAAAATGCTTGTCAAAAAATAATAATATACGATTGTTTGCTAAACACCCGGGACTAAAACTGAAAATTGTACACCCTATCCCAGACTAAAAGAAGGAAAAAGCCGTTTTTAAACAGATTACAATCAATATTTATTAACGTTTTTATTGTTTTTGTGCCGGCAGAAAGCGTAGCTTATTCGCCAGACAAAAATGACCAAATCGTTAACCCTATCCCAGACTAAAATGATACCCTATCCCAGACAAAATGTCAAAAAATGATACCCTACCCCAGACCCAAAAGGCCCGAAAAACCATACCCTATAGGGCGGGACATACCCGTATAGCAAATATAGGGGAGTACCCCCCCCCTCCCCCCCCCCCCCCCCCCCCCCCCCCCCGGGGCTAAACAACACACACCTGAATTCTTGGAGAACACTTCTTAATCCATCTTTGAATACATGAAAGTTTTTTAATTGTCTTTGGTCTATAACTTGCCCTAAAGCTATTTTTTCTGTGCATCTGAGAGTCGCCTTAGCTAGTAGTTTTGCTTCAAATTCCTTTGTCTTTCACGCTCATTTTCTCTTTGTTCATCCGTCAAGTTTTGCCTCATATTCCTTTTTCTTTCACGATCATGTTCTCCTTGTTCATAATCGAAGTCCCGCCTGGATTTGCGTTTTCTCTCTCTCTCTGCTTGCCGCTTTTCTTTGGTGAGATTCCTTCGTCTTTGCCTTTCTCTTTCACTGTCTCCAGAGTTTTTCCTCTTCCGAAAAAACTCTTTTACTTCTGGCCTTTCTTTTGGCTTCATGCTCCTCTGAGCTTTCTTTCGACATATCGATTTCGGAAAGGGGTTCCATCGTAAATAGAGTAAATATAGATATAAATATAAGCTTGAATAAAAAATTGTGTTGTTATCTTTCGGTATTTCTATACTAGTCCAGCTGTTATCGGTCCATTTCGTGCACTTTATGATAAAAGCATGAAACTTGGCCTGATGTATGGCAAGCCATACCATTCAAAAGTGTATTGAGTTTGCGATTAGTGATCGAAATTGCAACTGGCTATCGAGAAATCGATCGCTATGAACCAGAAATTGCAACTACTGAACGAGAATAACGATCGATGATTGAGAAATCACGATCGATGATTGAAAATTGCGACTGATGAACGAGAATCACGATCGAGATCGATTGAAATCCTAAGTCACGTGATCGTGCCTTGGAGTCAAAAAAGGAAGATTAAAATCCTATTTCTCATCTTTTTAAGGTGGCTGCCTACTTTTGAACGTTCGATTTGAGCCCACGATGAGCGCGCGCTCAAAAACCGCTGAAAAATCTACAAGATTTTATTGAAGAACCATACGCGTTTTGAGCTTCAACAGGGCAAAACCCTCAAATTTTGCACGGGACTCTATATTTTTTGATAGCTCATTCGAAAAAACTCCTAAAAATCAAGGTTATATCAACATTTTAGGAAAAGTTTAAATCAGGAACACGTGAAAAAATAGATTTTTGTAGGGATTTTTGTTCGAGTTTATGAGATTTTTTAAGAGCACCGAAACTACAAAATATGACAAATCAATGTATTTCTCTGTCTTTTTGTCGAAAATATCCATGTATTATTGTAGAAGGAGTGACTAGCCTTCGTTCGTGCAATCATATAGTCTGCAAATAACTATTATCTTATTCATCTTAATTTTTTTTCTAATCACTTCCGGTGGCGCAATTTTTACTCCAAAAGCTCGTGCGTAGGCTCCCATTAAATGCTGATTATCTCGAAAACGAGCTCGGGACACCCTATTTTTCTTTCCAGATTTGGAATCAGCATTAAATTCGAACTCGATTTAGCGCCAGTCGTTTTCAGAATGCCCGACCTCGTAAGACTATACAATTCTAAACTAGCAGCAGTAAGGGGGACTCGCGGCCACCCCCCGGAATTACATGGGTATTCCCCGCGCTCACGTACGTGCGTCGGCCGCGGGTATTACCCGTAAGGTCGTTCTGGGTATTACCTGCGTAATTCGATTCGAAAAGCTCTCTACGGGTTTTACTGGTGCCCCACATTACTAAGTTAAAATATTTGTCTTATATACGATGCATGAATGTAAAGAATTCAGTCCAATTTATGACTTCTGTATAAAGTGCTTGAAACCCAAGTTTGTACCTACTAAGCCAAGGAAGCTTGTTTGTTGTGGTAAGAAAATGCAAATAGAAGACGACACGTCAGCACAGTGTTACGAGTGTGGTAAGAACATTCGCAATGCCGTACCAAATGCTACCAGAGAGCAGTATTACGCCAATGGAGGTCGTAAGAAAACACCTTATAAGAGAATAAAATACTTTAGGGACTGGATGAATCATATCCAAGGTTATCGACCGGTATATTTAGACAACGAAGTAAAGAAGAAAATCATAGACCACTTAGAAGAGCCAACCCCGCAAAGTCTACGGAAAACGCTGAAAAAATTAAAACTGGGGAAATATTACAAAGCTATTTCCTATCTTTAGTCTGAAATTACCGGTAACTCTATTCCCGAGGTTTCTGATATGACAAAAGCCGAGTGGATGTTTTGTCGGTTGGATAAGGATATTCCTTATTACCCTGACGTAATCTATGAAATATTTTACAAAATAGACCCCAACCACCCCCTATTAGGATGGATTCCGAGAAGATAAAAATGCAAAACTGGCGTTGCCAGAAACCCCACTGGGGAATGCATCGCGCAGAACCCCAAGCTATCCCCAGTGGGGTTTTTTACATTTTGGGCTTACGAGGCTTATTTCATCCCGCGCCAGAGGCCCTCTAGTACGCACATATATTTTTCTTGAATTGCATTTTTTATCTTTTTTTTAACGGTTGCTGTAAGTGGGGGAGGCTTTTTTTTTCACTCACAGCAACCGGTCCAAATGTGTCTGCAGCGATGGATGTTGAGCATTGGTTTCATTTATGTGGTATATCTGATAAAAGCGGAAATTACAAGATGAATGACAGTGTTTTCTTTTCATTTACATTTAAGCGTAAGCCATCTCGATCTATCAAATTTGATCCGACTGTACACCGGCAGAATTGTTCGTGCTGCTTATTTTTTCTTCATCTTTAAATGACAGGATTCTGAAAAAATTCATTAATGAAACCTTAGATTGTGGAACTTATTCTTGTTTTTCTTTATCCGCTTATTTTTTCTTCATCTTTAAATGACAGGATTTAAGGAAAAATTAATTGATGGAACCTTAGATTGCGGAACTTTGATTTTAGATAATACAAATAGAAAGTCCACTCAGAGATGCCCTCTTAAAAGAGGTCAACTCTGTTTTAATGGATTTACTATTAGAACTGTCTGAAAGTGCGTCGATAAATTTAGAATGGAATTCTATTATGGTAACTGAACTGGCGCAAAAAAATTTCCTCATTGTCGTTGTTTTTCTACCGATGTTTGACACCACGCCAAGGGATCCACGGAAAACCAATATCACTCGAATAGCGAAGCAATCAGTCACCTCTAGCCAATCATCGCGCGAATTTATGACGTAAGGGATTCTTTGTTAAAATTCCCAAAGCACTATAAGAAATCTGGTGTCCGTGGTAAGGCAAACGTAAGTCGCGTGCGGCTTTCATTGGCTAAGGACGTCGACTAAATTACGGCTCTTCTAATCGCCGAGGAACTCTGTGATTCTATTGCTCGAGTTTTAAAAACAGAAGATAGACAAGACCTTCGTGATATTTGGGTCCACCAGGGAATGGCGAATCCAAGAAAGCCGTTAAAACGGATTTCCATTCGTGTTCATCAGCTCAATATCTTTATCGTGTTTGCTATAATAGCTGGAGGATATTTCCCTTTTATCTATACCATTATTCATCTTGGTGGAAATAATTGCGAAACACACCCAAAAGAAACTGAACTCCCTTGCATGAATTGCACTCCACGGCTTTCGCCTGACTATGTTGACGAATTTAAATCGTTATCTTTAGACTCAACCCAAGTGTTGTTTGTACATTTTTCTGGTCTCGATAAATGGGACGAGCATCCAGGTGCTACTTGTATTTTAGATCCTCTGAACTTGGTTTGGGTGAACAGCATCGAAGCACCTTTTTTGTCACTGGATTTGGGCTTTAATGTTACTTCCTTCACGACTTTATCGAGAGTTGTACATCACATGAAAGTCAAGGTGCCCGATAGCTCTTGCTTCAAGGAAATGTACCGCTTCTGTCTGATAAGAAATTTGGCCAGCACCTTTCTATATGAGGTGACTAAAGAAAGAGGGGTACTCTGTTACGCCGTCGGTGACTCAAACACAGTAAAATACAGATGCTGCAAATCAAATAACGACTCAATGAAAACAATTGAATGTGACATCCCTGCTGTTGGTAGCCCTGAAATGGCTACCATTTTCACAACAACAGCAATTGCAGCTGCAATCGCTCTCTTTTGTTTTCCCACCTTTTTCAATATTATCCCCGATAGAAAGAATTCAGAAACCTTGTGTGCCAACAGTCAAGTCAACAATCCTCTTTACCAACTTGTAATCTGCACCGTCCAAGCACTTCAACATTATTCAGAGAAATATTATTGCGCAAACGTGATAAGAAAACTGCTTATTGCCCTCGCCTTGCCGACGTTGTACTATATTGACTATGGCCTCCAATGGTACACCGAAACCTTTGACATACCTAAAATGTTTAACGACAAAGTGACAAAAGTGTGGAAAGAATCTAAAGTTGTCAGTACCTCTAGACAATTAACGGAGAAAAGTTTAGGACTTCCTAGGTTTCAGTTCATCATCGTATCCTATAATACTGTTGTGGTAATGGTATGTCTTATTCCACTTACTGAAAACCTGGATTTTTTGTCTTCCATGAGTTCTTCCTTTAGAATGAAAATGCAGCTTCTCCTCGAGCAAGAAAAAGATATTGGCCAGGTAAATTGGAAAGAACCATGCGTTTGGACTAAAGGCTATTTCTTTTGGTTAAAATCCCTATTTGGAAAAGCAACAGATTGTGAAAGGCCATTCTGTTCAAGGCTTGCTGCTCTCCTTGGCAGTTTTGTTTTGTTATTGCTTTCCCCTGTCGTAATTGTACTCATTTTCATTTCTTATTTTGGGTATGTTTCACCATTAGGCAAATTGATGCGCTCATTTATATATCATGCCTTTTTGTTTATGATTTGGACTTATCAGAAATTATTTCCATGTAAAATAATTTTTGTTTTTGTGGTTGTTACTTTTATTGTTATTGATGCTTACATGTTGTTCATAATATTTGGATCGATATTTGAAAGCTCCTTGCTATTATTTACAAACTTGATTGTGTATCTTTGGATGGGACTTGTTGCCAGCAAAGATTACTATTTTCCACGCATTGCAATCTTTTCTGTTTTTGTGTACTACTCTTGGCACTGCTTGAGTTCTGTGCAAAGTAGATACCAAATCCTACTTAAACAAACATTCGAAAAGTGCAAAGAGCATCAAGAAAAACAGCCAAACGGTAGGAAAGCTTTGACAATGGATGACAAAGGAGTGCCAAGAATTTCTTCAGAACTTTTTCAGCATGTTATCGATGAGATTCTACCAAGAAGTGAAGTCTACACCAAAATGATTCTAAAACTAACTATCATTACATTGTTCCTGTGTTTGACCTTTTCGTCAATTCTGGTTTACGGAAAATCCAATTTAGATGAGTCAACTAAAGCACTGGCCGTCTTTCTGACTGGACTTTTGCCCAAACTGTTCGAGGTGTTTGGAGAAGGGAGTTCCTGTCAGCAGTTATGTCAAATGGAGAACGCTTGCCGAGTTGAGAAGATCGTAAAAGATTTCTTGGACCAAAGTGATGATGAAAATTCTGATAACGAGACAGCGACGAATCTTGATGAGGAACAACCTCCTCCAGAATATTCTGATGGCCAAGTTCGTATAACAAACGTTAGAAAACGCGATCAGCCTACTTTAGAGGAGCGGCCGGCGCCCAAACCGGTCCATTCCAACAACAGAAGTAAAAAACCAAACGAAAGTATAAATGGTAGGAGAGACAAGAACGTGTTGGTCGTACAGGCTGATGTAAATCCGAGAGTGCAAAGTATAAACAGTTGTAACAGTGATGATCCTAGTACTGAAAACACTCCATTACTTCTGGAACATCGAGAAAAAAGAGATAGGAATGCTATCGTATGATGTAAGACTGAAAATGGAAGACAAAATGGCATGGGATGTCTGTTGAAAGTGTGCTTAACCTAGAAACAAGCTGGATGGAAGAATGTATAGTTCTTCGTATCTTGATCAAATCTTAGCTTCATGCATTCATGATATATAATGCTGGTCTTCAGATGGGTGCATTGCCTCAAGGTGCGTGCACAACTCATGCCTTATTGTCGTAAAAATAGAACAATAACTATTTACATGGGGATAGTGGGAGTCGATTCTTACTTTGAGATTTGATAACCCCCTGTTGAAAACTGAGAAATCATATTATCTAGACTACCATTCAATTCAATCTATTCTGCAAAACATTCATCCAAACAATGAATGTATATTCGATCTGATAAGGAAGCTTTGAGTATTATTAATACCTCGGTTTGTTTGTCTAAGGGGAAGTTGTGACTTCCTGGGTATCTTTTTTCATTGTACGTATTTTTGGACCTTGAGGTCATCGGCAGAGTAATAATGACATTTACAGAGACAGTTTGCTGTAAACCCGATAGCCATGTTCGAGATTTGATTAAGCATATATATCTACTAAGTAAACAGTCTGGCTTTTGATGAATTGAAATGCTATAATACTCGCTCGCCGTCGGCCTCAAGTTTATTAGTCGATTAATGACTATTACGAGCTACAGATGCAAAATAAGGACGCTTTTACTGCTACCACTTGTCTCCATTATAGATAATGAGATAATAGACTTATAATACTGTATAGTAGCCTAAGTCGTATGGCCTGTACCGGCATCCCAGCCCACTTTAGGAGAAACGGGTAGAAAAAAAAGAAAGAAAGAAAGAAAGAAAGAAAGAAAGAAAGAAAGAAAGAAAGAAAGAAAGAAAGAAAGAAAGAAAGAAAGAAAGAAAGAAAGAAAGAAAGAAAGAAAGGAAGGAAGGAAGGACGGAAGGACGGAAGGACGGAAGGAAGGAAGGAAGGAAGGAAGGAAGGAAGGAAGGAAGGAAGGAAGGAAGGAAGAAAGAAAAACATAAAAAAGCTAGTGTGTAAGAAGCATAATATCATAGTCTTTCGTGTGCGCGATACTCTAAGCCGGAAGTGGTATGGGAGCGATTCCTAATGGTCATTCTTTTTCAATAACAAAGTAATCTAATATCAAAAGATGGCAGTAAATGGACTGTTGTTGTAGTAAACGAGCTTTTTTTTCCTCAGGAAAACGGAATTTGTAGATATATTAGCTTATTAGCTTAGCCCTCGTTTCCATTCTTTTGTAGTTTTACCTTATTTCCGGCTAAGACTATGTAAGCGTGCATCAGAGGACCGATAATTTCTGGAATTTTTTTTTTCTGAAAGAACGCTAGTCCAGAAAAAATAATTTTGATATTGCTACCTGGTAATAGATCTATAATCATTAATAAGTGTTTGCATGATGGAGTGACATTTGAGGTCATTCCCTAGAATGACACACATATTGTGCAAGAGGCTAGTGTTATAAACGTAAACCTCAGTTAACGAAGGGACCCTGGGCGGGACATTTTGAATACTATGTACATTTTGACGGTCTGAACCGACACCGATCAAATGCAGTGATCAGATGCCCGCCCATCGTTGGTCCATCCTGAGGTCTTTAACTAACGTTGATATCTATAATATTGAACTTTCAGCAGCTAGTTTCTATCCATAGTTGATTTTCAGTTCACTAAACAGTTGTCCTAGCCGTTCGGATAGGACAACTTCTAGAGACTTGCTTTTGAGGTGCGTTAATATATCTTCATATATTTTCCTATAATCTTTAAATGCAATAGTGGGGGTTTGTAGTTTACATTGTTACAGAAGTTTAGCACAAATTTCCGGTAGAATAGAATGCTATAGAAATTCATATAAGTAATTTGTAGAACGTAAAAGAACATCAGTGTTGAACTTTATGAATATTATCGAAGTTTGATAGAAATTTCTTGAGCTTTGTTGAAGTTTGTAGGGATTTACATAACGTATTATAGATTTTTGCACATGCATGCGCAAAAAGAAACGTATTATCCTTATGGCTATTCAATAAACGTGTACAAACATAGCATTGACCAGGCTAAACTCTAGAATGGGGGAGGGGTAATCAGAATTCTGTCGAAGACAACCTTGTCAAATTGTACTTCAAAAGTCAGTTTCTTATCTAGTGGTAGCCTGTGTCACATCCGGAAAGAAAATTTTGTGAACTCAACGAAGAAAACTCCGGATGTGACGCAGACTAATCTAGTTCAACAAATTAGTGCACATATAGGATAGTGAAGCGATGTTAATGTGAGTCAAACAGGGGCGTAGCTAGGATTTTCCGGGGGTATTGTTTGATCCCCGAAACGCCGAACCAATAAAAGGGATCAGGGGGAAAGAAGCTACGGTACATCAAAAAGTCGGCATATCGTAGCCTCCTACGTAGACGTTCTTAGGTAAGCGTTGCGTGACGACCCTTAAAACGTCTGCAAAGGAGGCTAATGACTCCTTCGAACCAAAATAATATTGTTGTGTTATGGTTGTGGTGGTGATGTTATTGCTGTGGTTGTTGTTCAGGGTGTTGTTAGTAGTTTTGATGCAGTTCATGTTGTTGTTGTTGTTGTTGTTGTTGTTGTTGGCTGAGTGTAGCTGTTGTTATTGTCTGTTGCTGGTGTTGTAGCGTGCGTAGCCAAGCTCTTGAAGGGAAGGGGAGGGGCCGATAATGTGACTACGGGGAGCCCAAGCTTGGCTTTTGTGCCAGTATAATACAGTTAATGTAAGAGTCTGTTGTATGGCTCGATAGTGGTAAAATTCGGCTCTAGCTGAATAACGACACTGAGAAATACGAAAAATGGTAGACGAAAAAATCGGATTTTTCCATAAATCTTACGGAAAAAGTGATTTATCAAGCAAACCACATTCATTTACTGTAGAAGACCTCGACAGAGAAAGGAAGCCTGACCATTAGTAAAAAAGTCACTGTCACGACTGTCACTAATTGGCAGTGACTTTTTAGAGAGAGTGAAGCGTTGCGTGACGACACTAATAGCGGCTGCGTAGGAGACTAAGCATGTGCCTGCTTATGTGCTATCTCGGCGAGACACGAAAGAGGGGACTCGAGGTTGCCACTGAATAACATTGGATAAGCTGTTCAGTCTGATCAAAGTTATACCCACTGAAATTGGTTCAAGCTTACATTTACAAAGCCCGGATTTATTAAAGGTTAGATGTCGTTTCTGTTCTGAGAAGTAAACTGGATGCTCCTGGGAAGTAAGAAAGGTCAGCTACAGCCTCATATACTGTCGGTAATTTAGGCGTGTATTCATTTTCGTAAGGGAACTCAGCCTTACCAAGACTGAAGTTGGTGGTCGTATTTTGAGGAAAGACTGAGTTAGTCTGGATGTATTGCGTTTAAGATCAACTCCGCGAACAACTCCGATTGAGAATGGCACGATATACGAAACAAACAACAAGAATTTCAGTTATTATTATTCATTATCTCAATATCTTTGCCATAGTAGCAGTAGTGAGTGTCGGGTATCTCCCTTTCATCCAAACAATTCTACGATATAATAGAGGGAAAGAATTTCCAACACCACTGGAGCCTGCTTGTCAGAATAAGTGTGCAGTTAGTGTTCCCCGTTCGTCTGTTGACAAATTTGACTCCTTCTCTTTCGACGCAAGTATTGTTTGTACATTTTTCTGGTTACAATTTATCGCTTGAGCCTTCAGATAAATCTGATATTTTAAACCCTCTGAACTTGGTTTGGGTTGATAGCATCGAAGCATCATTCTTGTCCTTGGATTTGGGCTTTAATGTTTATTCTTTAACGACTTTATCAAGAATTATACATCATATGACAGTCACGGTAGAGGTCGAGCCGATCAATTGCTTGCGGAACATGAGCCACAGTTGTATAACAGCGAATTTGGCCAGAGCCTTTCTGGGTAACGTAACTAAAGAAAGCGGCGTGCTATGTTACGCCGTTAATGACTGCTGCAAAGGAAAGGTTGAAACACAAGAAGTTGAATGTGACATTCCTGCTGTTCTTGGCCCGGAAATGGCTATCATTTTCACAGCGGTAGCAATTGCAGCTTTCATCGCTCTCTTGTGTTTTCCCGCTCTTTCCAATGTTGTCCCGGATAAAAAGAACTCGGAAACCTTGTATGCCAACAGTCAAGTCCACAATCCTCTTTACCATTTTATAATCTCTATCGTTCAAGCACTTCGACATTATTCAACTAAATATTACTGTGTAAACGTGATAAGAAAACTCCTTATTGTTTTCGCCCTGCCGACGTTGTATTATATTGACTTAGGCCTCCAATACTACACCAAAACCTACGACATACCTAAGATGTTTAACGAATATGTTAAAAAACTATGGGTTTTTTCTAAAAATAGAAGTGTTTCTTTCTTGTTTGTGATCTTAGTCTATTATGGTGTAGTCTTATTGGCTTCTTTTCTTCCACGAACTGAAAACCTGAAGTGTTCATCAGAGTCATTACAGTCTCTTCTCGAGAAAGAAAAAGATATTAAGATAAATTGGTTGGAACCATTCCTTTGGATCAAAGACTTTTTCTGTTGGCTAAAGTCCCTATTTGGAAAAGCAACAGATAGTGAAAGGTCATTCTTTTCAAGGCTTGCTGCTCTCCTTGGCAGCTTTGTTCTGATGTTGCTTTCCCCGGTTGTAATTGTATTCATTTCCATTTCTTATATCGCGTATGTATCACCATTAGGCAAAATGATGCGCTCCTTAGTCTATCATGCTTCTTATTATTACTTATGGATTTTTGAGTGTGATGACAGAAGTTCTGGTGATGTTCATATATGTTTTTATTATGTTATTATTTTTTCTCTTTGTGTTGCTGCCATTGTTGTTGCAGCTATTGTTGTGCTTCTTTTTTTCTGTTTAGTTTTGGCATTTGGAGTAATATTCGAAAGCTCATTGCTGTTATTTACAAACTTGATTGTGTATGTTTGGATGGGGCTTGTTGCCAGCAAAGATTACTATTTTCCACGCATTGCAGTTTTTGCTGTTTTTGTGTACTACTCTTGGAACTGTCTGAGCTCTGTGAAAAGTAGATACCAAATTCTACTTGAACAAACGTTCAAAAAGTGTAAAAAGCATCAAGAAAAACAGCCCAATGGAAGGAAAGCGTTGACATTTGACGAGGAAGGGGTGCCAAGAATTTCCTCTGAACTTTTTCAGCATGTTATAGATAGGATTTTACCAAGGAGTGTTGTGTACACCAATATGATCCTAAAACTAACTATCATTATTTTGTTCCTGTGTTTGACCTTTTCGTCAATTCTGATTTACGGAAGATCCAATTTAGATGAGTCAACTAAAGCACTGGCCGTCTTTCTGACTGGACTTGTGCCTAAAATGGTCGAGGTATTTGGCGAAGGGAGTTCCTGCCGGCATTTGTGGGAAGTGGAAAACGCTTGCCGTGTTGAGAAAATCGTAAAAGATTTCTTGAATCAAAGTGATGATGACAATTCTGACAACGGGATAACGATGAATCATGATGAGGAACAACCATCTTCGAAAGCTTCTCGTGGTCAAGCTCCTACGACAAACATTAATAAACACGATCAACCCAGTTTGGCGGAGTGTCCCATACCCAAACCGGTCCATTCTAACATCAAAAGTAAAAAAACAAGCGAAGGTAATGGTAGTAGAGAGAAAAACTTGCTGGTCGTACAGGCTGATGTTAATCCGAGAGTGCAAAGTATAAACAGCTCTGAAAGTGATGGTCCAAGTACTGAAAGAACCCCGTTACTTCTGGGACAGCGGGACAGCGGGACAGCGGGAATGGAATCGCCTAATGCAAGACTATAGCTTATCTTTTTGTATCAATCCTGAATTTTGTGAACATGTTATGCTTCCATGATATACTGTATAATGCTGAGTACACCTTCAGATGGCTGCAATGCTTCCAGGTGCGTGTCCCACTTCTTTTTATTGTCATAAAAATACTGAGCGACGGAAAGTTCATTATTTACAAGGGGTAAAAGAGGGTCCATTTGCTTTACGATTTGATGACTCCTACTCAAATAAAATAGATTATTTCACTTGAAACGTTAACCCCCGACATAACTCTCAATTTTACCAGACCTATTAGACCTTTGGTAACCCACCCTGTAAATAATGAATGTTTCCCGGTGAGAAACATATGACGATGAACGAGCTCGTTTTAATCGTTTAACGTGGAAATGGTGGCTTTTTTCCACTGTACATAAGCTTTTCACATCAGAGACAGTCAAAGTTTGATTATTATTACATATGTAACGTATACTACTAAAACAGAAAGACGCAGTCACGCGGAATTGCGTCATCAAAGGGAGCTCAAGCTATGTATCTATGTATCAGTTACAAACAGGGCTGAAAAACGAGTCAGCGGTTTAGCTGAAATTGCGGGCTCACCTGCTACTTATAAAAAATGTCTATGGTTTAGAAAATCTCAACATCAGCTATAAAAGTCCAAATGTTAAGCCCATTTTTTGAAAGTTGAGAAAAATTTGTATTTTAATCTATTAATTGATGGTTAAGGTTTATTTTTATGATATGTAGAACTTTTCTAAAGTTTTTGCTAAAATGCTCTTCCTCGCAAACCTCAGCCAATAGACCTAATCACTAGTGTGACAATCATGTTCACCCAATTCAGCGTGACAAATCTCTAGAGGATTGGTTAACTATTGTCTTGAAGCTCATTGGAATGCATTCCCTATTCTCATGGAATACTTCTGAATATTAAAAGGTTTGTCACGCTGAATTGGGTAAACATTGCAACACTAGTGATTAGCTCTATTTTCATGTTTGATGCGAAGTTTTCAAGCGACCATGTTGGGTAATTTGACGCATGTGCACAAGTTTTTCAGCCCTGTTTCAGTTACATACTAATGAGGAGGGATGCATAACTACAGACATTGGGCTTTCTGTGGTGTTACCCCGGCGAACCGGAACTTTTGTTAGACCTTCACGTGAACCGACCTCGCGGAGTAGCACAAGAATCATCAGGGGCGGATCCGGGGGGTGTCCTGCTGTGCATGGGACACCCCTAATGACGTAATTACTCTTATGCTTTTTTGGGGCAATACTGGTATTTGTTATAAATAGCTGTATACATTTCGTCATTTGGGACACCTCCCTAACGAATTCCTGGATCCGCCCCTGATTATAGTAAAACAAGATACTCAAATCTCAGTGATACACGCGATGTTTTTCTTGGTGAAGGATTTTAAGTAATTTTAAGCATAAGGTGAATACTTTTGTTAAAGTGCTTGATCTCTTTAAGTAGTTGTGTTGGCTTCCAAAACAAAACATAACGAAAGGTTCACGGAACAAAAAACCCTGCAGTTTCGTTTGCTTTCTTTCTCTGGCAAAGGACCTTGTACACACGGACTTACGTTCGATCGGTTTCTTTCTTATTCACTTTCCGGCAGTTTCTGAAAGGCTTTATCCTTTTTGACTACCAGAATAATTTGTTTTAAAAACTAAATGACAAGGAAAGGAGGGGGTTTACGAGCTTACTTTAGGCATTGTAAACGTTCTTTAGCCATATGATGTAATTTATCAACCTTAACATTTTGTGACACATTTTGTGATAAGAGGAGTGTCACGTGACCTGTGACGTCACAATTTACCTTTTTCAAAATGGGCCAATGGGTATAAGAGGAAACGAAAATTATTTTGCTGATTTTTTGTTCACCAATTGAGCTTTCTACAAATCTGCCCTAACAACTGGACTACATCTCCTATATAGGGAGATATTTCGTAAAACAGGTCACGTGACCACATATTTTTGCTTACTTCTCCTTATCCACGAGTGGTGGTCCAGCGATTAGGGCAGTTTTAGTTAGAGCACATTAAGACGAGTGGAACATGATAAAAACAGTTAATAGTCCTGTTTTCCTTATTGGTCCATTTTAAAAAACGATATTTTTTACGTCAGAGGTCACGTGACCGCACTCTGACCATAAAAACCCCATAGAATGTTTAAGGTCGATAAAATGTGTTAAGTTGCAAAAAATCATTGAATTATCTTCGAATTCCCATTAAATGTAGTTAAGGAAATTTATCAATTTTGGGCTAACTGAAAGTTCAATAATTAGACAGTTATCTATATGGGATTAATTGAAAGCTATACCATTATCAATGATAGATGATTGTATGTTAAATTGACATCATCTAAATGACACACAGTTTTTGTGCAAGAGGTTGTTGTCGTAAACCTTCAACGAAGGAACGCTGGGGTGGGGCATATGTAATGCTGTGGACATGCAGTTTTATGGTCAGAATCGACACCCAGCAGCAAAAGTAGCATCTCCTGATATATTCCAATTGTTTTGTTCAAATACCCCATTACTGGTCCGTCCTAAGTGATCGGATATTGATAATCACCTTGGTCTTTTTGGAGCCAGTTTCTATCGTTGGTCTACGATGTCCATGAAGGGAAACTGTTACTAGTGATGGTTTATCTTCAGTTAAAAAACGCTTGGTTAGCAGTTTGGATACAATTTACCCCAACCTTTAGAAACTGACTCTAATAAATTAATTTCTCTCAATAATAGTTTTCTATTCTGACAATATTCTCAGCGTTGATTCTACGTGTGGTATTGCTATTGAAACGACACCAAAAAATTTCATAGTTTGAATGCAGCTTCTTGGAGTTATAAAGGTTTTTCCATGTCAATGCTAATCACGCTTTTAGGCAGTACTTTATATCTTATGTATTTTATGTACAAAGGCAAGAGAATTTGTGAATGAAGATGTTCAAGCTTTTAAAGACAATGTTAACTCGCTGACCTGGTTAGATGATGCAACTAAAAATGAAGTATATCAAAAGGTAGGTCGGTAATGTAAAGACCAGCTTATAGTCAAAACACCTCAAGAGCTTTATGTTAGTGTCGAAGTTGGAGTAGAGAAAGCTCACTCCATATATGGTATGGGAGGTTTGGGCATCTAGGATCTAAGTTTCTGCCTTTAATCACTGTTTGCAAAATAAGCTTTCAAAAAAAAAAACTACTCTTTGAAATAAAATTAGCAACACTTAATTAAACGTAAAATGTATCTTTTATAAAATATTTATATCAATTGACACATATTTTTATAGGAATGTCGAGATATCAAGAACTTTTCGTCTCTGAGGGCTATTATTTCTGGGCTCCAGTCTGCCTCAATACATAGGCTAAAAAAATCTTGGATGCAAGTCCCAAGGTAACAGATATAACTAACTAGAGCAACATGGAATGTCACTAACCACTTTTTCTTATAATTTTAGGGAAAAACAGCTTTTATTTTCTGAGCTCTCGTCGATTTTTTCAGAGGAAAAGAATCAAAAAATGAGCAGAGAGCTTTTGATGAAGGTATGGAAATGATCAATAGAAGTCGATAATTATAAAATTCTACAAAAATACTGGGTCCAACATCCTTTGTTGTTGGACATGAACCAGGAACGTCCCCCTGCAAGAATACGTGTGCTAATAGCAATGCTCATTTAATAAGTGATTCGGGAGGCTTGTTATCATACATTCAGCTATGTCAATTCTAGCATGCTGTGTGTTCGAACCAGGTTTTTTATTATGGTTGCAGGAAGGGACAGCTAAAAGACCAGAATCAGAAACGTCTGGAATAAAAAGACCGAACAGCCTGAAGAAACGACGATCGCGGTTTCTAAACTCAGTAAGGCGGCAATATTATATTATCATGATAGGAGCATATTATCATGTCAATACTTTTTTCTGTTTTCCTCTTCCTTCCTTCCTTCCTTCCTTTTCTCTTTGTTTTTTCCCCATCTTTGTTTTGTGTAGTGACTATTGTTCGCTCTTCCTTTTATAGGACTCCGTTATGCAAGGAACAGTACCGTATCTAGGAACATTTTTAACAGATCTGACAATGATTGACACATTATATCCAGATTACACAGAGGTATAATTGACTGTTTTATGTCTATGGTCGCCGTGTGTTCTGTGAAGATGTGGAAATATCTTTCATTGTTGCTGAATGGATTTGTTTTTTTTATAGGATGGATTGATTAATTTTGAGAAAAGACGAAAGGTGAGCGGCATAATCAAGCTGTGCATACTTGACATATATTCAGGGAATTGTTTGAGCTCATGCTAGATGACTCATGCTAGATGACTTTACTTTTATTATTGTATTTCCCTGCAGGAATTCGAAGTCATTGCACAGATCAAACTTCTGCAAGAAGCCGCAAAAAATTACAACATTGTACCTAATGGAAATTTCAGGCATACGTTTGACTCACTCATGACGTTTTCTGAAGCAGAAAAGTAATTTTTCAAAACAAAAATGAGTTGGGAAAGCCAACCCAACCCAATTTACTCCACTCTACTCCACCTACCCCCCTCCCTACCCACCTCACTCCATTCCAGTCTACTCCTCACCACACCCCTACCCACCTCACTCTATTCCAGTCGACGCTACGCCACACCACACCGACCCAGCCCACAGCACAGCACACCACACCACACCACACCACACCACACCACACCACACCACACCACACCACACCACACCACACCACACCACCCCACACCACCACACCTACACCAAACCACAACCACAGCCACACCTACACCACAGCACACCCGAACCACACCACACCACCCCGACCCACCCCACACACCACCTACACCACACTCACCCCCACACACCACCACATCACACATAACCACACCACACCACACCAACCCGACTCCCACCCCACACACCACCACACCACACCACCCCACACACCACCACATCACACCTAACCACACCACACACACAATCACACATAACCACACCACACCTAACCACACCACAACCCACACCAACATCACACCTACACCCACACCACACCTAACACACACCACACCACATCACACCTAACCACACCACACCACATCACACCTACCCCACACACACCTACCCACACCACCCCACCCCTCCCACCCCACCCCACTACCCTAGCCGCGCTTTAACTCAAGTAATCTCAAACCAACCCAATTCAACCCACCAACTAACCAACCAATCAACGATTGATTTTTATATATTCTACTCTTTTGTGGACATTTTCTTTGTCTTTGATCAAGGGAAATAAGAAAAGTTATATAGTTCATGTTTTCCGTTTCTTTAGCTTCAAAATCTCGTGTGATATAGAAAAAGATTCTACGAAAAAAAGACCAGTTAGACTTTCATTAAGGTGAGCCATAAGTAAAACAATGACTTGAACTGATCATCCAGTCAAAGTGCCAGCCAAGCTAGCAGTGGCTAGTAGTAATATGCATTGGCTGGTGTCATCTGAAATTCCACACTATGTTTGTACAGTAAAATAATATAAAGTTCCGTCTTACTTCATAGCTGCATTTTCTTTCAACTTCTCCATATTTTATTGTATTCTTTTGTTCACATTATCACATATTAGTCAAGGAAAATAAGGAAAACAGACGACTTGTACTAACAGGTCACGTGACCTACCCCTAAAACGAGTAGCTGTGTGAAAATGAGCTAAAAAAATTCAAAGAGCACCTCGACATTAGTAGGGAGGCGAAATATCCGCTCATAATAAGCAAAAGAGGGGAAATGACATTAATAAAAAAAAAGATAGTTTCAAGGATTTGTATGGGAAAATGTGCTGGATGGCAAAGCTTGCCTTCCAATACTTTTTTTATACAAATGCTTATAAGATATTTGATTTCAGATTAAATGCCATTTTTTCCTAATAGTTGGCCCTGTTACTAATAACGAGGTGCTCTTTTCATTTCTGATGTTTGTTTTGTCTCTGGTGCTCGCTTTAAGGGGGATAGCTAGGGGAGAAGGTCTTGATTAACAATTAGTCGTATTTTGTTGTTGTTATTATAATTCAAATTTTTGTTAGGTTGCACTTAATTTGGAGCCAAGCTCTGTTGTGCTTACCCCTTCCATGATAGCTTTAATAGGAACTTAGATAATTGTCATGGATAAAGTTATGTAAATTTATAAAATAATTGGGATACTACGCGCGATATAATTGGTCGAAAAACCATGTTTGATGAGAGTATCAAAACGCGCTGTCGTCATTTTAGCGCGTGCAAGTATTGCAACTGTCAGATTTTAATCTATCGCGCGCACTCATTGGTCAGTTTGAAAAAGACGGCACGTAGGGAGAATTCACTTAAATTTGCTTTTTTTCGATCTTTTCGTGCGTTTGTTATTATATAAAACAAATCAAAAACAGTTTTCCGTGTTTGATACTCTGATCAAAACACTTGGGATGTTGGGAGAACACTCGAGAAGCTGGAAACCATCGGCTACACGTCGTGGTTTCCTACGCTCCTCTTGTGTTCTCCCAACATCCCGCATGTTTTGATCAGAGTATCAAACACGGAAAACTTGTTTTTGTTCTGTTAAATAAAAGTCCATGTTCGTATACTCACTCTAATTCGACCAAAGGTTTGCAAATCATTCCTAAGTCTTTGAAGCAATTCAATAAACTTGCAGATCGTGTTTTTCATGTCTATAACCACTCTCTACGCCTCGTGTTTTTAAACCTGATAAAACACTCCTGCTCGTTTATTAAACAGTACTTAAAATTCCTGTTTGATGTTCAACAGGAGGAATCAAAGCGATCCAGATCTTGCGTCACTGTCCATTTCGTCCGACAGGAACGTGTTACACCGGCAAGAATCCAAGTCAACCGAGAACCACCGGTATTAATAAGACATCAGAGAAATGTGAGTAACAGTGCTTTTCACACACGGCCAATTACACATCACTGGGATGATCTCTTATACACCGTTTTCTCAAAGTTACGTGCGCATTCAAATTTAAGGAACTGCATTGCTATGAAATGTTTTTCGATAAGAATTCATAAAATCGATTATTTTCCTCTTTAAATATAAAACTGTCTTCTCAATTTTACTGAATTGGCGTTTTTCAGTTTTATGGCCCGTCAAGTTGGATGCGCACACCGCAACCTTGAGAAAACGGTCTATTCGGCTCTCGTTTCTCAGTTATATACTTATTTCGAAAAGAGCCCGTTGTCGGAGGCAATGGCAAAAGTCGGACGGCGATGGCAATACCGAAAAGAACTATGGTTCAATACCGGTTTATTACATTTGTAAAAATTAGATTACCAACATGGATACCAAATGTCAACATTTGTTTCTGCTCCCCAAGTGGTATATTTATGTATAAAGAATATTAGAGTATGTGGACCGCGTGGCACTAATGAAATAGTAGAAGATAATATAGGTAAGTTGTAGTGCTTGGGAACGAGGTTATTCCGGGCGAAAGCCCTTGGAATTAAATTCGGAAAAATTAATTTCCGACCTCGCTGGGATTCGAACCCACGAATTTAATTCCAAGGGCTTTCGCCCGGAATAACCTCGTTCCCAAGCACTACAACTTACCTATATTATCTTCTATAAAGAATATTAATGACCCACAGTTCATTTCGGTCTCCAGCAACTGTTTTTGATAATTGTATGTTTTCGACTGCATGCGTAGAAGAGAAGGAGGAGCCGTTGGGTTGACACAAGATCTGTCAGCTTTACGTAGGTGTATGATTGCGGGCCCAGAGGTAGCGCGAATGATTGGAGAATTTGAAGCTGTTGAGGATGATCAGAACCGCCAACATCACGAGCAAAGACCTGGAGTTCAAAGTGCCTTTACTCAAGATGTGCTTCAAGTCATTTCAGCCTTTGAGGAATTTAACAACCCATTTGCCGAGGAGGGTCCCGAGTTGATAGCTTTGCACTCAAGGGATGTCATGGATGGAAGTGTTATTCAAACCGTTAAGAACGTTTTGACGATCGGAGAAGGGCAATTCAATGCCTTTGTCAAAGAAAGATTTATCGAGAGAAGTGCAACAGTGGCAGATGTGATAAAGAAAAACAACCTTGCTACATTTAGTACTCCATCCAAGAAGGGTCCGTCAATAGAGAAAGAGAAGATTGGATCTTTGAAACAGGATTGTGCCCTGTTCTCACGACTTTACATATCCTGTCAGAATCGAGACGGCAACCTTGAAGAATTTTTCAAGCATGAAAATCAGGCATGGCCACCTTCAATCGCCAATATGGGTCTACTAAGAGGTGGGCAAAAAGCAAGCTTGGTTAAATGCTTAACGCAAGTCATTCCTACCATGTAGTCTACCAATCCCATCATTGATGCTGCAATCTTTGATGGAGCAGTGATTGCGAGATGCTATCTCCTGGAACAGCACAAAACTTTGAAGAATATTTTAATGATGTCTTTGCACCATTTATTCTCAAGCAAGTGGAAAAGGTCAAAAGAGTCGATGTAGTTTGGGATGTATACCGTGATGATTCCTTAAAGAAAGCAACACGACAGAAAAGAGGTTCTGGACAGCGGCGAAAGGCTCTTATGTCTACACGCATTCCATCTGATTGGAAAGGCTTCCTTCGTAATGATGAAAACAAGACCGAATTGTTTCAACTACTAGCAGTAAACTTGATGTCACTGAAGATGCCAGTGGGGAAAGAAATCTACAGCACTCATGGAGAGATTGTACTCTCATCCACAAACAGAACAGAGATGGAATACCTTGCACCAAGCACTCATGAAGAAGCGGACACTCGACTGATGATTCATGTCATGGACGCCAGTGCATGTGGACACCGACGAGTTATGGTGAGATCTAATGATGCCGATGTAGTTCTGCTGGCTGTTTCAATATTTAATTTGCTTCAAGTGGATGAATTGTGGGTAACCTATGGATCAGGAAAGCATCTTCAGTTTCTCCCTGCTCACAGCATTGCTGGATCTCTTGGAACAGAGAGGGCATCCGTTTTACCGTTGTTCCATGCCCTGACAGGGTGTGATACGGTGTCATTCTTTAATGGGAAAGGAAAGAAGACGGCCTGGAATGTCTGGGATGTTTATCCTGAACTCACCCCAAAGTTGAAAGCTTTAAAATCGTTACCAGGAGATGTTGATGATGAATGCATTGCGATAATCGAAAGATTCGTTGTTCTCCTTTACGATCGGACAAGCAACCTCGCCCAGGTCAACAAAGCAAGACAAGAACTCTTTTCCCAGAAATCAAGACCCCTTGATGCTATTCCTCCAACAAGACTGAAGCCCTAATCCAGCATGTGAAGCGCTCTGTCCTACAGGGAGGTTATATTTGGGGACAAGCTCTTCTCAAACAGCCTGTTCTCCCCAGCCCATCTGAGTGGGGATGGGAATTGGATGATCATCAAACATGGGTGCCAAAATGGACAACCCTATCCCAGATCAATGAATCTTGCCAGGAACTTATATGCTGTGGCTGCAAGACATCCTGTAGTAGTGGCCGTTGTAAGTGTCGAAAAGCACGTTTGGAGTGCACAGGTCTGTGCAAGTGCGGCGGAGATTGCCAACATGTGTGTGTGTGTGTGTGTGTGTGTGTGTGTGTGTGTGTGTGTGTGTGTGTGTGTGTATATGCACTTGATTGCAGAAAGGTTGTAGTATACGCGTATACAGAAACCTAATGAGACAAATTGAGTTTCTTTTTAAGTTTTGCATTTCATTTGATATCTTGCATCTCATTAGATATTCGTATTAATGTATACTACAACCTTTCTGCAATCAACTCGATGGTTTACCATTTTTTCTTAAGTATGGTGCTCCCCGCGGGAGCTCCGCTATGAACCAACAACCCTACGAGGGTGAACAGTCTAGAGTTGAACTTGATTTGGGTTTGTTTATTAGAGACTGTATTTATAAATTCTCGATTTTATGTCGAATTGAACTTTGTATTTGGGATGTTTTCTACAATAAAATTCAATCGTTTTGAAAAAAATACAGTGATATGGTTTATATAATAAACAGAAAAATACATGGCCGCTTGGAAATATGGAAGTTATCTTCTCGTGTTCAAATTTGATATCACATTGAACACTCGAAGATAACTTCCATATCTCCGCGTGACCATGTATTATTCTCTATTTCCAAGTATTTTCACGGAATGCTTGACATACTTTGAGTATTGTTCTTCTGTATTAATTAAAAGTCAGGCCCCCTGACGTAAGAATTTCTATTTTTTCGTAATTTACTTTTAGTCCCGAATAGTTACCAAAATGTTCTATTACCTCTAGAAGACGAGTGAGTGATGATATATCTTGAACAAAGGTTGTCATATCAGTTAACTAACTTAAATTCATTATTTCCAATGTGAATTCCTTTAATTTGTTCGTCATTCCATACTAGGTATCATCAAAAGTTCAGTTACTATAATGAAAAAGTAAGGAGAAACAGCAGGGGTGGATTCAGGAATTTGTTCAGGCAGGCGGGGTGCTGGGCACAAAGTTAACCCAGGAGGGGTGCTCCCCTTAGAATCAAAGGGAAAAAACATAATTTTGTATTGGTTATCTTCGAAGTAGGGGCACAAAGTCGAATCAGGGAGGGGTGCGCAACCCATGCACCCCTCCCCTGGATCCGCCACTGAGAAAGCGGGTCTCCTTGACGGACATCTCTTTTCAAATTGAAGGACGCGGTTGCAAAAGGCATTGTTAGATATACAACTATTAGAACTAACGATGTTTTGATAAAAAGCTTTAATCCATGCAAGGAACGACGTTCCAAAACCAAATGCTTTTAAAGCTTTATCCATAAAAGACCAAGAAACAGAATCAAAAGCTTTTTGATATCAATTGTGGTTAATAAACTGTCGTAGTTCTTCGACCGCGTGAAGTCAAGAATGCCTTCGATTGTGCGTATGGCATCAAAAATCGTTCTTCCCTTTACATATGCATTCTGGTTGTAATGTATTATATCGGGTAGAACGTTTTCAAGCCTCTTTGAAATGGCTTTTGAGCCGATTTTAACGTTAACATTTATAAGTGATATTGATACTGGTCATCATCTCGTGTCGTCAGGGACATGCGGTAGCAAAGGATTCGTTAACTCCCTTAAAACGAGCAGCTGTGTCAAAATGAACATCCGGAATAAAAAGAGCACCTCGATATTAGTAGGGTGGCAGAGTTTTAGCTCATAACAAGCGAAAAGGGAGAAATGGCATTAAATATAAAATCAAATATTTTTATAAGCATTTGTATGGGAAAATACGCTTGATGGCAAGAGGTTGCCAGCCAACATTTTCCCCATGCAAATCCTGCTAAAATGTTCGATTTTGTATTGAAGTACCATTTCTCCTATAGTCAACATTATGAGCTGAACCTTCGCCCTAATACTAATGTTGAGCTGTCCTTTTCATTCCTAAACTTCGTTTTCACACAGCTGCTTGTTTTAAGGGAGGTAGGGTCACGTGACCTGTTAGTACAACTGTCGTCCATTAATGCGAAAGCGCTAGAACGACTAGACACTTAAATTAAAGAGATTTATTTATTTTATTTATTATCTGGTAAAATTACCAGCCAGGTTCGCATCAGAATGTTTCGGTTTAACACACAAAAGCCCACGCATAGAGATTTAGGCATATATAGTTAATGGAGCGGAATGGTTCGGAAACCTATTGTTCTATGTTTTTGTTCGACTTTATCCATTGTTATATGACGTTGACCCTGCACAGAGAAAGAAACGTTGCTCGTTTGTTCATAGTATTCAGGAATATAGGAGTTTTTAACCCTAAACAGCGTTCTAAAATACTTATTATTTGTTAATTGAGACTATATGATTAATATTAATTATTCATTGAAAAGGAAATTGTCCTTTTTCATGCTTTCTTATTTATCATTTAGTAACTTAGCTGTATCTGCGCGGAAATATTTATTCGCATGGTTTTTGGTCATCGAACAAAAGTTTTAATTTCATTTTCAAAATGTTCATACATGAAAATAATAAGGAAATGAGTAATTTCAGCCATACTTGCTTTGTCCATTGTGCAGGGTCAGTATCACGTGATGGTACGGTTCAACATAAAAAAACGCAAAACAATAGCTTTGTTCTTATGGAGTTTCCAAACCATTCCGTTCCATTAACGTACTATTATCTAAATAGGGACAACGTAATCATTTTCAAATAAGATTTTATTGTGAATGAATTAGGTAACAAAAGCCGACAAATTGCGTACTATCAATCACGTGACTTTTTTGGAGTTGACTGGGGGGCAAACAAGCGGTTGACTGGGGGGCAAACAAGCGGTTGACTGGGGGGCAACTAGCGGATGCTAAGTCAAAACATATCAAAATAAGTCCTCAAACTATTGTATTTGACTATTTTCACGACATCAAACCAGAAAACAAGAGATCAAAACAACCTCCAGGATTCTACAAGCCATCAAAAAAGAGCTATTACCGGAAGGGACGTCTATTGATAGCAACCTATAGCTTGGAATCATCTCGGAAAATTAACACAATAAGCTGCTCTGGAAAAAGAAATGAGGAGGAATTTTACTTCTTTGATTTTGTCTGCGAAGTTTGTTTTTCTTTTTGTTCTGATTTACGTAACTGACCAGAGGAGGACTGAACCCTATCCCAGAACTGGTAACTGACCTTGGAAAACCCAAAAAGGGTGAGCGCAGCTAGACTTTTGAAAATTCTAGATAGTGATATCAAAATTATATGGTAAACGACAACAGCAAGGGCAAAACAAACTCGTGATAAATGTTGAAAAATGAAAATTGCTCTTGCATGAAAGAAAATTAAGTGACACCGGAAGTGAAATATGCTCTTTGATGTGGATGACGTGTTTTGTGGTATCAAATTTAATATAATGTCATGAAGGATGCTGCAAACAGTGAAAACAGTTCTAGACACTTCCAATGTTATAAATTCATAGTTACCCGGTCTTAGTTATCGGTATCTGCCGTGATGAGGCGAATAAGAAAAATGTAAAGTATGGTATTAATTCCTAAATTATGAAGGCTGTCACCAAGACATCTCCGCCAGCTCAGGTTAGTATATTATTAGGGTATCAACCTCGTACAACCAAGTGATCTTCCCTTCCAATCTCCTGCTTGCTAATCATTTCTATTTATTTCCACATGACGGACCTTTTACTTTTAGCTGTTTTTCCCCCAGATATATTAGTTTATTTTTTAACAATATGAAGTATGTCAAACTTACCAGTAACTAATTGTTAGAGAAGCCGCTAGAAGAAATGTATAAATCATGCCATATATACGACTATTATCCTCTGTGTTGTCTGGTGTTAAATGCTGGCCTTCTAGCTCGATCCCTGCTCGTGACATATTATTGTTGATTCTGAATCAAATATTGAGTACTTTAATTACAACCATAACCTTATTCAATTTATCGGATCAAAGGAATATTTTGATTTCCATCGCAATAAGCTTATATTGATTTCGGTAGTACAATCAACCAAAAATTTGAATAAAAAGATATAACTAGCTAAAAACTAGTGTGAGCTGCGTCGGTGTTTCTAATGAAACAGTAATGATGAAAAGGTAAATTATACACCGTGAAAAGATGAAAAAACTTACTGACGTTTCGGACGCTAGTCCTTCGTCGGAGTAAAAGAGCTCTTTTACTCCGACGAAGGACTAACGTCCGAAACGTCAGTAAGTTTTTTCATCTTTTCACGGTGTATAATTTACCTTTTCATCATTAAAAATTTGAATACATCGATGTGCGTGATCATATAACACTTCTCGGTATTATTAAAGCACGTGCACTTTCTTGTTCATCACAGCCTTACTTTATTCTATTTTATAATTCAATAGCGCTGTTTCTTTCGTGAAGAAAGAGAGGACGGAGCCGTGTATGAAGTTTCTCTCAAGAAAGTTCGCTATCGTCGCAGTGCTAAATATTTAGTGGATATCAGCGAAGAACCGGTCTCTCACTTACAGTGGGAAACAATTCTTGTGCGAAAAATCAAAGCAGGAACTTTGAAGAAACTTGTTGATAATTTAGTATCAGAGAAGGACTCTTTATCCGAAGACTCGGATCCCGGTTATTTAATGGGTTTTTTATCAACTTATCGGGCATTTGCTGAAGTACATGATGTATTGGAACTTCTTATTGAAAGGTCAGTTTTAAATATCAGTTTTAATTTCAATAAAACATATAAAGCCATATTCTGAAAAAATGCGTGTATATGATTGCAAATATAGCAAATGTCATGGTCAGTCAGATAAGAACAAAAGAAGTGATGGATTATAATAATAGTTTATTAGAGCTCGTGGTCATCATTTTATACTTGTATGGGGGGTGGGGTGGGTTGGCATGGTGCCCTTGATGGATGCCTGATGTGATGTTACAAATCATTTAGAGCCAATAAAAACAGGCTCACTTTTTAGCATGTTCACACTTGGTTCCTGAGCACGGTGCTTGCAACGTAGAGTACAAATCCTGCTGGATTCTAATTGTAAACACAGTGTAAGAGTACATGCAAGGTTTGGAGCACAAAGTGTCTAAGCTCTATAAGGGTGTTTTTGCTTTTATAGCTGTGTCCACTTAATAGCGGTATTATAGTCTGTATTAAATTATTTTTATGTTGGTTGCAATACTCATCGATGTTAGTAAATCATTGTAATGCTCTCCTAAGTGCAATGCATATTGCTGATGCTCTCCTGAATGCAAAACTCGTCGATGTTAGTAAATTATTGTAATGCTCTCCTGAGTGCAATGCATATTGGTGATGCTCTCCTGAATGCAATGTCCATAATTGTATTTCCATTTTAATTGTAACAAATACAATGTGAATTTGTTTGAAACCAAAAACAGGCTGAAATACTTGCAAATGGATAATATACAGCTATTTCAAGAAAGGTTGGTGAACGTTTTCTTGCATGAGGTTGCATGTTGCTCATTGCTTACCGTGTGTGCTGACATTATTTACATATGATTTTAATGCATTTCAAGCTGAGAATGCAAGATGCAACAGAACCTTCACCAACCTGAGAATTGACTGACAACATACAACTTGTTTATTGATTATATATTAAAACATGATGGCCACAGAATCCCAGCTATCAGCCCTGATACAATTTTTAACAGTTTTTGGGTGAGCTTATAATCAGGGGAGGTGAGTTGGGTTTGTAAAAGGAATAGAAAACCCTTAACTCCCTTTAATGAAAATGTTTAATCATGTCCATTTCAATTGAGCGGCAGTGTTCATGCAACAATATGTAAAAGCTTTGAAACACTTTATTACAAATTTAAGAACTATGAACTGGGCAGAAATAGTCTTGACTTTCGAGGCTCAATCATATGGAATAGCCTGGACAGGAGTACTAGAAACATTAAAGATCTGAATACTTTTAAAAAGGTTTTAAAGAATAATAAGAAAATGATTGACCAGGTAACTTTTTCTAAGGAAACTTGTTTTAATCACAATAAAGATAATAGTTATATATATTATTGATTTAACAAATCAAAAACAGTTTTCCGTGTTTGATACTCTGATCAAAACACGCGGGATGTTGGGAGAACACGAGAGGAGCGTAGGAAACCACGACGCGTAGCGGAGTGGTTTCCAGCTTCTCGAGTGTTCTCCCAACATCCCAAGTGTTTTGATCAGAGTATCAAACACGGAAAACTGTTTTTGATTTGCTTTATAAAATAACAAACGCACGAAAAGATCGAAAAAAAGCAAAGTCTAAGTAAATTCTCCCTACGAGCCGTCTTATTTAAACTGACCAATGAGCGCGCGCGATAGATTAAAAATGACGATAGCATGTTTTGATACTCTCATCAAACATGGTTTTCGACCAATCATAGCGCGCGTAGTATCCCAATTATTTTATAATATTAAATCAAGCATAATTTTTCGAAATATATTCTCACTAAATTAATTCTATGTATTTATTTACTCATTTATTTATTCATTATTATTAATATATATGTATGTCTTTTTCATAGGATATTGTCATATTTGTAGAATATCATTTTTAAATTGAATATTTTATAATTCTATTATAGATTAATTATTAGATTTTTTTATTTATCTTAAATAGTTAGTTAAATAGTTAGTTAAATAGTTAGTTAGATATGCAGGTCCACATCAGCTATATAGCTGCCAGTTTTTTAGACCTGCTGAAACAAATAAAAGTGGATGTATGTATGTATGTATGTGTGTATGTATGTAAGTGCTCAGTAAAACTATAATCTGAGTTATTTATCAATGTTCTACAGGCTAGGCCTGCAAAGCAGTACTCAAAAAATGGGTGGAGCTTACATCAGAGGACTTCGTGGGGGTGAACCTTGCTGGGACCTTGAGTCTGTTCACTTGCCCCTCATCACCTCTGTTTGCTTTTGTATTTATTCATTTTCTGTTCTCTTTTGTAAGTCAAACATCATGAAAAGCCTAAATAAATTTAAAAAAAATTGATTAACTGGACGAAAATTTTTATTAACATATTGAGGGGAGGAGGGGGGGGGGGTTGGGGAGTGTTATTTGGGGTCTCATAATCAGGGGGGGGGGTTATAACAAGGATTCTATAGCATTTCAAAAGCAACATTAATATTAATTATAGATACACACAACCCATTTTGTTTAATATAAATATATGATATTTCACAATTAATGTTTTGCAAGTTTGATGTTCCATTCATTCATTCATGTTTCTTTGTCCTTTCATTACTTCATTCTCACTGTTAATTTGTTTATTTCATATTTTAAGGTGCCTTGATGCTCAGCAAATGAGAATTGAAAGTCCAGAGAAAAGTCTGATTATCATGAAGTAAGTAGTAGTAGCTATCCATATCTGATGATACATACAGTATCAAGTACCAAGCTTGACTTGTATTATATGTATATGTAAATAATGTCAGTACAGAAAAAATACACCAGAAAAATTCACACAAAGTTTGGTATTACTGTTCTATATTGTTGTAACCTTTTGCTATTGCATTCACATTGCCCATAGTGAATTTCAGGCATGACAGCATTGATACAACATGCAACATTGATACAACATGCAACATTGATACAACATGCAACATTGATACAACATGCAACATCGATACAACATGCAACATTGATACAAAATGCAACATTGATACAACATGCAACATTGATACAACATGCAACATTGATACAACATGCAACATTGATACAACATGCAACATTGATACAACATGCAACATTGATACAACATGCAACATTGATACAACATTCAACATTGATACAACATGAAACATTGATACAACATGCAACATTGATACAACATGCAACATTGATACAACATGCAACATTGATACAACATTCAACATGCAAGAAAACCTTCACCAACATTTTTTTTGAAAAAGCTGTACACATTATTTTACTATTTCCAGAATAACAACTCTTATTTTTTCCGGTCCGGTATACTAAAAAAATCGTGCGTTCTGATTGGCTGTTTGAGTGTGCAGTATTTTGTCAGTATCTGCTCGCGGTCCGGTATGCTTTGCCGCTAAACAACAAAACAAAACGATTACAAAAACAAGAAAAAACAATACGGGAAAAAAATAAATAAGTTATTTACCGTCCCATAGTCGGTCCGGATATGAAAAAACTGTGCCCTCGGTCTTGAAGACATATATTCGAGACCTCGGGCACAGTTGTTCCCTATCCGGACCTCCTGGCCGGTAAATAACATATATATGTTTGTGTGCCCTCAATTAATTCGCTGCGCCATATTGAAAGGCCTTTGCGAACACTTTCTGAAACTTGTAAAAAGATTCAAAATCTGTTTTGTTTCAAATAACATTCTGATCAAGATTGCGCCGTTTTCTTTTTGACAATGGCAGCGTAAAAAACAGGGATAAAAGATGTTGTTACTGAGAACTATTCAGCCCCTATTGATTTTGATCAGCACTCAATGGCGGATCCAAAAGGAAAATCGGGGGGGGGATGACGTGAAATTTTCGTGAAATTGCGAAATTAAAGTGTCACAAAAATATGCGACATCCAAAATCGCGAAATAAGACTTCGCGCAACTGTAATGTAATATGGAAGTCAGAACCAAATACGCCACGTTCGAGATACATAAAACTCTATACAGCATAATACCGTGGGTCTGTGAAATAAAATGTTCAAAGACTAAACCCCAAAAGAACAGTAGCCAATATAGTGCAGTGGTTTTGATCGTAATGTTGTTGAGTAGTGAACTCACTAGCATCTCTACCAACATTTCCCCATTACTGCCGAAAGGTAGGTACGTAGTATGTTGTGCATTATTTAATTCCTATAGCAATAAATGTGTTTGGTGATCCACTTGTTTGTACCGTACATGAAATACCTTACGTCTAGTTATCGAACGTGTCAGTATTACTTCCTTGTAATTCGTTGATTAATGAGCTACAGTTCTTGTAGAAATCTTCTCTAGCCTCGTTCCTTTTTGGTGAGTAAACATTCCTCACCAGATCCGTCTCTTATCAAGTGCTTTATCATATGGACATAATTAGCTAGTTTTTTATTGCGCAAAACAATTAATTTTCTGTTTGTTGTGATATTACAGAGGCGTTATTGGAGTGCTTATGGTTTGGCTTGAGCAGTTCTGCTCGGACTTTAATGCGCCGCCAGACTTCGCAGATCTAAAGAGACTGAATAACTTTGTAAATAATCAACTAGAAGGAGATATCAAGAAAGATTTGGCCAAGAAAATTACAGAAAAGCTTCAAACATTTATTATAACACCATATGAAAGTGAAGGTATGCAACAAACATTTTGTACTATTTCTAAAACAATAGAATGAAATATCTAATCTAATGCATTTTACGCTTTTTCATGACGTATTTCTACGACTCTGGATCAACGATTTCTTGATTAGCTGCATATAGACGGTCTGGGCGCAGCCTATTCTCTCCCCTTATGCCTTCGGGCTAAAACATTGTCCCGTAAATAATCCGTACATCTAAGGGAGAATGGGGTTTCATTGACATCACGTCCGAAGTCATACGACACCTAACTTTTGAGGATATCTTGCGGATCAACAGTTCTCTCTCTATTATCTATAAGTTTTCTTCGAAAATAACGAATATGCGCAAGAAATCCCTACCACAACTCGACAACAGCGACATACTCTGTACTTCAACTCTGCAACATTTCGACGATGTATAAAAACTTAGCTAGTCCCTCTATTAACTAGAATCAGAAGAAGTTGTTAGTCGTACTAGTACTGAGACGGCCATTCTACGTGTCTGCAACCACACATCCACGTTCTATCGACAATCGCGAAGAGGTTGTTCTTGTCGGACTTTCTGGTCAGACTTTCGTGCAGGAGGTCGTGGTTCAAGTCCAAGCCGGACCAACACTCAGGGTTTTAGAACAACTGAGGAGAAGGTGCTGCCTTTATAATAACAACATCATGGTTAGACCTTCACGTGTTTCGGATGACCACGTAAAATGGCGGTCCTATATTTCTCTCCACACTACCTCACCCTGCAACGGAGGGACGTAAAAGAACCACTGAGGACGTAAAGAAACCCTGGCAGTGACCATCCTCAGTGTCTGGCCTTTAATAATGATTTCTTAAAGATTTGATTGTGGGATAGGTATCGGGGATTTTACGGGGTTTGAAGTTGGTGCAATGTATCTTGAAGGGCACCCTGTGTCCTATTATGTAGCACCAGCCTGTGAGCAAAAACTAAAACAAAAAACAAAATACAATAAAATGTACATGTTCTAATAGTGACATGCGCTTTTCTCATGTACAGGGGATCCAATAGGCTTTAGATTGTCTATGCTTAAGGATGTTGATTACATCGTGGAGGCTGACAAAACAAGTGGCTCTTATGAAGGACTTGACTTTGATTTGTTGTCATCCAACCCGGAGTCGTTCGCAGAGCAGCTTACTCTTATGGACGCAGTAAGTACCGACAGTTGTGCCAGTTATCGTCAATTATCATCATGGAGTGGCAGGATGAGTGGAGGGTGGGGTTGGGTGGTTGGGAAGGCCAGTAGAGTGGCAGGATGGTTGGGGGAGTGGGTTTGAGTGGTTAAGGAGGCTGTGGCGGACGGAGAGGTAGGATGGGTGGGGAAGGGGGTTGGGTGGATAGGTGGGGGCGTGGGGTGGGTAGATAGGCGAGGGCGTGGGGTGGGTGGATGGTAGGGAAGACCAAGGAGAAGAAAAAAAGGCTGGAGGGGGAGTGGGAAGGAGGAAAGGTCGTCCCTTTTTGGATTTTTTTCTAAGACGAAAGAGAAATATCCAAATTTAGTGGCTACTGAATCTTCTTAAATTGTCGATCGTGTTGTTATTTTCAGGAGTTGTTTCGCAAGGTCATCCCTTGGCACTGTTTAGGCTCAGTATGGTCAAATAGACGACGGAGCAAAGATACTCACAATACAGCAAAACCAACAGTTGAACAATTTAATGCTGTTTCACTGCGAGTGATTTCTACTATCCTTACTTGTTCCAGTAGGAAAAGTACAGCGCCAAGCAAAAGAGCACAATACATAACACGTTGGATCGAGATTGCGCAGGTTTGTTTTCTTTAAGGATTTTTTTACGAGAAGCTCAGACATCCTAGACTTTTTTCTTTTGTCTCAGCTATTATAATACCAATCAATGGCGTAATGAGATAGATTGAACTAACCTAACCTAAAATATAAACTTGTGGCCAGCAATGCTAGAACTGTTATTGGTCTTGGCTGGTGCTTGTACTTAAAGTAGCTTGTAAACAGGCTTGCAGCAAGGGTTGGACAATATTTAAGAAGTGACAATGCAAAGCATTGTAAAACAAATGGGACCTTTTTTGCCTACTTACTGTTTGTGGGAAATCACCATGGATACGGTGTGTTGTTCAGTATTATATACCACCACGAGGTTTGGGCATCTAGGATCTAAGTTTCTGGCTTTAATCACTGTTTGCAAAATAGGCTTTGAAAAAAAACTGCTCTTTGAAATAAAATTAGCAACACTTAATTAAACGTAAAATGTATCTTTTATAAAATATTTATATCAATTGACACATATTTTTATAGGAATGTCGAGATATCAAGAACTTTTCGTCTCTGAGGGCTATTATTTCTGGGCTCCAGTCTGCCTCAATACATAGGCTAAAAAAATCTTGGATGCAAGTCCCAAGGTAACAGATATAACTAACTAGAGCAACATGGAATGTCACTAACCACTTTTTCTTATAATTTTAGGGAAAAACAGCTTTTATTTTCTGAGCTCTCGTCGATTTTTTCAGAGGAGAAGAATCAAAAAATGAGCAGAGAGCTTTTGATGAAGGTATGGAAATGATCAATAGAAGTCGATAATTATAAAATTCTACAAAAATACTGGGTCCAACATCCTTTGTTGTTGGACATGAACCAGGAACGTCCCCCTGCAAGAATACGTGTGCTAATAACAATGCTCATTTAATAAGTGATTCGGGAGGCTTGTTATCATACATTCAGCTATGTCAATTCTAGCATGCTGTGTGTTCGAACCAGGTTTTTTATTATGGTTGCAGGAAGGGACAGCTAAAAGACCAGAATCAGAAACGTCTGGAATAAAAAGACCGAACAGCCTGAAGAAACGACGATCGCGGTTTCTAAACTCAGTAAGGCGGCAATATTATATTATCATGATAGGAGCATATTATCATGTCAATACTTTTTTCTGTTTTCCTCTTCCTTCCTTCCTTCCTTCCTTTTCTCTTTGTTTTTTCCCCATCTTTGTTTTGTGTAGTGACTATTGTTCGCTCTTCCTTTTATAGGACTCCGTTATGCAAGGAACAGTACCGTATCTAGGAACATTTTTAACAGATCTGACAATGATTGACACATTATATCCAGATTACACAGAGGTATAATTGACTGTTTTATGTCTATGGTCGCCGTGTGTTCTGTGAAGATGTGGAAATATCTTTCATTGTTGCTGAATGGATTTGTTTTTTTTATAGGATGGATTGATTAATTTTGAGAAAAGACGAAAGGTGAGCGACATAATCAAGCTGTGCATACTTGACATATATTCAGGGAATTGTTTGAGCTCATGCTAGATGACTCATGCTAGATGACTTTACTTTTATTATTGTATTTCCCTGCAGGAATTCGAAGTCATTGCACAGATCAAACTTCTGCAAGAAGCCGCAAAAAATTACAACATTGTACCTAATGGAAATTTCAGGCATACGTTTGACTCACTCATGACGTTTTCTGAAGCAGAAAGGTAATTTTTTCAAAACAAAAATGAGTTGGGAAAGCCAACCCAACCCAATTTACTCCACTCTACTCCACCTACCCCCCTCCCTACCCACCTCACTCCATTCCAGTCTACTCCTCACCACACCCCTACCCACCTCACTCTATTCCAGTCTACTCCACACCACACCTACCCATCCCACATCACATCACGCCACACCACGCCACACCACACAACACCTCACCACAAACCACCCCACCACACCATCACACCACCAAACCACACCACACCACATCACACCACACCACACCACACCTAACCACACCACACCACACCACACCACACCTCACCACACCACACCACACCACGCCACACACCACCACACCACATCACACCTAACTACACCACACCACACCACCCCTACCCACCCCACCCCACTCCATTCCGCTCCACTTCACACTACCCTAGCCGCGCTTTAACTCAAGTAATCTCAAACCAACCAATCAACGATTGATTTTTATATATTCTACTTTTTTGTGGACATTTTCTTTGTCTTTGATCAAGGGAAATAAGAAAAGTTATATAGTTCATGTTTTCCGTTTCTTTAGCTTCAAAATCTCGTGTGATATAGAAAAAGATTCTACGAAAAAAAGACCAGTTAGACTTTCATTAAGGTGAGCCATAAGTAAAACAATGACTTGAACTGATCACCCAGTCAAAGTGCCAGCCAAGCTAGCAGTGGCTAGTAGTAATATGCATTGGCTGGTGTCATCTGAAATTCCACACTATGTTTGTACAGTAAAATAATATAAAGTTCCGTCTTACTTCATAGCTGCATTTTCTTTCAACTTCTCCATATTTTATTGTATTCTTTTGTTCACATTATCACATATTAGTCAAGGAAAATAAGGAAAACAGACGACTTGTACTAACAGGTCACGTGACCTACCCCTAAAACGAGTAGCTGTGTGAAAATGAGCTAAAAAAACTCAAAGAGCACCTCGACATTAGTAGGGAGGTGAAATATAAGCAAAATAAGCAAAAGAGGGGAAATGACATTAATAGAAAAAAAAGATAGTTTCAAGGATTTGTATGGGAAAATGTGCTGCATGGCAAAGCTTGCCTTCCAATACTTTTTTTATACAAATGCTTATAAGATATTTGATTTCAGATTAAATGCCATTTTTTCCTAATAGTTGGCCCTGTTACTAATAACGAGGTGCTCTTTTCATTTCTGATGTTTGTTTTGTCTCTGGTGCTCGCTTTAAGGGGGATAGCTAGGGGAGAAGGTCTTAATTAACAATTAGTCGTATTTTGTTGTTGTTATTATAATTTAAATTTTTGTTAGGTTGCACTTAATTTGGAGCCAAGCTCTGTTGTGCTTACCCCTTCCATGATAGCTTCGATAGGAACTTAGATAATTGTCATGGATAAAGTAAAGGCAAAAAGGCAGGACGTTTCACTAGCATGCTTTGCGCGCCGTGCTCATTATGCATCTGTCTTTAGCGTTTGTTTGAAAAATTTCCTCTCGACGGCGATTTTCCTCGATTTTCTCGCCAAACAAAAACAGCAGCCGTTCGCTTATTAAATATTTTCTGCATCCATACTGATGAACAATGGAAAGTTTGGACATTTCTCTGGGACCTGGTTCGGCATTTTTGTAATTTTAGCCATAGGAAAAATCAAAATATGCCGTATCAATGAATGGATAGAAAAAGATAAAAGTTGTTTTGACAAGCGAAGTGTTTGTAGGCTCTGAATTATGTGGGAGTAAGTCGAAATTAGACGAAGAAAATTTAAAAAAGGACACACCTACACAAAGTATAGCCTTCATACTATGCTATATCCCTTAAGTCTCCTTAAGTCTCCACGTTTGAGTGAGATACGGCCATTACAATTTCCACTAAAATTCGCCATTGGTTTCACTTCGTCTTGTCTTACGTCCTTGATTTGACGTGAACTGCTAGATTACCAAAAATTGTACTTTTGAGTATCTTATACAAATCTGATAATCTTGATTTTAAAATTCAAACGTATGCTTCATGCTAACAACGACAATGTAAAATGTTTTGTTTTTTTATTTTATCAATCGAAGGTAGTTTTATTCAAAGAGGAAAGAGTTAAGCTTACTTTTATTCACAGCACGTGTCACAAGCCCGACAAACAATTCAAGAATTTCCTTAATCTAACAAACTATAAACAAATAAATAGTCAAACCACTAGAGACTAATTTTATTCGACTCAAGAAAGCCAAACCTATAGTATTCCACAGTGCAGAAAGTGCAATTTTCTTAAGAACTCAAATTTACAAAAAGCTTAAAAGTTCAAATACAAAGGCAAGACATTCGAAGAAAATACTCGATCGAAGAAAGTAGATTGTATATTTTTCTCAAGGGTCGTTAAACAACAACAAACTTTACACATGGCTTTTGTATATTACCTCGAAAAACAGCTTCTAGATAAAGCTTTATTCACTAGCGATTTTCTTCCGGAAAATCGAGACTGTCTTTGTTCAAAACGCGACGATGCAACTGGTCTTCTTTCTTCAATGGAAATGCCTGGGAAGATGCCTGATAACTGTCACAAATTTAAAACACGTAATACCAGCAAATTCAGTCTAATTGATCCTTTTTGACAATACAGTAGAGAAAGAGAAGGTCTGAAGTGGAAAAGGGCTCACGATTTCCCTCTATAATCGCCATAGTCGAGTCCATAGTCGATGTTTTTGCATTGACATTAAAGCGAAAATGAGTAGATCACGTGACTTTTCAGTGTGGTAATATAGTTGGTGGAGGCGCGCAAAGCATGCTAGTGAAACATCCTCCTTTGGATAAAGTTATGTAAATTTATAAAATAATTGGGATACTACGCGCGATATGATTGGTCGAAAAACCATGTTTGATGAGAGTATCAAAACACGCTGTCGTCATTTTAGCGCGTGCAATTATTGCAACTGTCAGATTTTAATCTATCGCGCGCACTCATTGGTCAGTTTGAAAAAGACGGCACGTAGGGAGAATTTACTTAAATTTGCTTTTTTTCGATCTTTTCGTGCGTTTGTTATTATATAAAACAAATCAAAAACAGTTTTCCGTGTTTGATACTCTGATCAAAACACTTGGGATGTTGGGAGAACACTCGAGAAGCTGGAAACCATCGGCTACACGTCGTGGTTTCCTACGCTCCTCTCGCGTTCTCTCCAACATACCGCGTGTTTTGATCAGAGTAGCAAACACGGAAAACTGTTTTTGATCTGTTAAATAAAAGTGCATGTTCGATTACTCGCTCTAATTCGACCAAAGGTTTGCGAATCATTTCTAAGTCTTTGAAGCAATTCAATAAACTTGCAGATCGTGTTTTACCATGTCTAAAACCACTCCGCTACGCCTCGTGTTTTTAAACCTGATAAAACACTCCTGCTCGTTCATTAAACAGTACTTAAAATTCCTGTTTGATGTTCAACAGGAGGAATCAAAGCGATCCAGATCTTGCGTCACTGTCTATTTCGTCTGACAGGAACGTGTTACACCGGCAAGAATCCAAGTCAACCGAGAACTCACCGGTATTAATAAGACATCAGAGAAATGTGAGTAACAGTGCTTTTCACACACGGCCTATTACACATCACTGGGATGATCTCTTATACACCGTTTTCTCAAGGTTGCGTGCGCATTCAAATTTAAGGAACTGCATTGCTATGAAATGTTTTTCGATAAGAATTCTTAAAATCGATTATTCTCCTCTTTAAATATAAAACTGTCTTCTCAATTTTACTGAATTGGCGTTTTTCAGTTTTGTGGCCCGTCAAGTTGGATGCGCACACCACAACCTTGAGAAAACGGTCTATTCGGCTCTCGTTTCTCAGTTATATACTTATTTCCAAAAGAGCCCGTTGTCGGAGGCAATGGCAAAAGTCGGACGGCGATGGCAATACCGAAAAGAACTATGGTTCAATACGTTTATTACATTTGTAAAAATTAGATTACCAACATGGATACCAAATGTCAACATTTATTTCTGCTACCCAAGTGGTATATTTATATATAAAGAATATTAATGACCCACAGTTCATTTCGGTCTCCAGCAACTGTTTTTGATAATTGTATGTTTTCGACTGCATGCGTAGATAAAAGTTTTTTTTTTTTAATATTTCACTTCACGAGGCATTGAATCTATTGTGGTATATATAGGGAATCAAATGCATGTTGGACCAATGAATATCTCAAATATATTACACGGTACAGTGTTATTGTAGTATAGGGAAGCAAATGCATGTTGGACCAATGAATATCTCAAATATATTAGACGGTACAGTGTTATTGTAGTATAGGGAAGCAAATGCATGTTGGACCAATGAATATCTCAAATATATTAGACGGTAGAGTGTTATTGTAGTATAGGGAAGCAAATGCATGTTGGACCAATGAATATCTCAATATATTACACGGTAGAGTGTTATTGTAGTATAGGGAATCAAATGCAATGTTGGACCAATGAATATCTCAATATATTAGACGGTACAGTGTTATTGTAGTATAGGGAATCAAATGCATGTTGGACCAATGAATATCTCAAATATATTTACACGGTAGAGTGTTATTGTAGTATAGGGAAGCAAATGCATGTTGACCAATGAATATCTCAATATATTAACACGTAGAGTGTTATTGTAGTATGGGGATCAAATGCATGTTGGACCAATGAATATCTCAAATATATTACGGTAGAGTGTTATTGTAAGTAGAGGGAAGCAAATGCAGGTTGGACCAATGAAAATATCTCAAATATATTACACGGTAGAGGTGTTAAATTGTAGTAGTAGGGGAATCAAATGCATGTTGGACCAATGAAATATCGCAAATAATGATTAGCGGTAGAGTGTTATTGGTAGTATAGGGAATCAAATGCATGTTGGACCAATTGAATATCTCAAAATAATATTAGACGGTAGAGTGTTATTGTAGTAACTTAGGGAATCAAATGCAATGTTGGACAATGAATTCTCAAATATATTAGGACGGTACAGTGTTATTGTAGTAAGGGAATCAAATGCATGTTGGACCAATGGAATATCTCAAATGATATTACACGTAGAGTGGTTATTGTAGTATAAGGGAAGCAAATGCAGGTTGGAACCGAATGAATATCTCAAATATAGTAGACGGTAGCGTATTGTTATGTAGTAAGGGAAGCAAATGCATGTTGGACCAATGAATATCTCAAATGATATTAGACGGTAGAGTGTTATTGTAGTTAGGGAATCAAAAGAGCATGTGTTGGAACCAAGAATTATCTCAATATATTACAGGTAGAGGGTATTGTATGTTATAGGGAAGCAAATGCATGTTGGACCAATGCAATCTCAAAGTATTAGACGTACAAGTGATTATTGTAGTATAGGGAAGCAAATGCATGTTGGACAATGATATCTCAAAATAATTAGACGGCTAGAGTGTTATTGTAGTATAGGGAAGCAAATCATGGTTTGACCAATGAATATCTCAAATATATTACACGGTAGAGTGTTATGTGTATAGGGAATCAAATGCATGTTGCCGACCAGAATATCTCAAATATATAGACGTCAGTGTTATGTGTAGTATAGGGGAATCAAATGCATGTTGGACCAATGAATATCTCAATATATTACACGGTAGAGTGTTATTGTAGTATAGGGAAGCAAATGCATGTTGGACGCAATGAATATCTCAAAATATATTAGGACGGTAGAGTGTTATTGGTAGATAAGGAAATCAAATGCATGTGGAGACCAATGAATATCTCAAATATATGTACAACGGTAGAGTGGTATTGTAGTATAAGGGAAGCAAATGCAATGTTGGGACCAATGGGGGGAATATCTTCAAATATATTAGACGGGAAGCAGTAGTTATTGTAGTATAGGGAATCAAATGCATGTTGGGACCAATGAATAATCTCAAATATATGTAGCAAACGGTAGATGTGTTATTGTAGTATAGGGAAGCAATGCATGTTTGGGACCATGAATATCTATAATATATTACAACGGTAAGTGTAATTGTAGTATAGGGAATCAAATGCATTTGGACCAATGAATATCTCAAATATATTAAGACGGTACAGTGTTATTGTAGTATAGGGAAGCAAATGCATGTTGACCAAGAATAATCGTACACTATATTACACGTAGAGTGCAGTGTTATTGTAGTATAGGGAATCAAATTGCATGTTGGACCAATGAATATCTCAAATATATTAGCACGGTACAGTGTTATGGTAGTATAGGGAAGCAAATGCATGTTGGACCATGAATATCTCAAATATATTACACGGTAGAGTGTTATTGTAGTATAGGGGAAGTCAAATGCATGTTGGACCAATGAATATCTCAAATATATTACACGGTACAGTGTTATTGTAGTATAGGGAATCAAATGCATGTTGGACGCAATGAATATCTCAAATATATTAGCACGGTAAGTGTATTGGTAGTATAGGGAATCAAATGCATGTTGGAACCAATGAATATCTCAAATATATTACACGGTAGAGTGTTATTGTAGTATAGGGATCAAATGCATGTTGGACCAATGAATATCTCAAATATATTACACGGTAGAGTGTTATTGTAGTATAGGGAATCAATGCATGTTGGACCAATGAATATCTCAAATATATTAGACGGTACAGTGTTATTGTAGTATAGGGAATCAAATGCATGTTGGACCAAGGAAATATCTAAATATATTAAGACAGCGTTAGAGGTGTTATTGTAGGTAGAGGGAATCAAACACTGCATGTTGGACCAATAATAATCTCAAATAATATTACACGGTAGAGTTGTTAGTGTAGTATAAAGGAGAAGCAAATGCCATGTTGGACAATGAATATCTCAAATATATTACACGTAGAGTTTGTGGATAGGGATCAAATTGCATGTTGGGACACCAATGAATATCTCAAATTATTAGACGTACAGTGTTATTGTAGTATAGGGAATCAAATGCATGTTTGGACCAATGAATATCTCAAATATATTAGACGGTAGAGTGTTATTGTAGATGGAGAATCAAATGCATGTTGGACAATGAATATCTTCAAATATTTAGACGGTACCAGTGTTATTGTAGTAAGGGAATCAAATGCATGTTGGACCAATGAAATCTCAAAGATATACACGGTAGAGTGTATTGTAGTATAGGGAATCAAATGATGTTGGACCATGAATATCTCAACTATATGAGACGTAGAGTGTGATTGTAGTATAGGACTCAAATGCATGTTGACCAATGAATATCTCATATATTAGACGGTGACATGTTATTGTAGTAAGGGAAGCAAATGCATGTATGGACCCATGAATATCTCAAATAATACACGGTAGAGTGTTATTGTAGTATAGGGAAGCAAAATGCATGTTGGACCAATGAATATCTCAAATATATTAGACGGTACAGTGTTATTGTAGTATAGGGAAGCAAATGCATGTTGAGACCAATGAATATCTCAAATATATTAGACGTAGAGTGTTATTGTAGTATAGGGAAGCAAATGCATGTTGGACCAATGAATATCTCAAATATATTACACGGTAGAGTGTTATTGTAGATAGGGAATCACATGCAGGTTGGAACCAAGGAATATTCAAAGATATTAGGACGGTACGTGTTATTGAGTATAGGGACATCAATGCATGTTGGACCAATGAATATCTCAATATATTACACGGTAGAGTGTTATTGTAGTATAGGGAAGCAAATGCATGTGGGACCAATGAATATCTCAAAATATATTAGACGGTAGAGTTATGTAGTATAGGGAAGCAAAGCATGTGGCCAATGAATATCTCAAATATATTACCACGGTAGATGTGTTATTGTGTAAGGGAGCCAAATGCAGTTGGACCAATGAATATCTCAAATTAGTAGACGAGTACAGGTGTTATTGTTAGTATAGGGAAGCAAATGCATGTTGGACCAAGGAATATCTCAAATAATTAGACGGTAGAGTGTTATTGAGTATAGGTAGGAACAAAGCTGTGGACCATGAATATCTCAAATATATTACACGGTAGAGTGGTAGTGTAGTATAGGGAATAAAATGCATGTTGGACATGCATATCTCAAATATATATTAGACGGTACAGTGTATGTAGTATAGGGAATCAAATGCATGGGACCAATGAATATCTCAAATATATTACACGGTAGAGTGTTATGGAGTATAGGGAAAGCAAAATGCATGTTGGACCAATGAATATCCAATATATTAGACGTAGAGTGTTATTGTAGTATTAGGGACTCAATGCATGTGGACCAAGAAATCTCAATATATTAGACGTAGAGTGTTATTGTAGTATATAGGGAATCCAATGCATGTTGGACCATGAATATCTCAATATATTACACGGTAGAGTGTTATTGTAGTATAGGGAATCAAATGCATGTTGAGACCAATGAATATCTCAAATATATTAGACGGTAAGTCGTTATTGTTAGTATAGGGAATCAAAGCATGTGGACCAATGAATATCTTCAAATATATTACAAGGTAGAGTGTTTTGGTAGTATAGGGAATCAAATGCATGTGGACCAATGAATGATCTCAAAATATATTAGACGGTACAGTGTTCTTGTAGTAAGGGATCCCCCCAAATGCAATGTTGGACCATGAATATCTCAATATATTACACGGTAGAGTGTTATTGTAGTTATAGGAAGCAATGCATGTTGGACCAATGAATATCTCAAATATATGTACACGGTAGAGTGTTATTGTAGTATAGGGAATCCAATGATGTTGGACCAATGAATATCTCAAATAATAGCGGTACAGTGTTTTGTGTATAGGAAGCAAATGCCATGTGCGACCAATGAATATCTCAACGCATTACACGGTAGAGTGTTATTGTAGTAAGGAAGCAAAGTATGTTGGGACCAATGGAATAATCAAAATATATTAGACGGTAGAGGTTATTTGTAGATATAGGGAAGCCAAATGCAGGTTGGACCAATGAATATGCTCAAATATATTAGACGGACAGTGTTATTGTAGTATAGGGAATCAAATGCATGTTGGACCATGAATATTCAAATATATTACACGGTACAGTGTTTGGTAGTATAGGGAACAAAGCATGTGGACCAATGGAATATCTCAAAATATATTACACGTACAGTGTATGTAGTAAAGGGATCAAATGCATGTTGGACCAATGAATATTCTTCAAAGATATTACACGGTAGAGTGTATTGTAGTATAGGGATCAAATGCAGTTGGACCATGAATATCTCAAAATATATAGACGGTAGAGTGTAGTGTGTATTAGATAGGGAAGCAAATGAATGTTGGACCACTGAATATCTCAAAGAATTACGACGGTACAGTGTATGGTAGTATAGGAAATCAAATGCATGTTGGGGACCAATTGAATATCTCAACTATATTAACGGATAGAGTTTATTGTAGTATAGCGGAATCAAATGAATGTTTGGGACCAATGAATATCTCAATATATTAGACGGTTTAGAGTGTTATGTAGTAAGGGAATCAAATGTGTTGGGGGGGGGGGGGGGGGGGGGGGGGACAAATGAATATCTCAAATTTAGACGGAGGTTGATTGTAGATCGGGCATCAAATGTGTGGACCACTATTCTCAAAAGTAGACGGTACAGTGTTAGGTAAGGGAATTCAAATGCATGTGGACCAATGAATATCTCAAATATATTACACGGTAGAGTGTTATGGGTGTATAGGAAGCAAAGGCATGTTGGACAATATATCTCAAATATATTACAAGGGAGTGTTAGTAAGATAGGAAATCAAATGCATGGGGGGGGTTGGGACCAATGAATATCTCAAATATATTACACGGACAGTGTTATTGTAGTATAGGGAATCAAATGCATGTGGTCCAATGAATATCTCAAATATATTACACGGTTTAGAGTGTTATTGTAGTCTAGGGAAAAGCCAAGCATGTTGGACAATGAATATCTCAAATATTATTACACGGGTAGAGTGTATTGTTTAGTAGAAGGGAATCAAAATTGCATGTTTGAACCCATGAATATTCTCAAATATATTAGACGGTACCAGTGTTTTGTGAGTATAGGGAATCAAATGCATGTTGACCAATGAATATATCAAATATATAGACGTTTAGAGTGTTATTGTAGTATAGGGAATCAAATGCATGTTTGGAACCAATGAATATCTCAAATATATAGACGTTTACAGTGTTATTGTAGTAAGGAATCAAATGCATGCTTGGACCATATGAATATCTCAATCTATTAGACGGTTAGAGTGTTATTTGTAGTATAGGAAGCAAATGCATGTTGACCCAATGAATATCTCAAATATATTACACGGTAGCGTGTTATTGTAGTATAGGGAATCAAATGCATGTTGGACCAATGAATATCTCAAATATATTACACGGTAGAGTGTTATTGTAGTATAGGGAATCAAATGCATGTTGGACCAATGAATATCTCAAATATATTAGACGGTACAGTGTTATTGTAGTATAGGGAAGCAAATGCATGTTGGACCAATGAATATCTCAAATATATTAGACGGTAGAGTGTTATTGTAGTATAGGGAATCAAATGCATGTTGGACCAATGAATATCTCAAATATATTACACGGTACAGTGTTATTGTAGTATAGGGAATCAAATGCATGTTGGTCCAATGAATATCTCAAATATATTACACGGTAGAGTGTTATTGTAGTATAGGGAAGCAAATGCATGTTGGACCAATGAATATCTCAAATATATTACACGGTAGAGTGTTATTGTAGTATAGGGAATCAAATGCATGTTGAACCAATGAATATCTCAAATATATTAGACGGTACAGTGTTATTGTAGTATAGGGAATCAAATGCATGTTGGACCAATGAATATATCAAATATATTAGACGGTAGAGTGTTATTGTAGTATAGGGAATCAAATGCATGTTGGACCAATGAATATCTCAAATATATTAGACGGTACAGTGTTATTGTAGTAAGGGAATCAAATGCATGTTGGACCAATGAATATCTCAAATATATTAGACGGTAGAGTGTTATTGTAGTATAGGGAAGCAAATGCATGTTGGACCAATGAATATCTCAAATATATTACACGGTAGAGTGTTATTGTAGTATAGGGAATCAAATGCATGTTGGACCAATGAATATCTCAAATATATTACACGGTAGAGTGTTATTGTAGTATAGGGAAGCAAATGCATGTTGGACCAATGAATATCTCAAATATATTACACGGTACAGTGTTATTGTAGTATAGGGAATCAAATGCATGTTGGACCAATGAATATCTCAAATATATTAGACGGTAGAGTGTTATTGTAGTATAGGGAATCAAATGCATGTTGGACCAATGAATATCTCAAATATATTACACGGTAGAGTGTTATTGTAGTATAGGGAAGCAAATGCATGTTGGACCAATGAATATCTCAAATATATTAGACGGTACAGTGTTATTGTAGTATAGGGAATCAAATGCATGTTGGACCAATGAATATCTCAAATATATAAGACGGTACAGTGTTATTGTAGTATAGGGAAGCAAATGCATGTTGGACCAATGAATATCTCAAATATATTACACGGTACAGTGTTATTGTAGTATAGGGAAGCAAATGCATGTTGGACCAATGAATATCTCAAATATATTACACGGTAGAGTGTTATTGTAGTATAGGGAAGCAAATGCATGTTGGACCAATGAATATCTCAAATATATTAGACGGTACAGTGTTATTGTAGTATAGGGAAGCAAATGCATGTTGGACCAATGAATATCTCAAATATATTACACGGTAGAGTGTTATTGTAGTATAGGGAATCAAATGCATGTTGGACCAATGAATATCTCAAATATATTACACGGTAGAGTGTTATTGTAGTATAGGGAAGCAAATGCATGTTGGACCAATGAATATCTCAAATATATTAGACGGTAGAGTGTTATTGTAGTATAGGGAAGCAAATGCATGTTGGACCAATGAATATCTCAAATATATTACACGGTACAGTGTTATTGTAGTATAGGGAAGCATACTCTATGCATGTTGGAACAATGAATATCTCAAATCCTGGTTAGACAACACCTTCAAGGACTCACATATAAGGATAGATGGATACAAGCAGGAAAGAGTTGACAGAGAAGAAAGGAAACTTCCAACAAATAAAGCTCACGGCGGTGGGATTGTTATTTACATCAGGGACAATCTCCCTTACAAAAGAAGAACAGACCTGGAGTCAGATGATATTGAATCTGTGTGGCTGCAACTTTGTCCACCAAACTCTCCTTCGCACTTGATTTGTACAGCCTACAGAAGTCCTGACTATCCAGTTCAAACTTGGATTAATAAATTTGAGTTACAGTTGACTGATGCTTACATTGAAGGCCATCTTTTAACCGTAATGGGAGACTTTAACATTGATGTTTTGGCTGAATCTGATGAAAGTAGTTCCTGGTTAGAAACTATGGAAGATTATAATTTATGCCAAGTTATTAGAGAACCAACCAGGGTGACAAACACATCTGCTACTCTAGTTGATCATGTCTTCACATCAGTTCCATGCAAAGTTAGAACCACTAAAGTTCCAAAAATTGGAATCAGCGACCATTATCCCACCTGTTTTGTGTTAAAGAGTTCCTTTGGCATGAAACGCTCGCATACCAAAATAAAATATCGATGCTACAAACATTTTAGTGAGGTGAGCTTCTTAGATGATCTATCTCATGTCCCTTGGACTGTCATTGATACTCTTGATGATGTGGATGATTGTCTTGACATATGGTACAAGTTGTTTCTTGAAGTAATTGACAAACACTTACCCTGGAAAGAAAGGCGCGTCAAAAGAAAACAACAGCCTAAATGGTTAACGGGTGAGATTCTTCGATGTATGTCAAACAGAGATCATTTCAAGAAAATAAATGACACTGTGAACTACAAAGCTACTAGGAATCGTTGTACTGCATTGATAAGGAAAGCTAAATCAGAGTATTACAAATCATGTCTGAACAATAGAAAAGGTGACTCGAGAGAACTTTGGAGATGCTTGCGAGAACTTGCTCCTGATGATGTAAAAACTACACCACACCATATTGATCTAAACAAAAACACCATTACTGATCCTAAAGACATTGGTGAACATTTTAATAACTTCTTCTCCTCAGTCGTTGATCAATATATCTTAAATCAACAGCCTGCAACCAACTTTGATAAACTGAAAGTCATGGTAAACTCAAGGATTAAGGATGATCTGAAATTTAATATTCCTCCAATAACCACAGAATTTGTACACAAGTTTCTGTCTACCATGGACATTAATAAAGCCACAGGACTTGATAGTTTGAGTTCTAAAATCCTCAAATTATCTGCGAATGAAATTACGGTATCCTTAACAAGCATTTTTAATAAGAGTTTAACAAGTGGCAAGTTTCCTACTGTCTGGAAAACCTCCAAGGTCACCCCAGTATTTAAATCTGGCAATCATTGTGATGTTAACAACTACAGGCCAATAGCTATATTGTGTGCAGTAAGCAAGATCCTTGAGCGTTATATTCACAACTGCTTCTACGATTTTCTTATTGGACATAAATTGTTGCATACTTCCCAATCAGGTTTTCGAAGCAATCACTCTTGTGAAACAGCTTTATTAAAGCTTATTGACAGCTGGGCATCAAATATGGAAAAAGGTCTTCTAACTGGAACAGTGTTTGTGGATTTCCGCAAAGCTTTCGACATGGTGGACACAGATATACTTCTTCAGAAACTTGCAATCTATCGTTGTGATAATTTAGTGCTATCCTGGTTCAAGTCATATTTACAAGGCAGACAGCAGTGTGTTCGGATTCAAGGAATCCTGTCATCTACGAAACCAGTCCATTATGGGGTACCTCAGGGAAGCATACTTGGGCCGCTGCTGTTTATTGTATTTATAAATGACCTTCCCCTATACACTAGTTCCAATATCGATATGTTTGCAGACGACTCTACATCTCATTCCAGTGCAAAGACAGTTGAGGAACTCAATGACATTCTAACCGATGATATGTCTAATGTTCACACATGGTGCAATGAAAATAACATGGTTGTTAATCTTGACAAAACAAAGGCAATGTTGATATCAACTTATCAGAAAGCAGCAAGATTAGAGAGTGACCTTGAAGTTTACTACAATGGCGCTAAGTTGAAAACAACTAAAACTGAAAAACTGTTAGGAGTAATAATTGACAAACACCTCTTATGGAAGTGTCATATTGACAAAGTAGCCAAGACCTTAAGTAAAGGAATCTATCTGTTAAGAAGGATTAAGAAGTTCTTACCTTTAGACTGTAGATTGACTTATTATAAGTCTTTTCTACAGCCACATATTGATTATTGTTGCACTATTTGGGGTCATTCAAGTCATGCTAAACGTATCCTTAAGTTACAGAATATGGCATTAAGAATAATTTTTGATAAGCCTAAACTGACTTCGGCTGGTCCACTGTTTAACATATCAGGAATTCTTACTATTCATCAAAGAGTAACATTCAGACTGTGTACTTTAGTATACAAGGCCCTTCATAACATGGCCCCCCAGTATATTAGTAATATGTTTAAGCTGAAATCTTCAGTTTGTAATAGGATAACTAGAAGCATTGCAAATAATGATTGATGGCTACCTAAAGTTAAGTTATGCATCAGTAGAAATTGTCTGCCCTATAGTGGGGCAAAGGCTTATAATAATTTACCTACTGCTTTAAGAAATATTGAGCAATTTAAGAGTTTTAGAACGGAACTCTACAAATATATGTTAAATAAATCATAATTATAAATAGTATCTTTTCTCAATAGTTTAGTGTATATTTAAATTTTGTAATTTAGATATTTATATTAGCTTCACATATTTTTGTATTTTTATATTTCTTGATGACCCAATGTAAGATTAGCTTTGCTAAATTGGTTTTTTATCATCGTTAAATAAAGTTTTTTATTATTATTATTATTATTATTATTATTATATATTACAAGGTAGAGTTATTTTGTGGGGGGATGGGTGGGGTGAAAGAGGGGAGGAGAGAGGGGTTATAGAGGGCCCAGTAACTAGACTTAGTTGTTGATTGAAGACATTGTAAGAGTTCAGTTTTCATCCACTTTTTTGCTTGCAAATAGCATTCTTCTGGCTCGTCCTCTTCTTCTTCTGGGATCTGTTCAGGTTCAGAAGCACCAGTCGCCAAGGGGATGTCTATTCCTATAAAGAGAAGGTCTTCTCCGTGTTTCAGATTACCATCTTCACCTGTAACGTCTTCCAATCCTTGGTCTCCTAATAAGTATTCATCCTCTCCGTCACCATTTGTCGGTTTTGGAGGCCACGAGGCTGGATATATTATCCGTGTAAGCCTTGAAGATGAGGAAGATAGTGGACTTGTATACAAAGGCGTTTGGGTCAGTACGAGTTGAAGATATACTTTTCTGCTTTGAATATTGTGTTTGAAATGCCAATGTGAGTAATTTGGTAAATCTTCTAATTTTTTCCAGCTTTCCCAAAGCGAACGCACACCAACTGTTATTCAAAAATGTTTATTAAAACATGGCCTAAATGAAAACTCTAAAGCGGATTACTGCCTGGTGCAGCAATTACCAAATGGAAGTGAGTATATTATCCATTCATTCACATATTATCATAGCTTTTGCTGATAAAGTCACTACGTAATAAGCCTTTTCATAGTTTAAGAATCGATTCCATTCTTTTGTCTAAACCTTCTTTTGTTCTTAATTAAACAAAAGGAGGTGAGAAATTCGGGATAAAATCGCATGCGCAGTGGAATCGATTCTTAAACTATGAAAAGGCTTATAGTCGCTATCAATAGGCGTCATTTCCGGTCTTGCGTGGAATTTCTACCAGATATGATTGTCAAGTTTTCTATGGAAATGTACACAACTGATTCCACAGGAGCATTGTTTGTCCCTCATTTTAGGCTGGTAATGAGATTATATTCATACTGATTATCTTCATACCAAGCAACAGTCTATATTAAGGATATATAGATTACTTGTAAAAGATATGGCTTATTGCCTTGGGTTTCGATATTTATCTCTTGTTTTCTTACTCTTTCAGATGAACTGGTTTTTCCAGATCACTGCAACGTTTATTATGCGGTCAATTCTAATGCCGAGCCTCTGACATTTCAGCTTCGAAAAAGATAGTCCTAATAATTGCGGCCCGGTTGGTGTCTATGTGGACGCCAAGGGACATGCATGCAGTATGAGAGTATGTCCGGCTCAACAGCTTGAGGAGTATAATTTATAAGCATCGAAAGCTTTGGCGTAATGTTTCCCATTTCAGACCACTTGTCATTCTCTTGAGAAGAAGATTCTTTGTTTGTGTTGTATCGATATACAGGTGTCTTTTTATATGCAACCGTTGAAAAAAGAAATGATACTCTAGGGGATGACGCCTTGTTTGAAATGAGAAAATATTACATCCATACCAGCCCAACAGTCTATCAATCTACTTCAAAGAACTATTGCGGGGTTAGCAATTAGAATTCGATTTGGTTACCCTGTGGTAGGAACGAGGCATTCTCCGCGTTCAATTTCTTGCTCGTTTGTGTGCAGTGTCACCGGAGTCTTTGCTGACCTTCAAAAGGATAAATTAGCATTTATCTTGTTTTGACCCTCCCAATATTGCTTTCCACCTTTACTTGGTCAAAAAATCTGAAAAAGAAATACATCGTTTCCTTGCTTAACCACAGGGTGACCAAAAGGAATCCTAGATATAGAACATGTATATAGGTTACATCTACAAGGGCCTTATTCACGCGGTAGCGATGCATGTTTATTCTCATGAGAATACAACTCTTCGCCGGTTTAACCCGCATAAAATCACTGTCAAGCATTTGAATGCGAGGCTACGCGTAGAGTAATCTATTGTTCAAACCAATATGGTTACCGCGTGAAAAAAGCATAGTAAGTAACGAGATACATGTATACAACACAGCAATGCTCGCCAATGTAAACACCAACAGTTAGTATGCTCACAAAACCCCTAATTATTTATTTTATTTTATTTTTTAATTTTTAATTTTTAATTTTTTAGTCTTGTTATAAAGAACTCCACGAGTAAGCATGCATTACAACACAAGATCCGGTCTGGTCTGATCCGGTCTGGTCTGATCCGGTCTGGGCTGGGCCGGTGTGTTTTTGATTATATAAAATAAATAGTTTTATACAAAAGAAACGCGAGAAAGGAAAAAACCCTTTATCCATATTTTTTTGCTTTTTATATTTTATATTTAAGAAATAAAATCATTTTACACGTAAACACTGCAAACCCTTAATGGATACGCGAGGGAAGTTTAGGGAACTGAAAATACTTCACTTTCCAGTTCTCTGTTGCGCAGCATTAGCCTCGATTTTGTGTAGAGCATTTTCCGGATTTCAAAGTGTTTGTATTGTTAAAATTGTGCATTCTTTACTTTACCGTTGGTATTTGTGAATATTTAAACACTGAAATAAGGGTAGCCCTGAGTAAGGTTACGTCCACACTATTTTTTCCAAATCCCACTTCCCAGTGTCCAAATCCTATTCCCACTCACAGAATGCAGAAGATTCAAAGAGTTATACATCCAGCTCAACTCTTTTTGCGTTGCATTTTCATATAATTACGACTTCTAAAAACCACCCAACAAAAACACAAAGACTTCGCACGAAGATTTGCCGTGCGAAGATATTCTAAGACGATCTGGATAGTTTCGTCCAAAGGAATATAAAGATGCTACATCATAGGCAACAAGTAAATCACCTTGGTTGATCTTTTTTTGAACTTCCTCCTTTGCTGTCGAAGTTCAAAAAAAGAGAAGATCAAAAAGAGAAGATCAACCAAGGTGATTTACTTGTTTCCTTTGAACAAATATTCCTTTGGACGAAACTATCTAGATATTAGCAAACAAAGCTTTCAATAACAACTGGTTTTCAATAACAACTGGTTTAATCTCACGTGTGACCTCAACATCAGTAAAGAAGACCTGATCGAGCTTTTGACCATATCCACTAAATACCAGCTTTTCCAATTTGATGGGCAACTCTACGAACAGATTGACGGAGTGGCGATGGGATCTCCTCTCGGACCACTCCTCGCTAATGTTTTCATGTGTCGTTTCGAAGACATTCTACAACACAATGGAAAACTACCATCTTACTATAAACGTTATGTTCACGACACTTTAACCATTATGCCTAATAGCCAACACAGCTAATCACTTCCTATGTGAACTTAGTCGAATACATCCTTCGTCAAAATTCACCATGGAAGTAGAAAGTAATGTTATGTTGCCGTTTTTAGGTGTCCAATTACTTAATAGAGCCCCCGACATCGAAACGAAAGTGTATGTCAAGCCCACTAACACTGGCCTTCTACTTCATTACCCAAGTCATGTCGATGAGCGCTACAAACGCAGCTTAATCACTACTATGCTTGAAATGGGATATCGCATATCATCATCATTGGATAACCCTCAGCAGTTTGTCTGTAAAATCTGGTTTACACTTGCCTCGGATTTGTAATTGGAGTCGTAAGCAGTTCCTGCACGAAATTGTAAGTGAATATGGCTCGCCATCATAACAAAAAGCCAAGAAAAAGGAAACTTTTCGATTCCGATATGCAATTCTGCATGATTCCAATTACAACATTTTCTGATTATCACTATGCAGTAATGTCATGTAATGTAGATGCAGGGAGGGGAGGGAGGGATGATTTGTTCAGTTTAGTAGTACCTAATCATGGTCTTTGCCTGTAATCAGTCTTTTTGTTGTTGGTGCACTAGGAGTACCAGAATTTTGAAAAAAATGTTCAAGACACAGATTTTTTCTGACTCTTTCAATTTGCAGCTGCATAAGTTGCTTCATATGCTGCGAGGATCAGCTCAAGTTGATACATTACAACCGCAGTACAAATATATATTTCATATATATTCACATACACAATTAATATATAGTGAACAGGCGGCATGGGCTCTTTAAAAAGGTGCATTTTTTGCAGTCGCGGTTGTGGGTTCTACTTTCTACCAAACTATTCTAAACGTCCAAGTCATGATCAGTGCCCACTAAATCAGCTCATATACAGCCCTACGGCCCTCGGTAACTAATCCTTACATAGTTAACAGTTATTGACTGTGACCGAGGATGTGTTTTGTTGTCCTGAGGCGGCGATGTTTTCCCGATGCCAACGAGGGACCACAAAACACGCTGCTTTCCCGAGGTTCAAGTCAATAAGTGTTATATGCCAAGCAACTACATTATTACTTATCAAACTCGCTAATAATTCATAAGCTCAGCAACCAATGGATGGGCACTTTTCGGATCACGTTGGTGGGTTTTGAAAAACCATTTTCATCACTAGTGTTTAAAATATTTTTATCACTAGTAATGAAAATATTTCTTAATCTACATATTTGTCGTGGGTGTCTCAAAATAGATAGAAGAACTTCTCATCCACTTTCGTTTCACCCATTTGCTTCAATTCTCTACCTCTCTCCCCTCCATTACTCACTTTTTAAACTTCTATGCACCATCTACTCACGAACATGGGACCCTTGGCGTGATAGTCTAGTGATTCACCAACCATGCCAATGAGGAATTTGCTGACAAAATTGGGTTGGATCTATATTTTATTAATGTTTTTCCCATATAACTGTTCTAAGTATATTAAATAACACAATGAAAACAAGAAAATAACACAGAAAATAATTCCTGCATAATGAATTATTAACTCAGAGAAGTCATTCCAAAAAAAACCCTCGTGTTTCGTGTTTCATTAGGGTTTCCAAACACTCGAAAACAATAAAAACTCTCGGGCTACGGCCTCTTGCTTTCAAATGTTTTCTCGTGTTTGGAAACCCTAATGAAACACTCGCCCTCGTTTTTGAAATATTACAGCAAAAACGAGAAATAGTTCACGTTGATAGACCCTTCCACAGTTTTTTCAACTTTCTACATGGACTAGTTAACAAAAATACATCGATAATGCTGGACAAAGGACCTCAAAATTAGTAGATTTACCAAGTTTGAGAGAGATACGTTGGATATAGGCGAAGATATAGCCATGCAGTCACGAAATTTTACACTGACGTTTGTATGGTGGGGGGACTGGTGGGGCACAAACTTGACCCTCATCATACAAACGTCCGTAAAATATCGCAACTTTACGGAGCTAGAATGTTGCTATTTTTCCAACCTATCATTATTTATTCGCAAATACAAAAGTTCTAAGGCGCTTTAAAATAAAAATGAAAAAATTACAAAACAAATGCATAAAAATTAAAAAACTGACAAGTTTTTAAATTGTTATATTTGAGGTGCTTTGTTCAATGATGTAAATCAATTTTTGCTAACTTGCTCATATCAAAAGTTGAAAAGAACTGGTCCTAGTCACTCAGATTATTGTCTTATTAAGTAACAGTAACAATGATTTCCCACGGCTACTGGATGTGGTGTTTTGTACTCTACTAGAAAAACAATTTCAATTTCTAAAATCTCTGTATTTTGTCCTTCTCCGTATAAACACACATACTTTGAATCTACATGTACATTATAGGAATCCTTAGAGCATGTGGGTTACCTACAAACAGCCATCAAATTAAAAAACTTATATGTCATATATGGAGGTCATTAACCATAACCAATTTACTTTTATTCTACCGTATTTATTTTTGTTTCGTTGAGCCCTTTTCTTTCTATTTCATAACCATTTTGCGAGTTGGCTTGATCCTTCATAATGCTGACATCAGTATTCTGTTCGTTGGGCTCATGCGCAGTTTCTATGGTAACAGGGATCTCCTCGACAACACCTACTCTTTTCGAAAGCTGTTCTAAAGCTGTCAGATGCTTCGAGATAGGCGGTCGTTGCTCGTCTTTTCGTCTTGACAACGCTTGAAATTGGTCTTCTATTCCAATCTTGGCAGAAAGTATTTTTAAAGCTGTAATAGCCTGTGAACCAGTCTCAGCTCCCTTACATGTTTTATCGTTATTACTTTGCTTTGACAAAGGATAACGACCAACTGATTCAGAATCCACAACAACTGCTGAATGTTCTGATCTGCCTGTTTCACTCTCTTGGCGTGGTTTTGGCAAAACAGTTAACATACTCGAGGACTTTGCGGTTGATGAGCTTCGAGCTGATGCAGAAGGGACATAAATGAGAGTTACATTTGAGGAAGAGAGCTCTCCCATTGGTTGGATATGTACAGTAGGGAGTGTCTGTACATCTTTTAATGCTTCTGTCTTTTCAGATGGTGATGTAACCACATTAGATGACCTCGTCCCTACCTCTATACCAGAATGCCTTTTCTGCAAATGTCTTTTGATGCACTTCATATACAAGAATTGCTTACCACAAATAGGGCATTTTACTTTATTGTGACTTCTCGAGATGGAAGACTTGCTTTGTTTTGCCACTTGTGTCTTTCTTTCTCTTTGCTTCTTTTTTATTGGGTGTGGCAATTTGCAGTGAGCTTCGTAGTTAGCGCGATAGGTAAACAATTTCGAGCAAATGCCACACTCGTATCTTTCTTTGGTATTTGTCTTTGGTTTGTTCTTTTTGCTGGTTACACCGTTAGCTCTGTCAATTAATGTTTGTGCACATCGTTGTCGGTGTTTCTTGACGCCTCGCCTTGACAACAATTCTTTACCACAAAGGTCACATTTTTGCGCTCTGTCTTGCTTGTCTTTGTGTGTTAAAAGGTGCATACGGTAGTTTGAGCTTTGAATGAAGTTCTTAGAGCACATATGACACTTGTATGGGCGTTGTCCGCTGTGCGTCAAAATGTGCTGCTTCATAGTTGATCGATGAGTGAACCTCTTATCGCAAGTAGGGCAGCTGTAGAGTAACAAAAGATCAAGAGTGAATAGAGCGTAACGCATGCATAAAATAACGTATATCAGGGGGCAAGGCAGGGATGATAATTCCTCACCACAACCTCAAGTTAGACCAGCTTTCTTGACTGTGCAAAACTTGGTGCCGCATGCGAGCCTTGCCTCGACCGTGATGTTATCTAGAATTTTGATTGGCTGATTTTTTTCTCGCCCAATGTGATTGGTCTGGCTGTGCCGTGGCATTGGCTTGACCGTGTCCGCACGTTATTCGTGCCTTGTTTCGGGTATTTGATTGGATGGAGAGTAAATGCAAGCGCAATGTGTCACGTCTACGTTCAATTCCGCGAGCTTTTCACATTCATAGGAAAACTGATGTATGTATGTTATCATCAGTAAGGGACAAGGGATGTAGCGCAGTCATTGTACACTCATTTTCATATTTTGTTCAATGAGCAATTCATTATGATAAACAAACCACGGGTGTTTTCCATCTCCTCTTCCAGTTAGCTGTTGCACATCACTTTAGTGAATATTTAGCAGCTTGCCGTACAGAATGGCTTACCTGTACGGCCTTGTCCCGGTATGAATGTTTTTGTGTTCTTTGAGGTTGACAGAGTAGCTAAACGCCATATCACATACGTCACATTTATATGGTTTCTCACCAGTGTGCCTTCTAACGTGATATTGGTAGTGGCCCAGCATGTAGAAAGCTTTAGGACAGTATTCACATTTGTATGGCTTCTCCCCTAGTAAATATACGTTCAAATAAATAAATATGCATTTGAGCTCTAGAGTCGAGTGCAAACCATATATCCATGAAATAGTACTAACTAATTAGTACAAAAAAGCACCAATTCGCATAACAATAGATGATGAATGAGTTAACACTTCCAAGCCTCCTCATTTGGCCATCGCAAAAGTCTAAACTGGGCTTAAGGGCTATTTTATCAAAATATATTCTATCTATACTTTATTTATTGTAACGACAGAAAGTCAAACAAAAACTGAAACCATTAAACAGATTAATACGTATATTGATAAGGGACAAATATTGGCCACCCAAGGTGGCTCATGCCCCATTTGCGTTGAAGTGGCAGCTTCAATAACTGGTCTCACGCTTCGCGTATCTTTGAGTTAAAGAAGTGGGGGGACTAGATACTAGGGAACTCCAGACACCCACAGCTACATCACCTATGAATTCACGAATTGCTGTGATTCCCTGAGCTTTCAAAGGCTAAACAGTGTAAAGTGTAAAGGTCGAATGCTGTGATAACAATAGTGATTTGGGTTAGCAAAAACGATATTCAACATACATACGTACAATCTCATTAACATGTTAATACAGTAATTATCATATGAAACGTGAGGTATTTAAAAACTTTGGTCATTGAATAAAGTTATACCTGTGTGTTTTCTCATGTGTATTTTCAGGTTTCCTGATGAAGATATCTCATGATGACAAATATGACATTTGTACTCCTTTTGACCTGTAACAATCATAATGATAATTATATGGCACATGTCTTTCACCTTGTATTATCCATCAGACAACGTTTTAGAACAGTGCAAACTAACACCCCTTTAACACCCCTATTCCCTACCTCTGTCATTAATTATTTCAAGCTCTAAGAAACATACCAAAAATGACCATGTATTCCCTGATTACAATAGCTGGTATTGTTTAGGCAGTTCTATTACCTATACCTGTATGCAGCCAGTTGTGGCATTTGAGTTCCTTCTGAGTATTAAATGACTTGGTACAGTGTGGACACTTGTATCTTTTGTTGCCAGTATGCTTTGTCATGTGTCTTTTAAGATCCCAGTGAAAAGGAAAACGTTTGATGCATAAACTACATTTGTAGGGCTTGAAATCAGTGTGAAGAATCCAATGTCTTTTTAAGTGGCTGGCACTGCAATAGTCCTTGCCGCAGCGATTGCATGGCCATCTCAATCCTTTATCTGTCTTGGTTGGTATAACAGATTCTGTTGAAAAAACAATTAATTTTGTTAGATAAGTCCCAAGTAACTGTGTTGGAGGTGATCAGTTGCTATAGGCATGAGTACTACATCTGACCAAATGATTTTATTCTTTATTCAGGATACCTAAGTAACATGTTAACGTGATTTACAGAATGGTCCTTTTTTATACAAAGGTATATTATCAGGTATTAGTATAATTCTAGACTTGAATATAGAGTTTATTGCACTGTGATTGGTCAAGTGACCGGTGATTCTGAGACGATAATCACTATTAATAGTGATTATGGGGTTTCCCAAAGTTTGCCAGTGTGGAAATATAAATATAAATAAATAAATAAGTACTTAGAGGTTTTTTGTTCTAAATTTCAACTTTTCTTCAATATTTAAGTCTAAAATTATACTAAAACAATTATTCCCCTCAGGTTCAGTGATTATAGTAAATATTTACCATGCCTGCAAGACTCGTGGCTCAGTAAATATTCATATATATGTTAATTATTATTTTTCAGTCAAAAGATCAGTTTTCATTAAAAAAATTTGAACACAATATTATTGTACTTACTTATATCAAAATTGAAATCTTCTGGGTTGAATTGAACACTTTCATCATTCTCATTTTCTTCTTCACAATCATTTAATTCTTCTTCACAATCATTTTCTTCATCAGGATAATTTTCAGAAGTTTCTCTTTCTGATAAATTTAAGTCCCTTTGAGCAATGTCTTGTAGTTCAACACTTTTAAAAGAATCTTCTTGTGTTGTTGAATTTTCCAAAAACATATCATTTGACCTACTCCTTTCAAGTGAGTCATCAGTAGAGTGGTCTTCATAAGAATTGCACTCCTTGTCATCAGTCTCGGTTAATTCCAAATCCTTATATTGTGCAGCTGATGGAGGCAATTCCTGTCTACTTATGCACATACTGTTTGCTGCTCTCTCTCCAACTGAGAAACATTGGAGAAAATTAGAACTTGGCTGCTCAGCATTGCCTGCCATGTCATTGTTAATGTCATTGCCAGATCTAAAATCTAAAAGAAAAGATTAATGCAAATTAAGATAACAATCATTAAAAAAATAACATTAACAATTGGTAGGATTTTATCTGTGAGTGAACGATATGTAATATAATCATATGACCCGTACGGCCCTGCTCACGTGCTCTAATAAAACCATTGGAAAAAGTCACGTGATGGGGGCCGGACGGGTTGACGTAAGCGGGCCGGAGAAACCCGTCCGGCCCTGCTCGAATCCGCGCGCTTTCTTTTACGACATGACCTCAAGCCAAATATTTTCCCGTACGGCCCTCCCACTCAGTCAATAAGTACATATTCTGATTTAATCTGTTTTTAAGCAACATGGTTTGAACAGAACATCCTGACTGATTGATATTCTTGTGAGAAGAAAGCTGTACAGTCGAAAGTGTTCTGAAGTTACCAACCTTTGATAATAAGATCATAAGCGTCATAAGTCAGACTTGTGCTGTCAAATGTTACCAAACAAGGAACTTGTTTGTTTAATCTTGGTTTAACACCAAGAATAATGCCACTGTTATTATCATCTGATGAATAGATAAGTTTAATAAGCCCAAGAGTTACACCACGCTCTGCCTTGAGAATCAGGTTATTGTTATGGAATAATAAAATCTGAAACCAATGAAGAACAACAACAAAAATACTTTTAGTTACACCCTTATCAAGAGACAGGAAACCTGCAGATAAGCTGCATTTAATTAAATAATTAAGTAGCAACAAAGCTTTGTGACCACAATACTAATTATGTCATTTTAACTAGCACTAATACATTGTACTATATTGCATAAATCCAACGACAGTGCATTAAAACTGGGGCTTTGGTTACAGTATTTGTAGTGATGTGCCCATTTTATATATAATGTCTGCAAAGTACACAAATGGAACCACTTTTTCATAGCACCATTCTGACAGTAATAATTAATACAGAAGTTATAAGATTGTTTATTACCATACTTCGGGAGTAAATCAGAAAGCAGCCAAGCAAGATGAGACTGTGCATGTTGTGAAAGAATTTGGTGTTATGATCATTAGCAAACAATAGAATTCCCAGAGCATCAAATCGTCGGGAAACGATCAATGTTTTCTGTATTTCTCGATCACTTTAAATGAGTTCAATAGTCTCACAATTTTGTGTAATATTAGTTTAAGTCCTAATTTGTATCCTGATGTAGTTTTAAGAGAAATTATCAGCGAATTTTAGAATAATGGAAGATCTGGTAAGATTGACTAGAAAACTGCAATGAAAAGTGCGCATCAAATGTTTACCCCGTCTTATGCACTATATGTTTTCACAAAATCGCACAAGTCGACCACCTTCAAAACGTTCCTTTTAAAACTAGATACAGAGTAAAACTAAATGAGCAATGACTTTTGTGAATATATAGCTCTGAAATACATGTATTAATTTCGACCGTATCAAATCCATTGTTAAGTTTTGGAGTAGATTATGCACTATATTTAAATAATCTCAAATATCTCATAATTAGCTAGTAGATTTTTTCAAAAATCCCTACAAATGGAGGGCATCTAGAATATACTTATGTGGTACGAAGCATTTTAGTGTTGAACGCTCTGCAAGGCTAAAATTGTTCTCTAAACGAAAACAAATATTTCATCATAATCACATGTTATGACGTCCATCTCATTAAAAACTGCATCAAGCATTAATTCAATCTTATGTGACTTATGTGCAAAAAAGATTTGCAATCAGATGAAACACATTTATGCACCAGCATTCCAAACGTGGAAGGTAGCGGTCAAGCATGAGGGGGGTTCAGCCACCTTAAGGTGGCTCCATATAGTGTTTCCCCCCCGCCAGGTTGTGCACGAGCATGTGCAGTACCAGAACTTGAATAATTTTTTATTTTGATGATGTCACGAAAAGTCGGTGACATGCGTCATTTGGAAAAATAAAAACTCGAAAACTATGTGGTCAAATATCTTTAAATTTTTACAGTTTTTTCTTCATAGATGATAAGGCGACTGAAAATTAATATATAAAAAAAATTTGGACTACAGAAAACTTTTATCTTTAAGAATTGATATTTCTTTAATATCTTGGTTTCTGTAGTCACAATATTAATATAACGCGGTCATATAATAGGTAACAAAACAAACTTTCATATTACACAATCTAAAACAATTGTCCACGGGGAAACTCAAGATTTTATTTCTTAATGGCAAGAAGGGACTGTTTTGTGCCGCTGACATGTCGCTGCTATGGATACTATTCACGTGATCGTTTTTAAACTCATAGTCTTTAATATGATTAGCGTATCACATATCAAGATATAGATCTGTATTTGCTGTAAAATAATTTCTAGTTCTATTACTCTAAAGCCCGAAACTATATGAAGCCACCTTAAGTTCAGACTCTCGACATAAATGTGGAGTAGTTTGTTAAGCTTAAAAAGCAAAAATATGATAACAGAGAACATGTTTTGAATTGGGTCAGATATCGTTGCATGAGGAGAAAAAAAGTCATGCACACTCATTTACAATAAACATTGTAAAGTTTATATAAATAATTTTGAAATTTGTTTGTTTAGACAGTTTTCATGCATCAGGTCTAATAACTTATTGTCATACTCTAGTACAAACCAAATCCCACAAAATGTTCTTCAATATGAGAGGCAGGGAACACGTAGCACTGAATTGCTATTAGGGGGGGAGGGGTAAGGTGGGGGGGGGGGGGGGGGGAGGGGGTGAAAACACACAGCACTAGTGGCCCAAGTGTTCAGGGGAACACATAACACAGGGGAACACAAAACGTTGTGACAAGCAGTGCTTTCATTGCAGGACAGTGGACATCTCATTCTGTTTATGGCCTAAGAAACTATATCTTTGGAATGTTCCTAGTATTTCAAGCATGCCAAATATAGGAAAATGTCTAAAAAAATCTTTCAAAACAATAATAAAATTAAATAAAGAAATAATTAAATGCTCAAAATTTAAGCTTAAGATAGAAAAATGATAGATTGTACTGGAAGTCTATTTGTTGCTGCCTGTTTGAGCCCGAAACTCCTACTATGAGGCATACGACAAAACGATACAAAGATATACGAGAAAAGTTGATGATCTTATACTTACCCCTCGTTCGCATGTGTTATTATAACTGTCTGCTGGACCACGGTACAGTTTTTCTTGATCAAGGTCGATGTGCTACATCAGACGGAACAACAGCAGTAGACGCCATTTTGGACTGACGTTGGGCCCGTGATGACTTAACAAGACGATCAGCGGATAACCAAACAAATGTACATCAGGATCCCTCGTTATAGTAGATCACTACCTGAGAGCGGCCTCCAGGTTCTTGGAGACTCATAAAGCTTTTAGTGAAATTATGGCACCAAATAGCTTTGATATCAACTCCAGTTGGAACAAAAAGGTGTAAACATGTATCTTAAAATAAAAGAATAGAGAAGACAAATTGATAAAATATCTCAGTTCAATTGTGAGTTTATTTAGAGCAGAGCGAGGAGTGCTGAGTGGCAGGATCTGGAGTCGAGGAGGGCAAAAGGTTTTCTCCCGACCCTAAAAGCCAGAAAAACGGAGGGCCGAGAAAAATACCTCTTGACAGCAAGGTAAAGAATACAAGACGAAACCAGGCTATGATGTTCCATTCTTTGTTTCAAGGGGGACCCCTCAGTCTTATATTCTACATATTTTGGGTCTTGTTCTATAAACTATATTTCCTGAAATATAATAAAAAAGTGTTTCGAAAAGCCAATATAAAAAGTAAAATATATGAGAATTGCGAGACACGTAGCATATTCGGGGTTGATATAGTAACGAGAAAAGTTAGATAAAACGATGAAAAGACGCGATATGTCAGAAGATTAATCCGACAAAACCACGTTTATGTCAGATGAAATTAAGAGGTGTGCTACGGTTAATAAACTATTTCATGCATGCAACATTTACCTGTCGTGTTTAGCCCAGCCCGATGCCCGTTGGAAACGAAAGTAGAAACACGTCTGTAGAGCTGGGACGACCCGGTGCTCATTCATTGCATGCAAACATAGAGGTCGGGTTTACCCACCTGTGAGGTTCAGAAGAAAAGTCGAAACACGTTGTTAGAGATGGGACAACGGTTGGGCACTCTCAATTTGCAACGTTAATATCGTGTAGATTGCCACACTTACATATAATTACCGATATACGATGTGATGAACACTGGAGACACAAGATAAGAGGGAAGCTAAGTAAGGCAATATATAAGGTGAGTAGAATATGTAATGTTTGTGGGTTAAAAAGGGTACTTACTCACAGTTCACCTACGCCAATCTGTATTGTGATATATATTAAAAGTGATGGTGTTAAATTCTGGATGTTAAGTAGTGCAGGTTTGAGGCGATCAGGGAGTTTGTAAGTGAAACGAGCAAGCAAAGTTTGTTTGGCTGGTTGTTGGATTGAGAATAGCGTATAAGTTAAGGGTTCTTTGTATCTCGAGCTTGAATTTAAAAAAAATGATAGCCTGTTATTCTGTATTTCTAAAAAAATTAGAAACGATTTCAACAAAGTTAGGGAATATGATGGTGGTGTAGAAAACGTTAAACTTCGTTTAAAGCAGCTATTAGAATTGTATATTGTTGAACAGTCCAGCAGTGGCTGGTAAAAATAGCGAAATGGATTCTCAACAATTATTCAAATTAGAACAATAAGTAATTCCTTGAGAAAAGTCGGATTTCCTTTTGTATTTGTGTCATGATTTATGATAGCCTCACATACAAGAATTTTTGCGAAGGTCATAGGATTTTGATCAATTTTCTGTTAGCAATGTTTAAACACTCTTCAAAAAATTACCAGCAGTTTTGGCTGCTCTTGCTCAAAGAGTCGGCGCCCCAAGCCGACTTACTTTTTTACACTGAGCTTTTATTTCTACAATAA